>NC_138963.1:115147500-115835000 GCF_055761805.1 Camellia sinensis
CAATGCTTTTACGAGTCTTGGTGCTACATTGGATCCTAGAGTACTTAGTGGAAGGGGCCCTACATCATTCACAATTCATGGGGAATTACGACATCGAACAGGATCACTACAACCACAACCAGGGCAGGATGTGAGTTATGCTCAACTGTATATCTATGACCCTAATTCAACGTTAGAAATTCGTAATCGTAGAAATCCTAACTTGAGATGGGATGTTCTCAAAACTATTCAGGATAGTTTGTTGCAAGCGAATGCATTTGTAGCTACATTTCGCCAAGCTCATGCCATTTTACATCAATTAGACTCGGCAGGACACAATATACCTGCTCATTTTCATTACAATTCAACAACTGATCAACGTCGGTATAACCTACCAACTGCAGATGAGATTGCAATTGTAATACCAGGTGATGGAACGGAGGTAAGTGGAATGAGAGATATTATCTTACATTTCCAAGGAAATAATGAGTTGATGTAAATTAATGAATGCCACCCAGCATACTTGCCATTACATTATGTTTTATTATTTCCATATGATGAGTTTGGATGGGAACCTGAGTTGAAATTGTGGAACGTTTAGTATGATCGACCTTCAATTGATCAACTTACTCAAATGGATTTTTATAGTTATCGTTTGTTTGAACGACCCACAGAGTATTCAACAATTTTGAGAGGTGAGAAACTATTCCAAGAGTTTTTTTATAGATGCTTGGGCCACAACTGAGCAAAATCGATTGACATACTATAAGCTTAATCAAGGGAAACTTCGGGTTGAGCTTTACCAAGAGTTGTCAGATATTGATCCAGATTACGTGCGACCTGGTCAAATTGGTCAAAGATTTGTTTTGCCATCTTCATTTACTGGTAGTCCTAGACATATGTTTGAAATCTTTCAAGATTCAATGGCTATCACCCGATACAACCAACACCCAGATATTTTTCTTACCATGATTGCAAATCCTAATTTGCCAGAAATTACTTTAGCATTATTACTACATCAAAAACCTATTGATCGTCTTGATTTAATTGCCCGTGTTTTTGAGTTGAAGAGAAAATGTTTGCTGAAGGAGATAGAAGCAAATAAAGCGTTTGGGAATAAAGTTACACATGTTTTTACAATTGAATTTCAAAAACGAGGCCTCCCCCATATGCATGCACTTTTATTTCTTAAGGGTCCAGACAAAATTCGGACATGTGTTCAAGTAGACAAATTGGTCTGTGTAGAATTTCCAGACCAAAAAGATGATCCTATGCTTTTTGAAACTGTCAACTGTTTTATGCTACATGGACCATGTGGTGCTCGAAATCTGCATGCATCATGTATGGAAAATGGTAGATGCAGTAAGAGATACCCTCAAGCTTTCACAGAAACAACAACTATGGATCAAGATGGATACCCTATCTATTGTCGTCGCAATAATGGTCAAATACATACTGTGAGGGGGCAAGAAGTTTGATAACAGGGACGTCGTACCATACAATGCATATCTTTCTAAACTATTCAACCGTCATATAAATGTGGAAGTTTGTGCCAAAATGAGATGTGTCAAGTATATACATAAGTACATTTACAAGGGTTATGATCGTACAACGATGGTGTTGGGATCGATAAATGAGATTCAACAATATCTCGATGCAGGGTATATTGGACCTCTAGAAGCTGCTTGGCGAATATTTGGACATCCTTTGCATGCAGAGATGCCAACAGTTGTACGATTAGCACTTCATTTACCTGGAATGCATCGCGTTGTTTTTAACCCAGAAGAGTCATTAGAAATGATTCAATCTAGAGCTGGTCAACAAATGTCAACTCTTACTGGCTTCTTTACATATTGTGCTGCCAGTGAAAATGAATGTCCATTCACTTAACAAGAATTTCCACAACATTTTGTTTGGCTCAAATCGGAAAAGAGATGGAAATCAAGAGAAAAAGGATATGCAATTGGTAGAATGTACTTTGCTAGCCCTAATTGTGGTGAAAGATTTTATTTGTGTTTGTTACTAACTATTGCCAAAGGACCAAAGTTATTTCGGTCTTTACGCATGGTCGATAATGTTGTGCATGATACATTTAAATTAGCATGTGTTGCAAGGTGGCTTTTAGAAGATGATGAAGAATGGATACAATGCTTGAAAGAGGCAGCAGTTATGAAAACTGGATACCAATTGAGGAGATTGTTTAGTATTATTCTCACCCAGTGCTCTCCACTAAATCCATGTGCATTA
Source organism: Camellia sinensis (assembly GCF_055761805.1). Lineage (NCBI taxonomy): Eukaryota > Viridiplantae > Streptophyta > Magnoliopsida > Ericales > Theaceae > Camellia > Camellia sinensis. The sequence goes on from NC_138963.1 coordinate 115,149,727, forward strand.
TGGAATCAATTCTCAACAGATATATGTGATGATCTTGCACATAAGATTCGTACATTGTTTGCCATTTCTAGCCCAACTGAGGCTCAAATTGAAGATTATGGTCTCCATCTTTTGAATCAAATGCTTCATGAATCAGGCAAATGTTTAACTGACTTCCCATCCATGCCTCAACCTACTGCAAATTGGAGTGCAGTAGTTAGTAATCAATTGATATTCAAACATCAACAGCTGCAGAATGAGGCACAACAGGCAGATCCACAAATTACTATTGATTGTCTCAACAATGGACAACGGAATGCCTATAACACAATCACTTCTTTAATTTTTCAGAATAAAGGAACTGTTTTCTTTCTGAATGGAGGTGTTGGAACAGGGAAAACATTTTTGTACAAAATGATTACATTAAAATGTCGCAGCCTTGGGCATATCGTTGTTACCGTGGCATCATCTGGAATTGCATCATTATTATTGGTAGGAGGTCACACTGCACATTCAACATTTTCCATTCCGTTAGATGTCTTAGAAAATTCACTTTGTGGGTTTACCAAACAATCATTACAAGTTGAGTTGTTCAGAGAAACAAAACTCATAATTTGGGATGAAGTTCCTATGCAACATAGACATTGTGTTGAGGCGGTTGATCGTACATTGAGGGATATTCGTGATAGTAAAAAGCTATTTGGGGGTATTACTGTTGTTCTTGGTAGAGACTTTCGACAAATCTTACCAGTTATACCCCAAGGAGTTCGTGAGCAAATTGTAAATGCATCATTAAGACACTCTGTTATATGGAAGCATATGCATATCTTAACTTTGGATTTGAATATGCGCTTGAATCATAGAGACCATGAAAATGCTATTTTTGCAAATTTCTTGATAGAGGTAACAATACTTTAACCTTTTTCTTTATTATATAGATTATTTTAAATTAATATATTGTGTTTACACTCATATTTTTTTTTAATTAATTTCACTTTTTTTAGATTGGGACTAATCCTCAAGAAATCATCAACCTTCCATCAACAATTCACAAATGTCCAGATTTGAATGAATTACTCTCTACAGTTTACCCACAGTTGAATATAACAGAGACGTCGTCCCCAACATTTTTAACTGAATGCACCATTCTATCTGTGCGTAACGATGATGTCAGTAACATTAATACTACTGCATTGAATATCTTTCCAAGGAGATTATATACTTATTTTGCAGCAGATAAAATGTTTGAAGATAATGAAATTGATCCTACCATTACAAATAGATATCCTAATGAACATTTAAATTCATTGGATCCTCCTGGGCTACCAACTTTTAAGTTAGAGTTGAAAGTGGGTTGTCCTATAATATTGTTAAGAAATATTGCACCGAAAGATGGACTATGTAATGGTACAAGATTGATGGTTACTAGGTGCGACACTCGCATAATTGAAGCTCAAATTCTAACTGGAGAAAAGTTGGGCAATTTGGCATTCATACCAAGGATATCTTTGACACCTTCTTCTTCAGAAATGCCTTTCCAAATGACAAGACGTCAATTTTCAGTCCGATTAGCATATGCCTTGACTATTTATAAATCTCAAGGACAATTTGTGAAATTTGTGGGGGTTGATTTGCGCATACCAGTGTTTAGCCATGGCCAATTATATGTGGCATTGTCCAGATGTACATCCTTTGATCGTATAAGTATTCTCCTCCCTAAAGATAGTTTGGATTATACTACAAATATTGTTTATCCTAAAGTATTGTTGTAGTGTTCCATGTTCATTAAATCACGTTTTATCAAAAGGTAACCATGTAGATTTATTTCTATTGATTATATATCTTTTTTAATAAAATTTCAATTAAATAATAATTGGACATATGGATTTTTTTAGGATTGGATCAAAAAATTTATGGAGCTTAAAAGGAGAAATACAACTAGCTTGCTTCGATGGGGGATGTAATAAGGTAATTTCAATTTCAAAGTATTTTGATATGTATATTTCCAACAAATATACCAACCTATATATATATATATATATATATATTTTTTTATTTCCACAAATTACCAGATTGTTGTGCATGTTTCTCATTGGGGATACATACAAGTTGATACAAAGACTTTTTCGAGAGTAACGAGGAGGAAGTTTGGGCAAATACATGTTTGAAGACATGTTATTGACACATCTTCTGTAAAGCATACAAATTCTGGAAAGCTTTAACCCACTTTTTTTAATAAAGTTTTAATCCACTTTTTTGGTGTATGGCAATATAATGTTTATGTAGTTATAATTTGATTGGCAGCAGTAGCACTAACTGGTATGCATTTTAGTTTTAATTTCTTTTAAATTGCAGAGCACTGGCTGGTGTATTTGATATTTAATTTTTGTTTTTATATTTGATTTGTTTGGAATTGTAGAGTACACTTTGTTAAATATATTTTTATAACTGCATTTTAATCTTAATATTATTTACACCGTGCCTTTAGGCATGGGCATACGCTAGTAGTTAAATATAGCATGTCATTAGTATTTTAAATTAATTTAAAATGTAAAATAGGGCACAATTTTCAAGAAATGATGGTAGCCGGTTTAGCAGGTAATCTTTTAAACAGTAATTTATTCATAACAAATAGTAAGTGATTGAATAACAAATAGTAAGTATGCTTGTAGCAAATGGTAAGTTAGCATCATTTTTTTTTTTAAATTTCCAAATTAAGTAAAACTACTCTACTTTTTGGAAAACCACCTTACTTTTTCTACCTAGTTTTACTATCAACTCATCCAATGGTTAGCATTTATTCTATCTAAATCTAACGATCCATATTTTTTTATGTATCATACACGAAACAACTTTCATGCATGATAGAATTTTCTGTTCCATATTTATAGAAGAAAGGAGCTACTGTGAGAAGAATATTTGTAACGCCCAGATAATATTACAATAAGATCATCCCACGACATATATTAAATAGTAACAGATCCCTGAATATAGTGCTCTTCCATTATAAGGTTTCATCTCATTACAAATGTGTAACACATACAGTAATACATTCACAAGTTCTAACCCTGAATTTATAGCATGTGTCATCGGTACAAGATATGAAATAAGAGTAAACAAATATAGTAATTCCCTATTGGCTACAACTTTTTAGGACGATGCTGGGTTACAACAAAAGTGAGTTTAAACTCAATTCAAATAAAGCCCTAGGCTTTTATAAAATAAATACAACAACAACCAAAAATAGAAGCTCTTGACTCCCAGCCCTCCCAAGCTATTGCTTTGGCGGAGGCATATCATCAACACCTGAAAATGGTTTTCTACATAGAGTGAGCCAAAGCTCAGTAAAGATACTCTAACACAATGTATGAATCTTAACAGAGTAATAAGGTGAAGGCATATGCAATGCTCGTGTCAAAACATTTTATATCTCTTTCCCAAACCGTGCTATGCCAAGTTTACATCTCAAATTTATGAATTTCTTTCCTTTACAATAGAAAACAAGGTAGTGGATATAACATTGGGGATCTCTAGGACGTGTCTACAAGTAGGCTACAAGTATTACCAAATTGTTATTTTTACCGGTATTAACCAAAAGGCTCGACACCTAACCGCACCAGTTTCTGGACTTTCATAAAGGACACACAGGCCAACAAAATACCACAACTACACTCCTACCTAGATTCACTAAGGTATTCACTCATTTTTCTCAAAACAACAACAATTTCAATGCGTTAAATATGTTACAATGTTCAATGAAAATGAATAAGAAAATAGTTTCAATTCACGTAATTCTCATGCAATTTCTACAACAATCATGGCTATCCTCCATTGATAGTCCAAAACAGATATCTCTAAATAGATAAATAATTTTCGACACAGATATTCTTTCCGACATTTCCAATTAAGAGTGATAATTCATATCCAACTTCACCACTATCATCATCACTGTTTCAATTCCATAAAATCAACATCAATTCCATTTCCTCTTTACAAAAATCAAATTCTCACAATTTAGGGCAAAAATCCCCTTTTTTTTAAAAACCAATCTCCATGGGCAAAATTTACCATTTATCATAACCCAACCATTTTTACAAAGCCACAATCATATACAGGAGCCAAATTTGAAAACCCCTCTTTTGATTTTAAAACCAAACCCTAGGTTTTATCCAAAAATCCCCAAATCGCTATCTCATTTATAAAAGCAAATAACTAAGTTAAAAATAATAAAAAGGTTCAAAGTAATCCCTATCTTAAAGACAAGAACGAAGGAGAACAAGAGTTAAAACTTGACGAAGCCGAAAACAAACTTTGCCCTAATAAAAAAGAAGCTATAGGTGAGCTCTATCTTTTTAACAAAGGAACTAAGGTGGAGAAATTGGTCGATCAAGGTGTATTTGGGCCAAATATTTAAGAACTAGAGATAGATGTTATGACAATTTGGAGTGTTTAGAGAGAGAGAGAGATGTGAAAAAGTAAGCAAAAAATGTGACTTTACGGACTAATACCTGCAAAGGCTGCTTGAGCCTAGGAATGGGCGACTAAACATAACAAGTGAGACCAGTCGAGCGAATAAAGTACTGCTCGAGCGAAGAACACCCCCCTCTAGTATTTTTGTAGGCCTGCAAAAGTACTAGGAGTTCCCAAAGACTGCTCGAGTGCAAGAAAGACCACTTGAAGAAGGATCACTCAAGCTAAAAACACCACCCTCCCAGTAGTTTTGCAGGCCTACAAAAGTACTAAGAGTTCATAAGGACCGCTCGAGCGATAAAAAGACCGCTCGAGCAAAGAGGCCAAAATCAGGGCAAAATTTCTTTTGAAAAGCAAGCTACCAACCTATTCCAAACACGACAATAATACTTCTATAGCCAACCTCAATGAAGTACTAGATGAATAAGGACTTGAACGGTGATACAAGACAAGATATTCTGAATCCCAGAACAATAAATGGGTCAGGACTAAACCAAAATCGTTATAATATTTTACAAACATTATAGTATAAAAAAATGGGACAAATTCACATTTGAAATCTCATCGAATTGTTGTAGAAATCCTATTTACTGTATACATAATTCTATTTACCCAACAAAATTATCTCATTACACTTTTCAAATTGTATTTATTTCTATTACAATTTTATTTGGTATTACTTTTATCACAATTTTATTTCTCTATCAAATTATCAAAAAGGACAAAACCTTAATTTCTTTTAACACAATATCCTTTGTCACCTCTATTGTCGAGGTTGGGTAGGGTTGATGTTGATACCGACGCTTGCCCATTTACCCAACCACAAGACCATTGTCTGCACAATACCATACCCATCCCTTTCTTTTCCGTTGCGCACCACCACGGCTCCACTACAGCCACTATGTGCTAACATTGCCAGAGAGAAAAAGAGAAGTTTTCGTCGTCCCTTTACATTGCCTTTCTGCAACTTTTGTTCTCTTCCCTCCCTCTACCTCAGTGTACAACCCAGTCCCTCCCTGTTAACTTTGTAACTCTCTACCACTTTCTCCATCACCCCTTCCCACCACTATGTCACTCATCGCGCACCACCCATTCTTCTTTTTGTTATTCTTCAAAAACATTTGAACCATGGATCTAGAGTGGAAGGTCACGATTGGGGAGGGAAATATAATCGTTGAAGGATTTGAGGTAGGGGACGGAAGTTAGGAAATGGTTCACAATGGAGAGAAGCGATTTGAGAAAGGAAGTCGTCAGTGGGGGTTTCCAATTGGCAAATCACGGTGGAAAAGGTTGGGTTTGTCATCCAAAGGTGGTAGCAAGGGCAAAAGGGCTCACCGGTAAGGAAAGAGGGACTTGCCAGTGGTGACGGTTAGGGATGGGGAGGGTAGGGTTTGAATTTGAGAAAAGGATGGTAAATTTGGTTTTATTGTGAGCATAATCAGAGTAAATCAAAATTTAAGGGTATGTTTGGTTTACATTTGGGAGATGAGTTTTAGAAAAAAATTTCTAAAAAATTGTTTAGTTTGAGTTTTTCTCAAAAAATTTCCAAAATCACTTTCTCTCTCTTACACATCAATCAATCACTTTTTCTCTTTCCTCTCTCATTCTTAATCACTTTTTCTCTCACACACATCTACTCAGATTCTCCCAAAATATCAAATCATCCCAAACTCCCACAAAAACAACTCTCCCAAAATATACAACCAAACAAACCAAAAATATTTCTAAACTCTCTCCCCAAATTTTTTTTTTTTTAAAAATAACTCTCCCAAAAACAAGCCAAACAAGCCCTAAATTTTTGGGAATGGTGTAGAAAGAAAAAAAAGTGTAAGTAGACCTTTTTGTGGTGTAAGAAGAATTACCCTTTAAGTCATATTTGTTTGGGAGGACTAGATAAGGGTATTGTAATACGAACGAATTGTTAGTCCTGTGATAAATAGTCCGTAGATTATTTCGCTGGAAATAATGTGTATCCCATATTTATTTTGTCATGAGATTAAATATATTGAAATGACTGTCTTAGTGAATCTCATATTTAGAAAATTATGAAGGATAACTTCTTAAAAGACATTTTATCCTTTTGAGTTGTTTGCAATGGTAATACTAAATTTGAAGTACAGTTTATTTTATTTTATTTGAAGAATTGTTTATTATATTTTACTAAGGCCACTTTAATTTTATTTAAATATGACATTATAAGTATATTTTCATTTATAATTTTATTAATATAAAAAAAAGTTAAAAAAAAATTATTATATGTTATGAGATTAATTTATTCATAATTAAAAAAATCCAAAATGTTTAACAAAAGAAGAAGATCGGAGATGTTATGTATTTTTTTCTTTTTAAACATTAAAAGTATATTTTCTTTCATTAGTTTGCTAATACAATAAAAAAAATAAAAAATAAGACTAATATATATTATGAAATTAATTTAAATATGTTCAAACAAAAATTCAACAAATTAAAAATATTAAAAAAAAAATGAAAGAAAGAAATGTTATGTGGAAAATTTACCTATAAATCTCATATGGGGGAATATTAGTCCATTTAGTCCTAAGAGTTTTTTTATGAACCAATTAGTCATTTTTGTTTTGGAAAGTTGTATTTATTTGATTTGGTGCCATTTGAGTTTAAGTGAGCCTTTTTGTGATTCATTTTTCTAATTTTCTGATTCGTTTTTTGGATGAAAATGGAAATAGGAGGTGTGGAAGATTCTTTTTGGTGGGATTGGTGGTTGAAGCATTGGTTATTGAGTATAAAAATCTACATTTCTGTTAGTGTGATTTTCTAATGTTACATTAGAGAGTTACATTAGAGTGCTATTTTTGGAAAAAGTGACAATAATGATTTTTTATTTTTTAATGTTACGTTGTTACGTTTGAGAAAAATATACTAAGGAGTTTTTTAGTGTATCTCATTAGAGTGTTACGTTAGGAAAAAGTACACTAAGGAGCTTTGTGTGTTACATTAATTGGAGTGTTATGTTTGAAAAAAGTATGCTAATGTTGTGTTTGGTTGAGAGATTTGATGAGGGATTTGGAAAGAAAAATGGAAAAGGTAGGTGGAATGTAAATAAAATATTCCTATGTTTGACACTTGTGTTTACGTTTATCCCTTTACATAATTCACACTAGAATGAGACCTTTGGGTCTATAAGAAAAAAAGGAGGACCAAACAGTCCATAAGATCACTATTTGAGATTTATTGGTGCTTCACCCATGTTATATACTTGAGGACAATTTCATTATTTAACTAGTTAATCCAGAATATCAAACCATTATTGCCTAGAATTTTGTTTCCCCGCTCGAGTGGCACTTCTTGCGCTCAAGCGGGCTTTGTGAACTCTCAGTACTTTTACAGGTCAGCAAAACTACTAGGAGGATGTATTCTACGCTCGAGCAGGTGGGCGCTCAAGCGACCCTTTCTTGCACTCGAGCGTTGGTCTATTGTCTGCAAAACTACTAGATGTGTGTATTCTATGCTCGAGCGTCACTTCTTGAGCTCGAGTGGTAATGCCCTTTTGTTTTGTGTCTTGGAGCTCGAGCGTCACTTCTTGCGCTCGAGCAGAACAACTTATTGTGTCTGACGCTCAAGCGTCACTTTTTTCACTCGAGCGGACTGTGCATATATTAGTTCGCGAAAAGGTTATTTTACATCACTTTTTCAAATCTATTTCTCTCCAAACCCTAAAGTTGAGACCCTCTTGTAGATGTGCCCGAACGTCCCGGCTCCGCACGCGAATGGCCGAAATCCATTTTGTTCATTAGCTACTACAGTTCGGACTCAATGTCACGGTTCTGAATCTAATCTTGCAAAGTGCAATGCAAGATCGATAAATCACCAAAGAGTCCAAATCCGGCAAATCGTTTTGGAAAGCTGATTTTAATAAAAGAAGTGCCAAACATGGACTGCTTTGCCAAATACAGAGTCACCACCTAAATATTTTATTTTGGGGGATTTAGGAAACCCTGACTCGTGCCTAAGGCCACGTGTCCATCATCACCAAAGTTGCCTCGGCTCGAGAACTTAGGGACGAGAGGGAAAGGTCATGCAATGAGCACCCCCGCTCGCCCGATCAAAAGATCGGCCTGTACTAAGCATGATATTTTGTTTTTGAAGACACAAGTGTTCTTATTCCGGTTTATTTACTAGAATTACTATGTGATGTGCACAACATACAAGTACAGACTAGATCACCTAAGTTGGAACAAAACATCTCATGTTTGTTTGAAAATGGTTTGAAGGTGCTACTCGCAAGTAGGCTAAGACATGGATTTGCCACCCTCAAGTGGGCTTAAAACTCGCATTTCAATGAATTGTTCCAATTCAAGTAATCCAACCTACACCCACACGCATTCAGGTAGTTATATCGTTTAAGCAAATAGCCTCATGACAGGCACGCTGTCATGGCAACACTAACACACATGTAAGATGCTAAAGCATAAAAGCTTACCTAGTATTCCGAGCTAAAACAATAGCTAGTTAGTAATCAATGCATAATCCTAGCTATATTAAGATGGCTAATGCAACACATGCAAAAATCCAACTAAAATAGGCTCGGCTATTCTAAGATGGCATATGAAATGCAACTTGATAACATGCTGTTGAACACGTATTCAAGTAAATGTATTGAAATACAATGCGGTTTGTATGATGCGCCGAGCCCGGTGCATGCAATACAGATGAATGGATGCAAACATGCGAGCATAGAAATACTAATTGAAACATGACCTCGAACTAACCATCCTAAGCGGTTAAGTAAAAAAGGAGAAAGACGTGGGGTTGGAAGACATTCATACACTCACGCACACTTATTACAAAGTTCGCCCTCTCGACGGAGGGTCTGAATAAATAATACAAATCAACTAATTAACTAACTATCCTAGCTAAATAATTATTATAATTCAAATTGAAACAAATAGCTACACTAAGCTAAATGAATGTTACAAATCAATTAAATGATTAAATTACATGAACTAATCATGAATGCTAAATGGCCCCGCAGGCGATGAAGAGATGCATGCTCGGTCGCGTCCTCTAGGAAATCCGTTGCCATGCCTCATATTGTCTCTGTTTGCACTATTTTTGACTTTTGAAAACTATACAAATCTTTGTGATGCTTCTGAATCACCCCATGGACATCCTGAGAGGCCATCGGCCAAAAGATATGGCCATCGGCCAAGGGAAAAGGGTAATTGACCACTTTTGAGTCCATCGACCAAAAATTGTTAGCCGATCGGCACACTAGATAGCCGATTGGCCATCTCTTCCTGCAGACTGCTCCTTTTGTTGCAGCAGAGTACAAACAGAGGCATAGCAATACATTTGCAAGAAAATGTTGGGCAACTACACCCCTTATCATGTTCAAAGCAGAAAGTAGTGTAGTGCTCGACCCTCGAGCCATCAATTATGCATTTCGATGCATGATGGCCAAAGAGACCGAGTCGCACAAATCAATATGGAATGAATGCAAAAAAAAAAACACATAAGTGCCTTAGCCTCTATCATGCATGATCAAGAGGGTCGGCGACCGAGAATTGAGGTACATTTCAGCACTTCAAGTATGAAATGTGCCTCGTTCCCCGTGCTTGGCTTAACACCCCAAACCAAACACAATGCAATGCATGCAACATGGAGATGCTATACAATGCAACAAAAGCAAGCCAAATGCAATGTAACAAGTATGCAAAATGCAATACAACCTAAACATGCAAACATGCAAACATACAATGTAATAGGCATGGAACAACAATATCAACAACAAGCATGCAACAACATGCAATGTGATAAGCATGCAACAACACACAAACTGCATGATCTATGGACTTATACTGAAAATGGATAGACCTCAGCCATGCCAAAAATAGTGGCCAAAATGCTATGGAAATAAGCATGGAATGATGCCAAATCAACCAAACAATGCAAGTATGGCATGCAAGAAAGCTCAAAGCTTGAGGCTAGCAAAGGGGTTCAATCCATGGCCATGCAAAGCAAGCCCCAAGGGCCCAAGGGCAACGAAAATAGTCCCAAGGTAGGTCAAGATAAGACCAAAAGCAAGCTTGAACCTAGCCAACACAAGCTAGAACAAGAGTCCAAAAGGTATGAGGCATGTAAGGCTAACAAGGGGTATTACACTACACCTATTACAACCAAACATGGCATGACTTAACCAATAAAAATCAGAGTTATGGCATGTCAAAATAAGCCCCAAAACCCACTTAGATGGCATCCCAAAGGCTTAAGCAATAAGGCATGGACAATGACCCAATCTTAAGGCATAAAACACAAATTCTCCTAAGCATTAAAAGAGTGACAAGCACAAGTGTATGACCACAAAATATGCACTGAAATATCATTTCAAATGATGCCAAATCATGAGAATAGTGCAAGAAATGCATGCTAGTGGACTTGATATACAAAGCTAACAAGCTAGATTGAACCATGGCTATACAAAGCATGGCATAGATGATCAAGACAACACAAATCAAAGCTTAAGCATGGTAAAACAAGGCTAAAAGCTCCTATGAGTTGAGCCAAAATATGCAAGAATGATGGTCCAAATGCATGATGCATGTTAAGGCAAATATGAGGATTGCACTACAAGTGCATGGTGCATGCCAGATGCTATTAAACCAACCTTAGATAGAGGTATAGCATGGAAAAATAAGGCCTAATACATGCTAAGATGGAGCCAAAACAAGCTAACCAAACATGCTACTATTATGAGCCATTGATACTAGCACACAAAACACAAGGAGAGGGACCCTCTCCTACTTGGGACCTCAAAACCACCTTTCCACCACTGAAAATCCTTCGGATTTCAGTGGTGAGAAGGCCCAAACAAGGTGGTCCCAATAGCTTAAAAGGAATGTACAAAACAAGGCCAAACAGGGCCTAAAAGGGGGTAGACTACCCCCAACACAAAAGTGACCTTAAATAATCATCACAAGCATGAAAAATCAAAACTTTTTACAGTAGAAAGTTAAGCTTAAATCAGCATGCAAATAGGTCTAAAAGCTTAAGATAAAATGGGGGATTAAAAGGTAGTTTACTCACTCTTGAAGAACACCTTCAAGAACACAACTCCAGCACCTTTTCTGAGCTTAAACCACTCCAAAAACTCTAAAACCAACTCCTAAGGACCTCAGCAACCAAAGGATGGTGTTCTACTAGGTGTTTGTGTGCAATAGTATCAAGATTCTACACTTTTGAGCACAAACAAAAGCAAATGAAGAGAGAGAGGTAAAATATAGAGAGAGATAGATATATAACTTCTATATCAACTTTTCAGAACCTCTAGAAAGGGAGAGGGGCCTCCTTTCTTATTGAATTTCAATTCTCAAGCTTGTTAAACAAGCTTGAGTCTTGATGCAATCCCTCCATACACGTGTCTAGAGGATGAGAATTGTGCTCACTAGCTGTCACAGCTGGCACAAAATATCTGCAAAAAGCAGATGGAAAGGTCTCGACTAGAAAATATGGTCGATCGACCAGAAGAAGTGCCGATTGACCAAAAAGAGTGCCGATCGGCCAGCACTTATGGCCGATAGCAAGAAAACAGGGCCGATGGCACAATGGCTTAGCCGATGGGTTGTTGGAGTGGCCAACAAACCACCCTCTCCCCTCAGAAGCAAAACTACAAGTCCTTGGTCCACAACCAAGCACAAAGCAGACAAGTTGAGAGATCCTGAGGCAAGGTGCTCAGCCGAGACCTTCGGGAACTCAAAACGAACACGAGCACGGATGATCATCGAGTGTTCAAACGATGATGTCCAAGTCTTGAAGATGGTCAAAAATGGGGTGTCTACAGTTGCAACTCTTTGACAGAACTCGAAAGTCATAAGATGACGGGAGTGAATGTAAAAGCCCAGAGACGACCCATTTTTGACAAGGCTGAAGACTTAGACAAGCATACAAGATAACAAATAGATGCCACCCCAGGCAAGGGCAAGATGCAGATGACATGCACGATGTCAAACATAACTTATGAACATGCAAAGAGAGCAGTAATGAAGCATTCATGCAAAACAAATACAACATTTTAAGCGAGCGAATAAGAAAGAAAAATCCTACATATTCCAACAGAATGTATGTAAGAAAATTATGCAATTCTCACTGCGTCTCACGCGGAGAAGATTAAAAACGACTACCGAGGACACCTAGAGTCTCAAACACAACATCTCTCAGAAGGCATACACGTGAGAGGAAAGAGAGCATCTCTCAAGGTGGCACACGCATGAGAGGAAAGAGAGAACCTCTCAACGTGGCACACACAAGAGAGGAAGAGGCAACACTTCCCAGCGTATCATACGCCAGAGAGGAAGAAGCAATACTTCTTAGCGTATCACACGCAAGAGAAGGGAAAGAGTATCTCTTAGCGTATCACACACAAGAGAGGAAAGAACTGTGCAAGAAAGCGCAGTCATCCAAACGCGTGTCAAATGCGAAAGAAGAGAGATACATCCAAACGCATGCCAAATGCGAGTGGAGAAGGGTTACGAGAGAAAGCGCGATGCACTTAACAGTGCGGGTACGTCCAAACGCGGCACGCGAGTGGAGAAAGGTTGCGCAAGAAAGCGCGATGCACTTAACAATGCGAGTACATCCAAACGCGGCATGTGAGTGGAGAAAGGTTGCATCTAAGCGCGGCACGCGAGTGGAGAAAGGATACGTCCAAATGTGGCACGCGAGTGGAAAAAGGATATGTCCAAACGCGGCATGCGAGTGGAGAAAAGGATACGTCCAAACGCGGCATGCGAGTGGAGAAAGGAGTGCGTCCAAACACGGCACGCGAGTGGAGAGAAGAGTACGTCCAAACACGGCACACGAGTGGAGAAAGGATACGTCCAAACGCGGCACGCGAGTGGAGAAAGGTTGTGCAAGAAAGCGTGATGCACTTAACAGTGCGGGCACGTCCAAACGCGGCACGCGACTGGAGAAACGGGTACGTCCAAACGCGGCACGCGGGTGGAGAAAGGTTGCGCAAGAAAGTGCGATGCATTTAACAGTGCGGGAACGTCCAAACGTGGCACGCGAGTGGAGAAAGGTTGCACAAGAGAGCGCGATGCACATAACAATGCGAGAACGTCCAAACGCGGCACGTGAGTGGAGAAAGGATACGTCCAAATGCGGCACGTGAGTGGAGAAAGGTTGCGTCCAAACGTGGCATGCGAGTGGAGAAAGGTTGCGCAAGAAAGTGCGATGCACTTAACAGTGTGGGTACGTCCAAATGCGGCACGCGAGTGAGAAAGGTTGCGTAAGAAAGCGTGATGCACTTAACAGTGCGGAAACGTCCAAACGCGACATGCGAGTGGAGAATGGTTGCGCAAGAGAGCGTGATGCACATAACAGTGCGAGAATGTCCAAACGCGGCACGCGAATGAAGAAAGGATACGTCCAAACGTGGCACGCGATTGGAGAAAGGATGTATCCAAACGCGGCACGCGAGTGGAGAAAGGATACGTCCAAAAACGGCACGCGAGTGGAGAAAGGATACGTCCAAATGCGGCACGTGAGTGTAGAAAGGTTGCGCAAGAAAGCGCGATGCGCTTAACAGTGCGAGAACGTCCAAACGCGCACGCGAGTGGAGAAAGGTTGCAACCAAACTGAACCGGAGCTTCTCTTGAATGAATCGTACATATAATATCGTCTGGTTTCACCAGCTTCAAATGAACCGTACATACAATATCTTGCCTACAAAAGAAAGAAATTCAACAGGTACAATATAGTAGAAACACATGTTCAATGTTAGATCAAGATATCATTTCAATATGAGATAAACACATGCACATATGATGTGGATAGAAACATGCATAGCAATGCAAGTGAAAGGTGCGTGACAACGCAACTAAGTGTGGGTGTATAACAATGCAAGAGAGAGCATGCGCGACAACGCAAGCAAGGGATGCATAACAATGCAACCTAAGTTTATGCATAACAATGCGAGCAAAAAGTGCGTGACAATGCAAGTAAAGAGGTGCATGACAATGCAACAAGTGTGCGTGACAACGCGAGTAAGGTGGTGCATGACAATGCAACTGAAACAAGCATGACAATGCAAGTAAAACATGCGTGACAACGCAAGTGAGGGGTGCATGACAATGCAACCTAAGTGTACGGATAACAGTGCGAGAAAGGCATGCGCGACAACGCAAGCTAAGTGCATAACAATATATGTAAGTGAAGCATGCGCAACAACGCAAGCAATGTGTAACAATGCGAGAGCGAAGAGAGGCATATACAACAGAAGCATGGTAAAGGCATGTTATTCACGATGTTGAGATGCAACTTCAGAGCAAGATGAGGCATACTCAATGCAAGAGCGAAAAGATGTATAACAAGCGCGCTTATTACAAATGTGACAAAACATTGTAATGCAACATACTCAAAAGCAATTCTCGAGTTTCGCCATATACAAAAGGATACGAAAAAGGATACACCTTGTGCGTATCAAGTGCCGCACATGGAAGACACAGTTCAAGGTCAACACGAAGGCCGGTTAAGCTTCAAAAGTGTATTTTCTTGCACTGTCTTGAGAGATAAAGGTACTAATCAACAAAACTGACCCAAACAAGGGCATTGAAAGTGCATCGACCACAAGGAGAAGCCATCGGCCACAAAAAGAGATCATCGGCCAACAATTTAGCCGACCGGCCAAAAATGGCAGATTCGGGGCAGTTTTGACATTTTGCTTCCGATTTTTAAATATAGGGCTCAAACCCTATTTCCTCACTTTACCTTGGTCAAAAATTCTTTCTCTCTTTCTCTAGGTCATTTTGCGCCCTTAGATTTGAGCTTTTCCTTTGTTTTCGAGCCTCCCGCAACTTCCGATTCGCGAAAACCTCTTCGTTCCAAACACTTTGAACCGAACGAAATGCGATTTCTGAGCCACATTCTTGATTTCCTTCACTTGGGGTTTGTTTCCCCCGAGTGTACCTCGATCTTCATGCCCTTTCCCACACTCTGACCTTTTCTTCCATTTTTCACCCCTCGGGGTTGACTTTTGGTTGACCTTTTGCATTTTTGCCCACTTTCCACATCCTCGCCCATTTTTGCACTTTTCTTGAGATAGCGGATGATATTCCATAGGGTGGAACTCCCCCAGAGATGGATACAGACCCTGAGGTTGAGCTCTTGCTGCTGAGTGTTTGACCGTTCGACCCGGCGACATATCGGCCGGCGATACACATATTGCCTCCTGATAGCATCCGTCAGTTCAGGAGCTATGCACGAGGTGTGCCACTAGAGCTCTTGCTATGCGAGCCGGAGTCACACCTTTCCTACGGCGCCGCTGAGGTATACTCTTCCCCTCTTTTACTTTTTGCAATGTAGGATATATAACTTCGATAGTCGATACTGTTCTTCAACTGAATAACCCAAACACACTGATACATCACATGCTTAGTTTACCGTGAGCACACCCACACCCGACAGCTACGTAAACTCGAACACATGCACACACACTGCATTTTATCAACTATGAACGCATTCAAACACTATATATCTAATACTACTTCACAACTGTTTTTCTTTGAACACAGGGAGATTCCCATGCCTTCCGGGGGTATGGGAACACCATTGCCCAAGGATGGTACACGGAGTTGCCCGATGCGGTCTGCCACATCGTTGATCAGGCCGATTTCGGCATTTTCTGCATAGGACACTCGCGCCTCACTGCGAGTAGGCCCCTTCTAGGTGTACTGGTGGAGAGGTGGTGGGACACCACTAACTCCTTCCACCTTTTCGCTGCAGGGGAGATGACGATGATTCCAGTCGACTTCTCCATGCTCACCGACATCGGAGTAGGGAGTGATCCGATTCCCTTCGACACCGACATGGGCGAGTGGGATGCTGCCCAGATCTACCTGCTCGGCGCTCGGCCACCTCTCTCCCAGCCAGGGTTCATGAGGTATTCTTGGTTCGAGGACCAATTTCGGACACAGGCGCCCACGACCCGTGAGGAGGTGGAGCAGTATGCTCGAGGTTTTATCATGTTTTTGCTGGGCACCACCCTTTTCGCTGACCGGGTGAACACAGTTACCCTATATCTGTTGAGTGCGCTGGTGGATGTGACGCGAGTTCGGCGCTACAACTGGGGTGGCACAGGCTTGGCCACGCTCTACGGATACATGAGCTCATCATCCCCCGCAGCGGACATCTGCTTGGAGGCTATTGGAGAGCCTGGGAGGTACATTTTTCCCTTTTTATTTTATAATTCTGCTTTACACTATCTGTACGCCACACACACTGCATACACGCAATCTGGTTTACACTGGCTGCACACTGTACACACTACTCAATACACTGCACAAACTGCACAATACACCGCACACACTGCACAAACTGTACATCATTCTCTGATTTCTGCTTTATCTGCATATTGGCTTACTGATAAGCATACTCATATTTGCCTTGTTACATTCTGTAGTTGTGGGTGTATGCCTACTTCCCAAGGCTTGCTCCAGAGCCAAAGGTGGAGATGCCTTTTGCTGTCCCATTTTCTCATCTGTTTGATGTGAGGTGCGAGCGGAGGCCACGAGAGTCTTTCATGTTCTTCCGCAGATACTTCGACACCATCACCACAGCTGAGGTATGTCAAACATTACAGTTCATCTAAGCTTCGCTTTGCATTGTACTTTCAATAGCAGATAATAAACTGTGTACCCTGTCATTTGCAGATCACCTGGCAGCCCTGGGCCGCGTTACCAGAGACAATGAGAGAGCAGTATGCGGGTGCTCGAGAGACTGCCCGGTTCAGAGTTTTGTTGGAGGGTCTAGTCTGCCGGGTTTGGTATTTGGGTGAGCACTTCCTGTGACAGACCCTCGGCCTACCAGAGTAGATAGTTCCGAGGTCACCTCCTATACACATGAGGCATATGGAGAGGTACACCCCAGAGGAGATGATCGACTTCACCATCGGCTGGGACTCTGACTTCTTCAGAGATGAGGGCGACTACACCGTCTTCATCGAGACTTATCTAATACGACCCTTGGCCAGTGCTTGCCGAGTTGAGAGGGAGAGGCCTGCAGCCCCAGTGAGAGGAGCAGGAGCACCGAGGGAGACTCAGGCCCGTGACGGGAGTGGGTCCCGGAGGGGGCGCAGAGTGGAGTGGCCAGAGCTGCCCGCCACCATGACATGCCGAGGGCAGGATGGAGAGACCTATCAGATACCCATCGCTCCTCCTCCGGCTGATCATGAGCTTGTCGGAGTTCGCGGTTCGACCCCGGTATGTACTTTACTTTGCATTCTACACAGTCATTTCATTTCATTTGATATCCCGCAGAATACTAATTACTTCAACACTTTTGCAGGCTTCGATCGAGTACACTGGGCAGGCACTGGAGTTGACAACCTCGGTGATGGGGATGCTTCAGAAGAGCATGGACTTGCTCAGCATTTATAGTATCCCGGTAAGTTCTTTCAACCTCAATCTCAAAACTTTGCATAGTCTGTTCTATACTGATCAAATGCATTACATTGTCAATACAACACTTGATATACTGCATTCACATACCACTCATGGCACTGATACAATGTAACTCTCATATTGCTCATACATTGCTCACAACATTCATACACTGTACTCATACACTGCATTTGATATTCATACGCTGCTCACGGCATTCATACGTTGCTCACAACATTCATACACTATACCCATACACTGTATTCGGTATTCATACTCGACTTGCATAGCATAACTGATGCGTTTGCCAAATGTCCTTTTCAGGCCCCATTCCAGATACCGGCCACATAGGGTGCTCCAGCAGAACCTTCAGTACCTGTCCAAGGAGCAGGGAGAGCAGGGCGAGGGATCTCAGTACGCCACCGCAGCAGAGCCGGGGGCACTCATTCTGGGAGCAGCTCACGAGCGCCTATTCCAGATGATGACGAGTCTGATGTAAAGGCAGAGTCGTCTGAGGATGAGGCTGAGGATGGCTCAGATTCAGACTCTGACGGTGGAGATCCTAGATCTTCGTCCAGGAAGAGGACTAGGACGAACTCCCGCACTTGAGGCTACCAGCGTTGATCCAGACACTTTGATGCTTTTCTTTTTTTGCTTTATTTTTCCTTTTTACTGGTAGTTTAAGCACGTTGTACTGCGTCAGGCAGATTTCATTTTCTTCAAAACTATGTACTTTTGCAAAAGATGATATGATGAAATGAAACAGCTGTTTTTGTTGAAAAAGTGTTGCATTTGTACATTCTATACATCGCATCGCATCGCATCACATTACATAACAATGTAAATGAGATTGAATTTGTTTTGAAAACTAAACGCTCGAATTGCATTAATCAGGTAATGAACCAACTAATGACAAAACAACTCGATAAGCAAAACAAAGAACTTGACAAGCTAACTGAATGTAAATACAACTCGATAAGCAAGACAAAGACTAATGAACACAAAATACAACTCGATAAGCAAAAGTACAACAACTCGATAAACAAATTGTAGTAACACAGGCGCGACTTTGCAAAATCATCACCGAAAGGCATTTGAAGTGGAACCAATCACAAGTTCTCAACATCTTCAACACACATACAACTTAGAGAACAAAGGGAAAGGCCATCGGCCAAAGTGAGGGGCCATCGGCCGACATTACTAGCCAATCGGCCAAAAAGATGGTCGGTCGGCACTATTTTTGGCCGATCGGCCAACAATGGCCAGCACCTCAAGAATGCTGACACCTATCTTCCACTCAACACCTTATCTTCTACAAAAGCCTTAGCTTTGTAGTTTTCTCCATTTTAGCTCAGTTTTTGCACCACATGGAAGCATTTCTTGTCCAAAATCTCACAAGTTGGATTGCCAACTTGGATGGCTCGGAAAAGCTGAATTTTCGGGGCTTCAGCATAAATGCACTATTCACGCTGAGTCGCACCCCGCTGCATTTTCCGTTCCTTCATGCTGCGGCAAGGTTTTGGAATCCGGTAGCACACGTCTTTAGCTTTGGTGGACAAGAGATGTGTCCCACTTTCGAGGATTTCCAAGCTTTAATGGAATCCGAGCGCGATGAAGAAATCTTGCCTCAATTCCGCGTCGGCTACGTCCAAGCCTTAGGATGGATGTGCGGCCTTACTTTGCATGATGCTTGGCCATTGATTCACGACAGAGAGCTAGACATCCCGAGCTTGATTCGTCAGTTTTCTGATGTCGATGACCGCGACGATCATCATTGGCAGGGCTATCGGCGACACGCGCTTTGCTTGTGCATGTTGTCTCATTTCTTGCACCGGTGGGTTTAGCACTCGTTTGATTGAGGTCGCCGAGGGCTTAAAAGAGGGCAAGAGCTGCATCGCCATGATGCTAGCTGAGACTCTGATGGGTTTGGACGCTTTTTATCGCCGAAAGACGACTAGATTCGCGGGGAGTCCACTACTACTGCAGGTAATGTTTCCCACCCCATCTCACATATATTGCTCACATCACTCGGCCTTCAGGCTTAGTTTTTCTCTCAAAACCCTTTTCTCACTTTTTCTCTCAATATACACCTCTCTATTCTTTAATCTCTCATTTTTCATCCCTCCCCAGGTATGGTTGATGGATAAATTAAAGGTTGTGGACTCATGCCCAGCCTATTCAGCTCGCAGCTATTTGTTCTAGCGACGTTTAGTCGATGCCCCAGATGAGGGATGGTGGTGCAACTGGATGTGCAGTTTGTCTGCTCTCGACATTGCTTAGCGCTGCTCTTGGCTTAATTTATCGGCGATGAGCTATAGCATCTATCGTCAGCCCGGGATTCAGTTGATTGGTCTGACACACTGTGTCTTTTACTTCCCTTTTCGATTCCAGCGCCAGTTCGGACATGATTAGACTCGCCCGGAAAAAGGGACAGAATACCTTGCTGCATTTCTGGCCTGAGGCGCACAGTTAGCTCAGTAGGCCACAACATGGAGGACGAGAGAGCTTCTGGGCCCCGCTCCCATTTTCAGTTGCACCTTTTCTGATGAGTGTATAGCTTGGCTTGATGAGGAGGCACAGATCAGGCGCACTTTGGCATCAGAGGCTTCTATAAGCTTTGGGAGGGGACGCAGGAACACTTGACTATGCCCCGAATTTATTTGCTTTAATCAGTACTTTCAAGTTTTCTTTATGAATGTAATAAAAAACAACTTCAATTTGTATTCAAGAGTACGAGAACTCTGTATTAAAAACAATGTAATTGAAGGTTGTGGGTATTGAAAATTTTCCGTTCGGTCCAAAAATGGTCTGAGTTGTAAAAAGATTAATTTGAGCAAAATCAACTTTTATTAAAACTTTTCAAAACCATTTTCGATATAGATCAAAACTGGACACGCCTGAGATCTATCACTGAGATGTACAACCCCAGATCCCAGCAACTGGAAAGTTGCCCATAGTCTGAATAGCACTGCACTGGAGATCACAAACTGAGCTCTTGATTGCAGAATAGACGAAGATGACCAAACATGATCACATGGACAAAGTTGATCGGGGAAGTGTTTATGGCTGGACTTCGGAATGAAGTTGCCTACGTATCCCAAAGATGGGAATCAAGCCTTACGTAGTTCGGTTCAGGTTCACTCGTGTATTAACTCTCTCCTTTTGCGCTCTAACTTTTGCCCAGGCCACCCTTTTTGGGTTTTTAACCTTGCGAGCTCAGTTTTTATAATTTCAAATTTTCTATGCTCTAACTTTTGCCTAGGTTGCCCTTTCAGGTTTTCGGTCTAGCGAGCCACTCAGGGAAAGTATTTCTTCAACTTGTCCATGTTGATCGGTTGGGAGAAATCTAGGCCATCTAGGTCCATCAGAGCGACAGCTCCACCCGACCAGATAGACTTAATGATGTAAGGACCAGTCCAATTAGGCCTGAACTTGCTCCTAGGGTCGTGGATGGGAGCTCGGTTGTCTTTGAGCACCAAATCTCCTTCTTTCAAATTCCTGGACTTAACCTTCTTGTTGAAAGCCTTGGCGATTCTTCGTTGATAACCCTGAACATGGTATAGTACTTTCAACCTTCTTTTGTCAAAGAGCATGAGTTCTTCGAACCTGCTTTACTGCCAATCTACCTTAGCTATCTGGCACTCAGCCAATAATCGTAATGACGGAACCTCAATTTTGATAGGCAGAACGGCCTCCATTCCATAGACCGAGGAATATGGAGTCGCTCAAGTAGAAGTTTGAATTGAAGTCCGGTAGCCCCACAGAGCAAATGACAGCTTATCTAGCCAGTCCCGGTAGGTTTCCAACATCTTCTGCAGAATACGCTTGATGTTCTTGTTGGCGGCCTCAACTGCTCCGTTGGTTTGGCGCCGATATGTAGATGACTTATGAAAAGTCACATTGTATTTCTCCAACAAGTCAATCACTTCCTTCTTGAAGTGGGAACCATTATCTGAAAATAATCTCGTTCGGGACCCCATAGCGACAGATGATGGTGTTCCTGATAAACTTTGCAACGTGCGATGCCTTCAACGCCGCATAAGATTGGGCCTCAACCCATTTCGTAAAATAGTCTATTGCGACCAGAATGAACTCATGCCCATTGGACCCCTTTGGAGCGACAGCCCCGATCACATCAATCCCCCAGACTGAAAACAGCCATGGCGAAGTCATGTTGTACAGCTTCGGTGGCGGATTGTTCGTACGGTTTGCATGGATCTGACATTTGTGGCATCGCCGGACAAAGCCAGTACAATCCTCCTCCATGGTGGGCCAGTAATAACCCTGTCTAAGGATCTTCCAGGCTAGCATCACCCTATTCATGTGCACTCTGCACTCTCCTCCATGGATGGCCTCCATCAGGCGCTTCGATTCTTAAGCATCAACACAAAGCCTATGCATCTCGAGATGGCCTCTCTTGTATAGTTTTCCTCCGCAGACGATGAACTGAGCAGCCATTCTTCAAATTGCCCTCTTATCTTTGGCATTTGCCCCTGGTGGATATGCCTCTTTTTCCAAGAAGTTCCAGACATCGTAATACCAGGGGTTCTCTTCTTGCACTTCATCTATGGCGGGAATCAGCTCGTAGGCCGGCACAAATTTCTGTTCGATGATGATCAGACGCATCTGGACACCGAAAGGAATGTCTATCATAGAAGATAGAGTTGCTAATGAATCAGCAAACCTGTTGTTCTCTCTTAACAGATGAGCAAAGTTCAGCTTCTCAAACCGACGAATCAGCATGTCCAAGGTCTGGTGGTAGATTCTTATCTTTTATTCTTTAACTTTCCAATCTCCTTTAGCTTGAGATATAACAAGGTTCGAGTCTCCGATGACATCTAATCGTTTTGCTCCTGGTTCTAGGGCGGCTTCTAGTCTAGCAATACATGCCTCAAACTCTGCTTCATTGTTCGAGACTTTGAATCGGAGTTTGAATGCTAGAGGTATACAGGAATTGTCGAGTGCTATCAGCAACACCCCTATCCCATACCCGTACTGGTTTGACGCTCCATCAAAGTACATCGTCCAAAACTCTTCTTCAACATATAGAATGGCCTCGTCTGGGAACAGGTACTCAACTGCTTCGTCTCCTTCAACTGGGTGATCGGCTAGGAACTCCGCTACTGCCCTCCCTTTCACTGACTTGCGCGTTATATACTTCAGATCGAATTCAGAAAGCAGAAGCAACCAATGGGCTAGCCTACCTGTAAGTGCCGATTTCTCAAAGGGATATTTGATGGGATCTAATCTCAAAACAAGTATTACAGAGTGAGCTAACAGGTAGTGTCGCAGCTTCCTAGTAGCCCATACTAAAGCTAGACAAGCCTTCTCTAGCAGAGTGTAGCCGGTCTCATAATTTAGCATTTTCTTGCTCAGGTAGTAGATAGCTCTTTTCACTTTGTCCTCAGATTCCTGTGCAAGCATGCAGCCCATTGTAGTTTCAGTCACTGAAAGGTACAGAATCAATGGCTTCCCCGACTCAAGCGGTGACAACACAGGTGGGTTCTGTAAGTATTGCTTGATCTGTTCAAAAGCAGCTTGGCATCGGCCGTCCCATTGGAATTTCTTTCCTTTCTTCAGGAGACCAAAGAGTGGTTTACAAGTCAAGGTTAATTTTGTAATAAATTGCCTTATGAATTGCACTTTACCTAGAAAGCCTCGCACCTCCTTTTCAGTCCTCGGTGGTGGCATTTCTAAGATGGCCTTGATTTTGGAAGGTTTGACCTCGATACCTCTCTGTGTGATCAAGTACCCCAGCATTTTCCCTGCTGTAACACCAAATGTACACTTCTGAGGATTCAGCCGTAACCGATATTCTCTGATCCGTTGAAAGAATTTATGCAAGGTGGTGTAGCGGCCCTCTCTTTCCTTGGGCTTAACAATCATGTCATCCACGTACACCTCCACCTCTTTATGGATCATATTGTGCAAAATTGTGGTCGCAGCTCAATGATACGTAGCTCCAGCATTCTTCAACCCAAACGGCATCACACTATAACAATAGGTCCCCCATGGGGTGGTGAAAGCAGTCTTCTCTCGGTCTTCGGGTGCCATCAGAATCTGATTGTAGCCAGAAAAGCCATCCATGAATGAGAGCAACGCATGCCCCGCAGTGAAGTCCACTAATTCGTCGATATGCGGCAGAGGAAAGTCGTCCTTCGAACTGGCTTTGTTCAAATCCCTGAAGCCCACACATACCCGAATTTTGTCGTCCTTCTTCGGCATCGGAACTATATTGGCCAACCAAGTTCGGTATTCAGATACTAGCAGGAACCCTGCATCAATTTGCTTGGTGACCTCTTATTTGATCTTGATAGTCCAGTCCGGGCAGATCCTCTTGAGTTTCTGCTTAACAGGTCGGGCCTCTGGGTCAAGAAGGATCCGGTGCTGTACAATCTCAAGATCGATTCCAGGCATGTCTTCGTAGGACCACGCGAAAACATCTTTGAAATTTTTTAATAAAGCGACTAAGCGCTTGCGGTCCTCTGAAGACAACATGGACCCGATCTGGACCAGCCGCGGGTCCTTCTCAGTACCAACATTAATTTAGGTGATTTAATCAACCAGCGGTTTTACAAACCTCTCTTGCTCTTGATCTAGCAAATATTTGAAAATCAGAGGAATTTCTTCCTTGTTGTTTTCATCAAAATTTTGAAAGTCCTGATTAATACAATAAATCAAGGGCACTGAAAAATACTCGAAGGCCACAGCCATTCCATTCTCATTAATCACTTCAAAGTCGCCTGATTCCTCTGTTACAACAGACTCAAAGGAAAAAGAAAAAGACGACCTAGACAGGACTGTGCCATCCGGGTTGTCAGTCCCAGGAATATCGGACTCAGACTCAGACGAGCTGGAACATGATTCTGACTCCACAGACGCGGTGGAATCAGATTTTGGCTCACTACCTGACCCAGTGCTGCTCGATAAGAATCCTTCCTCGTACTGCCAGATGAGGGAGGGTGCGATGGATGCATCTAGAATGTTCAAAGATGGGCTTGCAACCGTCTCATTCCCAATCATGGACACTGAGTTATCCCCCAGGCACTCCTGTACGATCGGAGGATCTGAGAGTAGACAAGCCAGCGCTACCCCCATTTCAATCTAGATGCTTTCGGAATCCTCCTCTTTACATTGCTCAGCCTCAACTGGTGGGTCTATTTGCTCTTCAGCAACATCATCCCCGGTCAACTGTAAGTCAAAGAATATCTCGAATCCCGGCAAGCACTTATTCTCCTTGTTCAGCCATGGCTCTGGGAAGCCGCAGAATGGAAAGTCTTCCCCCTCCCGGACAAAGCGTCCGTTCAGGGTACCCTGGATAGGCCGATGCATCAACTCATAATGCTTCCCGGTTTGCTTGGCTCTGGCTCTCCTGGCCATCCCTTTGCCCTTCCTCACCCAGTCCTCTTTGGTAGGCAGATAGCCTAAGCCAAAGGTATACGGGTTGTGCGGCACTTCGGCCGATACAACAATATCTTTCCAGCCACTTTTTCCTAGTCCCATCTCAAAGATATGTTGGAGCTTGTTCATGAGGTACACTGACTGAGCGCTGACATATAACCCCTCATCAACAGCTAAAATGTTCTATATGACCCGGGCCTCGGCCAGGGTAAACCCTGACTGGAACACATCCTTCGTGCCATGCTCGATTTCCAAAATAGGTGTAGATACCTCTGGCGGCGAATGGATTGATGAATTCCCAAAAACAATAGCCACCCCCTTCCCGTGGGGGTATTTTAGCATTTCATGCAGGGTGGAAGAGACCGCCTTCACTTGGTGCAGCCACGGCCACCCTAGGAGTAGATTAAAGGTTGCGGGAACGTTCAAGACATGAAAGTAAATATCCTGTTGTTCTGGACCAACCTGAGTCCGAATCTTCATGGTCCCCATCACTTCTCTGCTGGTATTGTCGTACGCCCTTATCACCTGGGCAGTTGGCACAAAATTCGCGGGCTTCAACCCGATTGCATATGCCATCCTCGACGGGCACACGTTGATAGCGGATCCTGTATCAACAAGAACTACCGGTATCCATTTGTCTCTATACTCAACAGAGATGTAGAGAGGTTTGTTATGGTTTGCGCCCTCAGGCGGCAGCTCCTTGTCAGTAAAGGTCAATGTCGGGAAAGCTCCTCTCGGAAAGACCAGTCCTACTAGCTGCTCAGGCGTGGTATCTATTGAAAGTTTGGCCTTGTCCATTGCAGAAAGGATAGCTTGTCTATGTACTTTTGAGGCCATAAGCAGTCCCCAGATGGAGATGTCTGCTTGTATCTTCTTAAGCTGTTTCAGTACTGCCTCCTCCTCAAGCAATTTTTCTTTTTGCCTGTCTACCTCCTTGTCCTTTCCGGACGCCTCTGGTTGATCTAAGTGTGGGGGCTTGAAATACTGCCCGCTCCTAGTCATGTGGTCTACCTCGCCAATATACCAGGTATTGTCCGGCTGGTTGCTCCCCCAATCTTCATTAGTGTGGGCAAGAAATAGGTCATCATCTTCCCACCACATGCCATGGGCAGCCAATAGACATCTGTTTGGCTCCATTATAACTATTCCTGTGCCCGCAGCACCTTTCGTTCCTGTGCTCACAGCACGTTCTGTCCCTGTGCACACAGCATGTTCTGTCCCTGTGCACATAGCACGTTCTGTCTGCATAGGGGCTTTGGCCTTTCTGGCCCTCTCAGAATCCTCGATCCTTTCCCATTCAAACTGCTTTAGTGCAGCTTGCTGTTCAGTTTTTTCCATACTCAAAAATGCCCGTATTCTAAGCAAAATTCTTAACACTGGTGCTCTCCGGCAGTGCATCCTGATTCTCGGCCCTTCCGGCCACTGTTGATGTTCCCGTCCCTGATGGACCTGTGCTGGCTGAGGTTGCTCAATAACATTCGGCTCGTCGCTGAGCCACCCAGTAGCTTCTGCTGACCCTTCCAGATTAAACCAGTTGATAGTTACGTCCCCTGAATCTTGTTCGTTGAAGAACTGAAGGTTAGCAATGTCCTTTTCCAGATTCGCTAGGTCATCTAGCCCCTGATTAGGTCCATTCTCCCGAACTACGCAAATCTCTGCTCCCACTGGCAATTCCACTCTCGGCCTAGCCTGGCCTGCTGATGTAATGTAACCGCTCGGGTTGTACATGAAGCTCACAGACCCCTCAGGCTCTGTATTATCATCCCCATCTGCTTCCACAGTCGACCCAATTCTATATTCGATAGTCACCACCACCGTTTCAGGTTGGGTTTGGGAGATGTCCAACATGCACAAGTTAGTGCTGTCAAGAATGAACACCTCTGACTTGGGTAGGTGAGAAAAGGTGATATATATGCTAGGGTCGTATGACACAACCGTAGTTTGGATCAAGTTGATGCGTTGGGGAGGTGGAGCTCGGTTACGTGGTGGGAGACGGTTGGTTGTGACATTCGGCTTTTTTAGAGGCACGATCACCCTGTTATCAACGAGATCCTGAATCTCGTGACGCAATCTATAGCACTAGTCAGTGTCATGAACATGCTGTTGGTGAAAGGCGCAGTACTTCGCCGGGTTATGGGAGGGGGGAAGTTGTTCTGGCATTGGCCGCCACTCTAGAGGCTTCAAGTGCCCTTTCCTGATCAAAACCCCCAAAGACTTGGACAAAGACATGTATAGTGGGGTGAAGGTTCTCTGGCCTCGAGGTGAGAGCTTGGTTGTTTGCGAGTTACTCCCGGACGCACCAGTGAATGGTGTCGCTGTAAGGGCTTTTGGGTTGGTGGTGGTGGTGACCATACCCACATCTAAAGATCTAGTAACTGTAGCACTGCTTGTGCCTGCATTCGCACTGCGGTTGAATGCCTTCTTGGGCTGCTCTCTCTCATGATCAATAAGGCCCTGCCTCGTCGCATCCTTAATCTACACCCCTATCTCATGTAGATCTGCAAAGGTGGGGAGGGGGAGGACGATCATCTTCTGTATGAGCTTGGGCTGGACGTTGCGCACAACCATCCGAATCTGATCTTTGTCAACAGGCCTGATGGTCATCATCGAGGCCTTAGCCCTCCACCGAGTCACAAAATTGGAGAAGCTCTCCTTCGGCTCTTGCCTTGTTGTCTCGAGATCACGAGTTATGATCTCGATCTGAGTATTATAGGAGTATTGGGCTACAAAGGCCTCAACCATCTCCTCCCAATTCCTCTTGGCAGAGTCCTCCAGTTTTGCATACTAAATAGCCGCTACACCCAACAAGGTCCGGTCAAACAGGGAAAGCTTTTGCAATTTGGAGAGGCCCAACGGCCTTAGTATATCTGAAAACGGTCGCAAATGGACCATAGGATCTCCAGACTTGTCGAAACGGTCTATGTGCGGCATTTTAAATCGGTCCGGTAGAGTCACAGCCGAGTCGGTATATCCATCTTCAATGTCCGGGATGGACTTCGCACCTTGAGACTTCTTGAAAAGCTTTTCTAGCTTGCTCACTTTTAACGCTGTCGGATCCACCTCGAACTCAAATGGCATATCCCCCAGGTTGGTCTGTGCTTTGGATAGCTGGGGTAGGATCGAGGGCGGAGCTGGCCTTGTTAGAACGTCTATATTCTCCTGGATGTGTGTTGTCTCCCCAAGTATTGGAACTCTTGGTGGGGGAGGTGCTGGGTGCGAAGCAGATGCCCCGGCTTACTGTGGTGGTTGTTGTTGCTGGAGTCTAGCAATCAACTTTGCTTGTTGGGCCATAACCTCGGCTTGGTGTATGGCAAATTCTGCTTAACGGGCAGCATCCTGCTGCATGGCTTTCATACTCTCCTAGAGCTGACGTATCGTCTCCTCTATACCTGCCATATTATGCTGATCTAGCTGAATAACCAGTATATCTATCCCTGTAGTAGAAACTGAGGCCTCAGCCTGACTGTTCACTGGTAGGGTAGACCACTGATCTGGCGACCGCTGTACCGATACACTGCGCCTTTTTGACCTCCGTCTGGTAACCGGGGGTAAAGAAAGGAACACTGCTTGTCCGTCAATCAGATCCCTAGATCGATTAAGTTTATGACGTCTAACCCAGAATGCTCGGGGGATATCTGCCTGGTCGGATGCAATGGTGCTAAACTACCTTGCAAAAAGATAAATAACGCATAATAAGGAAATAATGAACAGAAAAACAGACAGAATAACAGTTTAAATAAAGACAACACACAGTTGGCAAACACAAGATGAAAGAACTATTCTCAACCACTGATCACTGTTCCTAAAACATTGCCCCAAATCTGAATCTGATACCCACGGGTAAAACTGATTTCTCAAATACTGATGCCCGCAGGCCTGATACCCAGACTTGCAAACTAATACGTGCATTCCTGTAAAGGCCAACTCTAAAAGCGTATAATCAAGCAAGTAAGACCCAAAAACACCCCTATGGAGGGTTAGGGTTTCCCTGTCCTATTGTCAGGAGCTAGGGTTTCACTACTGTAGACGCGCCCGCGTGGGGCCTCGCTACTACAGTTCGGACTCGATTCGTGTCACGGTTCTTAATCTGAACCAAAGAGTCCAAATCTGACAAATCGTTTGGAGAAAACAGATTTTAGAAAAGAAGTGCCAAACATGGACTGCTTTTCCAGATACAGAGTCGCCATCTAAATATTTTTTATAGGGGAATTTAGGAAACCCTGACTCGGTGCCGAAGGCCACATGCCCGTCATCACCAGAGTTGCCTCGGCTCGGGAGCTTGGGTACGATTGGGGAAGGTCAGCTATGAGCACCCCCTCTCGCCCGATCCGAAGATCGGCCTCTACTAACCGTGATATCCGATTTTGAAAACGTTATGTGTTCTTATCCCGATTATTAGCCTAGAATTACTACGTTATGCGCACAGCAAACAAGTATACACTAGATTGCCTAATTTGCAAATAAGCATTGCATATCCGTTTGTCTTGGGAAAATGTTTTGGAATTTGCTACTCGCAAGTAGGCTAAAACACGGATTTCAACGAGTGTTTCCAACTCATGCAATCCAACCTTCACCCACAGGCATTCAAACAGTTTATCACAAATGCATCTAGCCACATGGTAAACATGCTGTTATGATAGCATTCACACGCATGCGATATGCTAAAACATGAAAATACTTACATCGTACTCCGAGCCAAAACAATAAACTCGTTAGTAAACGATGCATGATCCAAGTCCATGTTTAAATGTCTAATGCAACGCATACAGAATGCAATTAGAATAGGCTCGGCTAACCTAAACATGGCATGTGAAATGCAATCAATTGATGCACTTATTCAATTTGGAATTGGAAGTACAAATGCAGTTAGCATGATGTACCGAGCCTGGTGCATGCGAGACGAATGAATGGATGCACACATGCATAGCATAAGGTATGCTAATTTAAACATGACCTATTACTAACCATCAAAGCAGGTAAGTAAAAGGGAGAAAGAAGTGGGGGTTGGAAGACATGCACACACTCACCCACACTTATTACAAGTTTACCCTCGCTCCGAGGGACCAAAAGAATAATACAAACTAACCTAGCTAATTAATTATTACAAATCACCTAATTAGTTAACAAACTAACTAAGCTAGGAAAAACAGTAAACCTCCTCGGGAAGAGAGTTCGATGCACGCACGCTCTGGTCTTGCTCGGAAGTGCACTGCCATGCATAGGTTGCCTCTGTTTTCCATGCTGTGCTCCTCTGAAGACTGCCAAAGTCTCAGGATTGCTTCCTTGGACATTGGGAGACATCACCGGTTGAATAGAATGGCCACCGGCAGTGGTATGTGATCACCGCCTGTGAATGCATCCATCGGCCATGGAAAGATTGCCGTCGGCATTGGACACTGCCGGTCGGTAGAAGGTTCCTGCAGAATCTACATTTGACAGCAACAGAGGGCAAGGCAGAACATGGCAATGCAATTCAAGCCATATATGCACCAATCATGTCCCTTATCATCTTAATGACTCAAAGGAACATGCTCCTTGGTTCTCGGACCATCAATCGCGCATTTCCATGCGTGATAGCCCAAGGGACCAAGTGTGCACATTTTGATGTCAAATGCAATGCAAACCAACAAACCAAAGTCCAATTCCTATCACTAGATCAAGGAACAAGACATGCATGCTAGATGCAATGCGACCTAGGCATATAAGCTAAGGATGCAACATGGAAATGCAAGATGTACATGCGAGCATGCAAACAACATGCAAGGTAAGCATGCAAGCAAGCAAGGAATGGACTTAAACATGATTTGGACAGCTCTAATTAGGCCCAAAATAGTGGCCATAGTACCCAAAATGATGGACTAAAACACACACACACATGCATGCAAAGGATGTCCAATACTTCAAGCATTTAAAAGCAATTCTCAAGCACATTTAAGAGGATGCAAACATGGATAAATGACATGCATTAATCTCTGAAAATTATGCAAGAATATGGTGCTAAACCAAGCAAACAAGATAGGCTAAGCATGCAATAAATGGCCCTAGTTCAAAGGCATGTACAATGGCCAAAACATGGAGCATATAACACAAGCTCATAAGGCATCAAAGAGACAACCAAGGCAAGCATACAAGCATGCGAAGGGGACTGAAATGACATGGTGGATAGTTCCAAACCACTAAATCAATGCAAGAATGTCATGCTATACATTCACACACTTAAGGCCAACAAGCCGGAATGCAAAGGGGCTATACTAAGCATGCCAAAGCCGACCCAAACAACCTAGGACAGACCTTAAACATGGCAAAATATACACAAAAGCTTCACAAAGCTAAGCCTAAAACATGCTAGAACAAGGGTTTACCACCTAAGGCATGTTAAGGCAACAAAGTGGCATTACAAGGTAGGTATGCTAAGCATGCATGGTGTACCAAAACCAATTAAAAACAGAGGTATATTATGACATAATAAGCACAAAAAATAGCCAAGGCATGGTCAACATGAAGCTTAGCTAGGTGCTCCCTTAAGAGGCCAAAAATGGTCCATTTCAAGGACAACAAGGAGAGGGGGTGGCCCTCTCCTTCTTGGGACGTCAAGGCACCATCCTCACCTCTAAAATCCCTCAAGATTTCAGTGGTGAGGAGGCCCAAACCCCAAGGTCTCGGAGCTTACACAAAATAGCACAAAATGGAGCCTAACAAGGCTTAAGAGGGGTCAAACACCTCCAAACCACAAAACACCCTAAACAAACTATTTAGAGGGCCTAAAAACAGAACTTTTTTATGTTATACACTAAGCACAAAAACAGTTCTAAGATAGTCAAAATAAGTATGCAAGAATGGGGTAAAATGGGACTAGTTTCTTACCCTTGAAGACCCCTTTAACAATGGTGGACTACCAGTTTCTTTTAGGTTCAAATCAGCTTGAAAACCTCAAAAACAACCCTCAAGAGGTCTCAGCTCCAAGGGATGGTGTAATGGTGGGTGCTTGTGAGCAAAAGTAAGACAAAACACACACACTAAGCTCAAGAAAGAGAGAGAGAGAGATATAGGATAGATACAAATTCCTAACCCTAATATCAAAACCCTCTGAAATGTTGTCTAACCCTAATGCCAAGAGAGGAGACTCTCTCTTATAGAGCTCTCTCTTGTAAAGCTTGTCAAATAAGCTTGCTTAGAGGGAAATCCCTCCATACACGTGTATGGAGGGGAACAGAGTTGGTGCCAGCTATCACAGCTGGCACAAAATATCTACATAAAGTAGATGAACAGTAGTCGGCTCCTCAAAAATGCCATTTTGACGGGATTGAGTGCCGACCGGCAATATATATTGCCGATGGCAACAAAACACCAGCCGGTGGCTTCTGGCCATGGCCGGTGATGTGTGGGGATGCCTCACAAGGCATTCCCTGCCCCTCCAAAGCAAAACACAAGTGTTTGGTACAAAACCAGACACTAAACAGTCGAGTTCGGAGATCCTGAGGCAAGGCGCGTAGCCAAGACCTCCGGGAACTCCAAACGAACACAAACATGGATGATCACTTAGTGTTCAAACGGTGACGTCCAAGTCTTGAGGACGGTCAAAAATGGGGTGTCTACAGTTGCCCCTCTTTGACAGAACTCGAAAGTCATAACAATGACGGGAGTGAATGTCAAAGCCCAGAGACGACCCATTTTTGAGAAGGCCGAAGACTCAGACAATCATGCAAGACAAACAAGATATGCGCCCGAAGGCAGGGGCAAAATGCAAGACAATGCTCAGAGCTGGACATAACTTATGATCATGCAAAGAAAAGCTGTAATGAAGCACACATGCAACAGTTTTAAGCTAGCATACACTGGACTACACTACAATGCAGAAAGGATGTAAGAGAATTATGCAATTCTCAATACGTCTCACTCGGAGGATACAATACCTGTGCGGCTCGTCTGGTTGCACCAACCTCAAATGAACCATATATACAATATCGTGCCTGTAAAGAAAACAACTTAACAGGTATGATGTTATTAGCAACATGCATGACAATGCAAGAATGGACGCAAAATGATATACAATATATACAAAACAATGTATAAACAATGCAAATAAAGATGCAATGGAATTGAAACAATGCAAACTATATGCAAAGCAATTGAATCATGATCCAATCATGAGCGGTTCGAAACCACGCCTATGTCAAATAGATTGATGGAGGTAACAAGTCCGTCTACCATAGAACGGTCTACTGAACTATGAGTAATGTAGACGGACACAAGAACAAGTATTGGGGGGGGGGGGATTGACACAAGTGGGGAAACGACCCGCTGGGGAAAGGACTACGATCCTAATGCTGGATGCAACAATTACACTACAATGTAATATATATATGGAAATGCTGGGGAAATGGCAATGGATATGGTACGCAGGCCAAACCAAATCTTGCCTAGGCAAGGCATGTACACATACAAGCCATGTTTAACATAGAACGGTCCACTGAACTATGCTTCGACATGAGAAGTATGGGCACATACCAGACCAAGCTCAACATGGAAAGACGCAAGCCATAGACGGGGGCGATGCAGTGAATGCATGCAAGCTATAATGCAATATCTACAAATATGCAATGGAATGGAAATGCAATACAATGGATATGGCCTGCGGGCCAAACCAAATCTTGCCCAGGAAGGGCATGTACACGTACAAGCCGCGTCTAACATAGAACGGTCCACTGAACTATGCTTCGACGCGAGAAGTATGGGCACATACCAAACCAAGCTCAACATGGAAAGGCGCGAGCCATAGAGTTACAATGCAATATGCACTATGTTCTAATGATGCATGACAATGCAACTATTTATGATGATGCGTGGCAATGCATGTGTGTTTTTTTTTGTTTTTGAAATGCAAATGATGTATAAAAATGTATGTTGCATGGAATGCGCGACAACACACGGCTTTCGAGATGCACGTGAACTTGAATATGTGACGACGTGAGTCGCTTGAAATGCATGTATAATGCAACTTCTCAAAAGTCGTTCGGGCATGACAAACACCGAAGGACTTGCACCTTCAGAGGATTTAGGGTCTCCTAGACCGTGG
This sequence comes from Camellia sinensis, assembly GCF_055761805.1. Taxonomy (NCBI): domain Eukaryota; kingdom Viridiplantae; phylum Streptophyta; class Magnoliopsida; order Ericales; family Theaceae; genus Camellia; species Camellia sinensis. The sequence goes on from NC_138963.1 coordinate 115,184,062, forward strand.
ATATACCTGTGCGGCTCGTTTGGTTGCACCAGCCTCATATGAACCGTACATACAATATCGTGCCTGTAAAGAAAACAACTCAACAGGTACGACGCATATTAATGTATTTGAAAATACGTGACAACGCAAAACAAGCGGGAAGCATAACAATGCTGTGAAAGCACAGATATGTAAGTGAAGCATGCGGTCTACGCGGGCAATGAAACTGATCATAGGCATGCGGTCTACGCAAGCCATGAAATCGAACATAAGCATGCGGTCTACGCAAGTCAAAACATGCGGTCTACGCAGGTAAAACATGCGGTCTATGCAGGTAATGAAATTGAACAAATATGCGGTCTACGTAGGTAATGAAATTAAACAAATATGCGGTCTACGCAAGCAAAACATGCGGTCTACGCAGGTAATGAAATTGAACAATCATGCGGTCTACGCAAGCAAAACATGCGGTCTACGTAGGTAATGAAATTGAACAACCATGCGGTCTACACAAGCAAAACATGCGGTCTACGCAGGTAATGAAATTGAACAATCATGCGGTCTACGCAAGCAAAACATGCAGTCTACCCAGGTAATGAAATTGAACAATCATGCGGTCTACGCAAGCATAACATTCGGTCTACGCAGGTAATGAAATTGAACAATCATGCGGTCTACGCAAGCAAAACATGCGGTCTACGTAGGTAATGAAATTGAACAATCATGCGGTCTACGCAAGCAAAACATGCGGTCTACGCTGGTAATGAAATTGAACAATCATGTGGTCTACGCAAGCAAAACATGCGGTCTACACAGGTAATGAAATTAACATGCATGCAATGAGATGCGCAAGACAGTGCGATGCGTTAGACAACGCGAGTGCACAAGACAGTGCAATGGATTTGAAATGCACAAGACAGTGCGATTGATATGTGATGCACAGGGGGGAAACTTTTGAGTTTCGTAAAAGTCAAAAGGATACGAAAAGGATACACCTTGCACGAATTTGAGTGCCACGCATAGAAGACACGACCCTAGGTCACAACGGAGGCCGGTTGAGTGTCGGGGATGCACTGTTTTGCACTGTTTTGAGAAATGAAGGCCCTGAACCCCACAAATAACTCAAAAAAGGGTGTAGGAGGCTCCAAAATCACTGTAGGAGACCACCGGATGTCCACCGGCTATAAAAATGCATCACCGGCCGTCCACCGGCCATAAAAATGCATCACCGGCTGTCCACCGGCCATCATACAATTCCATCGGCACAATATTTTGCCGACCGGCAAAGAGTGTGGCCGACCGGCAAATAATTCCTGTATCGGGGCAGTACTGTCATTTCGGCACGGGTCTTTTAAAAGAGGGTTTCTAACCCTATTTTCCTCACGCCTCCTTGGTCGAAAATCCCCTCTCTCTCTCTCTAGAGCATTTTCCTCCCTTGATTCTCTCATTTTCTTGCATTCTAGCTCCCATTTCGTTGTTTGATTCGCGATCTCCCTCGCGTTTCGGACATTTTCAACCGAATGAAACTTCGTCTCGGTGTTTCTTTCTTGATTTTTGCCACTCGGGGCTTGTTTCCCTCGAGTTTTTCTCGATATCCGTACCTTTTCCGTACTCCGGCTTTTTCGGCCCTCTCGGGGTTTGACTTTTTGTTGACTTTTCATCTTCTCGCCCGACTTTCCGCCTTCTGGCCATTTTCACACCCCCTTCGAGATGGCGGATGATTTTCCACAGGGCGGGGCTCCTCCGGAGCTCGAGATGGACCCTGAGGCCAAGCCCTTGCCACTCCATATCTGGCCGTTAGATCCGGAGACCTACAGGCCTGCAGTTCATTAGATGATCCCCGACGGACTACGCCAGTTCCGGAGCTTCGAGAGGCACGTGCCACGCGAGCTTTTACTTCGTGAACCTACCTCCCACCTGTCCTTCGGTGCTTCCGAGGTAACTTTCCTTCTCTGCTTTACTTTCTGCAATGTACGATGCAAAACTGCCGTAGCTGGTTAGGCTCTTTAACTGCTTAATTCTGATATGCTGTATACTGTAGTTGATTGTAAACATACGCGCAACTGATACCTGTTTGAGACTGACACATGCACACACACTGTACTGGCTTCAAATCACCCAAACACACGGCGCACACTGTATTTCACTGCACACACACTGTTACCGGGTATTGGCTTGGGTCTGAAAATATGCGCGCATGCTACACTGTACTGAACTACCCAAACACGCTGACACGTCACACGTTGTAGCTCGCTGTAGGCACACCGGCACCCGGTATTTGTTTGAATCTATTAAAACTTGCACGCATGCTGTATACCTACATGCTTTTTAGAACTGCGTTTGAATATTGCCTTGCAATTGTTGTTTTTGATTACAGGGGGATTCCCATACCATTCGCGGGTATGGGAACACCGGTGCTCGGGACTGGTACCTCGAGCTGCCAGATGCGGTTCGTGTCATTGTCGACGAGGCCGGCTTTGGCATCTTCTGCAGGGGGCTCTCTCGACTGACTACCTGCAGGCCCTTGCTCGCTGCTCTAGCGGAGAGGTGGTGGGACACCACCGACTCCTTCCACTTCTCTGTCGCAGGGGATATGACGATGACCCCTTACGACTTCTCGATGCTTACTGGCATTGGGGTAGGGGGTGATCCGATCCCCATCGACATGGATATGGACGAGTGGAATGCTGCCCAGCTATACCTGCTTGGTACGCAGCCTCCCCTCGCTCGAGCGGGGTTCGTCAGGTATTCGTGGTTTGAGAGCCACTTTCGGGTCCAGCCGGCCTTGGCAGAGGAGGCGCAGATGTCCCCAGAGGAGGTGGACCGGTATGCGCGGGGTTTCATTATGTTACTCTTTGGGACGACTCTCTTCGCTGATCGGGCGAACACCGTGCCCTTATGCCTGCTGAGCGCGCTGGTGGACGTGAGGCAGATCCGCCATTACGACTGGGGTGGCACCGCTCTGGCCACTTTGTATGGTTATATGAGCTCTTCTTCCCGCCTCAGCGGACAGCTCCTTGGTGGCTATTGGCGAGCCTGGGAGGTACGTCCTCTTCCCTTTTACATTTCTGCTTTCTGCTTTCTGTATTCTGTACACTGCACATATACTGTATACTGCCCCACACTGACTATACACTGCACACCCGGCACACATATAATCTACTTTACACTGACTGCACACTGCACACTGCACACTCGGCACAATACACTGCACAACACACGGTTCTGCTATTTCTGCTTTATTCTATTTTCTGCCTTATCTGATAGTCATACTGATATCTATTCTGCAGTTATGGATGTATGCCTACTTTCCTAGGCTTGCCCCAGTACTCGATGAGGAGATCCCGCTTGGCGTCCCCTTCTCTTATCGCTTCGATGTGCGATGCGTGCGGAGGCCACGGGAGTCTCTTATTTTCTTCCGCCGATACTTCGACACCATCACCACCGCGGAGGTATGTTCAACTTTTAGAGTTTATTATTTTTTTGCCTCGCTTTGCACCGTATGTTTTCAATAACGGTAGATAATAAACTGCATTTCATTTTCAGATCACCTGGCAGCCTTGGGCTCCGTTGCCGGCCGTGGTGAGGGATCACTATGAGGGCGCGGAGGAGACTGCCCATTGCCGGATTCTGTTAGAGGGCCCGGTCTGTCGGGCTTGGTACCTAGGCGAGCGCTTCTTGCGTCAGACCCTAGGTTTACCGGAGCAGATAGTGCCGGGTCCACCTCCTACGCATATGAGGCATACGAAGAGGTTCTCTCTTGAGCAGATGAGGGACTTCACCGTCGGCTGGAGTGAGGAGCATCACAGAGGCGAGGGCGACTACACAGAGTACGTCCGGACCTATATTATGCGACCCTTGAGCGGTGGTCGTCGAGCTAAGGGGGAGAGGCCAGCGACGCCGGCAGCTGGAGCGGGAGCTGGGGCTGGAGCGGGTACATCGAGGAGGGCTCGAGTGCATGGCAAGAGCGGAGCTCAGGGGGGATGGGGGACTGGCTGGCCCGCCATGCCCACTGTACTGTCATATAGAGGGCAGGATGGGGCGACCTACCAGATCCCCTTTGCTCCTCCCCCGGCTGGTCATGAGTTAGCCGGTATCCCCGACTTGCCTCCGGTATGTATTACTTGATTTTGCATCTTGCATCTGCATTTGATTTCAGTTTATTTGATATTCTGCAGAATACTGATATATCTTATACTCTTGCAGGCGTCCTCCGAGTATACCTGACAGTCCGTGGAGTTGAACGCCTCCATGATGGGGATGCTGCAGCGGACTTTTGACCTCCTGGCCTTCTACAATATTCCAGTATGCCCTTCTGATGACGGTCTCAAACCACTCATACACTACTTCACATTGTCTGATGTACGACACAACACCTAACACACTAATCTCCCAGCATCTGATACATTGCATACACTGCATTTATACACTGTATTCTGCACTTGATACACTGCTCACGGCATTCACACACTGTACTCATACATTGCATTCTGCACTGATACACTGTTCACGGTATCCACACACTGTATACTACATTCTGCACTGATACACTGCTCATAGTATTCTGATGTATTTGCCTTTTGTGCTTTTCAGCCTCCCTTCCAGATTCCTCTGGTGGGCGGTGCTCCAGCTGGGCCTTCTATTCCTGCTCGAGGAGGGCGTGGAGACACTGCACGTCCCCGTACCAGGGGAGGGCGTACTCATGTCGGGAGTAGTTCTCGGGCGCCGACCCTTGACGATGATGATGATGATGATGACGAGTCAGAGGCAGAGGCAGAGTCATCTGAGGAGGAGACCGGAGGCAGTTCTAGCTCGGGACCTGATGACGATGCTGACGATGCTCCTGGACCTTCGTCCAGGAAGAGGACTAGGACAGACTGATAGCCCTCGGAGCCGCTTGACACGGCCATAGATTTTTGTTGTTTTTCTTCTTTCTTGTATTTTTCTCTTTTGTTGGTAGTTAGGATACTTTGTACTGCCGCAGACAGATTTTTGTTTCCAAAACTTGTGTATTTGAAAAGATGATGAAATGAAACAGACTTTTTATCTGAAAAAGTGTTTACATCCGTGTATCTTTACATTTCATACTTTGCATTGCATCACCCCATATTACATCTCAATGTAAATGAAATTGATTGGTTGTCTGAAAATTGAACACTTGCACTGTAATAATCAGATAACTAAACAACCAACAACCAAAATAGCCCAAGCAATCCACTGCCTGACTCTGCACACACAGCCCTTACTCTACTGGGGATTAATCTACATACAGCCCGTAACCCAACAATTGGTTTATTCTGCACACGGCAAACTTTAAACAAAACAGCCCAATCTGACAAGACGGCCTTCAAAGGTGAAACCGGCTAGGTTTGAAACATGCTCGGATGTCCCAAATTTTCCCTTTCTTCTTTTGGTTCGCCCAATTGTAGAGAACGGCACAGCATTCCGAGCATAAATGATTAACTTTCGGAAAAGGGGTTTTCTTAACCGGGGTATCGAGCCTACAACTGGATATAGCAGAAAAGGACTCGAACAAAATGGTACACGACCTAAACACAACGAGACACGCTCGGAAGAGACCTAAAACAAATATTGAGGTAAACAAAACAAAAGACACGACACGCAGACGCGTTAACGAAGATGGGGGTCCTCAGATCATGAGGAGCCAGTTTCACTGGGTATCGTTTCCCACCCTTTTCTCATTTGTGATTCTCACATCACTCCGGCACTCAAGCTCGGTTTTTCTCTCAAAACCCTTTTCCTCACTTTTCTGTCAACTTACACCTCTCTATTCTTCATTCTCTCATTTTTCGTCCCTTCCCAAGGTGATTAATGAATGAGTAGGAAGTTGCGGGTTCATGACCGACGCCGTTAGCTCACATCTATTTCTTCTGGTGGGTAGAGTGCCCTTCTGGTAAGTATGTTGGCAACAGGGGAAAGACAGAACACCTGACTCAACTGTGCCCCTAGTTTATCGCTTTGACCATTTTTTTGTTTTTGCTTTCTACTAAAACAGTTTTGATCAAAATGAGAGTTAGATTAACATACTTGTTCGATTTTTGATTTGAAAACCATGCAAGTCAGGCTGTAAGCACTGAAAATTTTCCTTTTAGGGTCCAAGAAAATGGTCCAGTTTTGGAAAATAGAATAGTTTTCGAGAAAATAGTCAACCTCAGTAAAACTTTTCAAAAACTATTTTGCAAACAGTCAATGCTCAACGAGCATGGAACTTACTCTTTGAGATGCGCAACCCCGGATCGGAGGCAATGGAAAATTGCCCCTGGCTTGAAAGGGGTGGATGGCAACGGAAAGTTACCCTTGGTTTGAATGGCGGCTTGCGACGACTCGTGGCAACGGAAAGTTGCCCCTTGTTTGGATGATGCTGCAGCAGTCCGCAAACAGTCTTCATTGGTGGTGGTCGAACTCTTGGACACAAAGATGACGAAGACGGTTATAACAAATATATGGACACAGTCACCTTGGAAGGTGTTGGCGACTGGACTTTGGGATGAAGTCGAAACCATTATATGGACTGAGACGCTATGAAAGCGTTGGGGGGTGGACTTCAGGATGAAGTTGCCTACGTATCCCAAACATGGGAATCAAGCCTCACGTAGTTCCGGTTAAGGTACACTCGGGTATTTTAGCCTTCACTTTTCAGGCTCTAATTTTTGCCAAGGTGCCCGATGCGGGTTTTCGACCTTGCGAGCTTCTTTTCATTTTTCATTTTTTTTCTTTTTCTTTGCTCTTTTTCTTTTCTATTTTTTTGCATTTCCTTCTTTTCTTTCTTTTTCTCTTTTCTTTTTTGTATTTTTTGCTTTTTAGTATTTTTCTCTTGCTCTGACTTTTGCCTGGGCCTCCCTTCCGGGTTTTCGGCCCAGTGAGCCTCTCAAAGGGTAAAAGTGTAACAAGTCCATGTCAAATGGTTTTTGAAGTTGAAGCCTCTATATATTTGTAGAACGGCTGTTGCAATGATTTGCAGAAGAATCCATCATGGTTGCTCCACGAGCTTCTTCTGGTGAGATCTGATCTTTTGATTCGGCTTTGGTGCCTCTTGTTCGAGGGCTGCTTCTGATCTGGCCACACAGACCTTGCATGACGTTTGACCGTTGAACTTTCTGAACGGGTTCAAGGTTCGAAACGGACAGGTTGAATCTTGAGGCAGAGAGCGATCCTAGGCTGCACAATCTCAAGAGCGATCCCACACAGGTCTTTATAGGGCCGCGTAAAACATTTGTTTTTGAAAGTTTTTAAGAAAACGACAAATCGCTCGCGCCGAAGATAGTGTGGAACCAATCTGGATCAAGCCAGGGTCCTTCCCAGTACTCACGCTGACAAGCATGATTTCATTCATAAAAAGGCTTAGCATGCCTCTCCTTCTCTCAAAATGATCAAAGTTTTGCAAAACCCGAGGAATTTCCTTCCTCTTCGTTTTTATCACCGCAGTGTTCAAAAGGGTTTTTTTGAAAAACTTAGGGTAATGCAATGAGTTTGGCGCACAGGAAAGCAGGCGAGATGTACTGTCAGCCCATTCAAATCCTCTGGCACAACTAACTTACATTGAAGGCAAGCATGAAAGTGAGATAGCAACAGCTGTTTCATTCAGATTTGTTGGTATAACTGGCCCCTCGGCAGAAACAGACTCAAAAACAAAACGGGTAATTACAAGACAAAACGGTGTTCGAGGCAACAACCCCGGAATCACCTGGTATTCTATACAAAGGGGACTGACTCGCTACAACAAGACAGACCCTTAAGCAAAAAGACTGACTCAAGACAAAGAGACAGGCTCAAAATAAAAGACTGACTCGATACCCAAGCCAGAATTTACAAAGCTAGCGTTCGCAGATGCTCAAAAAAAAAATGTGCGCCAGACGCCACATCCAGAATACACTAAATGCCGCCCGCAGGTGGTTCGCTTTCTGATTACATACTTGCAGTATCTGTGTCCTCAAAATCCAATAGCTGGGTGGTAATGGACTTGGCTGAGGTGGGCGGGAGGATAACCTCATCGTCAATCAAATCTTGCACCTCATGACGGAGGCGGAAACAATTGTCGGTTGCATGGCCTGTCTGCTGGTGGTACGCGCAGTACTGAGCAGCATCATACGTAGCAGGGAGATTCTTCGGGAGAGGCCGAGGCTCCAAGGGTTTAAGGTGTCCCCTCTTGGCAAGGATCTGAAGTGCCTTGGATAGAGGCATGTAGAGAGCATGAAAGGTCCTACGCCCTCGGGGCAAGTACTTTGGAGTTTGAGCGCTCTTACTAGCCGCACAAGCAAAAGGGTCGGCGGGCGCTGCCTTGGCTTTCTGGTCTTTCCCAGGTGCAGGGGCAGGAATAGGAGAAACTGTTCTGGCATGGCAGGGCCTATCCCGATTTTCTGACTGACTTGAACTCCCCTTAGGTGGAGTGGGGAAAGCATCCTCCACAGCTCTTGCCACAGTTGCGGATATCTGTTGCTTGTTCATCCCCGCGGCTTTCAAAGCCTCGACTGCCCACATCAGTTGTTCACTAGGGTCGGCATCTGCCTTCATTTTGTTCTTGCCTCTGGCCTCAGCTTGATCGAGGATTTGGGTTGATGTCGGCATGTCATTGCCATAGCTGGAGGCCATCTCCGGTTGGCTAAGTTCGATCACAATTCGCCCCAATAGCGGGGGCTCCTGGGGTACAAAACTCCCGGCATATGGTGCGGCTGGAGGTGAAGCTGACATTCCGTAGGCGAGATCCGCCACAGACCTCTGGAGATCACCTATCATCCCCATTAGTTCAAATGTAGTAGGCTTGCGAGCCTGATATAGCTGGGGGGCCCAGACCAGGTGCGCAACAGGCGACCTGGGTGGATGTGGCATATCTATATTGGTCTCACCTTGCAGAGTGATCCCTTGCTCTAATGCAGCTGCCATAACCACGATCTCTTCCGAATTCTGCGTCATCATAAGTCCTGCCTCAGCAAAGGGGGAGCACTAGCTATTCTGTACCAGCTGTCCGAACTGAAAGAGACAACAAACAGCATTTCAGCCCAAACAGATCAAACACGGGTGTAGCTGAACAACTGTACTCTACTGCTGATCACTGTTCCCCAGAAATCACTGTCCCCAAAACTGAACTTGATACCCGCAGATAACTGATTCTCAACAACACTGATACTGGTGCCCTCGGGCCTCGGGCCTGACACTCAAACTTGCAAACTGATATGTATTTTCCCTGTAGAGATACACTCTAAAAGCACATAGCAAGTAAAGAGAGCCAAAAACACCCCTATGTTGGGGTAGGGTTTCCATGTCCTATTTTGTCAGGAGCTAGGGTTTCACTACGCACGCAGCAGTTTTCAAACAACCTAACATCGGGTAAGCAGCCTGCCCTAATTTGGAATGGTCACTATGGATCCGAATATGCACTAGGTCGAGTGGTCAAAAAAGGTGCCCCGGTAAAATCGGGGTTTGTGTTCCCATACTGTCAGAGCCCATAACCGGTCAGCCTTATGGTCATGCCTTGACAAGACAAGCCTTCGGCAAACCGTTCAGGAATGGCAGATGGCAAACACTGTGTTCCTAGGCGCACCAATGCACATGCAATGCAAAGAAACACATAAATGGAATCAAAATAAGATATCACGAGTTCGAGTCAAGCTCTCTAAATCCCCAGCAGAGTCGCTAGAAACTGTAGACGCGCCCGCGTGGGGCCCCGCTACTACAGTTCGGACTCGATTCGTGTCACGGTTCTTAATCTGAACCAAAGAGTCCAAATCTGGCAAATCGTTTTGAGAAAACAGATTTTAGAAAAGAAGTGCCAAACATGGACTGCTTTGCCAGGTATAGAGTCGCCACCTAAATATTTTTTATAGGGGAATTTAGGAAACCCTGACTCGGTGCCGAAGGCCACATGTCCGTCATCACCAGAGTTGCCTCGGCTCGGGAGCTTGGGTACGATTGGGGAAGGTCAGCTATGAGCACCCCCTCTCGCCCGATCCGAAGATCGGCCTCTACTAACTGTGATATCCGATTTTGAAAACGTTATGTGTTCTTATCCCGATTATTAGCCTAGAATTACTACGTTATGCGCACAACAAACAGGTATAGACTAGATTGCCTAATTTGGAAATAAGCATTGCATATCCGTTTGTCTTGGGAAAATGTTTTGGAATTTGCTACTCGCAAGTAGGCTAAAACACGGATTTCAACGAGTGTTTCCAACTCAGGCAATCCAACCTTCACCCACAGGCATTCAAACAGTTTATCACATAAGCATCTAGCCACATGGTAAACATGCTGTTATGATAGCATTCACACGCATGCGATATGCTAAAACATGAAAATACTTACATCGTACTCCGAGCCAAAACAATAAACTCGTTAGTAAACGATGCATGATCCAAGTCTATGTTTGAATGTCTAATGCAACGCATACAGAATGCAATTAGAATAGGCTCGACTAACCTAAACATGGCATGTGAAATGCAATCAATTGATGCACGTATTCAATTTGGAATTTGAAGTACAAATGCAGTTAGCATGATGTACCGAGCCCGGTGCAAGCGAGACGAATGAATGGATGCACACATGCATAGCATAAGGTATGCTAATTTAAACATGACCTATTACTAACCATCAAAGCAGGTAAGTAAAAGGGAGAAAGAAGTGGGGGTTGGAAGACATGCACACACTCACCCACACTTATTACAAGTTTACCCTCGCTCGGAGGGACCAAAACAATAATACAGACTAACCTAGCTAATTAATTATTACAAATCACCTAATTAGTTAACAAACTAACTAAGCTAGGAAAAATAGTAAACCTCCTCGGGAAGAGAGTTCGATGCACGCTCGCTCGGGTCTTGCTCGGAAGTGCACTGCCATGCATAGGTTGCCTCTATTTTCCATGCTATGCTCCTCTGAAGACTGCCAAAGTCTTAGGATTGCTTCCCTAGACATTGGGAGACACCACCGGCTGAATAGAATGGCCATCGGCAGTGGTTGTGATCACCGGCTGTGAATGCATCCATCGGCCATGGAAAGATTGCCGGTCGGCATTGGACACTGCCGGTCGGCAGAAGGTTCCTGCAGAATCTGCATTTGACAGCAACAGAGGGCAAGTCAGAACATGGCAATGCAATTCAAGCCATATATGCACCAATCATGTCCCTTATCATGTTAATGACTCAAAGGAACATGCTCCTTGGTTCTCGGACCATCAATCGCGCATTTCCATGCGTGATGGCCCAAGGGACCAAGTGTGCACATTTTGATGTCAAATGCAATGCAAACCAACAAACCAAAGTCCAATTCCTATCACTAGATCAAGGAACAAGACATGCATGCTAGATGCAATGCGACCTAGGCATATAAGCTAAGGATGCAACATGGAAATGCAAGATGTACATGCGAGCATGCAAACAACATGCAAGGTAAGCATGCAAGCAAGCAAGGAATGGACTTAAACATGATTTGGACAGCTCTAATTAGGCCCAAAACAGTGGCCATAGTACCCAAAATGATGGACTAAAACACACACACACATGCATCCAAAGGATGTCCAATACTTCAAGCATTTAAAAGCAATTCTCAAGCACATTTAAGAGGATGCAAACATGGATAAATGACATGCATTAAGCTCTGAAAATCATGCAAGAATATGGTGCTAAACCAAGCAAACAAGATAGGCTAAGCATGCAATAAATGGCCCTAGTTCAAAGGCATGTACAATGGCCAAAACATGGGGCATATAACACAAGCTCATAACGCATCAAAGAGACAACCAAGGCAAGAATACAAGCATGCGAAGGGGACTGAAATGACATGGTGGATAGTTCCAAACCACTAAATCAATGCAAGAATGACATGCTATACATTCACACACTTAAGGCCAACAAGCCGGAATGCAAAAGGGCTATACTAAGCATGCCAAAGCCGACTCAAACAACCTAGGACAGACCTTAAACATGGCAAAGTATGCACAAAAGCTTCACAAAGCTAAGCCTAAAACATGCTAGAACAAGGGTTTACCACCTAAGGCATGTTAAGGCAACAAAGTGGCATTACAAGGTAGGTATGCTAAGCATGCATGGTGTACCAAAACCAATTGAAAACAGGGGTATATTATGACATAATAAGCACAAAAAATAGCCAAGGCATGGTCAACATGAAGCTTAGCTAGGTGCTCCCTTAAGAGGCCAAAAATGGTCCATTTCAAGGACAACAAGGAGAGGGGGTGGCCCTCTCCTTCTTGGGACGTCAAGGCACCATCCTCACCTCTGAAATCCCTCAAGATTTCAGTGGTGAGGAGGCCCAAACACCAAGGTCTCGGAGCTTACACAAAATAGCACAAAATGGAGCCTTACAAGGCTTAAGAGGGGTCAAACACCTCCAAACCACAAAACACCCCAAACAAACTATTTAGAGGGCCTAAAAATAGAACTTTTTTATGTTATACACTAAGCACAAAAACAGTTCTAAGATAGTCAAAATCAGTATGCAAGAATAGGGTAAAATGGGACTAGTTTCTTACCCTTGAAGACCCCTTTAACAATGGTGGACCAGCAGCTTCTTTTAGGTTGAAATCAGCTTCAAAACCTCAAAAACAACCCTCAAGAGGTCTCAGCTCCAAGGGATGGTGTAATGGTGGGTGCTTGTGAGCAAAAGTAAGACAAAACACACACACTAAGCTCAAGAAAGAGAGAGAGAGATATAGGATAGATACAAATTCCTAACCCTAATATCAAAACCCTCTGAAATGTTGTCTAGCCCTAATGCCAAGAGAGGAGACTCTCTCTTATAGAGCTCTCTCTTGTAAAGCTTGTCAAATAAGCTTGCTTAGAGGGAAATCCCACCACACACGTGTATGGAGGGGAACAGAGTTGGTGCCAGCTATCACAGCCGGCACAAAATATCTACATAAAGTAGATGAACAGTAGTTGGCTCCTCAAAAATTCCATTTTGACGGAATTGAGTGCCGACCGGCAATAAATAGTGCCGACCGGCAATATATATTGCCGATGGCAACAAAACACCAGCCGGTGGCTTCTGGCCATGGCCGGTGATGTGTGGGGATGCCTCACAAGGCATTCCCTGCCTCTCCAAAGCAAAACACAAGTGTTTGGTACAAAACCAGACACTAAACAGTCGAGTTCGGAGATCCTGAGGCAAGGCGGGTAGCCAAGACCTCCGGGAACTCCAAACGAACACAAATAAGGATGATCACCGGGTGTTCAAACGGTGACGTCCAAGTCTTGAGGACGATCAAAAATGGGGTGTCTACAACTACGCACGCAGCGGTTTCAAACAACCTATAATCAAGTAAGCAACCTGTCCTAGCTTGGAATGGTCACTACAGTTTCTGATATGCACTAGGTCGAATGGTCAAAAAGGGTGCCCCGGTAAAAATTGAGGTTTGTGTTCCCGTCGTGGCAGAACCCGCAACCAGTCAGCCTTATGGCACGCTTCTCAAAGCAAGCCTACAACAAACCATTCAGGAATAGCATATGGCAAACACGGTGTCCTAGGCACACCAATGCAAATGCAATGCAAAGAAACACATAAGTTTAATCAAAACAAGATATCATGAGTTCGAGTCAAGTTCTCTAAATCCCCAGCAGTGTCGCCAGAAACTGTAGACATGCCCGAACGTCCCGGCTTCGCACTTGAATGGCGCGAAATCTGTTTTGTTCATTAGCTACTACAATTTGGACCCAATGTCAGGGTTCTGAATCTAATCTCGCAAAGTGCAATGCAAGACCGATAAATCACCAAAGAGTCCAAATTTGACAAATCATTTTGGAAAACTGATTTTAATAAAGAAGTGCCAAACATGGACTGTTTTGCCAGATACAGAGTCGCCACCTAAATATTTTATTTTCGGAGATTTAGGAAACCCTGACTCGTGCGTAAGGCCACGTGTCCGTCATCACCAAAGTTGCCTCGGCTCGGGAACTTGGGTACGAGAGGGGAAGGTCATGCAATGAGCACCCCCGCTCGCCTGATCAAAAGATCGGCCGGTATTAAGCATGATATTTTGTTTTTGAAGACACATCTGTTCTTATTCCGATTTATTAACTAGAATTACTATGTGATGCGCACAGCATACAAGTATAGACTAGATCGCCTAAGTTGGAACAAAACATCTCATGTTTGTTTGAAAATGGTTTGAAGGTGCTACTCGCAAGTAGGCTAAGACGTGGATTTGCCACCCTCAAGTGGGCTTAGAAAACATGATTTTGCCACCCTCAAGTGGGCTTAAAACTCGCAATTCAATGAATTGTTCCAATTCAAGTAATCCAACATTCACCCACAGGCATTCAAGCAGTTATATCATTTAAGCAGATAGCCGCATGGCAAGCATGCTGTCATGTAAACACTAACACACATGTAAGATGCTAAAGCATAAAAGCTTACCTAGTACTCCGAGCCAAAACAATGGCTAGTTAGCAATCAATGCAGGATCCTAACTATGTTAAGATGGCTAATGCAACACATGCAAAAATGCAACTAAAATAGGCTCGGCTATTCTAAGATGTCATATGAGATGCAACTTGATAACATGCTGTTGAACAAGTATTCAATTAAATGTATTGAAATACAATGCGGTTTGTATGATGTGCCGAGCCCGGTGCATGCAATATAGATGAATGGATGCAAACATGCGAGCAAAGGAATGCTAATTGAAACATGATCTGGAACTAACCATCGTAAGCAGTTAAGTAAAAGGGAGAAAGGCGTGGGGTTGGAAGACATTTACACACTTACGCACACTTATTACGAAATTCGCCCTCTCGACGGAGGGTCCGAATAAATAATACAAATCAACTAATTAACTAACTATCCTAGCTAATTAATTATTACAACCAAAATTGAAACAAATAGCAACACGAAGCTAAATGAATATTACAAATCAATTAAATGATTAAAGTACATGAAGTAATCATGAATGCTGAAATGGCCCCGCAGGCGATGAAGAGATGCATGCTCGGTTGCGTCCTCCTGGAAATCCATTGGCATGCCTCATGTTGTCTCAGTTTGCACTACTTTTTGACTTCTGAAAACTGTACAAATCTCTATGATGCTTCTGAGTCACCCCATAGACATCCTGTGAGGCCGTCGGCCAAAAGATAAGGCCATCGGCCAAAAGATATGGCCATCGGCCGAGGGAAAAGGGTAATCAACCACTTTGCAGTCCATCGGCCAAAATTTTTAGCCGATCGGCACACTAGATAGCCGATCGGCCATCTCTTCCTACAGACTGCTCCTTTTGCTGCAACAGAGTACAAATAGAGGCATGGCAATACATTTGCAAGAAAATGTTGTGCAACTACACCTCTTATCATGTTCAAAGCTCAAAGGAGTGTAGTGCTCAACCCTCGAGCCATCAATCACGCATTTTGATGCTTGATGGCCAAAGAGGCCGAGTCGCACAAATCAATATGGAATGAATGCAAAAAAAAAAAAAAAACACATAAGTGCCTTAGCCTTTATCATGCATGATCAAGAGGGTCGGCGACCGAGAATTGTGGTACATTTCATCACTTCAAGTATGAAATGTGCCTCGTTCCTCATGCTTGGCTTAACACCCCAAACCAAACACAATGCAATGCATGCAACATGGAGATGCTATACAATGCAACAAAAGCATGCCAAATGCAATGTAACAAGTATGCAAAATGCAATACAACCTAAACATGCAAACATACAATGTAATAGGCATGCAACAACATGCAATGCGATAAGCATGCAACAACACACAAACCGCATGATCTATGGACTTATACTGAAAATGGATAGACCTCAGCCATGCCAAAAACAGTGGCCAAAATGCTATGGAAGTAAAGCATGGAATGATGCCAAATCAAGCAAACAATGCAAGTATGCCATACAAGAAAGCTTAAAGCTTAAGGCTAGCAAAGAGGTTTAAACCATGGCCATGCAAAGCAAGCCCCAAAGGGCCAAGGGCAACAAAAATAGTCCCAAGGTAGGTCAAGATAAGACCAAAAGCGAGCTTGAACCTAGCCAACACAAGCTAGAACAAGAGTCCAAAAGGCATGAGGCATGCAAGGCTAACAAAGGTTATTACACTACACCTATTACAACCAAACATGGCATGACTTAACCAATAAAAATCAGAGTTACGGCATGTCAAAATAAGCCCCAAAACCCACTTAGATGGCATCCGAAAGGCTTAAGCAATAAGGCATGCACAATGACCCACTCTTAAGGCATAAAACACCAATTCTCCTAAGCATTAAAAGAGTGACAAGCACAAGTGTATGACCACAAAATATGCACTGAAATATCATTTCAAGTGATGCCAAATCATGAGAATAGTCTAAGCAATGCATGCTAGTGGACTTGATATACAAAGCTAACAAGCTAGATTGAACCATGGCTATACAAAGCATGGCATAGATGATCAAGACAACACAAATTAGAGCTTAAGCATGGTAAAAAAAGGCTAAAAGTTCCTTTGAGTTGAGCCAAAATATGCAAGAATGATGGTCCAAATGCATGATGCATGTTAAGGCAAATGAGAGGATTGCAATACAAATGCATGGTGCATGCCAGATGCTATTAAACCAACCTTAGACAGAGATATAGCATGGAAAAATAAGGCATATTACATGCTAAGATGGAGCCAAAACAAGCTAAGCAAATATGCTACTATTATGAGCCATTGATACTAGCACACAAAACACAAGGAGAGGGACCCTCTCCTACTTGGGACCTCAAAACCACCTTTCCACCACTAAAAATCCTTTGGATTTCAGTGGTGAGAAGGCCCAAACAAGGTGGTCCCAATAGCTTAAAAGGAAGGTACAAAACAAGGCCAAGCAGGGCCTAAAAGGGGGTAGACTACCCCCAACACAAAAGTGACCTTAAATAATCATCACAAGCATGAAAAATCAAAACTTTTTACAGTAGAAAGTTAAGCTTAAATCAGCATGCAAATAGGTCTAAAAGCTTAAGCCAAAATGGGGGATTAAAAGGTAGTTTACTCACCCTTGAAGAACACCTTCAAGAACACAACTCCAGCACTTTTTCTAAGCTTAAACCACTCCAAAAACTCTAAAACCAACTCCTAAGGACCTCAGCAACCAAAGGATGGTGTTCTACTAGGTGTTTGTGTGCAATAGTATCAAGATTCTACACTTTTGAGCACAAACAAAAGCAAATGCAGAGAGAGAGAGTGAGGTAAAATATAGAGAGAGATAGATATATAACTTCTATATCAACTTTTTAGAACCTCTGGAAAGGGAGAGGGGCCTCCCTTCTTATAGAATTTCAATTCTCAAGCTTGTTGAGCAAGCTTGAGTCATGATGCAATCCCTCCATACACGTGTATGGAGGATGAGAATTGTGCTCACCAACTGTCACAGCCGGCACAAAATATCTGCAAAAAGTAGATGGAAAGGTCTCGACCAAAAAATATGGTCGATCGACCAAAAGAAGTACCGATCGACCAAAAAGAGTGCCGATCGGCCAGCACTTATGGCTGATGGCAGGAAAACAGGGCCGATGGCACAATGCCTTAGCTGATGGGTTGTAGGGGTGGCCAACAAGCCACCCTCTCCCCTCAGAAGCAAAACCACAAGTCCTTGGTCCACAACCAAGCACAAAACAAACAAGTTGAGAGATCTTGAGACAAGTCGCGCAACCGAGACCTTCAGGAACTCAAAATGAACACGAGCATGGATGATCATCGAGTGTTCAAACGAGGACGTCCAAGTCTTGAGGACGGTCAAAAATGGGGTGTCTGCACCTCTCTCTCTAAAACTTGCTTTCTCTCTACATTTTCACCTAGATCTAGTGATCTCTCAACCTGTGTGCCTTTGTTAAAAAAGTAGTGCATCTCAAGAGCTCTCTTTTGATCCAATTAAAGCTTGGTTTCGGCGTCTTTGAAGTTTCTCCATCTCTCCCTTTTTTCTTCTAAGCTTGAGGTAGGGACTCTCTACACTCTTCTATGAGTTTTAGCTTAGTTATTTGTTGTTGTGTAAGAAAGATTGGGATTTGAGGTAGTTTTGAACAAACCTAGGGTTTTAGTTTAAAATCACAATAGGTGTTTTTGAATGAATGTAGTAGAAATGGTTATGAGAGTAATTGTGAGCCTGGGTTGTGCTAAAACGGTTGATTTTTGGTATTTGGGATGAAATTGGAAAAAATGGAAGTTTTGCCCTAAAATGACTCAAATGATATTTTTGTATAAATAATGAAATTGGTAATGAAAGTGTGAAATTGGGAGGTTGTTTATATGAATGGTGGAATAAGATATGTATTATCTTGCACCTATGAGAATTTAGATACTTCATTTGTTGCAAAGATTGTATATCTATTTCGAAATATCTATTTTGGGCTATTGGTGGAGGATAGCCATGATTGTTGTAGAAATTACATGAGGATTAGGCGAATTGAAACTAATTTCTTATTAGTTGTCATTGAATATGACTATGTTGTAATACATTGTATATGTATGATATTTGGGAAGAGAAAGGGGATGTACTCCATATGTGGGAGGAGAAAGGGGATGGACTCCATATGTGGGAGGAGAAAAGGGATGGACTCCATTGAATTAAGTTGGCCTGTGTGTCCTGTGTGTAAGTCCCGAAAATCGCGTGTATACATAGGTTCCGATTCTCGAGGATGAAATTTTCATAAAATGGCATATTGAAGTGTTGTGTATTGATTATATGTGTTTGAGAACCACTGAGTTGCAGTCTCAGTTGGGTTGTCTGGATAATAATGAACATGATTCATGAATTGAGGTGAAATGAATTGACATGAATGAAATTGAGATAAAACGCACTAGAATAAAGGAATTTCATATATTATGATCTTGTAGGATATGATTGATACCATAATGGGCAGTAGACATGCACTTCATACTTATACCTTTGTTAAGATACATATATTGTGCTAGATTGTTTATGCTAGGCTTTGACTCACCGTATTTGGGAAAAACCATTTTCAGGTGCCGATGATATACCTCCGCCAAGGCAGTATCTTGAAGGGATTGGGAGCAAGAGCTTCTATTTTGTTATATCTATTTTTGTATAGCCAAGGGCTTTAAATTGTGTTGAGTTAGACTCACTTTTGTTGTAACCAAGAACTATCTTGAAAAAATATAAGCCCGCAAGGCATTTATTTCGTTGATCATTTAGTTTGGTGTCACATGCTATAAATTCAGGGTAGAGCTTATGAATGTGTAATGCATGTGCCCTTTTGTCAATGGACTCTGATTAATGAATGCCTAACACTCTGTTTATGTAATTTTGTATTAGTATTTACTGTTGAATTATTGTATTATTTTCGGGGCATTACTACTTGGTATCAGAGCGTACCGGGTTTGAATACTTTGGGTACGTGTGGAGTGGTTAATACCACATTGGGTTTGTCTCTCTTGCTAGAGACTTTAGTACGAACGATATATGCTTATATGATAACATGCTTATGTAATTATATGGGTATAGGATTTAATTTCTAGGATGTTGATTAAGTCTACGGGTTTCTAGAAGTCCTATCAGAAGAGCATTTGATCACTACTATTTCTAATTAGAACTCTTACAATGGCGTGAGGCGATCATTATCTAGGAACGAAATTCGTATGTGTTTATGTGACTACGTGCATATGTGGAGTGAATTACCATTGTCCACCGCATTAGGATGTGAGTAAATTAGCTTCGACATATTTGTAAATGTGCTAATCTCTTTCGTTACTTTCTTTAGGATGTCAGGACGTGGACGTGGTGGTAGACGTGGTAGGCCTAGACGACAGGACATGCCGATACCGGATGATATTCCGGCATAGGAGAAGGGTGTTGGTCAGGCCAATGTGGCTGAACCAGTTGGTGAACAGGCCATGGGTGCCTTAGGTCGCGAAATGGCCAGAGCAATAAGGGAATCCATGGACATTCTCAAGGTTAAGAATCAAGTCTAGGCCCAAGTAGCTAAGGCAGGGCCATCTTTTTTGAAGCGGGAGTTCATCCAATCGAATCTGGATGCGTTCTTGGGTGACCCCAAAGAGCCATTGAAGGCAGATGAGTGACTAGAACAGATAGTGAAGACGTTCGAGATGCTTGGCATCGGGGACAACAAATTGAGAGTGACCTTGGCATCCTTCCAGTTGAAGGGAGATGCGGGTCAGTGGTGGAAGTATGCGCATGGGCACATTACAGGGACTTGGGAGGCCATTGTCAGTGCCTTCCACGACAAGTTTTTGCTTCCCACAGTTAGGGAGAAATTAAGGGATCAGTTTTCTAAGCTCAAGTAGTTGAACACACCGGTGGCCGAGTTTAAGGCCACGTTCACTAGCCATTCCAGGTTTGCACCGGAGTTAGTGGAGGTTGAGGAGCGCCGTTGTCTAAAGTTTGAGAAGAGATTGCGGACCAAACTCATGTTTAAGGTGCCCTGGTCAATGATTAGGGACTATGGACGCCTTGTGGAGGTGACAGCTCATTTGGAGACCGTAATGCAGATGAAGGAGGAGAGGATGAGGGGCTCTAGGAGGAGTTAGGATGTGTAGAGGGATAGTAAGAGGCAGAGGGGTTCTAAGCCACAACCATCCCAGGGAGCTCAGTCGAGGTCTACTTTTCCAGTGCCAAGTTCAAGTTCTAGGAGAGGTGGTCTGTGAGACATTACTTGTTTCAAATGTGGTCAGTTGGGCCACAAGTCTCCGGCTTGCCTGCAGTGAGAAGGAGGGCAACAGTCTGCACTATCTTAGGCTCGTTCTCAGAGACAGAGTCAAGGGAGAGGGCAGCCGCTTACTTGTTATCAGTGTGGGCAGGCGGGGGACATGAAAAGATTTCACCCACAATTGGATGGTACACCTGGTGCGTCTAGTTCGAGACAGACACAGGGTCACTAGCCAACATAGTCAGTGCAGGCCTTGAGGGCTAACCAGGGAGTTTCTTTGGCTTAGTCAATGCAGTAAGCCTATGCTCTGAGGGGGGAGCAAGTAGACTAGAGGCCAATAGGGCATGTGTATGCTGTTACTGTGCCAGATCTAGCACCAGCACCTTCGGTAGTGAGATGTACCTTCTAGTTTTGTAATTCAGTTGCTAATGCGTTGATTGATACATGTGCATCCCATTCATTTATCTCATTAGCATTTGCATCAGTTTTGGGGTTAGAGTTGGCTCAGTTAGCATCTCCTATCTTTGTCGAGTCACTTATTGGTGGTGAAGTTAATTTTGATGCAAGGGCATCGGGGTTGTGACATAGAGGTTGTCGGTCGCCGACTTCCATTTGCATTTGTGTTGATTGATATGTCTAGTTTTGATATTATATTAGGTATGGACTGGTTGTCATCCTATCGGGCTGTTATAGACTGCTACCGTCAGAGGGTTACTATATGTACCTTGAGCGGTGATTGCTTTTATTTCTTGGGGGACAGGGTGGATTGAGTCTTATCACTGGTATATAATCTGTGTGGGTAGAGTGAACTTAGTTGCCTTCTTTCCAACTTCTTGAGTACCGAGTGTAATGATGTCTGAGTTGAGTTGCCAAGGGTAGTTTGTAAGTACCCAGATGTTTTTTCAGAGTACCTTACTAGTTTACCACGTCGCTGAGAGATCAAGTTCTCTATTGACCGAGTGCCTGGTACGACACTGATTTCTATGGCAACATATAGATTTGCACCAGCCACATTGAGTGAGTTGAAGATTCAACTACATGAATTGTTAGATAAGGGTTTCATCTACCCTAGTACTTCGCCGTGGAGAGCACCGACCCTTTTCACCAAAAAGAAAGATGGTACGTTGCGACTTTGTATAGATTATCGGAAGTTGAATCAAGTAACTGTCAAGAACAAATACCCAATGCCTTGTATAGATGATTTGTTCAATCAATTGAAGAGGTCTTGTTGCTTTTCCATGATAGACCTGAAATTAGGTTATCTCCAGTTAAGGGTAAGGGAGGAGGATATCCCGAAGACGGCATTTCATATGCGGTATGGCTATTACGAGTTTTTAGTGATGCCATTTGGGCTCACCAATACACCAATTGTGTTTATGGACTTGATGAATTGGATCTTTCGTGAGTTCCTAGATCGTTTTGTGGTCATTTTTGTGGATGACATCTTGATTTACTCACCCTCTGAGAAGGAGCACGAAGAACATTTGCGGGTAGTACTTGAGTAACTTAGAGCCCACAGACTGTATGCTAAGTTTTGGAAGTGTGAATTATGGCTGAGTGAAGTTAAGTTTTAGGCCATGTGGTATCCGGGGAAGGGGTGATCGTAGATTCATCCAAGATAGAGGCAGTGCAAGATTGGGAACAACCTAAGAATCCTTTTTAGATCCATAGTTTCTTGGGATTGGCCAGGTATTACCATTGGTTCATGAAGGATTTCTCTAGGCTAGCCTCACCTTTGACTAGACTGATGAGGAAAGGAGTTAAGTTTGTATGGAATGAGACTTGTGAGAAGTCTTTCCAGGAGCTTAAGGTTAGACTTACTACTGCTCTAGTATTAATTATTTTTGGAGAGGGGTTTAGGCTATTCGGTGTACTGTGATGCCTCAAGGGAAGGTTTGGGTTGTTTTTTGATGCAAGAGGGGAAGATAGTAGCTTATCACTCGCGGCAGTTCAAAACACATGAGAGGAACTACCCTACTCACGACGTAGAGTTAGCGGTGGTGATCTTTGCCTTAAAGATTTGAAGACATTATCTGTATGGTGAGAATTTTGAAGTGTTTTCCAATCACAAGAGTCTGAAGTATCGATTTATACAGAAAGACTTGAATTTGCGACAGAGGAGGTGGATGGTGTTCATAGAAGATTATGACTTTGAGTTACATTATCACCTGGGAAAGGCAAATGTTGTGGCCGATGCCTTGAGTAGGAAATCAATTAACAGTGTAGCTTGTATTGCCATTCGGGAGTGAGAGATGTTGGGTGCTATTGGGAGTTTGCCTTGCATCTTGGCGAGTCTATTGAGTCTGCTTCCTTGTTTTCGACAGTTACATAACTTATAATTGTGAACCAAGTGTTAGAAGCACAAAAGGGTGACCTTGAGGCAAAATTCCTCCGGGAGAAGATCTCTAGTGGGAAGGTAGAAAGAGGCTTGAATGTGTATCTCGACTTGAGTGTGAGATATCGTGACCGTTTGTTCATGCCGGAGTCTTTCCAAGAGGAGGTACTCAGAGAGTTTCACCATTCGGGCTTTGCGGTGTATCCGGAAGGCACAAAGATGTATCACGATCTTAGTCGTCAGTTTTGGTGGAGAGGTATAAAGAAGGACGTTCTATGTTTGTATCGAGTTGCCTTACTTGTCAACAAGTGAAGGATGAGCATCAGAGACCTACAGGTTTGTTGCAACCCTTGCCTATAGCCAAGTGGAAGTGGGAGCATGTCATGATGGATTTTGTTGTGGGCCTTTTGAGGACTCAACGCGGTAATGATGCCATTTGGGTGGTAGTTGACCGATTAACCAAGTCGGCACACTTTATACCTATGCGTGTGAGTGACTCGGTAGATTATTTTCTCGACCTGTACATTAGGGCATAGTGAGGTTGTACGGGGTCCTAGTGACGATTGTATCGGATAAAGATCATGTTTTACAGCTCAGGTGTGGCAGAGCCTACAGAGTGCCTTGGGCACTAATTTGACTTTTAGCACCACGTATCATCCTCAAACTGATGGGCAATCCGAGTGTACTATTCAAATTCTTGAGGATATGCTTATGGGTTGTGTCCTTGACTTTAAGGGGTCGTGGGAGTGGCATTTACCCTTAGTGGAGTTTGCCAATAACAATAGCTTCCAACCGAATATTGGCATGGCACTATTTGAGGCCTTGTATGGCTGACCGTGTAGATCTCCTGTGTGCTGGGCAGAGGTGGGTGATGCAATAATGTTAGGTCCGAAGTTAGTCCGGGAAACGACAGAGAAAGTTACACTTATCCGTAAGAGGTTGGCTACAGCCCAGAGTCGTCAAAAGAGTTATACTGACCGTAGGATGAGACCTTTGTCTTTTTAGGTGAGAGATCATGTGTTCCTGAAGATATCACCTTGGAGGGGTTTGATGAGGTTTGAAAAGAGTGGGAAGTTGTCCCCTTGATTTATTGGACCTTTTGAGATCCTAGAGTGGATCGGGGAGATAGCTTATCATTTGGCCTTGCCACCACAGCTTTTCGAGGTTCATGATGTGTTTCATATTAGCATGTTTCAGAAGTATGTGCCAGATTCATTCCATTTGTTGGATTGGACCAACTTAGAGGTAGATGAGAAGGCCTCGTATAAGGAGAGACCGGTGAAGGTCTTGGATACTCAAGACCAAGTCTTGCGAGGCAAGACGATTCCCTTGGTGAAGGTATTATGGAAACATCATGAGGCCGAGGAAGCAACTTGGGAATGCGAGTTGGAAGTCTGTGAGAAATATCTAGACTTATTTGTTGATGTTTGAACATGTAATGGAATTTTGTTATGTTAATAAAACATGAAAACATTGTATATGTTTTGGATATATGAGAACATTATATATGTCGTGTATGTTTTGAAAACACCAATTTAATGTAAACATTGTAAATGTTTTGGACAATGTGGATTTTATTTTAATATTGGGAATTGTGTATCAAGTTGATGAGAATGGATGATCGAGGAATGGGTCATGGTATTGGAATTTATTATCATTGTTGTAATTGGTTTTAACTTAGTTTTAAAACTTGATTTGAAATTTCGGGGATGAAATTCTTTAAGGGGGGAGATTATAGCGATTCTGGTTTTGATCCGACCCTTGTTGTATCCCGGACTCGGGTTTGATGGCTTCACATTGTTGTTTACAACTTGTTTCTCTTGTATCTCCTTAAGTTTGACTTTTGGGTTGTAGTGGTTGCCTTTGGAACAAGTTGGTTGCTTAGTTTTCAAACCTTTGTTGCCCAAAATTTTGTTTCTTTGCTCGAGTGGCACTTCCTGTGCTCGAGCGGGCTTTGTAAACTCTCAGTACTTTTGCAGGTCTGCAAAACTACTGGGAGGATGTATTCTACGCTCGAGCGGCATCTCCTACACTTGAGTGGGTGGGCGCTCAAGCGGCCCTTTCTTGCACTCAAGCGTTGGTCTATTGTCTACAATAATACTGGATGTGTGTATTCTGCACTCGAGCGTCACTTCTTGAGCTCGAGCGATAATGCCCTTTTGTTTTGTGTCTTGGAACTCGAGCGTCACTTTGTGCGCTTGAGCGACCTGTGCGTATATTAGTTTGCAAAAAGGTCTTTTTACATCACTTTTTCAGATCTATTTCTCTCCAACCCTAAAGTTCAGACCCTTTCTCTCTCTAAAACCTACATTCTCTCTACATTTTCACCTAGATCTAGTGATCTCTCTACTCGTGTGCCTTTGTTAAAAAGGTAGTGCGTCTCAAGAGCTCTCTTTTGATTCAATTAAAGCTTAGTTTTGGCGTCTTTGAAGTTTCTCCATCCCCCCCCCCCAGTTTGGTCTTCTAAGCTTGAGGTAGGGACTCTCTACACTCTTATATGAGTGTTAGCTTAGTTATTTGTTGTTGTGTAAGAAAGATTGGGATTTGAGGTAGTTTTGAACAAACCTAGGGTTTTAGTTTAAAATCACAAGAAGGGTTTTCGAATGAATGTAGTGGAAATGGTTATGGGAGTAATTTTGAGCTTGGATTGTGCTAAAAATGGTTGATTTTTGGCATTTGGGATGAAATTGGGAAAAAAAAGAGTTTTGCCCTAAAATGACTCAAATGATTATTTTGTATAAATAATGAAATTGGTAGTGAAAGTGTGAAATTGGGAGGTTGTTTATATAAATGGTATAGTTAGACATGTATTATCTTGCGCCTATGAGAATTTGGATACCTTATCGGTTATAAAGAATGTATATCCGTTTAGAAATATCTATTTTTGGCTATCGATGGAGGATAGCCATGATTGTTGTAGAAATTGCATGAGAATTAGGCGAATTGATACTAATTTCTTATTGGTTGTCATTGACTACGACTATGTTGTAATACATTGTATATGTATGATATTTAGGAGGAGAAAGGGAATGTATTCCATATGTGGAAGGAGAAAGGAGATGGACTCTATTGAATTAAGTTGGCCTGTGTGTCCTGAGTGTAAGTCCCGAAAACCGCGCGTATACATGACTGCCGATTCTTGCAGACAAAATTTCTGTAAAATGGCAGATTTAAGTGTTGTGTATTGATTATATATGTTTGAGAACTATTGAGTTGTAATCTTAGTTGGGTTGTCTGGATAATAATGAACACGACTCATGAATTGAGGTAAAATGAATTGACATAAATGAAATTGAGATAAAACGCACTAGAATAAAGGAATTTGATATATTATGATCTTGTAGGATATGATTGATACCATAAGGGGCATTAGACATGCACTTCATACTTATACCTTTGTTAAGATTCATATATTGTGCTAGATTGTTTCTACTAGGTTTTGGCTTATCCTATTTGGGAAAAACCATTTTCAGGTGCCAGTGATATGCCTCTGCCAAAGCAGTAGCTTGGAGGGATTGGGAGCAAGAGCTTCTATTTTTTTATATCTATTTTTGTATAGCCAAGGGCTTTAAATTGTGTTAAGCTAGGCTCACTTTTGTTGTAACCAAGAACTATCTTGGAAAGATGTAAGCTCGTAGGGCATTTATTTCGTTGATCATTTAGTTTGGTGTAACATGCTATAGATTCAGGGTAGAGCTTATGAATGTGTAATGCATGTGCCCTCTTGTAAATGGATTCTGATTAATAAAAGCCTAACACTCTATTTATGTCATTTGGTATTAGCCTTTACTGTTGAATTATTGTATTATTTTCGGGGCGTTACAATATGGGATTGAGTTATCCCACATATGGGAGAATATTAGTTTGACCGGACTATTAGTTGAATGTTCACTTTTTTAATCAAATGTTGGACTATTCATTTTAGTAGACATGAAGTCCAATCCTATGGCCTAATCCCACCAAACTAACGCCTCTTTACTATATATCTACTCCAAGCTACCCATAAGCAATAAAGGAGTAAATGTAATATGGGTAGATGTGTACAATCTGTCAACTAGCTCACGGCCCACTTGAAGCACTCTATGGCTCGGAACAACCCGGCTCGAGCTCGAGCCCAGACTATGACCTTGGCCGTGGGCCGTGTGTTTTGGGCTAGCCTAGCTTGAAACCCAGCCCACTAGCCCGCTCAAGGCCTGTTGTAAAGCTCGACCTGTGGCTCAGCCCACACGAGCCTAATAAAATTTTCAAGCTATTTTCATGGAAAAAAAAATAAATTTTTAGTGGAAAAAAATTGAAAAACAAATGGTCATACCTGGCGTAGGATCGGCCCAAGCTCAAGCATAGGCCCAGGCCCACTAGCCCGGCTTAAGGCCTAGCCTGCCAGCCCGTGGCCTGAGTACCGCATGGGACTAGGCTTGGACCCAGGCCAAGATTTTACGTGAGTGGGCTAGCCCGACCTAACTCTTTTTTTTCTTTGCAAGAGTACGTTAGGCCCGACGGTTGGCTCGCCCGAGCCCGGGCATAGGTAGGCCAAGCCATGTCATTTTTACACCCTTCAATATGGGTAGTGTTATTATGACACATTTTTAATGTAGGATAAATTATATTGCTAGTCTTTATACTTTGGTCATTATTTTATTTTGTTCAATGTAATTTTAATTGGTTTGATTTTGACTATGAGTTTTTGACTTATCTCAAATTGGTACAAATGATTCTAATTGTTAGCATTTTTTATGGTAAATGCGCACATAAGAGTGATGTTTTTAAGGAAAAAATTACAAACTTGATCAATTTAGTAACTTAACCTCAACAACATTATTAATTGGACAACAAAATTTAAAATTAATGGTCAATATTGAACTAATTAAAATTGCAGGAATTAAAATAATACAAAACAGCAAAATGTAAGGACTATTGATTTGCCCTTTAATCAATAAGAAATGCTAGGGATACTAACACACTCATAAGTTGATGTTGGTTTCATATCAAGTAATAGTTGTTCTTATCAAAACTTATAAATGTGTTAATAAGATTGTTAATAAATGTGTGATAACTTCGTTCTGTGTTATACTGTTAATCCTTAATTATGCTTGTGATTATGTTCTTAATGTGAATTTGGATGTTAATCATGTGATTATGTATGTTTTTGAATTCATATCTATTCATCATGGGAAAACCTATTATGTATTTTGTAATAAACTGAAATTAAGGGCTGTAGAGGTGACAGAAACCAAAATTGACTGTATCATTGTGATTAGCATAATTTTTAGAGCCGCTGGTGAAATTTGATTAAAATTTGATTCGGATCAAATTAATTAGATTAATTCAATTAAAACAAGGCTTAGATTAATTAAACTAAGCCTTGATTAATTAGCTTAAGTGTGGATTAGTGAATTAAATTAATGAAGCCTATATATATATATATGCTAATTAAGGTGCTTAAGATCATTTTTGAGCTCAAAATTCAGCCAAGAGAAGTCTAGAGGGAGAGAGAGAGAGAAAGTGAGCCATTTAGAGAGAGAAGGGCCAAATCCTTAAAGACTTGACTTGGTGATTGAAGATATTGGAGGCTAGGTACAAGAATTTGCTATACTTAGGCTTATTGAAGTTCAAAGGCAAGCAATTGAACCTCAATTCATGAGTTTTAGTCCATAATTATGTGTATTTAAGAAGAATTGGTGAATTCAAGTAAGATATAAATTTAACATAAAGAGTTTGGTGCTAAATCACACATGCATGCATAATTTTGTTGAGTCTCGTCAATTTGAGCATCATTTGTACCATTTGAGATGGAATTAGAGACTATATTTCACATGCATGTATAATCCATGAAGTGATGGAACTTGATTGCATGAGTTTTGAAGTTATCAAGAAGAATTTGAAATGATTTGGGACTTGCATGATGAATTCATGATGATTTGAACTTTAATCTTCTAGAATTGACTCATATGATCATGTTAGTAGTTGTATGGCTTAAATATAGGACATAATATGCAAGTTGTACCATTGAAAACCATGTTTTGAAATCCAAAAAACATTCTAGAAAACCCAGAAATCGACCGCATCGCTCGAGCGGTGAAGTTGCCGCTCGAGCATAAATTGAAGGCATCCAGTATTTTTGCAGACAATCGGACAGTGGCACGAGCGACAAAACTTGCGCTCGAGCGAACCCTGTTTTGAATTGCTCATGGCTCGAGTGACCAAAACTTACACTTAAGCCTAAAATTCAAGCAACCAATACTTTTGCAGAGCTTTGCACACCGCTCGAGCGACCAAAGTTGCGCTCGAGCGAAGGGCCCTGTTTGAGGAACTCTTGAAAAGTTATTTTATGCTTCAATTTCCATTCTCTTTCATTTCTGTGCATTCTTAGGCAGTGTAGACACCCCATTTTTGACCGTCCTCAAGACTTGGACGTCACCGTTTGAACACTCGGTGATTACCCTTGTTTGTGTTCGTTTGGAGTTCCCAGAGGTCTCAGCTACGCGCCCTGCCTCAGGATCTC
The DNA here is from genome assembly GCF_055761805.1 of Camellia sinensis. Taxonomy (NCBI): domain Eukaryota; kingdom Viridiplantae; phylum Streptophyta; class Magnoliopsida; order Ericales; family Theaceae; genus Camellia; species Camellia sinensis. The sequence continues at coordinate 115,213,485 of NC_138963.1, forward strand.
CGAACTCGACCGTTTTGTGTCTGGTTTTGTACCAAACACTTGTGTTTTTCCTTGGAGGGGCAGGGAATGCCTCATGAGGCATCCCCACACACCACCGGCAGTGGCTAGAGGTCACCGGTTGGTTTTTGCTGCCATCGGCACTTTTTGTTGCCGGTCGGCACTGTTTGTTGCTGGTCGGCACTAAATTTTGTCAAAATGACATTTTTGGGCAGCCGACCACTGTTCATCTACTTTATGTAGATATTTTGTGCCAGCTGTGATAGCTGGCACCAACTCTGCTTCCCTCCATACACGTGTATGGAGGGATTTCCCTCTAAGCAAGCTTGTTGTATAAGCTTTGCAAGAGGGAGTTCTATAAGAGGAGAGGCCTTCTCTTTGCTCTAGGTTAGAGACTTTGAAGGCAAAACCAGAGCTTACATATATAGATACACCCTATCTCTATATCTCCCTCTCTCTCCTCCTTTGTGTGTATTTCTTGGCCTAAAAGTGTGATTTTACCTTACTTTTGCACCAATACACACACTATTACAACTTGCTCCGAGATTGAGGACTTTGAGGGTTGATTCTTGAGTTTTTGGGCTGTTTTTGATCAAAAGAAGGAGGCTGCCTTGGCTGTTCTTGAAGTGTGCTTCAAGGGTGAGCATTTTACTTTAGTTTCCCCAAACTTGCACTAGTCTTTTACATATCTTACTTGCTAATTTAGTTTTTGTGCATAACATAAAAAAGGCTTATATTTTCATGCTTAATAACTTTCATTAAGAGTCTTTTATGGTTTGAATTCAAACTCACCCTCTTAGGCCTTATTTGGCCTTTTTGTTGCCTCTTTGGTAAGGCTTTGTTTGCTTAAGTGTTTTGGTCTTCTCACCACTGAAAACCAGTGGATTTTCTGTGGTGAGGAAGGTGGTTTGAAGTCTTGCATAGGGGAGGGACACCCCTCTCCCTTCATTGTCTTGTTTCCTTGCATTTTGGCTTAGAAGGGTAACATGCATACTTGATCATTTTTGGCCCCATTTCAGAAGTTTTTTGGGTGTTTTGGGTCATATGTGATCTCTTTTTTTGGCCGGATTTGTACCCATTTGCATGCTTAATATACTTGCTTTACATTCCTCCATTTGGCCTAGAATTGTATCTTGTGTTTAGGCCATGATTCTTGCATGTGTTGGCTTGGTTCCATGAAGGTGTTGGCATTATTTTACCATGTTTAAGGTCTGTTGGCTGTCCATTTCAGTCATGCTTGCCTTGTTTGGTATCATCTCTTTGTGTTTTGGCTTGTAAGCTTTGAGCATATTGACCTCTAGCATGCATAGCTATGACCATCCTCATTATTTGCCATCATTTAGGGTCATATTTCAGCCCATAAATCATGCTTGTATGCTTGCATTTGTGACCTCATCCATGCTCTTAGGGTGTACCCTTTTATGCCTAGAAATGAGTTTTGGTGGGTGCATTTCATGGAAGCCACCTAAGCTGTCATATTAGGAGGTTTTGGAGTCCCTTTTTGCATGTTAAAATTCTGTTTTGGCTTGTCCAAGTCATGCCATGAGTGGTCATGTTGGTGGGAGTGAAGTGCCTCCTTTTTGTGCCTTAACCTTAAGACCATTGGCTTGCTTGTTGGCATGAGTATTGGTCCACCTTTTGGACACTTTTGGCCACTGTTTTAAGGTGGGTTAAGGTCTGCTCCTTTACCATTTTAAGCCACCATTGCATGCTTTGTTCATGTTTGTTGCATGGTTGCTTCATTAGGTGTTGTAACATGATTATTCTATTGCTTAAATTGTCCATATTTACATTGCATTTGCATCTTGTATGCCTAACATTGCATGCTTGCCATACTAGTTGCATGACACTTGGTATGCCCTGTATCTTGATATCATGTTGCATTTTGAGCCATGTTTGCATAACATGCATTGCATTACTTGATTTGGGGTGTCAAACCAAGTGTGAGGGTTAAGGGGCGTTCATACTATAAGTGATGTAATGTGCCTTAACTCTCGGTCACCGGGGCCTTTGATTTCGACATGATAAGGTCTTCGTCCTCATTTGTGTGATTGCATGCATTTTTACATCAAGTGGCAAGCTTGATCTCTTGGGCTATCATGCACCATTGATGGCTCGAGTATCGAGGGCCATGCTTCCCTGAGTTCAAAGCATGATGGGAAACATGACCATGCTCACGTGCGCCTGAAATCCCATGCCATATACTGTCTGTTCTCTGTTGCTGTCAAAACTGTCTCCTGCAGGAAGTTTCTGCCGACCGGCAGAATTCAGTGCCGACCGGCCTTTGGTGAATGGCCGATAAATCCAGAAGCAGCCGGTGGAAATTATGCACTGCCGGTTGGAATTTCCCCCAGCCGGTGGTCCTCTGCAGTATGCAATAAACCTGTCCCAGCACTTTGGAATTTTTCAGAGAGATAGGGCAGTGTAAACAGAGACAGCCTTGGTATGGTACGGACTTTCCGGGCAAGGCGGGTTTGAGCATGCATCATTCGCGTATATCGAGGCGGAGGCTGTGGCCATCTCTCTCCTTCATTTTGCATTCGTTCTATTAATTAAGTAGAAATTCTGTAATAATTAATTTATTTGTTATTCGGATTGTAATATTTATTTGGTCCCTCCGCGCGAGGGCAAATCTGTAATAAGTGTGGGTGAGTGTGTGTATGTCTTCCAATCCCACGTCTTTCTTCCCTTTTATTTACCTGCTTATGATGGTAGACTAGGGCATATTTAAAATTAGCATACCTTATGCAATGCATGCGTGCATTCATACATTTGTCCTGCATACACTGGGCTCGGTACATCATGCTAACTGCATTTGTATTTCAAATTCCAAATTGAATACGTACATCAATTGGTTGCATTTCACATGCCATGTTTAGGTTAGCCGAGCCTACTCTAATTACATCTTGCATGTGTTGCATTAGTCAACTTGACATGAACTAGGACATGCATGTTTGCTAACTAGTTTGTTGTTTTGGCACGGAGTACGATGTAAGTATTTTCGCTTTAGCATATTGCATGCGTGTGAATGCTGCCATGATAATGTGCTTACCATGTGGCTAAGTGCTTATATGAGATAAATTGTTTGAATGCCTGTGAGTGAAGGTTGGATTGCTTAAGTTGGAGAAACTCGTTGAAATCCGCATTTTAGCCTACTTGCGAGTAGCAAATTCCAAGACATTTTCCAAAACAAACGGATATGCAATGTTTCTTTCCGAATTAGGCAATCTAGTCTATACTTGTTTGCTGTGCGCATAACATAAGTAATTCTAGGCTAATAACTGGTTTAAGAACACATAACGTTTTCAAAAACGGATATCACGGTTAGTAGAGGCCGATCTTCGGATCGGGCGAGAGGGGGTGCTCATAGCTGACCTTCTCCAATCGTACCCTAGCTCCCAAGCCGAGGCAACTCTGGTGATGACGGACATGTGGCCTTCGGCACCGAGTCAGGGTTTCCTAAATTCCCCCATAAAAAAAATATTTAGGTGGCGACTCTGTATCTGGCAAAGCAGTCCATGTTTGGCACTTCTTTCCTAAAATCTGTTTTCTCAAAACGATTTGCCAGATTTGGACTCTTTGGTTCAAGATTAAGAACCGTGACACAAATCGAGTCCGAACTGTAGTAGCGGGGTCCCTCGCGGGCACGTGCTACAGGCACACATTGAGCATCCTAAATGAATTGAAGGACACGAAAGAAAACTAAGAGAATTAAGGAAACTAAAGAACGAATTGAATTATATTATGACCCAATGTGTGGTGAATTATGTATGGTCAATTGCAAGGACTAATCAAGCATCTGAACACTGTGAGTAATATCTTAGCAAATGTTTTTTAGCAAATATTTTTTTGTGTATATATTATTTTCTAAATGTTACCTATGTGGTAAGTTCCTGAACTTATGAATTTGTACTATGAATGAGTATTCTATCTGTTTGATTCGTAATAGAATCTATAAAGTGATTGATGTATGAATACAAAATGGGCCTAAGGCCGTTTGGTATATTTGACAAGGATACGAATTGGGCCTAAGGCCATTTGGTATAGTTGACAAGGACACGGAATGGGCCTAAGGCCGTTTGGAATATCTGATAAGATAGACCTAAGGCCATTTTATACATGAATTGGATCGAATGTTGTTTTGTATGATTGTTAAATGGACCAAAGGTCATTAAATTGATTGCACCAAAGCTCGTTTTGAATGTGAATATGAATGCGAACATGATCATGATTATAAATGCACGAGTGAATAGGAAACTGGAAATAGTGGACCTAAGGTCGTTTTGTACATTCGATGTGAAGGACCAAATGGTCATTAAATGTGGTAAGTGCACTGCCAAGCATGGTGCTGGCATTATGACCTCCTCACTAGCACGACCTCCGAGGGCTAGCTGTTGCAATGCGGGCACCCTCTTAGCCTCCTGTTGGCACATTTGCTCCTCCAATATGTTTTTCAAATCTCCTAATTGATTGGAATAGGAGTATCTCGACGTCGTCGATAGACGTGAGGGACAGTAGCTATTGTTTCAAGTACAAGACACCTCTGCCGGTGTGACGGAGTTGTCAACTCTGAAACTTCTAGTGATGGAAAGTTAATGCGTGGGCTGCTTACTTTGACTACCTGAGTGGTGGGACTAGGCGCGCTCACTGTGGTTTCCCACTCTAGCAACGCCCTTTCCCTTTAGCTGGCGCTTTATAGCCTTTATCTCTATCACTATCTTTCTGATAATGGCGTTTTGGTCTCTCAGCTTGAACTCCAAGTGTTGAATGTGTGACTCTCGCCATCTGCAGCATCCTTTTGGGCTTAGAGAGTGCCCATAACTCCTTGTGCATTTGTCTCGTGCGTCTTTGGGGGCCCTTGTATGGAGATCTCCAAACCAATCATCGTCAGAATGGTGGGCAAGTTGTAACGTTGCCGAACTGATTCTAGTGTAATGTAATCGATAATGGACTTCGAAATGTCATCATTCACCATAGAAAGTGATCAGACAAGCTTGGACGTTAAGGTTTTGTCTGTTTGGATTCCTACAGACGGCACCACTTATACGGGGAGCAAATATTCTTCGCTTCTGTACTCCTTTTGTCCAAGCTTCACCTTGCTCCGAATGATGTCGTGGAACCTAAAAACACCGATGGTGAACTACTCGGCGGGTGTGTCCCCGGAAAAACCCCTTCAATGGTTAAGTTAGCACCCTTAGAGAGAATAAGACAAAACACAAGATAGCTCTGTGTGTCGAAGATTGCAGACCTATTGTATAGAGGCGCTGCAGGGTTTATACAGTTTGTGTGCGCACTACCTTGCTTGTCCTTTCCTGGACACATAGATGTACTATCTTCTCCTCACCTTACATGTGGGTGTGAGACAATACTGCTAAATAGCATCGACAAAATAGCCAAACATTATTGATGCGTACGAATGGTGGGTTTCATCCTCAGCACTTCAACTGGGCCACATGGTAATTCCTGCCGAACTATCCACAACCCGATGCATAGCTGTCCTCTCTCCAAGAGCAGCTACTACTAATCAACCTAGCTCTGAGATATCCAATCGGTCACCTTTAGCTCAGCCAAGCTGGCTGAGTTCGCCCAAGCCGAGTCATCAATCTTGGTCATTCCTTTGCTCAGTCGTATCCTGTTTATCCGAGCAAATTCCATTCGGCTCCAGAGCTTAGCCGATGCCGCTGGTTGTCTTAACTTGGTTGAAAGTGACGCTACCATTTAATTGAAATCAGCCCTTGGCCCAAGCTGATTAGGCACCCTAGTCTAACACTTGGACGTCTTCCCTACCCGGCAACGATGTCAAGAGTCAGGCCCAGCCTGGAACTTGCTCAGCCAATTCGTTCGGCACGAATTCCCCTTTCAAGTTTGTATCTTGAAAAATTCAAGAAAAACCTGTGACAAAAATAGCATGTCACTCCATCTCTTCTATTATTACAAGAGACTAACAAATTGTAAAAATCATCCCTTTATTTTTCAGAGATAAATCCCTATGAAGAGTAATCCTTATTTACTCTCAAGCCATAGTGTTCATGCTAAGTGTTTAAATAGATGCCTTTAGATCCTTTCAAATAACTAGATACCCACTTTAACATATAAACTAACCATTCCCAATAACTTTGATAAATTAAATTGTGGAATTTAAACAATAAACTACTCAAGATATTTAGAACTAATACTTTCTTATATATTAAGTTCATGATTTGTACTTGTATCTGTTTTGAGTCATAAATTGACCAACCAATATGAAACTTTCATCCAAATACATGCTACATAAATTAGAAATTCCAATTCAATTAGATATAGAAAATTTACCAAGTATATAATATATATATATATATATATACACTCCATATTTCTCAAGCTTCAAGAATTCACAAACAAAAAAACATACTTTGATTTTAATAATTAAAATTAGAACTTGATTTTAAAAAGACATTCTTGAAAACGTTCCCAAAATATGATTCAAATATTTTATACCTTTCCTTAAATCCAAAACAAGGATTTTGAGATACTAACTTACAAACAAATTTACATAATTGAAAATTCTAACAATTATAAAATTTAAATGCATAATATGCATCAAATAAAGGTTAGACACGCTCATACACTAAAATTTATACATCCAAAACATTTATTTGAATATATTTAGTTTAATTTGAAGACATAGCATAAATCAATTAAAGAACAAATTATAAACAGAATATATAAATCCCAGTGACTCATAATGTGAATCATAAATTTATTCCATTTGGGTCAACAGTGTAAACAAAGTCACAAGTAAAAAACTGGGGCCCACTAACTTTGATATCCATAACTTGGACCATAAAGCTAGAGCACTACATGTGGCCCATGCATGAAATTGAGTCACATTCAAATTCAAATTATAACAAAAACCAACTATTTGAAACGTTGTTATAATCCTCCACATTAACATTTCCTTTCTCGACCATATCCCAAACTTTCTGCAAAATTTCGGCAAAGAATGGTATAAATCACTTTTTCTAACTAAACATATTCTACGCCATAGGTTTTTCGCTGTCAACACGATATTGATGCCAATAAAATACCAATACCAATTTGAAGGAAAATAGAACTTTACAAAGTAAAGTGTTCAAGAAATTTACTGAAGATAATGTAAGGTACAGAGACTCAATGAAAATAATAATATGCGACATGTCAACTAATGCGAATAAAACATATAAATAAGAAGCGACAACCATAAACATAAATATAGTCACATACGTTAACTATCAGACCCAATACCATAGATTTTGACAACAAATAAAGTTTTTTAGTTTTAATGACAATTATAAGTAAACATAGTTTTCATACCAACTATGAATTTCTATGTTGCTCAAATTATATGCATAGTCTTCAAATAAAAATCACAAAGCAGAGCACTATGACATACCTTTGCCAATAATAAATTGAAGCAAACCATTTTATTATTGTGATCATTATTTGACGGACAAACACCAAAATTGGAATTAAAAGTCAATCCTTTAATTGTTTTTAATATTTTCAAATAAATATTAATCCTATCTATCTCTACATAATATTGTCTTAAGATTGTTGGTGCAAATTTGGTAAATGTGATGGAAGGAGATAAACATAAAATAACAAGGATTGCTCTAAGGTGTGTGACAGCGTCGCTTTCCCTAAGACAATATTCACCCCCACCAATTTTATTGAATATGGTGTGCAACGAGTTACCCGCAAATTTGCCTCTAATGAAACCCAGTCTAAAGACTGATGTCTGATTACCACGATCAAAATCAGATCTCGACTACCTTTCAAAATTTTTCTAATCCACCAAGTAGAAGATGAAAATTACAATATGAATATTAGAGAGAAAATTCAATAAAATTGTATATAGAAATGCCAACCCTTTCTACCTTTGTATAGGCATGGATTTATGTCCTTTGGATCAAGGTTTGTGTCCCTTCGATTAAAAAATGACATCATTTTAGTTAAACCCAATAGTCACACCTTTTGGTTTAAACCCAAAAATATATAACTATACTTACATATATATATATATATACATATATTATGAAAATGTTTGAACAAATGAAAATTGCCACTAATCACATTTATCAATCTGAAATGCAAAGATATGATTTTCCTAGTAAGAGTTTGTGAGGAACAAATCACGGTGTCCAAAGTAATTTTAGAATCTTGCAAATGTTTGATGCATATGGGGAAAGATTCTGCAACTCAAATGCCTTTGAGCTTTAGAAAGTCATCAATGGAAACCTAGTAGAAGGGGAAGATAATGAGGTGGATAATGATAATGATAATGATGTGGGAATTGAAGTAAAGGATAAGGTGGATCAAAGTGTGGGAAATGAAGTGCAAGGTGGTAACGCTTAGATGTGCTGTTTTGGAAAACCCAAAAATTGGGAAAGCATGTAAAGATTTAATTGCAGTAGTCTCCACAACTACGCTAATGTTGTGTTTGATTAGGGGATTTGGAAAGGGAAAGGGAAAGGGAAAAAGTGTGTAAAACATGAAATATTAGTATATGTTATTCATATTTCACCTATCTTTTCCTTTTATGTTGTTAAGTCCCTTTCCAAATCCGTCAACCAAACATAGCGTAAGCGATCCTACAAAAGAGGTGGATGATGAAGTATTTATAGGTAGATTTATGAAAAACATCAGGTATGGGGTGGATAGGCTTGGTATTAATTTGGAAGTTGTTTAGGATGAAGCCCCATAGGGGTGGTAAGGTTGTTGGGCCCAACATTATTGAAAGTAGAGATGCTAGGAGGAAATAACAATTCCATGTCCATCTTTACCGCATACGTTGGGATCAATTGGCCTAGTATTCAAAGGAGACAAAGGAAATTAGGGAAAGGCAACAAGATGACAAGGAAGAAATCAAATTTACAAGAAGAATGGCTAGGGCTGTTCCAGAGGTGTGATTTTTAGAACAGTTCCTAGAGTTCAAGCAATGGAAGGTAACTTTTGGATATGGCTCATGAAACATTGCAAATTGGCAAAGCTTTGGGTCTCAATTGCAATGGAAACAACAATGAGATTGTTCAAAAAATAATGGAGCTTGAGAAGAAGGATGTGGAATATAGTGTTCGTAGGTATGGGGTTGAGCCAACTTGAACAACACCTCCAAGTGATTTCAGGCGAAGATTTTGGTTATTGATGAAGCTATTATCCTAGAATATCAAATGCATAGAAAGGGCAGAGAAGAGGCGCAAGATTAAGAAGGTTCTTACAGAAAGGAAAGTCGATATTTATTATTATTTTTTTTTTTTGCAAGAAACCAAAAGATTCCATGTCTCTGTAGAAATTGTTCATTCAATTTGGCTTAAAGAACGCATGGAGTTTATAGCAGTGGATGCGATGCGCATAGCATTGCTACTTCTTCTATATTTGGAACCCTGCTGCATTTTCAATGTCCAAGTGTTGTAGCAATAGGAATATAATTTTATTATGAGGTATTTTTTTGCCCAGTTTTGAATGCACGTTGGTGAACTTGTATGCTCCTAATGATGTATCTAGAGGGGCTTCTATGTGGAAATTAATTATAAGCTTGAAGTCAAACTTTGTGCATCCATGGTGTATACCGGGATCTAAAATATTAGTGATAGAATAGGGTGTTCCAAAAGTGAGAGAGGCATGAGGGAATTCAACGAATTTATTGACTCAATGAAGCTTACTAATTTACTATTGCTTGGTAGAAGGTTCACATGGTGCAATTCCTTTGATGGAGAAATATGGAGCTAAATCGATAGGTTGTTGCTCTCTCTAGAATGGTTGGAAAGCTTCAATATGAGACAATAGGGACTTCCAACGAAAGTTTCTGATCATTGCCCACTGTTACTAGTGAAGGATGACATAGATTGAGAATCAAGACCATTCAGATTTATTAATGCGTGGGTGATGCATAAAAAATTCTATTCTTTCGTGAAGACAACATGGTAAGAAACAAAGGTGTTTGGGTGGTCTCGATATGTCATTCGGTTGAAGCTAAAAGCTAACAAAATAGCTTTGAAAAGGTTAAATTCTAAGGCGTTTGGAGAAAATTCAAAGAAACCTAAAGAAGTTGAAATGGAACTCCATTCCTTGGACCTGATTGTCGAATCTAGAGCTTTAGTGGAATTTGAAGTAACGTAAATGAGAAGGTTACGATGAGAAATATGGAAATGAAATAAGGAATGACTGTGGCTGCAAAAGTTTATAATGAATTGGGCCTTGCAAGGGGATAAGAGCAAGAGGTTTTTTCGTATCTTGGCAGCAATTCAGTAGAACATAAACTTGTTGAACTGTCACACCTCGGACTTACAAGGTTCGTGTGATGCCTCAAACATAGGGGACATCAAAGAATATATTAACAAATAAATACAAGGTTTTTTCTATGGTTACAAGTGTGGCACTCCAAGATTTACTCTAAGGATGAAGTTGTAGTTAAACGCCACTAATAAGTTCTTTGGTCAATAGTCAAGTAAGATCCCAAGAGTCAATATAGCCTTCCTTTAAAGCCTAATCTCCTTAGATAGCAAAACTACCTTTTTGATAGATCTTAATACGGTAATAACACAAGGTTTACATAAGTTGACAAAAAATAAGGATAGGTTACAAAAGATATGTACAAATATAGGAAAATAATAATTACAAGAGATAAGTTTTAATTACATCAAGAATTTAAACGTTACAATTCCAAATAGGATTACAAAACAAGATTCAGCAAAACTAATTCCTAATTCTTCTAAGATAATCATACATCTTCAAATGCTCCAACTTCTTCATCGACTGCGTAATAATAGTATTCAATACTTGGCATGAAATGCCATGATTTTGGAATGCCCAATAAACACACATACACTCCATCCCTTTTCCCAATCCAATACACAATCATAATAATAACAAACAACTAATAAAGCATGACATTCAAGTAAACAAGCAAAGGGTTATAAAGTTAGATGTTAGTAATCTAGAAATTCCCCAAAGAGATTTCATCCTCTCAATTGAAAGAATTGGACTTGGATTATTCGGTATAATCCCTCTTTTGCTGCTTTACAGACCTTACCCCAGATGCCTACTACGGTTAGATACCTCGCAGCACCAACCGAGGACCTCAAAAGAGATAGTAAAAATAAGGGTCAAGCTCATAACCTCCTCGAACCTTATATATCCATCATAAACACCTGCGGTACAAATACAACCGATCTTTTTAAGGATGTTGAAACAACCACTTGCGCAAGAGTTAACCTTCAATTACGGAACACATCCTATCAATCCATACTTGAAGTTAACATATTATCATCTCACATTATTCAAGTGATCGAAAACCTAATACCACCCCATTTAATTTCATTTTTTGTTAGATATTTTAAGTTAAGGTTAGAATAAGCTATTGAGACAATAATTTCTATACACGTATCAGCATCATCAAAGAACCATGGTAAATAAATATAGACATAACAATGTAAAAATCACACTACGGCCCAAACAAGTGATAAGAAGTACATTCATGAAATTTAAAGCATGAAATCATCAACAACATAAATTTCCAGATTAGATACACTTTAAATATGACAATATAAGAGACATTTTCAGATTTTTTTCAAGCTCGTACTTTCTATGGTTTGTAGAGAAATTTATATCATTTCTAGAGCATCTTTCAGAAATGGGATAACTTTCCTAGAGTTTTCGTAATTAAAGAAATACTCCAGCACTGTCCAGATTTGTCGACTGTTACGAAAGTCAGATTTTCTCTTAAACCACTCACTCTTTTTCAACAAAACCATTTTTATTTGAAGATAACACTTTAAAAAAAATTGATATAAAAATGAGGTCAAGAAGATTTTTCTAAATTTTTGTAGAATTTTTTAAAGTAGGCTGAAAATACAGGTCTTTCTTGCACAAAACTTGAAATAAGAAGAGTAATAGAAAAAGTGGGCAACCATTAGTAATTTTCTGCTTCTTTTATAATGAAAACCTGCTAAATAATATACAAAGAACTCAAATTTTCAGAATGAGTGTATGCCAGTGGAAATAATGTGAGAAGTGGGTAGAAAAAGATAGTTTTGCTTCCATTATGTGAAAATACAAGTAAGGAAAGAAACAAGACTCTAATTAGTTTATTCAAACACAAAAACACTATGAATACACGTCTGAAAATGATATATTAAACCTCTAAGATCATGTATTTGAATGAAAAAAATAAAAGAGAGGGTTGTGTTGTGGCTTACATATATGCTTATGGAAATGGTTGTGCAAAACATCCTCCCTTTTTCCTCCTTCACCACCAAAGCTCTCTCTTCTTCTCCTCTCTCTCTATGTCGTGGGTGTTTGTGTGTGTGTGTGGTGTATAAGTGTGTTTGATGCTCAAAAGTGTAGGGAGGAGTGGTGTATTTATAGAAAAATTGGTAAGAAAAGTTCAAAATGCCCTTGGTTCCAATTGAATTGAATAGTCTTTGGATTTAATTGAAATGTAAAGGAATGAAGGGTGATTAGGGTCCTAATTGTGTACTTAAACATATTCTAGTTAAGGTAATGCTTAATTAGAATTAGGCTAGTTACAAGCACGAGACAAAGTTGCTAAATTTTTGGGTACTATGGTCAAAATCTTCCTCAAATACATGGATCATGTTGCAAAAGAGGACACTATATATACAGGGTTTGGCTGCTGGCCATTGCACATGGGATTTGGGGGATTTTATTTTATTTTTTGTGTACAAATTGCTTATATTTTGAAGATATTTTGTGTACAAAATATTTGTTTAAGAAAACGTACAAGTATATACAAAGGTACTTGATTTTGGGGTCAATACATAAATCTAATAAAATGTGAGGATTAAGGCTTAATTTGTGAATTAGAATATCTATTTAAGTGTAAAATTTAATTAAATTAGGGTTAGGAAAGGCAATTTTGTTTAAGTTTCTTCGTTTAAATTTAAAAGATGATCAATCGAACACAAACAAAGAAAACTGGAAACCTAGGGTTTTGAGCGGTAAATATATAATTAGAGAGTTAATTAATTATTATTAGGATATTAAAAATGATTTCTGAGTTACCAAAATCGATTATAGTTCATGCGGTTCTGATCGGCACCTGTTCTTGATGCTAGGGTTAAAATTTCAAGTAAACGAGGAATCAGGGGTCTTTATTGAAATAGTTCAAAAATAAAGATCTTAATGGAATACAAAATTCAACGGTCTCACAGTTCGACCCGTGATAAATAGATTTGGATAAAAATAGAAAGGCAATAATGGACATAAATAAAAGAAGTCTCTCTCATGTATATACAAGATGATCATTTAGTAAATGAAGTTTTTCAAGTACAATAAAAAATTTGAAAATCTAATTACCAACTGAAATTAAAATGCCCTTATGGGAAAAAAAATGTGTAACCCTTAATACACATATGACATTCCATCTACAAATAAAGGCCCCATGGCTGCAATCAAAAGAGCTCATCTAGCTTGTGCTCATCTTCCACGCCAACTCATGATCGTGGTTCTCCACCAGTACCTGAAAATTATTTAACAACGTGTGATGAACATATAGTCTAGTAAGTAAAATCTTTAATTCCAATCAATATAATCCTATACATACATATGTGATCATGATACTTCACATTATACATATATAGTAAGTCTTTTTCCATTTTTGTCGAAATTACTTGAACATTTCCAAGACCTATTCATTTTATCTCAAAACTCATAGCCATGTCTACTCAACAAAAGGTCTACTTAATTTGTAATAACCTTCGACACATACATGATTCATAATGAGTCCTAATACATATACATAACCAATAATAAACCTCAATACACACATATATCAACAATGAATCACAAACACATATACATATTTGTGGTCTCGCCAAGCCCCACTTAAACTCTCCCACTTTACCGGTTGCAAGCCAGAAAGAACATTGGTACCTCTATATAGCACACCCCCACTTTACTGGTTGTTAGTGGGAAGGAACTTGTAAACTCGATATAGCACAACACAATTTATTGGGACTAACTTGAAGGAAATTGGAATCTCTATGTAGCACAACACCAATACCACACATATTTTGAGTGTATCTCGAATTATTCCCATTCAACATCACATTAATTTCTACTTCACTAATCATTAACAATTGATTTTCAATTCACCTTAGGTTGAAATATCTCTACAACAATGCAATTATCTACTGATTGCCAATAACAATTATCTCTATCAAAAATATTTCATCAATGCAATACAAGAGTATAATTAACAATTTGTCATCAATTTCCAACATTTCAAAAGGGTTTGATTTTATTAGCACAATAATCATCAATTTCTAACATTTCTAACAAGTTCAATTAATAATATCCCTCATCAATTTCACATATAGAAATCAAATATCCAAAATTTCCAAATTCATTGAATTCATGTAATTTAAGACTTTTTTTGTATGTTATAATTTAGGGCTTTTCACAATTTTAGGGATTTCTTCAAATTAAAGGCTCAACATACGATAAAGCTTTTGAAATTTATATTTGATAAGGAAAATTTTGAGAAATACTAAATACATACCAAACCCTAGATTTTCATATTACATGCTTTGAAATATCTACACATTTCCTAAATTTGTGCAAGAAAATAATACATATCCATACATAAAATCATATTAAGGAAAATTAAAGAAGTCCCCACCTCTTGAAAAGAAGTGGAGCAACACAATACTTGAAGAAGTCGAATTAGAGTTTGGCTTGGATAAGAACGTATCCCTCGCCGAGCTCTACAACGTTAATACTTAGACTTTTGATCGAATCTAACTCTAAGACACCGAATTTAAAGTATTTGTGTGTTAAATATTAGTTGGTAAGAAATGCAGAGAGATGAGAGAAAAGAGGATGAAGGAAAAGATATATATATATATATATATATGTGTGTGTGTGTGTGTGTGTGTATGTGTATATAGAGGAATCAAAAATAAAGGTTTGGAACACGCCTGGCTGCACATATGAAGCCTCTAGCCACATGTGCAAAACCTTTGGCCATACGTGCAGTTTATTGCAACCTCACTCCGTAGTCATCTCCTATTGTAGCACATGTGGGACAAGTCCCTGCACGTGCAGGAACACCCACTGTACGTGTGAGATCTTGCCCAAAAACAAAGGTTGGCCTGTACTAATTCGCATATAAAGGACCACCCTATCACACGTGTGGCCATCTAAGGTGTTTCTATACCCCGACACTCTATCCTTACGCCTGAAATTTAAAAGCTTAGCTCACTAAAAATCACATAATACTAAACACGACTCCAAACACAACCCCTATGGCACTACTCATCACATGAGTAGTTTAAAAATCTATCAATGAGTTTAAACATGTAGTATCAAGTCGGGTTGAAGACTTGAGACACTACATGAACTCACTAGAAGTGAGCATAGAACTATGCATGAAGACCCTCTGAGGGTGAAACATGAGGTGTTTAGGCAATGCAAGATAGTGTTTTCAGAAAGCTAGAGTGGTAGTCAAGGACTTAGAGGTGTTTTCAAATCAATTGGTGTTGGAGGCCAAGTTGATTTCTTTGAAGCTAAGTTTTCTGGAGGAGAAATTTGAGTTTCTATCAAAGGTTGCGATGGCAAAAAGTCACCTGGACCTGATGAGTTTAATATGGCTTGCTTCAAAAGATGTTGGATTTTGTTCAAAGAAGATTTGATAAGGATTTTCATCATCATGGCAAACTCATAAGGGAAGTCAATAGTTCTTTTGTTTCATTAATTCATAAGAATGGAAATCCTACTTGTTTGGAAGAGTACAGGCCGATTATCCTCATTGGTTCATTATACAAAATTTTAGCAAAAGTTCTAACAAATAGATTGAAATAGGTATTTCTCTCTATTGTAAGTGAGGTACAATCAGCTTTCTTAGGAGGAAGGAACATCATTGATGGGGTACTAATTGCCAATGAAGTGGTTAGTTGGTGGACTAAGACGAAGAAAAAAAGCTTAATTCTAAAATTTGATTTTGAGAAAGCATATGACTCAGTTAACTGGGAATTCCTATTTTCTATGCTAGCAAACTTTGGATTTGGTTCTAAATGGATCAAGTGGAAGAAAGAATGCATCTCTATAGCAAGAATTTTAGTCATGGCTAATGGATCTGAAATATCTGAATTCGGTCTTAGTAAAGTACTTAGGTAAAGGGACCCACTGTCACCATTCTTGTTCAACCTTATGGCTAAAGGGTTGAATATTCTGCTGGTCAAAGTAAAAGAATTGACGTTGTTTAAAGGAGTAGCGATTCGTTCTAAGCATGAAGTTTTATCTAACCTATAGTTTGTTGATGATACAATCATCTTCTGTGAAGCAAATTGGATGAAGGTAATGAATTTGAAGAGAATCCTTCACATTTTTGAGATTATGTCAGGCTTGAAAATTAACTTTCATAAAAGTAATGCTTGTGGGTTGGGTGTGTATGAGGACTTGGTAGCTGATCTTACCTCTAGATTCAGTTGTCAAAGCCAACAATTTCCATTCTCCTACCTTAGGTTAACTCTTGGAGCATGCTCCAGGAAAAAGAGTACATGGAAACCTATTTTGGATAAGTTAAACTTGCATCTTGGAAACTGTTATAATTTTGGGGGTTGACCTACTCTAATTAAGGCAATTCTCTTAAGCCTTCTAGTTTACTACTTGTCTATGTTCAAGATTCCTGAAGGTAATTAATAAAACACATGATGACATTCTATAAAGAGGGAGCTAAATTGAGGAAGAAAATTCACATGGTAAAATGGGAAGAGATCACTAAAATCAAGGATCAAGGGGGCTTGGGCATTAAAACTATTCATGACTTTAATAATTGTTGGCTTACAAAATGGTGGTGGGGGTTTGGAACTAAAGATCAGACCTTGCGGAAAAGGATCATGTGGGGCAAGTATGTTTCAATAGATGGCAAATGGTTTCCATTCATGGGTATGATATCCTTAGTGTTTCCACTCAAATCTAACTTGCTCAAATTCTTTTTACCAAACACAGATATTGCAATTGGGAATGTGTGTAGGATAAACTTCTAGGTTAACCATTGGGTTGGGAATTTATGTCTTAAAGATGAATTTCCAAAATTATATTCTCTGTCTACAGAAAGGGTGGGCTCTTTGAATAAGTTGTTGGATAGGAAAATTAGCTTGGGCAGTTGGGGGTCGATTTTCAGAAGGCCTTTACCTGCTTGCTTGGGAGACGGAAAATGTGGAAAGGCTCACAACTACTTTGGCTATAGAAATTCCTAGTCTGCTTAATAGAAAGGATTGCCTACAGTTTAAAGTAGCCTCATTAGGTTAGTTCTGTGTTTCATTATTATATACTAGCAATGAGTCTTGCATTAACTCTAAGGTTACTTCCTTATTGTGGAATAATGTTTTTTCACCAAAGGCTCAATTTTTTTTGGTTAGTTGGCTGGCATAGGATGAGAGTATCAAAACTTCAGTTTACTTACAGAGGATTGGTTTGCTGGGTGTGAATGCTAGGATGGTTTATGGTTATGTTTATGTCCTCTGCAATTTTGAGCTAGAATTATCAAGCCATGTGTTAATGCTTTTCTCTATGATCTAGAAGGTTTGGTCAAATTTGATGGAATGGTAAGGGATCTAATGGGTGATTTTATGTGTCAGTGGTGTAGACACCCCATTTCTGACTGACCATTAAGACTTAGGTGCTTAAAATGCTTCTCAATGATGAAAGGTACCATAATTTCAAACTTAGAGATGCTTAGAGTTGTTAGGGTTGTTGTATTACCATTTTCGTGCCAAAAGCCATTTTTAGCCAAAATTATCATTGGCTGGTTCATATTAAAAGCCTATTTTCTCCTAGAAAAAGTTAGAATTTGGAAATTGCTATTTCACACAAAATTGTAGCCCTTTGAATTAGCTTTCCAATACCTTTTGATTCACTTCAATCCAATGTTAGATGAGAGATATGCCCAAAATAAAAAAGTCTGACAAAAATGTGCAGCTGCACAATTTGCACGTGTGGCCGCACTTTACATTTTCAACATTTTTTGGTTATGCGGCTGCACAAGTTATGTACGGCTGCACCTTCCCTCGGTACCCAAATTCTAAGTTTATATGAAGGCTATAAGTGTGATTTTGTAGGGAGGCGCAAGGGGTAAGCGATGCTCAACCCTAGCAACCTTCTTTAGCTTGTTTCTCTATGTGCCTATAAAAGCACCCCCTGCCCCTCCTTTCAAAAGGCTAAACATTTTAGCCAAGTTTTGAGTGATTTAGAGAGAGAACTCTTGCCTCCACTTCTCCTAAACTCCAAGCACCAAAATCATACAACCCTATAGCAGTTTTAGCAACTAAAAGTGCATCTAGTGTTTGAGAGCTTGAACTAAAATCTAAGGTTGAGGGAAGCAATCAAGCAAAAAAACTCACTCTTCTTCGTGTGCTCTTTGGTTTAATCAAATCGACAGGTAAACTCTTTTCTTTTCTTTATTTTAGTACCTATTTCTCATCTCTTTTCAATATGTAATCATATAGGATGTTAGTCCATCATAGCATCATGTAATTCTTTCATTCTTTCAAGTTTTATTCACTTTCTCACGTTTTCTTGCATGTTTTCTTTATTTTTATTAGAATAGCATATTTAGGCTTGCTTAATCATGTAAAAATCATGCATTAAGCCCGACTTGAATCATCATATAGATAGTTTGCATTCTTCTCTTTTATTTGTTAGTTACTTTACTTGCATAATCATCATATTAGCAGTTTTGAACCGGGCTTAATATCATCATTTGTGTGCTTAGTTGCTTGAGTGGGCATCCAGGTAAATTTCCTGAATCTTCATAGCATGTTGCTTGTTTTGTGAATTGTTCTTCAAATAATGCAAGTTATGTGTTTTTGGTGATCAGTTGAATCTTCTAAATGTTTTTTCATATATTATTTGAGTTGGGTTGTGTTTATGATCATATGATGGTTGAGCCATCTTTTTGGAAGAAAATCATTGTTTTATGGAAAATCATTGGCTCGATGTGATTGTATTCATTAATCCAACTTAAATGATATGTATTTTATTCAATCACCTAGTTGTTAGGTTTAGTAAAGGAATTAGGGTTATTATTGAAATATGTGGAATAATTAATTATTTAATCTCATAAGGTTAACAGAGGCCAATCACTTGATTAGGCAAGAGGGGGTGCATCAATTAATGACATTTCGTTCCTGTATCTAAGTTCCTGAACCAAGAATATTTAGTTGTAATGGATTAGTGCCTCTATTTAAATTTTCAGTGTTAAATGTTTCTTAGTTTCTCCTAAAAATTAAGTGGTGGCTCTATTGATATAAGAAAGCGAGTTGGCACAACATAGTATAGAAACATGCCTTATACCCAAAAAGGCACGACATCCACAGTTGGCGACTCCACTAGGGACTTACAAAACTTGACTTGAAAATTTTATTTTATGAGATTAATTGGTTAATTATTCATTGCATTGCATCATTGTAGGCTTAGAAAAACTTAGCTTCGTTGCTTAATATCCCGAACACTATTAGCGGGCTATGCTAATGTCAACAAGCAAGCGTCATAAATTGCTATTACTACTGTTTGATCACCGTCTTACTCTCCAAGGAGGCATGAGAGGTATATTGATAGTCATAGTTGATGTACACTCTTTACTAAACCTACATTTGCATATGAAAAACTTTTGCACCTTTCAAAATAGGACAAGAAACTTTCATTTGATTGTTTTGTTGCCATTTTGTGTGATTTAGTGAATCCCAGATTTTCTTTTCAAATTAGGGCAACCCTACCCCAAATAGGTATGAATGAAAATTATGTGCTTATATGATATTTTTTCATGAATAGAAATGTAGTGATTTGATTCTAAAAATTAGTGGTCAGAAAGGCAGTGATCCAATTGTGAAAATTTGCATCCAATTAGGCAGTGATAGTAATTCTGAAAATTAGTGGTAAATTAGGAAATGGTTTTCTAATCAATGAATTTGAGTTGAGTTGTCAATCTTACCATAGTGATAAATTAGAAATGATTGTCTATCCCAACATGGAATTTAAGTAGAATCCCTATTCTATAAGAAAATATATGATCAAGGTACAACTTTCAAAAAAAAAAAAAAAAAGTTGTGAAAATAGAAATAAAAAATCTATCTTAAGTAGAGTCTTGAAAATTATGAAATGTTTTTAATTGAATGAAAATTTATGAGTCATTAACTATAGGAAAAAATTTAATTTTATAGAAAAGTGTTAGATAGAAAAATGATGACCAAGTCTTCCACTTTGAATGAAATTTGGAATTCCCCTAAAAAGCATTTAACTAGAAGATGATTGTTTAATTAATTTCTGGGAATAAAATCTGAGACTCCTTGGAGGAGAATTTTGACACCCCAAAAAAAATTCTGAGTAGAATTTTAGAAATTATATATATATATATATATATTTTTGATTGGATGAAAATCTTTGGATTATTGACTTTGGGAAATTTTGATTTTATGGAAAAGTGTTAGACAAGGAAGTGATGACTATGTCTTTCATTTTGAATTCCCTTAGAAGACATTTGACTAGAAGATGAATGTTTGATTGATTGCATGGACTAAAATCCAAAATTCCTTGGAAAATTTTGAAATAAAATTTGAGTAGAGTTCTGGAAATTATGAAAAAGGGTTTAATTAAATAAAAATCTTTAGGCTATTGACTTTTGGAAGAATCTCAATTTTATAGAAAAATGTTAGACAAGGAAGTGGTGACCAAGTTTTCCATTTTCAATAATTTTTTGTGATTCCCTTAGAAGATATTTGTAGGGAGATGATTATTTGATTGATTTTTTGGAATAAAATCCGAACTCCTCGAATATATTTTAAAAAAAATATATTAGAAGTAGTAATTTGATCATATATACTTAGAATTAGGATTCCTTAAATGAATACTATGAATAGGGGTGGCAATTATTTCATTAATCACTTTTGGTAAGAACTCTAATTCCACAAATGATATTTGACTGGGAGACAGTTACTTAATCATCATCTTTGAGTAGGATCCTAATCATCATGTGAAAAAGGAAAGATCTTTAGAGAGTCAAATCAGAATATTAGGAAAATCTATTTCAACATACAAAATCATATTTGAATAAGAGTTTGAGGAAAAATTTAAGGATTATGCTTAATTTGATGGAAAATTAGAAGTCAGGCTTGTGTTTTATTTGGTGGGGAGATCAGAATTTCAGAGATTGTGTTTGAATGGGTTACTGAATTCAGAACCATAAATGGGACTAAAGACTATGTCTCATCTTTTTTGACAAGGGCCATGATCTGATGAGATACTCTCTTTGATATTAGGATTACCAAGTCAAGTGGGCCCCGTCCAGAATACTTTTGTGCATCCCAGAAAAAAAAAATATAATAAGGACTCTATCCAACCCAGAAAAGTATAGTCTATCCAACCTATATAACCCAATCCAGTCCAAGGGCACCAAATTTATCCATGGCCGAACCCATCTCTACCGAGATGATGAGAATGATCAAGGACCTTCAAAGAATTGTAGCCGACCCTACCTTTAATGTTTTAACTCCATCATTGACCACAACCCTTGTCATGACCGAACCCACCCTTAGAGCTTAGGATCATAACCGGCTAGCAATCATGACATTACCTATGGCCTCAGACATAAATTCAGACTGTAATTACGTATATGGGACCAGAAGCAGAAGCAGAATAATAATAATAATAAAATTTGTCCAACGAGCTGTGCATATATGGCATATTAGAAAACTTATAAGTTATCCAAAATACATTCGTACATACATGGTTACATATACAAAAAGACAAGCATGAGTACAAGTTATAGCTATACAAAACCCAAAACACTTTATAAACAAAACATGGTCAAAATGAGTACAAGTTATAGTTATACAAAACCCAAAACACTTTATAAACAAAACATGGTCAAACATGACCAACAAAAACAATGAAAGATAAAAGTCTCATCCAAGAGGCACTCCTCGACTGACATCACAAAAACTTAGGTAATCTTCAAGCAACTCTAGGATATATAAGAGTCAGTTAAAGTCCAGTGAATAACGTTAAAGTAAAGATTTCACGAATGAGTTCCAATACTTAAACATAATCATTCTCATACTAGATTCATTACATAGCAGAATGACCTCAGGTCCAATATGTGATAGAACGACCTCAGGTCCAATACATGTTAGAATAACCCCTGGTTGACAGATGTACACAACAGAACAAATCATAGCTTAACAAAACAACCTTGGGTCCAATTGAGTACAACTGTATCAGATCAATATAATGACCATTTGGTCAAACACATTTTAGATATTTTAGACTTATCAGATATGCAAAGCGACCTTGAGTCCATCATAAACATTTATACTTCCAGATAACATATCGTTCAATAGATGGAAAGCTCATTCATATTCAGCAAATCACAAGTTCAAAAAAGCTATAAAACATTTAGAAAGTAGATTATATGAAAATATCTTTACTAAAATATTACTCACAATGATTAGATTATTGTCACATCTCCGTAGATCAACATACACAACACATAAACATACACACACATTGGAGCACATATCTTCATTGGATCATTCCTTTAAGTCCATTCCTAACTTATTAAATCATTCATGAAGGTTAATTTTTGACTAAGAATGCTCAAAAAGAAATGAAAATGAAAATATGATCAGAATGCAACTTTTCAAAATAAACTGAAACAGGGCAGTTCGCTTGAGTGCATAGTTGATCGCCCAAGTGGACTACATGGTCTACAAAAATACTAGATGCTCAAAATCTAGGCTCGATAGTCGCTCGAGCCAAGTATAATGAAAACTAAGGTCGCTTGAGTAGACTCTTGGTCGTTCGAGCGGTCTGTAAAACTCTGCAAAAATACTGGATGTTTGCAATGTGTTCTCGAGCGGTAACTTCATCACTCGAGCGATGAGGTCGAATTCTAGGTTTTTAAAACAGAATTTTAAGTTTCAAAACATAAGTCTATAATTCATAGGTTTGCATTGCTGGTCCAAACACTTAGAAATACTTTGAGAAACATGGAAATATAACTAATTTGAAATCATATATTCAAAACTCCATGAATTCATCAAAATTGAAACTCAAATCTTCATGTATGTATGAATTAGTTTCAAAGTCTTTTCCATAACTTCCAAATCATGAAATTAAACTTCAAAACATTGTAAATCAAAGATGCATGTATAATTCAACTTAGAAAATATAAGTCATGCTCAAAATGATGAATCTTCAAATAATTATGCATGCATGTATGCCTAGCTCCATTTCCATCATCTTTTAGCTAATTTCTTGTGCTTAATCTCAAGTTCTTCCATGATTACAAGAATTAAATGGTTTAGTTTCATGAATTAAGGATCAAAGCTTACCTAGAGTCTTGAATTCAGCGTATTCTTGCAAATTCTTGGTCTCCTTTTCTTAGTTCTTCAAAATCAAGCATTTCTTCCTCTAGATTGAGCTCCCTCTCTCTCTCTCTCTAAAATGAACTCACTATCTCTCTAGGAACTCTCCAGCAGAATTTGAAATAAAAAAATGGTCTATTTCCCCTTGTTTAACTCTTATATATACATTGCATTAGCTTAGTTACTAATTAGAAATTAAGCACTAATTAAGGCTTAAGGCTAATTGTTCAAAACTTAATTTTACTAAACTGAATCAAAATTTTGTCAAATTTTCCAAAAGGCTCTTAAACTTATCGCAACCTAATTAAATTCATCAATTTCGATTTCTGAAGTCATCAAGGCTTTCAATTTCAAATTCAAACCAAAATTCTTAACAGATAATTCTCAAATCAAACAGATACATACAAATTAAACACAGCACACATAATCACAATTCAAAATAAAATAAATATAAGTATGTTGCGTGGTGGGGTTATCACATCCCTTGTTCAGAATCTTGTACTAAGGGGCTCGCCGATTATGAGATAAGCTAGAGATAGAAAGAGCCAACTCAAATTCGAGGATGCTATGAAGAGTGATGACAATACAAAAGAAATAACTCGATTTGAGACAACACCCAACCACACCTTGTGCCTTGGTGACACTATGATGAATACAAATTAGGCTTATTGAAGTTCATCTACTTTTACCTATGAAAAAGCTATTGAGAAAACTGTACATCTTTGTACACAACTCCAATAGGTTATTGATGCTTTGAAATCCAAATGTTTGAACATGCAGTATATCCGTGTAGTTTTTCAAGAGGGCTTTAGATGAAGG
Source organism: Camellia sinensis (assembly GCF_055761805.1). Classification (NCBI taxonomy): domain Eukaryota; kingdom Viridiplantae; phylum Streptophyta; class Magnoliopsida; order Ericales; family Theaceae; genus Camellia; species Camellia sinensis. The sequence continues at coordinate 115,237,703 of NC_138963.1, forward strand.
TTTTGTTGTTCAATACCCTAACACTCAAGTAAGGAACACTACAAAGAAATTCTATATAAGGGGCCAAGTTGAAGACATCGAAAGCCAAAAATTAATAAGCAAGATCTAGCCATGAAGAGAGAGAAAGTTCACCAAAAATATCTACACCGACTTTAAAGCCAGAAATACTTAGCTAGCACTTACCAATCCTTTTGTCAACACCTCAAGAACCAACCCTGGTCATTCTAAAAATTGAACCTTTCATCCCTTACATATGACCTCATCCAAAGCCCTTCAACTCTTGATGAATAAAGGACATCTCTAACCCCTACAACCTAAACCTCTTCTTGACGTTCTCTCAGCCAGCTATGACCATACCCAATATTATGCTTTCCGCCAATAAGCTGGCCATGATACCAACTAATGCATTCGCTTACGTCATGAGATTCAAGACCTCATTGACAACAAAATCATAACCCCACCAAAAAATAGCAATTTGACTAGTAATCTGCTACCCGGCCATAACAAAGCCATGTCACCCCTTGACGACGTCAACATCAATGCCATCCAAACTCTCATCAACTTTGATCCTAGCCTATACATCATATCCACCACTGAGCCCAAACCTTTTGTGGCAAATCCCGAATCCTTGGATCTCTGTTTCATCAAAAGTAAGGAGAAACAAAAGCAGTCTGACAAGCCTTTCAAAGACTTGGAGGAGTTGTTTAACCTAGATGAGCTTGCCTTTAGCATTGTTGAAACAAAATGGTGGGATCTGTGTACCATCATGAAAAATCTTTGTGATTCTTGATTCGAAATAGATTCAATTACTACGGTTCCCAAACACATAAAACATACAATCTAAAGCATCTGGCACGTGCGAAAGTGATTTAGCTCGTTGTTTCACAATCGATAAATAAAACACAAAAGAATTGAATGTGTAAAAAATCACAATTGGAGCACCTATAATTATGATAAAAATAAAAGAAAAATCACAGGCTAAGTGTCGCCAAACAATCCATTATGAAGATAATGAAATTACACAAGAGTACAAGCAAATACCCAACACTCACTCATGAATTGACTTCTACTCCTTGTGTCTTTTCCATCAACATCTTTGTCACAAAATTGATTAGCCAAGTGTTAAATCCACAACACCCAAGTCAAATCCATGACACAGATGCTTTGAACTCCTTTAAAGCTTCCAAGCCCAATATCTTTGGAATCCACTAATGAAACGCTTTGTTGAAGTTGAATCATGAAAAATCCCTTGATATATGCAGTATAATCCATGTGAGGCTACAAACTCACAAAGTCATCAAGGCAAAACACTAACTAGGCTTTCCAGATGAAAGCACAAACATCCACTAGTCTCTTATTTCAAATCTAGAAGTCGTAACACTAAAATATGCAGCTTTCATAGTTTTATATGAAACAAGGTCGCAAAGACCGCTCGAGCACGGGAATGGTCGCATGAGTGGTGTGTCTAAAAGGCTGTGGAACAATAAGTGCCTTCGATCGAGCAATAGAAAGTTCACTCAAGCAAAGAATGAATCCTCCCAGTATTTTCAGAACAAGTCTGAACTACTGAACGAGGTCTTTCTTCTCTTAAGCCACCACTTCATCGCTCAAGTAGTCCAAGAATAAACAAAGGCTTAACAATTACAACTAAAATGAGTTTGTTCACTGAATTGACAATACACAGGACCTAACGATCTCCCTCTTTGTCAATTCTTGGACCAAACACTTCTAACAATGTAGCCTAACAAACACACGCTCTAGACACAAACAAAACCTAACCACTCTAAACAACTTGTAAAGTGTGACACCTGTAAAGATCACAATGAAACTAGCACAAACATAAGGGATGGATAGATAGATAAATTATTAGCAAACAACAACAACCACAAGCATGTTAGTACTCTCCCTTTTCGACAGGGAAAGACAACGGGACAATGGGACAACAGGCCAAAATCAAGATAACAAACCAATAGCAAAAAGAAAAGACATCCATAAAGCATTCCAACAAGTCTCAAACCCCAATAGATATCTAACAAATAACAAAATATCCATCAACAAACGATGTCTAAAATAGTAGCAAACATGTCTAAGAGATTAAAAAAAAAAAAATACATAACCAATATAAAAAAAAGTATGGCCAAAAAGGATATAGAACATCACTGAAATGGAGGAGGCGGAGGTGAAGGCTACTACCTCTGAAGGTAAGATAGAATTTGAGCAAGGTGAAGCGAGGTCTAATCCTCCAAGTGCTCAACCCAGCTAGTGGCGACCTCAAATGAAGCGAGACGGCCATCAAAGCAATCCACCCAAGCATCCAACTGATCAAACCGCTGGGTCATGGTAGACTCAAACTACTAAAGCTAATCTTGAATGGTATAAGGACGACCAAGCTGCTCGCCCCTCACCTATTGCTGTGGCATCCTACTTAGCTTCCTTCGCCAATGGCTCTTCACCTACAATGGAAGGACCAACCCTTGATGACTTCTTCTTAACATGAGCCCAACTTTGAGAGATAGTCTTTTTGGTGAATGGTTGGATAGGAGATGCATACTCGTCATCATCAGAAGGCGAAACCTCAAGAGAGGAGATGATCCAATTGATGAGGCACCTGTAGGGAAGACCTAAAGATTTCTTATCCTCAAAGATAGAAATCATTTTTCAGACAATCATAGTGGGAAGATCAATGGGGAGAAAGGCGATTAATGCAATATAAAGCATATCCTTGTTCTTGATTGATGTTAGAACTATGAGTAGTAACATGAAAATTTTCACAAACAATAAGATTAATAGACATAAGCAAGAGAGAAGCTAATTTTTCTTTATAAGAGCCCCGGAAACCCAAACACGGGGTGACCCACAAAGTTCAAAGGCAACCAAGTTGAAATCAGCATTGGGAGTGGCATGGAACGAATAATGACAATTAACAACTGAAGGAATCCCAAGGGCATTTCAGATCAACTCTTAAGTGACTTGAATTTCTTTAGAATGCACTCAAGTTATGAACGAAGGGCTGTAGTCATTAACAAAGTGAATGTTGCAATAGAACTCATGTACTCAATCAATGTTTTGAGGACCTAAAAAGAGAAGAATCTAGTCACCACCCAAAGGAGTGAACACAGGACGAATGGGTATGGAATCAAAGATGTTGGGCTAGACATTTTGTTCAAGATAAATGGGGCAGGAAGCAAAGAAATTCTTGAACAATCTAGCTTTTCTAACACCGATTGGACAGGGTGTGCTAATGATTGCAAAAGTACATCCAGAGGTTGTTTTTACCTCAGAAATAACTTGGTTGGATGGCATAGCGAAAAACAAAATGCCATCTCTTTTGACCACCGAGGCGAAGTACATTGCTGCAGGGAGTTGTGCTCAAATGATTCTTCAATAGGCCTGGTGACCTTTTGATTGGTAATAGGGTCAATCACAAATGGTGCTTCAATATTCTCCTCAATTGTATGCCAACCTTCTGAATCCCAAGCTCTGAGGTACGCCCTCATTCTACACTTCCAATACAAATAATAACTCTCATCAAAGGTAGGAGCAAGATGAGGACTAATCTTCAGTTAGGTTCATCAGCTTCTTGTTCTAACCCGCTCTCATCATCCCAAGTCACAGTGTAAACTTTCATTTTGTTCTTCTTAGAAGGACACTTGAGAGCAATATGCCCAAACCCTTGGCATCCATATCACTTGACTCCCTATCCTCTCATTATCCTCTTCTCGGATTTTGGAACAACTTTAAGTGTATCATTTCCCTTCTCCTTAGAACTAGTGTCCTTGGAAATTAGGCTTCTTTTTCTTTAAACTATTTTTGAATTGTTTGGTAAATAAAGTTGTCTTTTCGGGCTCTAAATCAATCTCAACCTCAGGATTCTTGACAATCTCAAGAGCACTAGTAAAAGCCACACTTTATTTTTGTTTTTTCTTTGAAATCAAATGTGCCTCATAAATTTGCAAATTTCCAACCAATTGATCGAGCTTACGGTTCTCAACATCTTGAACCTCCTCTATAGCTATCACTTTTGATTGAAACATGCCGGGTAATGAGCTCAGAATTTTTCCAACCCACTCCAGATTCAGGGATTTTCTCACCAAGAGTGAAACAGGAATTCACGATATCACTGAGTTTAACATAAAAGTCATCAAATGTTTCATTCTCACGGATAAAAAGGGTTTCAAAAATAGAGGTGAGACGTTGAAGTTTTGATATCTTGACAGAAGTAGTACATTCATGAATCGTATCAAGAATGTCCTAAGCCTTTTTTGCAACCTCACAAGTGCAAATACAACAGAATTCTCCTGAAGTGACAGAGTAAAAGAGGGAATTGAGCACTTTACTGTTCCAACTCAAGTTTTAATAATCATTTGTATCCCATTTATCAGTTGGTTTGGGAACATCAACACCATCAATGCTCACCACAAGTTCACTCCACCCATAGATGATGGAATGCCAAACTTTCTCATCAATAGATTTTAAAAATACTCTCATACAAGCTTTCCAATATGAGTACGTTGTTCTATCAACTAATGGAGGTCTATGAGTCGATTTACCCTCACAAATTGAATCCATCAACACAGATCACACAAAATCACACTGCTATAGCTTTGAAACAAAATCAATCAAAGAACGAGTGACCCGCTCCGATACTAATTGAAAAATCTTTGTGATTCACGATTCAAAATAAATTCAATTACCACAATTTCCAAACACATAAAACATACAATCTAAATCATCTAGCACGTAAGAAAGTGATTTAGATTGTTGAAGTGGGTAAAAATTAACTAAGCCTTTGATCCACACTGAAGCCAAGCAAGCTTGGAGCTCGGCCCAATGACCAAACACTTGCTCCAAAGGAAGGCAATCAAGGTAGCTCGGCCTAATGCTAGGCCCACTCTGAAGCAGGCAAGCTTCTTAGCTTGGACCTCTAGATTAGACAACCACTCTAAAATGAACCAACTTGGAAAAGGATAACACTTCAAAGATCTATCTTTAGCTCATAATAGACAAATAACTCTACTCCTCTCCCTCTGTTTGAACAGAACGTGGAGGCATAGAGGCATATAAAGACAAGGCATACATACGACAGACCTGGACCTGAGTGTTAGGAAAATGGTCATCCTTCTCTAATGGAAGACGATCATGAATGAGACAAACAGGACAGATCTATACTTGAGTGTTAGGTGGAGTGGTCATCCTCCTCAAATGGGAGACGATCACGAACAAGACAAACAAAACAAATGGCAAAGCGAAAAGGTCTCGAAGGACACTATTCACCCTCATGGGATCCAAAATCCACACATTCAACATATACATTCTTTGCATTCTCTTATCTTCTTCCCTAGTCTCTAACTTTACCATCAGAGAGCTTTCTGACCAAACCTCAGTCGAGTAGTTTTACCGTTTATCACTCTATGTAGATCTTCCTTTCCCAGAGCATGTTGTTCTTCTACGAAGATCTACCCTCTATCATTGTTCAAAAATTATCCCCACACAACTGACCACGTCTATGGGAAGCACTGTTTACTTTGTGATGAACTCTAGTGATGGGAATCAAAGGCACACCTCATTTTGTGCTAGCAGAGAGGACTCCGATGATGGAAAAGAAGAATGACAAAGGATAGATGCTCCTCAGTCTTTTGAAAGATGAAATTATATTGAAGAACGAAATCCAAATGTGGTGGAGCTCCACCTTATCCTTGCTATTGAGTTGTTTAACCGATTGGAATGAAAGACTCTGTTGGTGGAGAAGACGACAGACAATGGTGCAATATGACCAAAATAAAAGTCTGGGTCGATCCCAACTGACTACATTGATGAGGTCCTAACAAAGGTCTGGGCCGATCCTAGTCGACCACCTTGACATGGGCCTAACAAAGGCCAGGGTCGATTCTAGTTGACCACTTCGACGTGGGCCTAACAAAGGACAGGGCCGATCCTAGTGGACCACCTTGATGTGGGTGTAACAAAGGTTTGGACTGATCCCAGTTGACCACTCCGATGTGGGCCTAACAAAGGTCTAGGTCAATCCCAGTCGATCACCTTGACATAGGCCTAGCAAAGGTCTGGGCTAATTACAACCGACCACTTTGGTGTGGGCCTAACAAAGGTCTAAGTTGAACCTAGTTGAACATTTTGATGTGGGCCGAACAAAGGCCACACTAATGTAGGCTGAATAGAAGCTAGATTGAACCTAACTGTTCACTTTGAAGTGTTATGAACAAAGGCCACTCTGAAGTTTGTTGAACAGAAGCTTGATCAAAGCTAGTCCTCTACTACGAAGTGGGACAAACAAAGGCCACCTGATGTAGGCCGAAAAAAAAAGATAGGTTGAACCTAGCTGTCTACTCCGAAGTGCGCCGAAAAAATGCCACTTCGAAGTGCACCAAACAAGAGCTAGGTTAAACCTAGCCCTCTACTCTAAAGTGGACCGAATAGAAGCTAGGCCAAAGCTAGCTCTCCACTCCGAAGTGGGACAAATAGAAGCTTGACCGAGTCAAGTAACAGCTGAACAATGATGATTGGTCGAGGGTAAGACAACTAACTTATTCAATTAAGGCTAAACAAACAATCTTGCAAGGTTTCCCTATTATTCCTCAACTGGAAGAGAAACTCAATTTTTCAAAGGCATAAGGCAAAGTTTGGCCGAGCAACCAATGATGTAGGGCTACATCTTTGTCGCTCAGCCTGGGGGCGAACAACATAAACATGAAGAAATTGAAAGTGCAAGTTACAGGTCCAACACTTGGCAAACTTTGAAGATACTTCATTAACTTAGTTTCATTAGGAAAAAAAAAAGGAGCTCAACCTAGTGAAGGTGCTATGAAGCGGAAGAGCTACGAAGAAGGTTGGTCAGATGCCTAACACTCACTCCCAAGAGGGCCGAACAACAAAAGTTGATTAGACGCCCAACACTCCCAAAAGGGCCTAGCAATAGAAGTTAGTCGGACACCCAGCACCTAATCTGAAATGAGCAGAGCAATAGAGGTTAGTCCAATGCCTAACACCCACTCCGAAGTGGGACGAGCAATAGAAGTTAGGATGCCTAACGCCCACCTCAATGTAGGCTGAGTAACAAAGGTTGGTCGGATGCCCAATGCTAAGCGGGACGCCTAACACCCACTCTCAAGTGGGTCAAGCAACAGAAGTTGGTGGGATGCCCAACCCCCACTCCTAAGTAAACCGAGCAATAAAGGGTAGTCAAACGCCTAACGCCCACTCATAAATGGGTTGAGCAACAAAGGTTGGTTAGTCGTCCAATGCTCACTCTGAAGTAGGCCGAACAACAGAGGTTGTTTAGATTCCCTATGAGCAACAAAGGTTGGTTAGTCAGACGGCCAATGTACACTCTAAAGTGGACCGAGCAACAAAAGTTAGTAGGATGCCCTATGCCTACTTTGAAATGATTTGAGCAACAAAGGTTGGTCAAATGGTTAACTCCTACTCTGAAGTGGGCCAAGCAACAGAGGTTCGTTGGACTCTAATGCACTTTCCTCGAAGTGGGCCGAGTAACAAAAATTGGTCAAATAGTCAATGCCCACTCCACAGTGGACTGAGCAACAGAGGTTGGTCGAACGCTAATGCGCCCACTTTGAAGTGGGTCGACCAATAGAGGTTAGTCAGTTGCTCAATGCCCATTTTTGAAATGGGCTGAGCAACAAAGGTTGGTCGGACACCAACGCCTACTCCAAAGTGAGCTGAGCAACAAAAGTTAATTGAATGCCCAGCATCCACTCCAAAGTAGGCTAAGAAATAGAAGTCGATCAAAATTGGCCAAGGGAAATCCAAGCTATAGAGCTCGAGTGAACAATCAAAAGATTGACAACAAATAAGTGCAAGTGCAACGTTTTACCAAACAACTAGACTACAGACGATTTGCAAGTCTAAAGTTGCTAGAGCTGACCAAGCAACTTGGTGATGTACAACTATTGAAATAAAAAATATGAACAACATGAAAGGCCAAAAGTGCAATAGCCAACCGAACAACCAACAATACCAAAGTCTATATTTTTTAAATCAAAACCAAAGAAAAACGTGAGACAACAAGCAAAGGTCAGAGCTGTAGTGTCTGACAGGAGTTAATGTTATCAAAGTCAATATCAAGACTAAATAACTATGTGCTAGACAACTCTCAAGATCGGAGGTGCTAGAACCAACCAAGCAGCTAGGTGGTAGAGTAACCAAAATAATAAAAAAATACAAACTTGCGAGGCCAGATTGTTAGGCCTATTGAACAACTAGAAGATAAACAAACTCGCAGCACCAAAGCTGCAAGGGCCGACCAAACAGCTTAGTAATGAACAAAAAAAATTGAAATTAAGAATTCAAACAAGTTGCTATGGCCGACCAACTAAGTGATGGACAACTTAAAAGCTAGAGATACAATGGCTAACTGAACAATTATGTGTTAGACAACTCCCAATTATGTACTTCACAATTATATGCCAGTAAATGTTACCCCAATCAATACCAAGTTGAGCAAGAAAGAGAATCGAGCTAGGCACGATACACAAACCAGGACAAGATCGAGCATGGGTCCAACCCAATATCGAAGCACCACCAAAGCCAAGCTTATAGGTCCCACATCCACTCCACCAAGTGCAAAATTGACCGAGTAAATGCATGCAAGGATTTTTCACAAGGAATTTTCAATGCATGTCCATTCCACCAAGTGCAAAATTGACCAAGTAAATGCATACAAGGATTTGAACCAAGTCTACAAAGACCTAAGTTTTGACACGCTTAAGGCCAACCAAGCATGAGGTCTGCCCAACACCAAGCTAAGACACACACAGTGAATTGAACTTATGAAGAGAAATAAAGCCAAACAACCTTCAAGGTCAACCGAGAAGATTCATGGTCGGATTAAATCAAAATGGCATGCACAAGATGGGCATGAATCAAATTAAGCTTAAAAATCGAAACAGGTCGACGATCGGGGGTTACGCCCAAGCAACAACATGAACACAGCCAAACAAGTATGACCAACCGAGCATCAACATCACATCTGGGTTCGGCTTTCGTGTCCACCAAATGCAAACAACCTAAGCAGAAAAAAGGCCGACCAAGATGAAGTTTTAGAATTAGACTAGCTCGAATCAATCTATTGCTCGACCGAAAATTTGACCAAGTCGTGGAACAATGTTTAGCCCTTTGAATAGGCCAAACAATAACACTTCATTCTTGTCCAAGCATAGATCAAACATAGTTGAAATGGTTCATGAATTGGGCCAAAATACTTCGAATTAAGCAACGTGACTAACTTGGGCAAACCGAGCTAAATGTGCACAAAGTGGGGTGAGCAACTCAAGAACTTGCACCAAGAGCAAAGGCTCATGACGGACTTAGAAAGTTGGTTTCTACTACATTGGGTTCAAGCAAACAGGCTTAAATGAGAGCCAACTGAGCTATAATATTACCCAAGATTGATTGAGCAGTACTATCAAAGACAATCGAGCTGTATACGATTGAACTGAGCCAAGCTTACTAGACCGAGCACCATGGTCAAGCCATAACCAAGCAAGTCAAACCTCATGCGGGTTGGGCCAACAAGTTCTGTGTAGCTTGACCCAAGTTGCAACCAACTAGAATGATTCGAGATCAATCCAAGTAGTGATCAATAAAACTCTAAAGTTGGTGACAATATTGATTTCCGTTTCATGAATAAAAGCACAACCCAGGGGGCAAATGAAGTAGGTAGAAACTAACTAAGTCTTGGTCTCAACCTAATACCAAATCCGCACCAAAGTGGGGCAAGCTTGGAGCTCGGCCCAATGGCTAAACACATGTTCCAAAGGAAGGCAATCAAAGCAGCTCGGCCCAATGCTAGGCCCACTCCGAAGTGGCAAGCGTCCAAGCTCCGCTTGACATGCAAGGCTTGCTCTAGAGCTGGCCGAGCAACATATTGGACCTCTAAGTTGGACAACCAATCCAAAATGGACCAACTTGGAGAAGGCCAACACACTGAAGATCTATCTTGAGCTCACAAGAGACAAATAACTCCACTTCTTTCCCTCTCCCTCTGTCTGAACAGAATGTGGAGACATGAAGGCATAAAAAGCCAAGGCACACATATGAAAAACCTGCACCTGAGTGTCAGGCGAAGTGGGCGTCATCCTCTATTAGGAGATGATCACAAATGAAACAAACAGACAGATCTGTACCTGAGTGTCAAGTGGAGTGGCTGTTCTCCTCCAATGGGAGACGACCATGAATATGACAAATAGGACAGATGGCAGAAAGAGAAGGTCTTGGAGGACAAGAAACATTCTCCTATAAAAGCTGACCACTATTCACCCTTAAGGGATTCAAAATCCATACACTCAACATATACACACTCTTTGCATTTTCTCTTCTTCTTCTTCCTAGTTCCTGACATTACCATCAGAGGGGTTTCTGATCAAACCCCAGTTAGATAGCCTCACTATTCGTTACTCTGTACAGATCTTCACTTCCTGGAGCATGTTGAGTGTGTGGATTTTGGATCCCATGAGGGTGAATAGTGCTAATCTTTTGTAGAAAAAGGTTGCTTGTCCTCTGAGACCTTCTCTGTCTGCCATCAGTCATGTTTGTTCTATTCGTAGTCACCTCCCATTGGAAGTGGACAACCACTTCACCTAACACTCAGGTAGGGGTCTGTCATGTTTATCTTATTCGTGATAATCGCCCATTGAAGGAGGATGACCACTCCACCTGACACTCAAGTGCAAATTTGTCATTTGTACACCTTATCCTTTTTTACCTCCATGTCTCCATTTCTGTTCAGACGGAGGAAGATGAGCGGAGTTGTTTGTCTCTTGTGAGCTCAAGATAGATCTTCGATGTGTTGGCCTTCTCCAAGTTGGTCTATTTCGGAGTGGTTGTCCAACCTGGATCTCTATCATATTACTTGGCCTGCTTCAGAGCAAGCCTTACATTTCAAGCCAAGATCGGAAGCTTGCCCACTTTAGAGTGGGCCTATCATTGGACCGAACTACCTTGATTGCCTTGCTTCAAAGCAAGTGTTTGGTCATTGGGCCGAGCTCTAAGCTTGCCCCACTTTGGTGCGGATCTAGCGTTGGGTCAAGTACGAAGACTTAGTTAATTTTTACCCACTTCACTTATTATTTCTCAATCGATAAATCAAACACAAAAGATTTTAACATACAAAAACGAGAATTGGAGCACCTTCAATTGTGTTCAAAAAAAAAAAAAGCCAAAAGCCACTAAACAATTTACTATGAAGATAATGAAATTATACAAGGGTACTAGCAATTAGCCAACACTCACTCATGAATTGACTCTCACTCTTTGTGTCTCTTCCATCAAAATCTTCATCTCCGAATTGATTACCCAAGTGTTGAATCCCCATCACCCAAGTCAAATCCATGACACGTAGCCACTTCGAACTCCTTCAATGCTTCCAAACCCAAAATCTTTAGAATCCACTGATAAAATGCTCTATTTAAGTTCGTGACAAACCCCTTCATATATGCAATTTAATCCATGTGAGGTGACAAACTCACAAAGTAATCAAGGAAAAACACTAGTTAGGCTCTCCAAATGAAAACACAAATGTGCACCAGTCTCTTATTTTAGATCTGGAAGCCATAACCCTAAAATATGCATCTTTCGCAACTTTGTATGAAAGTGGGTCGCGAAGACCACTCGAGCACAGGAATGATTGCTCGAGCGATGTGTCTAAAAGGTAGTGGAACAATAAGTGCCTTCCCTCGAGTGATAGAAAGTTTGCTAGAGTGAAGAATGAACCCTCCTAGTATTTTCAAAACAAGTCTAAACTACTAAATGAGATATTTCATCGCTCGAACCACTACTTCATCTCTCAAGTAGTCCAAGAATAAACAAAGGCTCAGCAATTACAACTCAAATGTGTTTGTTTACGAAATTGATAACACGAGGTACCTAACACAACATCAATAATGGTGAATGGAGTAATGAACTAGGGGAAATTATTGATTCTCATTTGGAGTAGTCCTTTAAACTAGGGGCAATTTTTTATTATCCTTTGGAGGAGTTTATTGATTTGGAGGCGATAATTGAAGGCACTTTGAAGGAATCTTTGGAAGTAGGGGCACTTGTTCAATGCACTTTGAAGGAACTCTCCAAACAAGGGGTAGCATGGGAAAGTTTTGAAGAGGATGACACATTGGTCAAGAAAGATACTACAAACAACAAGGTTAATGATGTGACTTAATCCGACTATTTTGAATTAAGTTTATTGGATAGGGATGATCATGATGCTGAGAGGAAGATAGAGTTGAACTTGTTGATGGATCAGTGGATGCTTGTCTCATATTTTGCTTGTGGACTTTAAAAATAAAACCCTTTTGTGTTTAGAATAATGATGGTGCTATTTTGTGAAATTTTGAGTCGTGTTGTGTTAGTAATTGAGTTGTGTGTCGTAGCTAGGTTTTGTTTCTTTATCTTTGCTTGAGTCTTTGAATCATTTATACTTTGTTGAGTCGCATTTGTGTACTCTCTAGCCTTCATCATATTAATAAGAAAGAGTTGGGTTTCAATCATTCAATTGTGCTTATAGTAATCCATGTGTGACCAAATGAAAACAAGAAAAACTTTACTAATTCAATTAAGCAAGAGAATGGTGTAAATTGCTTGACGTACTAATGAGAATGAAATTCTACTAATAAGCTTAAGTGTTGAGAAGGATCCCCCAGATAGTCTGAATGAATTGTGAATTGTCCTCGCAAGACTGCATGTGAGCTTTCAAATAAAATCTCTAAGAATATCTTTCTGCAGACCAACAAGGCTAAATTCAGAATTGTGCATGATATTCTACACTCTTTTGGGAGTTCTCCTCACATTTCAGTGACAACCTTGGCAAACACAAACTATTTTCAAACTTCATGGTACAATCAACCCTCATAAGGATAGATTTCCTCTCCATGGCATTTCTAGTTTAAATAGAGAGAGAGAGAGAGAGAGAGAGAGAGAGAGAGAGAGAGAGTTCACCATCAAGATCGAAGCACTCATGGAATGAAATCTAGTCAATTATGAAAAATGAAAGTTTTTCCATCAATGGTTGAAAGAACTAGTGTGAGGGATTATTACCATATGGGAAACGTTAATGCCTCATTTTGAGGATGACCTATCATTAAGAAAACCATCATGTTCAAGTGCGTAATTCAAAAAGGCACCTGAGTGCAAACCAAGGCAAAACATGTTAGACTGCTAAGGTAAGGATGAGGATAATTGTGGATCACATTCATTAAAACTATTGTAATACTGCCCTTGAGAGGCTCGCCGGGCTGAAAACCCGAAAGGGCAACTCAGACAAATTGTAAAGCATGAGAAAATGAAAAATGAAAGAGTGAGAGCTTGCAAGGCCTAAAACTCCAAAAGGGGAAATTTTGGAAAAACTTAGAGCAAAAAAAATGAGAGTGTTAATACCTGAGTGAACCTTAAACTGGAACTACATCCAGCCTGATTCTTACCTTAGGCAACCTTTTTTCGAGGTTCGGCCGTAGGTCCTTACCCAATTTGCATCCTCACTTTCACAGTCATTCATAAGCTATAATCAATATTGTGCATAACACATCTTGTGGGGGATTAAAAAAGAACTAGTTTTGATCAATAAGTTGAGTAAATAAGTTGATTAATTTTCAGCACTTGAACTTATCAATGGAATTTCTATCTTGAGCTTGAAACAAACTTGATCTTTGCAAAATTGAATTTCAAAAGCAATTCTTCAATAATAAAAAATCATAAGGAAAGATAGGAGCATAATGAATCATCATTCGCTTTGAGTTTTGTCTATATTATTATACATTTGGTTTAGTTGCTAGTTGTGTCTTGTCTAGTGCAGTGGATATGTTGTCTTATTGACTCGTGTCATTGGTACGTCGCTTTATTGCTTCAGGTCATAGGCATATTGTTACGTTGTTGCTTGGTGTCGTGGGTGTGCCATCCTACTGTGCAGGTGTCGTGATTCATATTCACTTCAATTTCCTACATTGAATCTTTCTTGTGTTTCTCAAACTTCAATTAGCTTCAACCATCAGAAGAAGACCAATATTGATAGTCACATCAATTGAAGAATCCTTTATCTGGAAGATTACATAACTTGTCAGCTGTTGTAGTGCCAAACTTTTGCAAAATTACTGACGATAGCATATCCCTTTGGAAATTATTTGTTCTATTCAATGTAAAACCCAAAAATGAGGGTGTGTGCGCAAAAGAAAAGGCAGGTAAAAGAAAAAAGAGGTGAGCGATAAGTGAAAAATAAGGAATTTGCATCAAACCAAAGAGAACGAAAATGAAGTCAAATAATGCAAAAGTACCACATTACAGACCACATGGGTAATTGCCACTGAGAAAGAGCTATATGAACAAATATAATCATTCTGAAAGATGGAGAAGAACAACACTCTGTATATTGGAGGGCTATCAATCTTGTAGAATGCCAGAAATGGTTTTGTGTAGTTTGAGGTCTGTCGAGTCAATTTCCTTTATCGAGTCTGCCTTTGGCATGTTTGTTAGTGTTAGTTTATTAGTATGTGTGCGATTCAGAGTTTGATAGAATGGCATGGTTAACATTTCAAAAGTTGAAAACAAGTACGTATGTGAATTTCATAGACAAGCTGAGAGTAACTACACAAGGGACACCAAGTCCATGGCCATTGGATTACTCTAAGAATCAAATAAGTTCACAACACTCTGGTGCATTGAAGAAGCGTGAGCTTGACTGTTCATTGGTTGCAGTACCATGTCTTTCATTGTCGACTGTGAAACACTAGTTCCCACCACATGAGCTTGTAAAATGTTGAAATTTGTTAACAATGTGAACAAGGATTGAATAATAGGGGCATAAGCATCTTTGAACAAACTATCCACTAAGAAAGAGGTACGAGCCATACCTTCCCCCTCAATATACTAAAGCTATTTGTCAAACACTTTTCCCTAATTTAAGCAAGTTCACTCACATGATGATTCTGATTTGATTAGGCTTTTGAAAGTTTTCCTACGATGATGCTAAGGTTCTATCTAGTTGATTTCCCCTGTCTACTTGATTTCGTGTCTAGTATTTGGACTTTGGTTGGCATGATTGCATTAACTCTCTCTCTCTACTTGGTTATAACTCTCTTGCATCAGAAAAGAAAGGCATTTTCTTGTCCCACCTGGAAAGAATTAGGTTAAAATAAAAAGAAAGGATTCGTTGCTTCAACTTCTTTTCTCGTGGTAGGTAGGAGAGATAGTAGAAGGGGGAGACTCACTGTAGTGGCTGCCTTTGGTTGAAATTCCTTAGCATGTGTATGGTAACCTCTAAATCATGACATGTCTAGTTTGAACTTTGGCACTCTAATATCTCGCAAGGCGTGAGTGTGATACAGAACATAATGACATATAAGCTCACACTTAAGCACTAGCACTCCGTTCAAGGTTCCATTCTCAAATTCTGTATAAAATATCCGCTACAGGGCATTGCACCGCACTGGTACACTACTCACTTAGCATCCTGATAAAACCTCTAGCTGAGTTGTCTTCTAGAAAACAAGCATGGCAATAGCAAAACTTGGCAAATTCAAAAATTTTGGAAAAACTTGGTAAAAATTTGAAAATTTTGGAAAAACTTGGCAAAAAGTAGAAAATTTTTGAAAAACATTGAAAAATTGGAAGATCTTAGAAAAACACCTAGAACCATTTGGAAAATTCTAAAAAAAAAATTGGAAAATACTTGAAACCACTAGGAACATAACCTGAATATAAACCCCCACATCATAAGGGGTGAGGATGGAATTGAACGACTCGAGAATTAATAAGCTCCCACCTCGTAAAGCGTGAGGATGGAATGGAACAGCTCAGGAATTAATAAACCCCCACCTCGCAAGGCACAAGGATGAAACGGAATTGCTCAGGAATTAATAAACCCTCACTTCGTAAGGCACAATGATGGAATGGAACGAAATGGAAACCATATAAATCCCTACCTTGTAATGGACAAGAGTGGAACAAAATGGAATGAAAATGGATAGGGAAAACCTCCCAAATAAAGGAATGGCACACATTCGCATCATATTGGCATCACTCTAACCACACTGCGGTGTGTATTATTGCTTGGGAATGCTGTACTTTAAATTTGAAACAATAGCACATGCATCAAACTTGAAATGGAATAGAAAGGAACTCGACATAGGCTTTGACATAGCAAGATGGGTATGGAAAGTTTCACTCGCTTCCCTCTCCTTTTGGAAAGATTGCATGCTTGGATAAATGTTGAGATCTTGTTGCACACACTCACTCACATATGAACTGTTGCATAACGGCCCCCGAACTACACTAATCTGACTCCTTGCATCAAGGATATGTAGGCAACCTGAGGGTTCTATAACGCCCTGAAATAAAAGCAGCAAACCAACCAAGACAATAAGTAAATCACAATATAAATCAGAATACGATATCCTTTTATTTCATGAGATTCAGTTATACAAAAGGGTGGCACATGCTATATACATTCATAAATAGTACATCCTGAATCTATAGCAAGTGCGACCACGCTATAAAAAGAAATAAAAGTTGAACAGATAATTATATGCCCTAAAGGCTTACATCTTTCCAAGTCAAGGCTTGGGTACAACAAAATGAGTCTAAAGCTTAATACAAGTAAAGCCCTCGGCTTGTACAAAAATGAATACAAAATAAATAAACTAAGCCTTCAGCTCCACAGTACTTCCAAGCTAAGTCCTTGGTGGAGGCATATCACCAGTACCTGCAAACGTTTTTTTTTTTCAAATAGGGTGAGTTAAAACCAAGTAGAAATAATCTTTCACAATATATGAATCTTAACAAAGATATAAGTGTGATATGCACATACCATGTCCGTGATAAAATCATTTACAACTCTTTCGCAAAATCATACTATGACAAACTTATATTTCGATCCAGTTTATCTCAATTCATGAGTCACTTCCATTTTATTCAGACAACCAAATTGAGGATACAACTCAGTGAGTCTTTAAACAATATAACCATCATACAATCACTTCTATTTGCCATTTGACGGATATTTCGTCTGCAGGAATTGGCATCCATATATACTCGCGATTTTCTAGATTTTCACCCTGGACACTCCAGCCAACTTAATTAAATGGAGTACATCCCCTTTCTCCTCCCAAACATAGAGTACATCCCATTTCTTCTCCCAAACATCATACATTTACAATGTATTAAAGTTGCGACAATGCTCAATGCAAATGGGTGAGAAAATTAGTTTCAATCCACCTAATTTTCATGAAATTTCTACAATAATCATAGCTATCCTCTACCGATAGCCCAAAATAGATATTTCTAAACAGATATACAATCTCCAAGACAGATAAATTATCCAATTTTTAAGTGTGAGTAGTCATACATAATCGACTTCACAACCTATATCAACATCCATCCAATTTCACATTTTCGACATTAATTCTATTTATTTGTACCAAATAAATATTTAGGCATTCAGGGAAAAATCCTCTTTTTTATTCAAAACCCATCCCAAGTCTAGAAATTAACAATTTCATTACAACTCAACCTTATTTCCTCTCCCACAACCATTTTCAAGAGCACTATTGAGAAACCCCTCTTTTGATTTTAAACCAAAACCCTAGGTTTGTTCAAAATTCTCTTAAAATCACAATTTTGTTTATACAAAACAAATAGCTAAGTTAAAAGTCATAAAAGAGTGTAGAAAATCCTTACCTCAAAGTTGGAAGACAAACAAAGCAAGGAAGAAACTCGGATGAAGCTGAAATCCAACTCTATTTGGATGAAAACATAGCTCTTGAGATGTTCCACCTTTTTAACAAAGGCACACAGGTAGAGAAACCACTAAATGTAGGTGAAAATGTAGAGAGCGAGTGAGTTCTAGAGAGAGGAGCTCTAGATCTAGGGTTTTTAAAAAGTTTAAAGAGAAAGAGAGAGAGATACATGAAAAATTGATGCAAAATGGTCTAATTACGATCTGATATACGCACAATTTGCTCAAGCGCAAGAATTGACGCTCGAGCGTCAGACACAATAAGTTGTTTTGCTCGAGTGCAAGAAACTTCGTTCGAGCATAGAATACATACTCTCAGTAGTTTTATAGACAGAAGACCATCGCTCGAGCTCAATAATGGCCGCTCGAGTGCACTACTGCTCGAGCATAGGAAACACCACTCAAGCATAGAATACACTCTCCCAGTAGTTTTGCAGGCCTGTAAAAGTACTGAGAGTTCACAAAGGCCGTTCGAGCGCAAAAGTACATTAGGAGTCATGATGTCCTGTCAAACAAAAGTGATGATATAATTACCTTAGTATATGGGCCAAAGTTTAAATTAGGCACTTAAGCCATGGGTTATCTACATACCATGGGTTGTCTACTTGGAGATAAGTCTTAGAAGAAGTGTCTAATAAAGAAAGGCAGCAATTTGTTGAGACAAGCACGTGGAAGTCTGATGGATGAAGCATCTATGTTAGCTTCAGTATAAATAGTGTAGTAGTATTAGCAAATGGAATAAGAACAAAAAGAGGAAGAAAGTCGGCAAGTGAAAAAAAAAAAAAGAAGAGAGATTTAATATTAAGGTGAGTTATATTATACCTTGAGTAACCATTAATTATTTTATTATTTTATGCAAATCATGCTTTTAAAATTATATTAACATTACAATTATGTTATTTATTTTATAAATCCTATTCACTTAAAAATGGAAACCCATGGATATAACTGTATAAATGTGTTTTTGAACAATTATTTTATAAGTACCACCACGGAGGTCTCATGTCTTAAGGGACTTAAATAACCATTGACCTTCTGAATGGTCACTTTAGTGACCCTCTAACAGTCACATGCCTTGGGGACTTAAATAACCATTGGCTCTCTGATTAGTCACTTTGTGACCCTTTGTCTATCATGGATCCATTGACGCTCTGTGTTGTTCTGTACCGTGGTTACGATTAT
Source organism: Camellia sinensis (assembly GCF_055761805.1). NCBI lineage: Eukaryota > Viridiplantae > Streptophyta > Magnoliopsida > Ericales > Theaceae > Camellia > Camellia sinensis. Next base: position 115,256,637 of record NC_138963.1, read on the forward strand.
TTTACTTATATGATTTCTGCATGATTATTTTGTCATTTAAAATGATTTATTTGCTCAAACCAAACTGTTCATTATTTAGCCTAAATAATTATCCATTGTGATTTTCCTCACTCTGCCATGTGCTTATAGGTATTAAACCCTTTCAGGTGAAGAAACTTAAGGAGGAATTGTTTTACGCATTAATCAAGACCCAGACTTGAGATGAATATCATGTTTTTTTTTTTTTGTGTAATTATTAGTTAACCCTTGTTACATAAATAAAAATTCCCATGTACGCTTTAGATATTTATATGCACCTTTTATTTTGATGCATTATAGAATTTGTTTAATCTAAAATTAATCCTTGGTAATTTTAGATTTTAGCTAGTTGCAAATCCTGTCCTAAGCACCCGGGGTTGGGTCATGACAGTCTCGGGGCTTTGACATTAACTCTCCTCACCCATGGCTACTCAAGTTTTGTCAAAGAGGGGTAACTGTAAACACTCCATTTTTGAATGACCATTAAGACTTAGGCGCTCAAAATGTTTCTTGATGATGAAAGGTATCATAATTTCAAACTTAGAGGTGCCTGAAGTTGTTAGCATTGCCCTATTGCTATTTCGTGCGAAAAGCCATTTTTAGCCAAAATTACCATTTGTTGGTTCATATTTAAGGCCTATTTTCTCTTAGAAAATGTTTAAATTTGAAATTTCATATTTCACACAAAATTGTAACCCTTTGAATTAGATTTCCAACGCCGCTTTATTCATCTTAATCCGACATCAAATGAGAGAGATATGCCCAAAATACGAAAGTCTAATGGGAATGTGCGGCCGCACTTCCCATTTTAAACATTTTTTGGTTATGCAGCCGCACGAGCTATGTATAGCTGCACCTTTCCCCGATACCCAAATTATGAGTTTTTAACAAGTCTATAAGTGCAATTGTTTAGGGAGGCACAAGGGGGAAGCGATATTCAACTATAGCAGCCTCCTTTAGCTTGTTCCCCAAGCTCTATATGCCTATAAAAGCACCCGCTTCCCCTCTCCCCTTCAAAAGTTGAACATTTTAGCCAAGTTTTGTGTGATTTAGAGAGAGAACTCTTGCCCCCACTTCCTCTAAACCCTAAGCTCCGAAATCATACAACCCTACAACAACTTTAGCAACTAAAAGTGCGTCCAGGGTTTGAGAACTTGAACTAAATCAGAACCTAAGCTAGAGAGAAGCATTCAAGTAAGAAAACTCACTTTTCTTTTCGTGCTCTTTGGTTTAAATAAATCAGTGGGTAAACTCTTTTCTTTTCTTTCTTTCAATACCTATTTCTTATCTATTTTTAATATGTAATCATTTAGAGTGTTCGTCCATCATAGTATCGTGTAATTTTCTCATTCTTTCAAGTTTTATTCACTTTCTCACTTATTCTTGCATGTTTTCTTTATTTTTATTAGAATAGCATATTTAGGCTTGCTTAATCATGTAAAAATCATGCATTAAGTCCGGTTTATATCATCATATAAGAAGTTTGCATTCTTCTCTTTTATTTGGTTGTTGCTTTACTTGCATAATCATCATTTTAACAGTTTCAAACCGGGCTTAAGATTATCATTTGTGTGTTTAGTTGCATATTAGGATCATGTTTATTTTATGTCTTTGCATATAAGATGCTTGAGTGGGCATCCAAGTAAGTTTCCTGAATCTTCATAGCATGTGGCTTAGTTTGTGCATTGTTCTTCAAATAATGCAAGTTTTGTGTTTTTGGTGATCAATTGAGTGTTTTGACTACTTTTTCACATATTATGTTTATAATCATATGATGATTGGGCCATCTTTTTGGAAGAAAAACATTATTTTATGAAAAATCGTTAGCTCGATGTGATTGTATTCATTAATCCAACTTAAATGATATGTATTTTATTCAATCGCCTGGTTGTTAGGTTTAATAAAAGGATTAGGGTTAATAATGAATTTTGTGGAGTAATTAATTATTTAATCTCATAAAATAAGGTTAGTGGAGGACAATAACTTAATTGGGCAAGAGGGGGTGCATCAATTAATGACTTTCCATTCTTGTACCTAAAAATATTTGGTTGTGACGGATTAGTATCTTTATTTAATTTTGCATTGTTAAAAGGTTTCTGTTTTCCCTTAAAAATTAAGTGGCGACACTATTGATGTAAGAAAACGAGTTGGTACAGCATAGTGTGGAAACACGCGTTATACCAAAAAAAAGGCACGGCGTCCACACGCGTTTAGATTAAAATTAAAATAAAAATAAAAATAACTTGATAGGGATTTAAAGGGTCATTCTGCTGGTTCTAATGTCGTCTATTTGGAAAAGCATAAATGAATGAGTATTTAAACGACATTAGCTTCGACTGGATGAATTCTAGGAGCTTGTTAAAGTACGGATTGCACTGTGGATAAAATGTAATTCACTTGGGAGTGATTATTCAGTACATGATTTTGTTTCAAGTTTTCATCAAATAAGGAGCTCCTCTGTGAATGTGGTTAGTTTTGAATTTTAGCATGTTCTATTATGATTGCCTTTATTTTGGCTGTTGGCTATTGTATGTTTTTATTGCTAATGATATTCACACTAGTAGCTCCAAAGGTGTGAGTATGATTCAAATGTTGTAGGTGTTTCACATGGTTGGGTGGAGCTCAGACTATCATCAACTTTGGTGTGGTGCTTTGCATACGATTTTGGCTTGCCCTTCGGTACCAACCTAATTGGAGTCGTTAGTTTTTCTATGATACTTTGTATACTTGCACTCTTTATTAATGTTCTCTCTGTATACTCTATATCGTTAATTTCATCAATAAAAAAATTTGTTGCTGATAAAAAAACTTACTTGATTGGCATAAAATTAATTCAAATTTTTTTTTCTTATCAATCTCACATTGAAAATTTACTAAATCATCCTTAGAAGCCTCCTTTAAATACCTTGAGCCTTTACACTTTGAAAATTGTTCAAAAACACACCAAGAAATATAAAAGAGTAAAGGCTATGAATTTTACGCTACTCTAGCTTGGTGTTTCTCTAGTTCAAAGTTTTCTTTCTTGCTTTGATAAATCTACATCAAAGCAATATTCTGGAGTTGGGAAGAGTTTGTGTTTGGAGTCCAAAAGCTTCTAAGAGTGAATTTTACTTGAAGAACGCGAAAGTAATGTCCATCATCTTTCAATTACACCAAGTATACTAAGTATGTTCCAACCTTCTCTTGAGTCTCCATGAGATTGGAACTAGGAATGCTCAAGGACTCAACCTAAGCTACAAAATTATAGACCCGATCTTTAGAAAGAAATTTTCAACACAAAAATGACTAAGAAAAAACCTAAATAGCTTTCTTCAAATATAGTTTTTCCAAATTATGTCTAGCGTGTTCAAACGTGACGTAGTTTCATTCAAACGTAGAGCTCAAAAACTGTAACGCCCTCAAAATTAACCCATTATATATATCATTGACATTCATTATTTAAAGAAGACAATCTATTAATCCATTCATCAGAGTATTACAAAATAAAGCATTACATGTATCATCGAATAAAATGCCCTACAGGCTTACATCTTTCCAAGCCAACACTTGGATACAAAATATGAGTTCTAACTCAATACAAGAAAAGCCCTAGGCTTGAATGTTTACATGTACTAATAATTTAAGACAGTTAACTAAAAGTAGTCTTCTTCAATCCAGAAGCCAAACCCTCCCAAGCTAATTCCTTGGAGGTAGTTTATCACCTGAACCTGAAAATGATGTTCCCATAAAGGGTGAGCCACAGCCCAGTAGAAATATACTAAACCACATATAAGCAATGAATAAAGCAATAGCATTCAACAGATGGTTAACCAAGATAATCAATTACTTTATTTTACAGTCTCATGACACTATTGTCTAAGATACATTTTACTTTCCAATTTTATCAACATGGCTCAGAACCTGGCCAAACTTACAACAGTGAATCACATATATCATATTCACATCCTTCCAATATCAACAAACAAATGAGACTCAAGCTCAAATCAAACACTTCATACTTCCAGATTGATACACATTTTAGTGCTGTATCAATAAAACACTTCTATATAAATAAGCACACATAAAAGTGATGCTAATGGAGTCCATCCCCTATCTCCTCCCAAACAAAATCCGGTTTAGAGGTCCATCCCCTATCTTCCCCTAAACCGTGGAGTACATCCCCTATCTCCTCCCACACACAAACAATGTATGCAAATGCAATGCTCAATCAATACACGTATTTTCTGTATCAATGCCACAGTCAAAATTAATGACTTAACCAATGTGATTAGTTCCAGTTATTCCTAATCCACATGCAATGTCTACAACAATCATGACTATCCTCCACCGATAGCCCAAAACAGTTATTTCTAAACTGAAAATAACTATGTCCACAATTCAATAGACAAATGATTCAAATTATCCAATTATGCCATTTAATCAATGAATTCCCCAATCCCATGAATTTAACCATCTTTTCCCAATTCCATGAATTACTTATACAAATCAATTCAATAATTCAACTAAGGTTTTTCCCAAAATTTACCAAAGTATTCCCAACATATTAAAATACCAAAACTTAGAACATAACCTATAAAATGGAGTAGGAAATCCCTACCTCAAAGAAAACAACCCAAAAGGTGAAGAAAGAGATGAGTGCCCAAATACCAAAGTGCTCCAAATCGCCAAATGCTCAGATTAAATGGTAGCCCTTGCCTCACTCTATCTTTTATATGAAGGATCTAGGGTAGAAACACACCCTAAGTGGATCAAATCTAAGAAAGAAGGTGAGTAGGGAGAGAGAGAAGTCGGACCTAGGGTTTGGAATCAAAAGAAAATGAAAAAGACTGATCAAATCCCGCTGCTGTGTATATAAACTGGACAGGCTCGCTCGAGCGAAGACTTGGTCGCTCGAGCAACCAGACACAGAGAAACTACGCTCGAGCCAAGGAAGCCCTGCTCGAGCCAACAACTCAAATTCTTGCTCGAGCGAAAGAAAGCTCGGTCGAGCGAAGAACTCAAACCCTCAGGTCTGAACCCAGACACACGCTCGAGCGAAGAAACTATAGCTCGAGCGAAGGATGAACTAACTCGCTCGAGCGAAGAAAAGCTCGCTCGAGCCAAGAATGCACAGCTACAGGTCCAAATCAAACACTACCTCTCGCTCGAGCGAACAACTCCTCGCTCGAGCGAAGAACCAAAAACCTGGACAACAACTCTTGGTTTCTAAACCCAACCAACCTCAAACAAACCTGCCCAACACATCCTATAATTCCAAAAGAGAAAATAAAGGACAACAACACCAATTATACAATGACAGAATCTACGGAACCTAAGTCCGGATACAATAATCAAATGGGAAAAGACCGGGGTCGCTATAAAAACTCAGTCAATGGCTAAGCCAGTCCCAGTAGTAGATATTGCAGCTACAACCACATCAGCTCAGTTGGTTACAAAGTCAATTAGCTTAGAAGTTGGTTAGTGTATATGTAACTAGCGTATCAGTAGTTTGTTATAACAAAATCCCAACTGATATATATATATATATATAATTGTAATTTGTAAACGCATTTGAATTGAATAAGAATTCTTTCTTGAAATCTTAGTTTCTTCATGGTATCAGAGCTTTAAAGCTCCTACGAGCACAGATCCTACGAGCACAGATCTATGGCTAATGTATCTTCTTCTTCTTCGATTCCATCTAATCTCACAATGTTAATCTCAAATATTTCTTCATTCATTACTGTGAAACTTGATTATACTAACTTTGTGATTTTGAAAAGCCAACTTTAGAATATTCTCAAAGCTACAGATCTTCTTGGATATGTTGATGGCACAATCTCACGTCCTCCTGCTACAATTACCGATTCAACTAGAATAGAGCTCTCCAATCCTGATCGAATTCCATGGTGTCTTATTGATGCTCACCTCTTGAGTTGTATTTCTGCAACTCTATCTCCTTCAATCTACTCAACTGTGTTGCAATGTCAACATTCATCTGAAATCTAGTTTGCTTTGCACAAGCGTTTTACTACACTTTCCAAATCACACATCCATCAGTTAAAGAACAAAATAAACACTGTTGCGAAGAAGACAGATTCAATGGAAACATATTTGTTCAAAATCAAAGAGATTGTGAATCAGTTAGCTCTTGCTTCAGTCATCATCGATGATGAAGATCTTGTTTTACTCACCCTGAATGGTCTTACTGATGAATTTGATGCTTTTACCACCTCTATTCGATCTCAATCTAAAACAATCACCATGGATGAGTTGTCTTCTTTGCTTTGTTCTGAAGCCATTCATATGGAGTCAAAAACTAAAAAGAATATCTTAGAACCTAGAGTAGATTTTTCAACTGTTAAAGGTTCATCTCCTTCATCCAACTTTCAGTCTCGAAAACAAAACTATGGTTTCAGAGGTAGAAATTCTTATAGAGGAAATAGAGGTCAATCTCATGGTTACAAAGGTTGTGGTGGTTCTGGCAGATTCACAAATGGTTCCGTTAAAGGCGAAGGTTGAAATTTCCATACTTCACAATCATGTCAGATATGTGGTGGATTTAGCCACACTGCTCTTGAGTGTTGGTATAAGATGGATCCACAATATCAACCACATCAATCTTCTTCTAACTCTGCTCCTTCACATTCCAAAGATTTTGTGGCTTCATCTGGTTCTCCTCATGTTGCTTCTTCCCATGTTCCTTGGTACCTTGACTCTGCAATAACAGATCATATCACTAATGACATGACCAATCTTACTTCTTATCAGCCTTATCAAGGGACAGATCACATCACCATTGGTAATGGTAATTCTGTACCCATTCAGCATACTAGTAAAGGCCTCTTACCTACACCTCATCATTCTTTCAAGCTTAATCATGTTCTTCATGCTTTTGCAATTTCTTCTAATCTTGTTTCTGTTCAGAAATTAGCAAAGGATAACAATTGCTTTATCACATTTAATGATGCTAATTTTGTGATCTAGGACAAGCTTTCGAAGAAAGTGCTTCACAAGGGTTCTAATATCAATGGTCTTTATCATTTCTTGCCATCTGCTGCTCCTAGTTCATTCTATACTCCACAGCATCCACTGTATTTTTGTATTTCCCATTCATCTTCATCTGTTAGTGCAAGTACTTGGCATAATAGACTAGGCCATCATTCTCCCTTGAAGTTTCAGTGTTTACATAAAATTTTACATTGTACTACTAATAACCAAACATCATTTTCATGTATTGATTGTTATGCTTCCAAGAGCCACAGGCTTCCTTTTCAATTGTCAAACTCTACCATTGATCAACCACTTTCTCTTATTCATAGTGATGTGTGGGGTCCATATACCTCTAATTCTGGCTACAAGTACTGTGTTCTTTTTGTGGATGACTAAGTTTACGTGGTTATATCCATTGGTCTATAAAAGGAAAGTCTATACTAAATTTGTAGAGTTTAAGGCCTATGTGGAGAAGCAATTTCACACATCCTTACACATTTTGAGAACTGGTGGGGGTATTGAGTATCTTAACAATAAAATGAAGAATTTTCTTTCTACTCAAGGTATTATTCATCAACATTCTTGTCCCTACACCCCGCGACAAAATGGAGTGGCAGAGAGGAAACATAAACACATCATTGACACAACTATTGCTCTCATGCATTATGCTGCAATGCCTTTGCAATTCTGGTTTGATGCTGTGGCTATTGCCACATTTCTTATTAATCGATTACCTTCTTCTAAACTGAGTAATAAGTCTCCGTTTGAAATGCTATTTCATTCTTTACTAGATTGTTCTCAGTTAATAGTTTTTGGTTGCCAATGCTTCCCTTGGCTCAAGCCATATGTCTCTCATAAACTGCAGCCCAAATCCATTTCTTGTGTGTTTCTTGGTTACCATCCATTTGCTAAAGGCTGTTGATGTATTGATCCTCTTACGGGTAAAATTTATTTGTCTCATCATGTTGTTTTTAATGAGTCTAACTTTCCTTATTTTTCTCTTCCCTCTTCCTCTACTTGTTCATCTATTTCTTTGCCTCAGTTACATAATTTTTTCTAGTCTTCTCCTTCTTGTTTACCATCATCTTTGGTTCACCCTAGTGCTTCTCATTCTTCTACTCCTTATCTAGTGGCTCCATCTTCCTCATCTTCTCACTCTAGTGTTTCTCTTGCACCTCCTTTTATTCTTGAACCTTTTCACTCTATTCTTATTCAGTTAATTTCTATTCAGCTTCCTTTTTCCTTGCCTCCTCCTCCTACAAATACTCACCATATGCTCACCAGATCTAAAACAATCCCGACTTGTTTGTCTGGTAAAAAAATCCTCTTCTTCTTCTCTCTATATTGATTATGAGCCACCCTCTCATAAAGAAGCACTTCTCTCTCCCATTTGGGCTAATGTTATGTCTGAAGAGTATGATGCTTTACACCAGCAGAAAACTTGGACTCTTGTTTCTTTGCCACCTCACAAGCATGCCGTCGGTTGTATGTAGGTCTTTAAAGTGAAAAGGAATTCAGATGGTACTATTGCTCAACAAGGCACGCCTCGTAGCTAAAGGCAATCTTCAACAAGAAGGCATTGATTTTCAGGAGACCTTTAACCTAGTTGCCAAACAACCCACCATTCGCATTTTATTGTGCCTTGCCCTTCATCATCATTAGCCAATTTACGATTGATATTTCGAATGCTTTTCTATATGGAGTCCTTGAGGAAGAGGTTTACATATTATAACCACCTAGTTTTGAGCAGTCTTCTTCTCCATTCCAAGTGTGCAGGCTTCACAAAGTTTGGATAGCATAAAACAGGCTCCTCATGCTTGGTATTTCACATTTTCTATATTTCTTCTCTTCCAAGGATTTCGCAATAGCAAATGTGATACCTCTCTCTTCATTTAGCGAACTGCCACCTCCTTTACTATCCTGTTAATCTATGTAGATGATATTTTGCTTACAGGCAACAATTCCTCTCATATTTAGTCCCTTATTACTTAGATGCATCAAGCATTCTCTATGAAGGAATTAGGGATTGTTGCTTACTTTCTTAGCATTTCAGTCCAATCCACTGGTGATTCAGGCTACTTTCTTTCCCAACATAAGTATGCTCAAGATATTCTTACCAAAGCTGGCATGGCTAATTGCAAGCCTTCTGCCTCTCCTATTACCATCAAACCCTCTCTTCCTCATAATACTGATTTGCCCTTTGATAACCCTTCTTTATATCGCAGTATTGTCAGAGCCTTGCAATACCTTACCACCACTCAGCCAGATCTTTCTTTGGGTGTCAATCAGTTTTGTCAACACATGCATGCTCTCAATATCGTATATCAGTTGGCAGCTGGGCATTTTAAAATCACTTTTTACATTCTCCCTCTCTCTCTTACTTTCTAAAAAGCTATTTTGAGAGCTCCTCTCTCTAGAAACTCCCTTCTCTCTAGGGTTTGATCTAGTTAGATTGTCTCTCTATCCTCCGGCCTTTGTAAAAAGTGTGTTGATCGTCAAGGGCTTCGTGTTGATCCGAGAATCATAGCGTTTGGAGCATTTTCACTTTCTTCTCCTTCTCCGTTTGAGCTCTAACTTCGAGGTAGGGATATCCTACTCCTTCTCATGAGTTTTGTCTTTGAATTTTAGTATTTTGATGAGTTGGGGGTTGTTGGGTAATTTTGAGAAAGTTTGGGCCTTTGTGTAAATTCTACAAAAGTTGGGGCTTTGTTTATATAAACTTACATGCATGTTTGGCATAGAGAAATGGGATCAATATTGCTTTATTGGTGAAAATGGAACCTTAGGGTTGTGATGTTAATTATGAGAAATGCTCTAATTACATTGATAAATTAATTGGTACAATTAATTTGAAGAAAAGAAGAATTAAATTAAGAACATTGAAATGTTGATTATATATCCATTTGGTGCATTTATTTTCAGTATAGAAATAACTGTTTTGGGCTATCGGTGGAGGATAGTCTTGATTGTTGTAAACAATGCATGATGATTAGGCAAACTAAAACTAATCAATTAAGTAAGCCATTGAATATGGTAGTTGGTACAATACAGCACTCAAATGTGTATTGATTGATTTAATTTGCATATGATAATTGTTTATATACATTGTATTGTGTGGGAGGAGAAAGGAGCTGTACTCCACGGTTTATTGGAAGAAAGGGGCTGAACCTCTAAACCGAATCTTGTGACAGTGATACAGCACTACAATGTGTATCAGGCTGCGAATTAGAAGTGTTTCTTGTGACAGTGATACAGCACTACAATGTGTATCAGGCTGCGAATTTGAAGTATTTGTTTTGATTTGATATAGCACTAAAATGTATATCATTATCAGTTGTGAAGTATAGAAGTGTTTCTATGTTATGTTGATATAACACCAAAATGTGTATCGCTCGTATGGTATTGAAGTGACTTATGTGTTATTGATACAGCATCAAAATGTGTATCCACCATGAATTTCGAAAATGTTTTAAGATGAGTCTTATTCTCATCAAGTTATTTGGCTAAGTTTTGAGCCTTGTTTTCAAACTCAAAGTTGAAAAAGAAATGAGAAATGAAATGTAACGTAGACTTAATGTCATGAAATCGAAATGTGATATATGTAGATGTATCTATGTTGACCATCTATCAACTGCTAATCTTTTAGTCATTGTTCATGGCTGGTTTAGTGTATCTCTACTGGGCTGTAGCTCACCCTTTATGGGACATCATTTTCAAGTACAGGTAGCATGCCACCTCCAAGGACATAGCTTGGGAGGCTAGTGGCAGACTGATTGCTTGTTATTTCCTTTTTTTGATGTATTACATGTAAATTCAAGCCAAGGGCTTAATATGTATTGAGTTAGTACTCTTTTTTTTGTAACCAAGTGTTAACTTGGAAAGCTGTAAGCCCGTAGGGCATTTGCTTTTGTTATTAACATGTAATACTTTTGTAAGAACTGTTCTGATTTAATGGAAAGGTGGTTGGTTTCTTTGTATCAATGCATGTCTAATGAGATGGGTTTTATTTATTATTTTGAGGGTGTTACAACTTGGTATCAGAGCGTACCGGGTTCGAATACTTTGGGTACGCGGGAAGTGATTAGTATCACAATGGGTTTGTCTCGCTTGTTAGAGCCTTATGTGTGACATTATGTGTTTATTTGATAACATGTTTATGTGACTACTTGGGTATGGGATTTAGTTTCTAGGATGTTGATTGGATCCTTGGATTTCTATGAGTCTTGCTGGAAAAGCACTTGATCAATGCTGTTTCTAACCGGAACTCTAGTAACACCTCGGGACTATCATTATCCGGAAATGAAATTCGTAAGTGCTTATGTGTTTATGTGCTTACGTAGAGTGAATTACAGTTGTCCATGTGTTAGAACGCGAGTGTTTAGTTTTGGCACACTTATGAATGTGCTGACGTTCTTCGTTACCTTTATTAGGATGTCAGGACGAGGACGTGGTAGACGTGGCAGACGTGGTAGGCAGGAGATGCCTTTACCGGATAATATTCCGGCATAGCAGGAGGGGGTTGGCCAGGCCAATATGGCCGAGCTAGCAGGTCAGGAGGCTATGGGCACTTTAGCCCAAGGGATAGCCGATGCTTTGAGGGAGTCTGTAGGTATTTTTCGAGCTGAGAATCCAAATCAGGCTCCAGTTCAGGCCCAGGTTGTTGAGGCAGGGCCTTCCTTCTTGAAAAGGGAGTTCTTCCGGTCTAACCCGGACGAGTTTTTTGGGAATCCGAAGGAGCCACTGAAGGCTGATGAGTGGTTAGAGCAAATGAGTAAGACGTTTGAGATGCTTGGCATCGAGGACGGAGCGTTGAAAGTGACCTTGGCATCCTTCCAGTTAAAAGGGAGTGCGGGTCAGTGGGGAAAATACACGAGGGGCTGTATTGCTGGCACGTGGGAGGCTTTTGTGGAGGCTTTTCAGAAGAAGTATTTATCTCCGGCAGCCAGGGAGAAGCTGAGAGACCAGTTTTGTCAGCTTTTACAGTTGAGTTCTTCAGTAGCCGAGTATGAGGCTGCTTTCACTAGCTTGTCCAGTTTCGCACCTGAACTTGTGGCGTCCGAGGAACGCCGTTGTATTGAGTTCGAGAAGAGGTTGAGGCGCGGCCTCAAGATGAGGGTTGGAGGTTCGATGATCCGAGACTATGGGCGTTTGGTTGATGCTGCTGCTCATATGGAGATTATGATGCAGGAAGAGGAGGGACAGAGAGGCTCTAAGAGGAGCCAAGATGGTCAGGGTGATGACAGTAGACAGAGGGGTGCTAACCCTCAGCAGTCTCAGGGTGGTGTTACTAGGTCGACCTTTCTAGTGCCGAGTGTAGGCTCAGAGAGAGGTAATCAGGGGGAGTTCACCTGTTACAAGTGTGGTCAATTGGGCCACAAGGCTTCAGTTTGCCCACAGAGGGGAGGAGGTCAGAGAGTTGCTTCTTCTTCAGCTAGACCGTAGAACCAGAGTCAGGGCAGGGGTCAGTCCTTGTCTTGTTATCAGTGTGGTCAGCCTGGGCACCTGAAGAGGTTTTGCCCACAGTTGAGTGCCACTTCGGGCGCGTCTGGTTGTAGGCAGACGCTGGGTTTTCAGCCAGCTCAGTCTGTGCAGGCCTCGAGGGCCAATCAGGGGGCTTCATCGTCCCAGTCTGTGCAGCAGTCGTTTGCTCCGAAGGGTGAGCAATTGGATCAAGGGCCTACAGGACGCGTGTATGCTGTTACCGCGCAGGACCTAGTACCGGCTCCATCAGTAGTGAGAGGTACCTTTCTGTTTTGCAACTCGGTTGCTAGTGTATTGATTGATACAGGTGCATCTCATTCTTTTGTATCTGCTGCATTTGCAGCTGTTTTAGAATTGGAGTTGGCACAGTTAGCATCTCCTATATGTGTAGTATCGCCAATTGGTGGTGAGTTGATCTTGAAACAAGGTGTTAGGGGTTGTGATATAGAGGTCGCCGACCATAGGCTTCCTTTTCCTTTTGTTGTCATGCCCATGAAGGGTTTTGATGTTATTTGGGTATGGACTGGCTATCGTCATACTGGGCTGTTATTGATTGCTACCACTAGAGGGTCACAGTTTGTACCATGAGCGGGGAGTGTTTCCATTTCTTGGGGGATCGGGTTGGTAGTGTGTTGCCACCGATGTATGATCCGTGAGGGCGGAGTGAGCTTAGTGGTCTACTTGCTAGCTTTTTGAGTGGTGAGTGTGATGAGACCCAGATTGTATTACCGAGGGTGGTTTGTGAGTATTCGGATGTTTTTCTCGAGGATCTCGTTAGTTTGCCACCTCACCGAGAGATAGAGTTCTCTATTGATTTAGTGTCTGGCACAGCGCCAATTTCTATGGCACCTTATCGTTTTGCCCCAGCCGAGTTGAGTGAGTTGAAGATTCAGTTCCAGGAATTGCTAGATAAGGGTTTTGTTCGCCCTAGTATTTCAACGTGGGGAGCACCGGCCCTCTTTGCTAAAAAGAAAGATGGCGCCTTAAGACTGTGTATAGACTACCGGAAGTTGAATCGGGCTACGGTCAAGAATAAGTACCCTATGCCCCGTATAGATGATCTGTTTGACCAGTTGAAGGGTTCCCGTTGTTTCTCTAAGATAGACTTGAGATCGGGTTACCACCAGTTGAGGGTCAGGGAGGAGGATATACCGAAGACGACATTCCGTACGTGGTATGGCCATTATGAGTTTCTGGTGATGCCATTCAGGCTTACCAATGCACCGACAGTCTTTATGGACTTGATGAACCGGATCTTTCGGGAATTCTTGGATCGGTTTGTAGTCGTTTTCGTAGATGACATTCTTATCTATTCACCTTCTGAGGAGGAGCACGAGGAACACTTGAGAGTTGTGCTTGAGTTACTTAGAGCCCATAGGCTGTATGCCAAGTTTGGAAAGTGTGAGTTCTGGCTAGGAGAGGTCAAATTTTTAGGCCAAGTGGTATCCGGGGAAGGGGTGTCTGTTGATACATCCAAGGTAGAGGCAGTGCAAGATTGGGCACAGCCTAAGAGCGTTTTTGAGATCCGCAGTTTTTTGGGATTAGCTGGGTATTACCGTCGGTTTGTGAAAGATTTCTCCAGGCTAGCTTCGCCGTTGACTAGATTGACGCGAAAAGGGGTCAAATTTGTGTGCAGTGAGACTTGCGAAAAGTTGTTCCAAGAGTTGAAAGTTAGATTGACCACCGCTCCGGTCTTGATTATTCCGGAGAGAGGGTTGGGTTATGCAGTTTATTGTGATGCCTCACGAGAGGGTTTGGGTTATATGTTGATGCAAGAGGGGAAAGTGGTAGCTTATGGCTCACGTCAGTTGAAAATACACGAGAAGAATTACCCTACACACGACCTAGAGTTAGCAGCAGTGATCTTTGCCTTAAAGATTTGGAGGCGTTACCTTTATGGTGAGAGGTTCAAGGTGTTCTCGGACCACAAGAGTTTGAGATATCTGTTTACACAGAGAGACTTAAATTTGAGGCAAAGAAGATGGATGGAGTTCATTGAGGACTATGATTTTGAGTTGCACTATCACCCGGGAAAGGCCAATGTTGTGGCCGATGCCCTTAGTAGGAAATCCATTAGTGATATAGCTTGTATAGCCATCCGGGAATGGGAGATGTTGGGTGCACTTGGCGAGTTTGATTTGCTCCTGGGCGAATCTGTTGAGGCTGCGGCCTTGTCTTCTGTTGTTGCACAGCCTACACTTGTGACCCGAGTATTAAAGGCACAGAGAGGTGACCTTGAGGTAGAGTGCTTCCGAGAGAAGATCTCCAGTGGGAAAGTTGAGAAGGGTTTGACGGTGTATCCCGACCAGAGTGTGAGATACCGAGACCGTTTGTTTGTGCCGGAGTCTTGCCGAGAGGAAGTACTCCGAGAGTTCCATCATTCACGCCTTGCGGTGCATCCGGGAGGCACTAAGATGTATCGGGATTTGGGTCGCCATTTTTGGTGGCGGGGTATGAAGAGAGATGTGGTTGTTTTCATGTCGAACTGCCTTACTTGCCAGCAAGTGAAGGCCGAGCATCAGAGGCCAGCGGGTTTGTTGCAACCCTTGCCTATTGCCGAGTGGAAGTGGGAGCATGTCACTATGGACTTCGTTGTAGGTCTTCCGAGGACTCAGCGGGGTAGTGATGCCATTTGGGTGGTTGTAGACTGGTTGACTAAGTCGGCGCACTTCATTCCTATGCGCGTGAGAGATTCAGTAGATCATCTCGCCGACTTGTATATTCGGGACATAGTGAGATTGTACGGGGTCCCAGTGACGATCGTCTCAGATAGAGATCCTCGTTTTATTGCTAGGTTGTAGCAGAGTTGGCAGAGTGCCTTGGGCACTAAGTTGACCTTTAGTACGGCTTATCATCCTCAGACTGACGGGCAGTCCGAGCGTACTATTCAGATCCTTGAGGATATGCTTCGAGGTTGTGTCCTTGACTTTAGTGGGACATGGGAGAGGCACTTGCCCTTGGTGGAGTTTGCCTACAACAACAGTTTTCAGTCTAGCATCGGTATGGCACCGTTTGAGACCTTGTATGGCCGACCGTGTAGGTCTCCAGTGTGTTGGGCCGAGGTGGGTGATACACCTTTGTTAGGTCCGGAGTTGGTTAGGGAGACGACGAAGAAAGTTGAGCTTATCCGTAGGAGGCTTGTTATAGCCCAGAGTCGTCAGAAATCTTATGCCGACCGTAGGAGGCGATCTTTGGTATTTGAGGTAGGTGATCATGTCTTTCTGAAGATATCACCTAGGCGAGGATTGATGAGGTTTGGAAAGAGTGGGAAGTTATCCCCTCGGTTTATTGGCCCTTTTGAGATCTTTGAGAGGATTGACGAGGTTGCCTATCGTTTAGCCTTGCCACCGCAGTTGTCCGGAGTGCATGATGTGTTTCATGTGAGTATGCTTCGGAAGTATGAGCCAGATTCATCGCATGTATTGGATTGGACCGACTTAGAGGTTGATGAGGATGCCTCGTATGAAGAGCGACCGGTTCGGGTCTTGGATAGGAGGGATCAAGTCTTGCGAGGCAAGACCATTCCCTTGGTAAAAGTCTTGTGGAAACATCATGGAGTGGTGGAAGCCACTTGGGAACGTGAGTTGGAAGTCTGCGAGAAATATCCGGACTTGTTTGTTGATGTGTAACTATGCTTTGGTAATTTTGTGATATTATTGAACCTTAAGCGTATTGAATATATCTTAGGTTGTAAAACATGGTTTATGTTTTGATTTAATGGAAGTATTTTGAAACTTGCCTCAAAATGGAAGTTTAATGTAACATTGCATATGTTGAATGTATTGTAGAAATGGAAATATATCATGAATACTGAATATGATATAGAATCGTGTAATGTAGTATTGAAATTTGTGGAATTTCAGGGAATGCATAACTATAATGCATGTTATGGAACATGTTGTAAACTGCCTCTTGAAAAGAGATGAGATGACCGGTAATGGGTCGAGTTGTTAATAATTCGCATTTTGATAATGTTGGGAATTGAGAAAATCTTATTTTTGAAAAACTAATATTTAATTTCGGGGACGAAATTCTTTAAGGGGGGGAGGTTATAGCGATCCCGGTTGTCCCTTTACTGTTCTGTTGTATTCCGGACTCGGTTCCGTGGAGTTGGTAGTTGTATCTATCTTGTTGTCGTCCTTTAATTCCATTTGTTTGAGTTATAGGATGTGTTGGGCTTGTTTTGAACAAGTGGGTTGAACCTTGGTCTGAAATCTTATTGCCAGGTTTTTAGTCGTTCCGCTCGAGCGGGCCTTGTTGCGCTCAAGCGGAGATTGCACACTCCCAGTTTTTCGTGTCCCTGCAAAACTTTTGCAGGTGTGATTTTTACGCTCGAGCGGGTTTCTTTAAGCTCGAGCGGTAGAGCTCGAGCGGGTGCCGTGGCGCTCGAGCGGATAGTACTTTTTGGTGTAAGTTCTGGGAGGGGGAAATCTACACTCTAGCGGACTGGTTTTCGTGCTCGAGCGGATGTACTTTATTCTTGTGTCTTGGCGCTCGAGCGGGCCTTCTTGCACTCGAGCGTACCTAGTTTTTGTTCTTGACGCTCGAGCGATGTGTTCTCCGCTCGAGCGGGAATGTCGTATATCAGTTGGCAGCTGGGCATTTTAAAATCACTTTTTACATTCTCCCTCTCTCTTTTACTTTCTAAAAAGCTATTTTGAGAGCTCCTCTCTCTAGAAACTCCCTTCTCTCTAGGGTTTGATCTAGTTAGAGTGTCTCTCTATCCTCCGGCCTTTGTAAAAAGTGTGTTGATCGTCAAGGGCTTCGTGTTGATCCGAGAATCATAGCGTTTGGAGCATTTTCACTTTCTTCTCCTTCTCCGTTTGAGCTCTAACTTCGAGGTAGGGATATCCTACTCCTTCTCATGAGTTTTGTCTTTGAATTTTAGTATTTTGATGAGTTGGGGGTTGTTGGGTAATTTTGAGAAAGTTTGGGCCTTTGTGTAAATTCTACAAAAGTTGGGGCTTTGTTTATATAAACTTACATGCATGTTTGGCATAGAGAAATGGGATCAATATTGGTTTATTGGTGCAAATGGAACCTTAGGGTTGTGATGTTAATTATGAGAAATGCTCTAATTACATTGATAAATTAATTGGTATAATTAATTTGAAAAAAAGAAGAATTAAATTGAGAACGTTGAAATGTTGATTATATATCCATTTGGTGCATTTATTTTCAGTATAGAAATAACTGCTTTGGGCTATCGGTGGAGGATAGTCTTGATTGTTGTAGACAATGCATGATGATTAGGCAAACTAAAACTAATCAATTGAGTAAGCCATTGAATATGGTAGTTGGTACAATACAACACTCAAATGTGTATTGATTGATTTAATTTGCATATGATAATTGTTTATATACATTGTATTGTATGGGAGGAGAAAGGAGCTGTACTCCATGGTTTATTGGAAGAAAGAGGCTGAACCTCTAAACCGAATCTTGTGACAGTGATACAGCACTACAATGTGCATCAGGCTGCGAATTAGAAGTGTTTTCTTATGACAGTGATACAGCACTACAATGTGTATCAGGCTGCGAATTTGAAGTATTTGTTTTGATTTGATATAGCACTAAAATGTATATCATTATCAGTTGTGAATTATAGAAGTGTTTCTATGTTATGTTGATACAGCACCAAAATATGTATCGCTCGTATGGTATTGAAGTGACTTATGTGTTATTGATACAGCATCAAAATGTGTATCCACCATGAATTTCGAAAATGTTTTAAGATGAGTCTTATTCTCATCAAGTTATTTGGCTAAGTTTTGAGCCTTGTTTTCAAACTCAAAGTTGAAAAAGAAATGAGAAATGAAATGTAACGTAGACTTAATGTCATGAAATCGAAATGTGATATATGCAGATGTATCTGTGTTGACCATCTATCAACTGCTAATCTTTTAGTCATTGTTCATGGCTGGTTTAGTGTATCTCTACTGGGCTGTAGCTCACCCTTTATGGGACATCATTTTCAGATACAGGTAGCATTCCACCTCCAAGGACATAGCTTGGGAGGCTAGAGGCAGACTGACTGCTTGTTATTTCTTTTTTTTTTATGTATTACATGTAAATTCAAGCCAAGGGCTTAATATGTATTGAGTTAGTACTCTTCTTTTTGTAACCAAGTGTTAACTTGGAAAGCTGTAAGCCCGTAGGGCATTTGCTTTTGTTGTTAACATGTAATACTTTTGTAAGAACTGTTCTGATTTAATGGAAAGGTGGTTGGTTTCTTTGTATCAATGCATGTCTAATGAGATGGGTTTTATTTATTATTTTGAGGGCGTTACACTTTGGGTGTCAATCAGTTTTGTCAACACATGCATGCTCTCACTTTTGGGCATTTTTCAGCAGTTAAAAGATTATTGGGGTATGTTCAGGGCACCATTGTTCATGGTTTGACGTATCAACCTAGTACTTTTGATCTTCATGCTTTTTCCGACTCCGATTAGGTAGAGGATGTGATTGATAGGAAGTCCACCTCTGGATATTGAATATTTTTGGGTTCCAATCTTATCTCTTGGTTTGCTAAAAAGCAGGCCACTGTGTCTAGCTCCTCTACCGAAGCAGAGTGTCGAGCACTGGCTTATGTTGTTGCCGAATTGACTTGGGTTCAAATGCTTTTTTAGGATTTGGCTATATCATCCCCTACTTTACCCATTTTGTGGTGTAACAATGTCTTCTCCATTGTCCTTGCTTCCAATCCAATGTTTCATTCTCGTTCCAAGCATATAGAGGTGGACTGTCACTTCGTCAGGGATAAAGTGCTTGCTAAACAACTAATTTTGCAATATATTCCTACTCCAGATCAGTTAGCTGATATATTTACAAAACCTTTATTTGTGGCTCATTTTTTGTATCTCAAGTCCAAGGTAATGGAGTTCACGCACCCCATCTGCTTGCAGGGGCATGTTGAGAATACTACAGCTTTCAAACTCAGCTCAGAAGCTCAGTTAATGGCTAAGCCAGTCCCAGCAGCAAACATTGTAGTTGCAGCCACATCAGCTTAGTTGGTCACAAAGTCAGTTAGCTTAGGAGTTGGTTAGTGGGTATCTAACTAGCGTATCAGTAGTCTGTTATAACAAACTCCCAACTAATATATATATATATATATATGTGTGTGTGATTGTAATCTATAAAAGCATTTAAATTGAATAAGAATTCTTTCTTGAAATCTCAGTTTCTTCAGAACGCTTTGCAAAATTAAATTCTAGTGTCTCATTCAAAAGCATGGAGTTCATTGGAACGAGAACGTATTTTTAGACTTGTAATTTTGCATTACTTTCTAAATAGTGTATTCACCATTTGAATGCAACAAAATACTGTTCAAACATATTAGCACATTCTATCTCAGTTTGTGTATGGAACAAAATTTTCTTATATTTTTATTTTCTTGTTCAATTGGGTTTGTCTTTTAGTAAATTGAGACCCAAACTTTATTATTAAAGGAGAGCAACCATTACCATTGAGATTTAGTCATTTTAAGAGAGCTACTCAAATCCTTTATTCTTATATTCTTGATATTGCAAAGGTTCGAATATGATTTTTGTGGGTTTTGAAATCTATTGAGTAATGGTTACAAAGGTGGCATACTTAATCGCGTAGATTGTGTTTGTAGGACGTGGTTTGATGAAAGGACGATGGGGTTGCTCGTGTGACTTGAGTGAAATAGGATATTTGTGTCTTGATCTTGTAAATGGCTATCTTTATTAATGGTTGGTTTGTTGTTTTTTCAGTATGGGGTTGTTTGGGGTATTCTAAATAAATGTATTTTTTGACTTTTTGGACTAAAAAGTTGAGGGAAGAAAAATAGTTGTTTAGGATGACTTTTTGACTTTTTACAAAAAAAAATGTGTATTAAAAAATTATATAAATTAGTGTATAAGAGAAGCTTGGGCATAGTAGTCAGCACAGTAGGCAGAGTAGTGTATAGAAGAAGCTTGCCTCCTTTTCGGGCATTGAATTGAACGATATTGTTCGACCCGTGGGGCCCGTTTTGCTAATCAAAACCGTAATGTGTAGAACTCGTTGAATACTATAAGTTTGAAAAAAATCACGTTAATCGGATATCGATAGCTATCTGATCGGATTAGTTTTTTTGTCAATCGTTGACTATAACACCATCCTTTTTTTTTATATACAAAATTGATTTGATCATGCAGTTAGCGATATCCGATTAACGTGATTTTTTATAGGCATATATTACTCAATAAGCTCTACATATTGAACGGTTCAGATTATCAAAACAGGATCCGAGATGGGCCCTGTAGGCGCGCCCGTGGAGGGGCCTCGTGCTACTACAGTTCGGACTCGCGATTTTTGTTGTCGCGGTTCTTAATCTGAACCAAAGAGTCCAAATCTGGCAAATCGTTTTGAGAAACAGATTTTTGAAAAAGTAGTGCTAAACATGGACTGCTTTGCCAGATACAGAGTCGCCACCTAAATATTTTTAAAATGGGGAAATTTAGGAAACCCTGACTCGGTGCCGAAAGCCACATGTCCGTCATCACCGGAGTTGTCTCGGCTCGGGAGCTTGGGTACGATCGGGGAAGGTCAGCTATGAGCACCCCCTTTCGCCCAGTCCGAAGACCGGCCTCTACTAACCATGATATCCGATTTTGAAAACGTTATGTGTTCTTATTCCATTTATTAGCCTAGAATTACTATGTTATGCGCGCAGCAAACAAGTATAGACTAGATTGCCTAATTTGGAAAGAAACATTGCATATCCGTTTGTTTTGAAAATACTTTGGAATTTGCTACTCGCAAGTAGGCTAAAACACGGATTTCAATGAGTTTTTCCAACTCAAACAATCCAACCTCCACCCACAGGCATTCAAACAGTTTAACACATAAGCATTTAGCCGCATGGCAGGCATACTGTCATGGCAACACTCACACGCATGCGGAATGCTAAAGCGTAAATACTTACATCGTACTCCGTGCCAAAACAGTAAACTAGTTAGCAAACATGCGTGTCCTAGTTCATGTTAAAAATGGCTAATGCATCACATGCAAAAATGCAATCTAGGCAGGCTCGGCTAACCCTAAACATGGCATGCGAAATGCGGTCAACTACCACATATTCAATTTGTGAATTGAAGTACAGATGCAGTTAGCGTGATGTACCGAGCCTAATGTATGCAATACAAATGCATGGATGCACACATGCATAGCATAAGGTATGCTAAATTAAACGTGCCCTAATCTACCATCATAAGCAGGTAAATAAAAGGGAAGAAAGAAGTGGGGATTGGAAGACATACACACCACCCACGCACACTTATTACAAATTTGCCCTCGCTCGGAGGGACCAAATAAATATTACAAATTAATCAACTATGCAAGCTAATTAAATATTACAAATTGCCTAATCAACTAAACAAATTAACTAAAACTAAGAAAACAAGAAAATCGCCTCGGGGAACGCGCCGCCATGCATAGGCTGCCTCTGTTTTCCTTTCTTCACTCCTCTGGAGGCTGCCAAAACCTCAGGGCTGCTTCCTTGGATGCTGAGAGACATCACCGGCTGCATGGAATTTCCACCGGCAGTGTGGTGGTGGCCACCGGCACAAAGTGAAGCTGTCGGCAGAGAAATTATTGCCGGTCGGCACCTTACACTGCCGGTCGGCAGAGTGTTCCTGTAGAATCTGCAAATGATAGCAACAGAGGGCAAGGCAAAGCATGGCAGCACAATTCAAGGCATATATGCACCAACCATGTCCCTTATCATGATAATGACTCAAAGGGGCATGTGCCTCGATTCTCGGACCACCAATCACGCATTTCCATGCATGATGGCCCAAAGAACCAAGTATGCAACTTTGATTTCAAATGCATGCAAACCAAATCAAACCAAACAAGGCCCAATTCCTATCACCAATTCAAGGAACAAGGCATGCATGCAAGATGCAATGCAACCTAAGCATGCAAGCTAAGGATGCAACATGGCATGGCGATACACTTATACAAGCATGCAAGCAAACATAAGGCAATGCTAGCCAATGAAAAGGTGGGCTTAGGCATAGTTTAGGCAGCCCCAATAAGGCCTAAAACAAGGGCCAAAGTACCACAATAAGGGACCAAATACACATGCACACATACATATGTTGAAAGGCTAACACTTAAGCAAAAATTGAACAACCCTCAAACACATTTGAAAGGGGGAATCATGGACACATAGCATGCAACATAAGCATTAAAATCATGCTAAAACATGGTGCCAAACCAAACAATAAATCAAGCCAAGCATGCACCAAATGGCCTAAATGCTCAAAGCAAACCAATAGAGTATTGAACTACAGTTAGCAAGACCAAACATGGCATGGACTCGTTGACCAAAAACAGAGTTTTGGGACATTAATACAACGCCTAAGGACCACTTAGATGGCATCCAAATGACTCAAAAACAAAGGCATGCATGAACACCAAAACATGGAGCATTGCTACACAAGCTTATGAGGCATTAAAGATGCATTCAAGGCAAACACAGGCATGAAAATGGGACTGAAATAACATATAAGGTGACCCCAAATCACCAAATCAATGCAAAGATGTCATGCTATACATTCATATGCTCAAGGCCAACAAGCCCAAATACAAAGGAGCTATACCAAGCATGCCAAAATCAACCCAAACACTTATGGACAGACCTAAAACATGTCAAGATAAGCCCAAAATCTTCACAAATGTAAGCCTAAAACATGCTAGAAACGAAGGCACACAACCTAAGACATGTTAAGGCATAACAAGGCATTACATGGCAACTATGCTAAGCATGCATGGAGTACCAAAACCAATAAAAAACAGAGGTATAACATGACATATTAAGCATAAAAAGCAGCCAAGTCATGGTCAATACACCCTCAAACATAATACTCTCTCAAGAGGCCAAAACATGCCCTTTTCAAGGACAACAAGGAGAGGGGGTGGCCCTCTCCTTCTTGGGACTTCAAGGCATCACCTTCACCACTGAAATCCCTCAAGATTTCAGTGGTGAAGAGACCCCAACACCAAAATCCCAGAGTTCACACAAAAGGGCACAAAATGAGGCCTTTCAAGGCCTAAGGGTATTCAAACTTACCCAAACCACAAAACACTCTTAACAAACAACCAAGAGGGCTTAAAAACAGAACTTTTTTGTATTATACACTAAGCTCAAAAACGAATTTCAGATAGGTAGAAATACAATGAAAAAATGGGATAAAAAGGGGTGAGATTCTTACCCTTGAAGCCTTCTTCAACAATGATGCTCCAATGGCTTTCCTTAGCTTGAATCCAACACCAAAACCTCAAAATCAGTCCTTTAGAACCTCAGTTCCAAGAGGAAGGTGAAACACTAGGTGCTTATGTGCAATAGTATGGACTAAAACACACACAAGAGCACAAAAGAGAGGGAAAGAGAGATAGAATGTGTATCTAACCCTAACCCTAGAACTCAAACCCTAACAATGGCTGTCTAAGCTCTCAAAATATCTTAAGTGTCTAACCTGTCAAGCCAAGAGACCAACCTCTCTCTATATGGCACTTCTTGTCTTGTAAAGCTTACAAGACAAGCTTCATAAGAGGGAGATCCCTCCATACACGTGTATGGAGGGGAGCCAAAAGCAAGACAGCTGTCTTAAAATATCTGCAAAAGCAGATGCACAGTAGTCGGCCGGCCAAAAATTCCATCTTGGCAAAAAAGAGTGCCGACCGGCACTAAATAGTGCTGACCGGCAACAAATAGTGCCGGCCGGCAATGTACATTGCCGGTGGCAGCAAAAACCAGCCGATGGCCTCTAGCCACTGCCGGTGGTGGGTGGGGATGGTCTACAAGCCCTACCCTGCCTCTCCAAGGCAAAACACAAGTGTTTGGTGTAAAGCCAGACACTAAACAGTCAAGTTCGGAGATCCTGAGGCAAGGCGCGCGAGCCGAGACCTCCGGGAACTCCAAACGAACACAAACATGGATGATCACCGGGTGTTCAAACGGTGACGTCCAAGTCTTGAGGACGGTCAAAAATGGGGTGTCTACAGTTGCCCCTCTTTGACAGAACTCGAAAGTCATAACAATGACGGGAGTGAATGTCAAAGCCCAGAGACGACCCATTTTTGACAAGGCCGAAGACTTACACAAACATGCAAGACAATCAAGATATGCGCCCGAAGGCAGGGGCAAAATGCAAGACAATGCACGAAGCCGAGCATAACTTATGATCATGCAAAGAAAGCTGTAACGAAGCATACATGCGACAGTTTTAAGCTAGCATACACCAAACTACACTACAATGCAGAAAGGATGTAAGAGAATTATGCAATTCTCAATACGCTCACTCGGGAGACAATACCTGTGCGGCTCGTCTGGTTGCACCAGCCTCAAATGAACCGTACATACAATATCGTGCCTGAAAAGAAAACAAACTTAACAGGTACAATGTTGTTAGCAACATGCATGACAATGCAAAATGGATGCAAAACGGATGCAAAACGATATGCAATATATACAAAACAATGTATAAACAATGCAAACGAAGATGCAATGTAATTGAAACAATGCAAGCTACATGCAAAGCAATTGAATCACGATCCAATCATGAGCGGTTCGAAACCATACCTATCTCAAATAGATTGATGGAGATAACAAGTCTGTCTACCATAGAACGGTCAACTGAACTATGAGCATTGTAGACAGACGCAAGAACAAGTATTGGGTGGAATTGACATAAGTGGGGAAACGACCCGCTGGAGAAAGGACTACGATCCTAATGCCGGATGCAAAAATTACACTACAATGTAATATATATAGATACGCTAGGAAGATGGCAATGGATATGGCACGCAGGCCAAACCAAATCTTGCCTAGGAAAGGTATGTACGCATACAGGCCATGTGTAACACAGAAAAGGTGCCGCAACCCTCAACCAACATGTCAGCGTGGAATCGGCGCGATACACATGCAGAACTGTGTTTTAACATGAAAAGTAAGGGCACATACCGAACCAAGCTCAACCTGGAAAGGCGCAAGCCATAGGCGGAAGGCGATGCAATGAATGCATGCAGGCTACAATGCAATATGTACAAATATGCAATGGAATGGATATGGATACAATGAATATGGCACGCAAGCCAAACCAAATCTTGCCTAGGAAAGGCATGTACACATACGAGCCATGTGTAACACAGAAAAGGTGCCGCAACCCTCAACCAACATATCAGCGTGGAATCGGCGCGATACACATGCAGAACTGTGTTTTAACATGAAAAGTAAGGGTACATACCGGACCAAGCTCAACCTGGAAAGGCGCAAGCCATAGGCGGAAGGCGATGCAATGAATGCATGCAGGCTACAATGCAATATGTACAAATATGCAATGGGATGGATGTTTACAAAAATGCATGACAATGCAGTGCGATGCGACTACTAGGAAAAATGCAATGGATGCATGCAAGCTATAATGGAAATGCATGACAATGCACTACGATTGTTTTTTTGTTTTTTTTTTAGATGCACATGATGCAAGTGCGACACGCGTGCCATACGGAATGTAAGGTGATACAAATGAGACACGCATGCCTCATAAGATGCGAGAAGGATATGAAAGAAGATTTTGAAAATTGGACTTATACGCTACGCGAAGCCGGTTTGTGTTCAAAACAATGCAATGTACTAATAAGTACAAGCGAGGTGCGCAAGATAGCGCGATAGGATGCATGCAAAATGCAAGTAAGGTGCACAAAACAGTGCGATGCGCAAGAAAGCGCGAATGATTTGAAATGCACAAGACAGTGCGATACGCTAAACAGCGCAAGTGAAATACAATGCACAAAACAGTGCGCAGGTTTGAAATGCACAAAACAGTGCGACGGTTTGAAATGCACAAAACAGTGCGACGGTTTGAAATGCACAAAACAGTGCGACGATTTGAAATGCACAAAATAGTGCGACGATTTGAAATGCACGTGAGGCAACTTTTGGACCTTGTAAAAGTCAAAAGGATACGAAAAGGATACACCTTGTATGAATTGGAGTGCCACGCACGGAAGCCGCAGTCCGAGGTCAAAACGGAGGCCGGTTGAGCATCGGAGATGCACTTTCTTGCACTTTCTTGAGCTATGAAGACCAAAAACTTCTCATATGGCCTAAACAAGGTTGTGGGAACACCACCGGCCGGAAGGGGAGGCCACCGGCTGTCCACCGGCTGCAAAATAACTCCATCGGCACAAAATACTGCCAGCCGGCACAAAATATTGCCAACCGGCAAACAGTTGCTGATTCGGGGCAGTTTCGACTTTTCACTTCAGGTGTTTTAAAATAGGGCTTCAAACCCTATTTCCTCACTTCTCCACCGCCGAAATCCCTCACTCTCTCTCTCTAGAGTGTTTTTCCTTCCCCGTTTCTCCGTTTCTTCGCGTTCTACGCCCGTTTCGTCGTCGGATTCGCGATTTTCTTCGTGTTTCGGACATTTTCAACCGATCACATTTTTGTTTTGGTGCCTCGTTTGGCGTTCCCGCCTTTTCGGGGTTTGTTCCCCTTGCTTCCCTCTTCATTTCTGTGCCTTTTCACATTCCGGCCTTTCCGGCCATTTCCGACCCTCTCGGGAGTTGACTTTTCGGTTGACTCTTCGTATTCCGGCCCGGTTTTCCTTCCTCCGGCCATTTTCTCATCATTTTCGATATGGCGGACGACATTCCACGTGGCGGGACTCCCCCGGACCACGAGAGGGATCCCGGGGTCGAGCTCCTACCATTGACCGAGCGCCCGTTCGACCCGGCGACCTACCGACCGGCGATCCATGCTCTGCCCCCCGACGGCCTGCGTCAGTTCCGGAGCTTCGAGAGGCATGTGGCACCTGAGCTACTACTGCGCGAGCCTACCTCCCACCTTTCATTCGGCACTTCCGAGGTAATTCTCTTTCTTCTGCTTTATTTTTCGCAATGTAGGATACAAAACTGTCATAGTTAATTGTACTCTTTAACTGCTTGAATTTGATATACCGTAGACTGTAGTTGACTGTAAACATACATACAACTGATATCTGCTTGAGACTGGCACATGCACACACACTGCACTAACCCCGGATCACTCAAACACACGGCGCACACTGTATTTTACTGCAAACACACCGGTACCCGGTATTTGTCTGAATCTGTTAAATTTGTACACATGCTATATCTGTTCTGAAACACCCAAACACGCTGACACATCACACGTATTTCACTGTAAGCACACCGGCACCCGGTATTTGCCTGAATCTGACAAACTTGCACATATGCTTCATCTGCTTTTTTTTTTTCAAAACTGCATTTTGAATGTTGTCTTGCAATTTGTTATTTTCTGTTTACAGGAGGGTTCCCATACCATTCGCGGGTATGGGAATACTGGCGCTCGGGAGTGGTATGATGAGCTCCCTGACGCAGTCCGACGCATCGTGGATCGAGCGGGTTTCGGCGCCTTCTGCCGAGGACTCTCCAGGCTCTCCACATGCAGACCTCTCCTTGCCGCTCTGGCGGCGAGGTGGTGGGACACCACAGATTCTTTTCACTTTTCTGCTGCAGGGGACATGACGATGACCCCTTACGATTTCTCGATGCTTACCGGCATCGGGGTAGAGGGAATCCGATCCCTTTCGATATCGACATGGATGAGTGGACCGCCGCTCAGGTCCATCTACTGGGGGAGGACCCACCTCTTGCTCGTCCGGGCTTCGTCCGATACTCTTGGTTCGAGGTCCAGTTTAGGGTCCAGCCTGTGTTGGAGGAGGAGGCACAGATGACCCAGGAGGACGTGGAGAGGTATGCTCGCGGCTTCCTCATGTTCCTGTTCGGGACGACCATCTTCGCCGACCGGGCGAACACCGTGCCTCTCTGTCTTCTCAGTGCACTGGTGGACGTCCGAGACATCCTGCACTATGATTGGGGTGGCGCTGCTCTGGCTACCCTTTATGGATACATGAGCTCGGCTTCCCGCGGCAGCGGCCAGCTACTCGGAGGCTATTGGCGGGCTTGGGAGGTACATTTCTTCTCCGCTTTTCATTTCTGCCCGATATTTTCTGTACTCTGTACACTGCACACACTGTAGTCTGCTTTATACTTGCTGTATACTGTACACACGGCACACACATACATTCTGCTTCACACTGACTGTACACTGCTCACACTGTACACTGCACACAATACACTGTACAACACACGGCTTTGCCATTGCTGCTTTATTCTGTATATTCTGCTTTTTTCTGATAAATGCACCGGTATTTACCTTGCAACTGTGGGTTTACGCCTACTTTCCTAGGCTTGCCCCCGTACCAGTCACAGAGACTCCCCTGGTCGTCCCCTTCTCACAGCGCTTTGACGGGAGATGCACTCGGCGGCCGTGAGAGACTTTCAGGTTTTTCCGTCGGTACTTCGACACTATTACCCCGACCGAGGTATGTTTTACTTGTAGTTCATTTAAGCTTCGCTTTCCCACTGCAGATTTCAATAACAGTAGATAACAATCTGTCTGTCACTTTCAGATCACTTGGCGGCCGTGGGCTCTGTTGCCAGCTGTGACTCGAGATCGGTTTGCCGGTGCCGATGAGACCTCACGTTTCCGGATCTTGCTGGAGGGCCCGGTCTGTCGGGCTTGGAACCTGGGGGAGCGTTTCCTACGCTAGACCCTGGAGTTACCTGAGCAGATAGTCCCGGTTCACCCTCCTGCGGATATGAGGGAGACCGAGAGGCTCACCAGCGAGCAGATGGACGACTACACCATTGGCTGGGAGGAGGCCGGCCTCAGAGGCACCGGAGACTATCGGGAGTACGTGTAGACGTACCTGATGCGACCTCTGAGCGGCCGTCGAGCAGAGGGGGCCAGGCCTGTGGCATCGGCGGCTGGGGCCGGAGCGGGAGTTGGAGTAGGGGCTGGGAGGAGGGCCCGAGTTCGTGGCAGGGGCGGAGCTCAGGGAGGACGGGGAGCTGGCTGGCCCGCCCTGCCTGCTGCACTGACTTTCCGGGGGTAGGGTGGGGCGACCTATCAGATCCCCTTCGCCCCTCCGCCAGCTGATCATGAGTTCATCGATGTCCCCGACTTACCTCCAGTATGTATTACTGCATTTTGTATAGTTATGTCATTTCAGTTTATTTGATATGCCACAGAATATTAATGCATATGACACTTTTGCAGGCTTCTTCTGGGTATACCCGTCAGTCGTTGGCGATGAATGCCTCGATGATGGGGATGCTTCAGCGGACTTTTGACCTCCTAGCCCTCTACAGCATACCGGTATGTCCTTCTGACACTGGCCTCAAACCATTCATACACTGTTTTACATAATCCGATGCACGGCGCCACACCTGATACACGTCTTACAGCATCTGATACACTACATACACTGCATTCTGCACCGTACTCTACGATGATAAACTGCTCACGGCATTCTCATACTGTACTCATACGCTGCATTCTGCACTGTTAAACTGCTCACGGCATACACACACTGTACTCATACACTGCATTCTGCACTGATAAACTGTCTACAGTATACTGATGCATTTCCCTTTTTATGTACTTTTCAGCCTCCTTTCCAGATTCTTATGGCAGGAGGTGCTCCAGCTGGACCTTCCGTCCCTGCCCGGGGGAGAGATGAGGAGGGCCGAGTATTCCCCCGCTCCAAGGCAGGGCGCGCTCATGTCGTGAGCAGCTCGTGAGCTCCAGTCCCGGACGATGATGATGACGAGGAGTCAGAGGCGGAGGCAGAGGCGGAGGCAGAGGCGGAGGCAGAGGCAGAGTCTGAGTCATCGGAGGAGGAGACCGGAGGCGGTTCTAGCTCGGGCTCTAACGACGATGCTGATGATGCTCCTGGACCCTCGTCCAAGAAGAGGACCAGGACAGACTGACGGCCCTTGGAGTGCTCGACACAGATGCGGATTTTTGTCATTTTTCTTTTCTTTCTTGTACTTTTCCTTTTTTCCTTGGTAGTTAGATTACCTTGTACTGCCGCAGGCAGATTTTGTTTTCTTCAAAACTTTGTACTTGAAAGATTATGAAATGAATAGATTTTTGCTTAAAAAGTGTTACATTTACATATCTTATGTATTGCATCGCATTCCACCATGTTACACCTCAATGTAAATGAAATTGATTGGTTATCTGAAAATTGAACACTTGCACTTGTAATAATTAGATAATTAAACAGCCAACAGCACAATAACCCAAGCAACCCACTGCCTGATTCTCGGACACACAGCCCTTACTCTGTTGGGGATTAATCTACATACAGCCCATAACACAGCATTCGGTTCATTCTGCACACAGTAAATTCTAAACAAAACAGCCCAATCTGACAAGATGGAGCTCAAAGATGGAACCGGTTGGAGTCAAAACACGTTCAAATGTAGAGAATGGCACAGCATTCCGAGTGTAAATGATTTTTGAAATCGAACGAGGGTTTTTCAAACCGGGATATCGAGCCTACAACTGAACACAGCGGGGAGGACTCAAATATAGGTACACGACCTAACACAACGAGACACGCTCGAAAAAGACCTAAAACAAAAGTTGAGGTAAACAAAACCGAAGATACGACATACAGACGCGCTGACGAAGACGGGGGACCTCAGATCACGAGGAGCCAGTTTCTCTAGGCATTGTTTCCCACCCTTTCTGATTTGTGATTCTCACATCACTCAGCTCTCGAGCTCGGATTTTCTCTCAAAACCCTTTTCCTCACTTTTCTCTCAACTTACACCTCTCTATTCTTCATTCTCTCATTTTTCATCCCTCCTCGGGGTGATTGATGGATAAATAGAACGGTGTGGGTTCATGCTCAACACCGTTAGCTCACAGCCATTTCTTCTGATGGGTAGAGCGCTCTTCTGGCAAGTACGTCGATGACGGGGGAGAGACAGAACGTCTGGCTCAACTGTGCCCCTAGTTCATCATTTTAACCATTCTTTGTTTTTGCTTTCTACTAAAACAATTTTGATCAAAATGAGAGTCGGATTAACGTACTTGTTCGATTTTTGATTTGAAAAGCATGCAAGTCAGGCCGTAAGCACTGAAAATTTTCCTTTTTGGGTCCAAGACAATGGTCCAGTTTTGGAAAGTGGAACAATTTTCGAGAAAATAGTCAACCTCAGTAAAAATTTTCAAAAAGCTATTTTTCAAACAGCTGATGCTCAACAAGCATGGAACTTACTGTTCGAGATGCGCAACCTCGGATCGGAGGCAATGGAAAACTGCCCCTGGTTTGAAGGGGGGTGGGAGGCAACGAAAGTTGCCCCTAGTTTGAATGGCGGCTCACGGCGGCTCGTGGCAACGGAAAGTTGCCCCTTGTTTGGGTGGTGCTGCAGCAGTCCGCAGACAGTCTTCATTGGCAGTGGTCGAACTCTCGGACACAGCGATGACGAAGACGGTCACAACAACTATATGGACACAGTCGCCTTTGGAGGGTGTTGGCGGCTGGACTTTGGGGTGAAATTGAAACCATTGCATGGACTGAGACGCTATGAAAGCGTTGGGAGCTGGACTTCACGATGAAGTTGCCTACGTATCCCAAACATGGGAGTCAAGCCTCACGTAGTTCCGGCTAAGGTACACTCGGGTATTTTAACCTTCACTTTTTTAGGCTCTCACTTTTGCCAAGGCGCCCAATGCGGGTTTTCGACCTTGCGAGCTTCTTTTGATTTTCTTTTAAAAATTTTTCAATTCTTTTTCACATTTTTCTTTTTCTTTTCATTTTTTCTTTTTCTTTTCTTTTCTTCTTTTTTGTATTTTTTTGCTTTTTTTTTGTATTTTTCTCTTGCTCTAACTTTTGCCTGGGTCGCCCTTCGGGTTTTCGGCCCAGCGAGCCTCTCAAAGGGTAAAAGTGTGGCAAGTCCATGCCAAATGGTTTTTTGAATTGAAGTCTCTCTGTGTCTAGGAGAACGGTTGTTGCAATGATTTGCGGAAGGATCCATCCCGGTTACTCCACGAGGTTCTTCCGGCGAGATCCACTCCTTCTGATTCGGCTTTGGTGCCTCTTGCTCGAGGGCTGTTTCGAAGCTGGCCATACAGACCTTTCATGGCGTTTGTCCGTCGAACTCTCTGAACGTTCTGAACGGGTTCAAAGTCGGAAAGCAAACGGGTTGAATCTTGAGGCTGAGAGCGATCGTAGGCTGCGCGACCTCAAGAGGGATTCCACACAAGTCTTCACAGGGCCGTGTAAAACATTTGTTTTTTTTGAAAGTTTTTAAGAAAGCGACAAATCGCTCGCGCCGAAGATAGTGTGGAACCAATCTGGATTAAGCCAGGATCCTTCTCAGTACTCACGCTGACAAGCATGATTTCATTCATAAAAAGGCTTAGCACGCTTCTCTTTCTCTCAAAATGATCAAAATTTTGCAAAACCCGAGGAATTCCTTCCTCTTCGTTTTCATCACCGCAGTGTTCAAAAGGTTTGTTTTTTTTGAAAAACTTAGGTTAATGCAATGAGTTTGGCGCGCAGAAGAGCAGGCGAGATGTACTGTCAACCCAATCAAATTCTCTGGTACTTATGCTGAAAGCAAGTATGAAGTTGAGATAGCAACAGCTATTTCACTCGGATTTGTTGGTGCAACTGGCCCCTCGGCAGAAACAGACTCAAAACAAAAACAGATAATTACAAAACAAAACGGTGTTCGGGACAACAACCCCAGAATCACCTGGTATTATATACAAAGGGGACTGACTCGATGCAACCAGACAGACCCTTAAGCAAAAGACTGACTCAAGACAAAGAGACAGACTCAAAACAAAAGACTGACTCGAAACCCAAGCCAGGATTTACAAAAACTCGGTTTCACCGATGCTCAAAAATGCGTGCCAGACGCTACATCCAAAATATACCAAATGTCGCCCGCAGGCGGTTCACTTTACATACTCGCAGTATCTGAGCCCTCGAAATCCAACAACTGGGTGGTAACGGACTTGGCTGAGGTGGGTGGGAGGATAACCTTGTTGTCGATCAAATCCTGCACTTCATGACGAAGGCGGGAACAACCATCGGTACTGTGGCCGGACTGTTGGTGGTACGCGCAGTACAAGGTAGCATCATGCGTGGCGAGGAGATTCTTCGGGAGTGGCCGAGGCTCCAAAGGTTTAAGATGCCCATTCTTCGCCAATATTAGCAATGCCCTAGACAAAGGCATGTAGAGGTCGTGAAAGACCCTGCGCCCTCGGGGCAGGTACTTTGAAGTTTGAGGATTCTTGCCAGATGCGCTAGCGAAAGGATCGGCTGGCACTGCCTTGGCTTTTTGACCCTTTCCCGGTGCAGGGTTGGGAACGACAGGAATTGTCTGGGCATGACGGGGCCCATCCCGATTTTCTACCTGGCTTTAACTACCTTTGATCGGAGTGGGGAAAGCATCATCCACAGCTTTGATCACGATCGCAGATGTTTGTTGTTTGTTCATTCCTCTGACTTTCAGAGCCTCGACTGCCCATAGCAGTTGTTCAATAGGATCGGCATCTACCTTTGCCTTGTCTTTTCCTCTAGCCTCAACCTGATCAAGGGTCTGGGTCGGTGCTGGCATGTCGCGGCTGTAGCTGGAAGCCACCTCTGGCTGGCTGAGCTCTATCACAATCCGCCCCAGTAGCGGGGGCTCTTGTGGTACGAAATTCCCGGCATACAGCGCCGCTGGCGGTGAAGCCGACATTCCATAGGCCAGATCGGCCACGGACCTCTGGAGGTCACCTATTATCCCCATCAATTCAAAGGTGGTGGGCTCACGAGCCTGATATAACTGGGGAGCCCAGACCGGGTGCACAACGGGCGACCTGGGTGGATGTGACATATTGATGCTGGCCTCACTCTGCGGAGCGGTTCCCTGCTCCAATGCAGCTGTCATAACCACAATTTCTTCTGAATTTTGTGCCGTCATAAATCCTGCCTCAGCAAGGGGAGACACTGGCTATTCTGTATCAACTCTGCAACTCTCTGAACCTTGAAAGGAAAAACAGACAGCATTTCAGCCCAAACTGATCAAACACGGGTGTAGCCAAACAACTGTACCCTACTGCTGATCACTGTTCCCAGAAATCACTGTTCCCGAAAACTGAACCCTGATACCCGCGGATAACTGATTCTTATAACTGGTACTGGTACTGGTGTCCTCAGGTTTGATACTCAAACTTGCAAACTGACATGTACTTTCCCTGTAGAAATACATTCTAGAAGCACATAGCAAGTAAAGAGAACAAAAACACCCCTATGTTGGGGTAGGGTTTCCCTGTCCTATTTTGTCAGGAGCTAGGGTTTCACTACGCACACAGCGGTTCTCAAACAACCTAACATCGGGTAAGCAACCTGTCCTATCTTGGAATGGTCACTATGGATCCGAACATGTACTAGGTCGAATGATCAAAGAGGGTGCCTCGGTAAAACCGGGGTTTGTGTTCCCATACTGTCAGAGCCCATAGCCGGTCAGCCTTATGGACATGCCTTGACAAGACAAGCCTCCAGCAAACCGTTCAGGAATGGTAGATGGCAAACACCGTGTTCCTAGGCGCACCAATGCACATGCAATGCAAAGAAACACATAAGTGAAATCAAAAATAGGATATCATGAGTTCGAGTCAAGCTCTCTAAAACTCCC
The DNA here is from genome assembly GCF_055761805.1 of Camellia sinensis. Lineage (NCBI taxonomy): Eukaryota > Viridiplantae > Streptophyta > Magnoliopsida > Ericales > Theaceae > Camellia > Camellia sinensis. The sequence continues at coordinate 115,291,680 of NC_138963.1, forward strand.
CAGCAGAGTCGCCAGAAACTGTAGGCGCGCCCGCGGAGGGGCCTCGTGCTACTACAGTTCGGACTCGCGATTTTTGTTGTCGCGGTTCTTAATCTGAACCAAAGAGTCCAAATCTGGCAAATCGTTTTGAGAAACAGATTTTTGAAAAAGTAGTGCCAAACATGGACTGCTTTGCCAGATACAGAGTCGCCACCTAAATATTTTTAAAATGGGGAAATTTAGGAAACCCTGGTTCGGTGCCGAAGGCCACATGTCCGTCATCACCGGATTTGTCTCGGCTCGGGAGCTTGGGTACGATCGGGGAAGGTCAGCTATGAGCACCCCCTTTTGCCCGGTCCGAAGACCGGCCTCTACTAACCATGATATCCGATTTTGAAAACGTTATGTGTTCTTATTCCATTTATTAGCCTAGAATTACTATGTTATGCGCGCAGCAAACAAGTATAGACTAGATTGCCTAATTTGGAAAGAAACATTGCCTATCCGTTTGTTTTGAAAATGCTTTGGAATTTGCTACTCGCAAGTAGGCTAAAACACGGATTTCAATGAGTTTTTCCAACTCAAACAATCCAACCTCCACCCACAGACATTCAAACAGTTTAACACATAAGCATTTAGCCGCATGGCAGGCATACTGTCATGGCAATACTCGCACGCATGCGGGATGCTGAAGCGTAAATACTTACATCGTACTCCGTGCCAAAACAGTAAACTAGTTAGCAAACATGCGTGTCCTAGTTCATGTTAAAAATAGCTAATGCATCACATGCAAAAATGCAATCTAGGCAGGCTCGGCTAACCCTAAACATGGCATGCGAAATGCGGTCAACTACCACATATTCAATTTGTGAATTGAAGTACAGATGCAGTTAGCGTGATGTACCGAGCCTAATGTATGCAATACAAATGCATGGATGCACACATGCATAGCATAAGGTATGCTAAATTAAACGTGCCCTAATCTACCATCATAAGCAGGCAAATAAAAGGGAAGAAAGAAGTGGGGATTGGAAGACATACACACCACCCACGCACACTTGTTACAAATTTGCCCTCGCTCGGAGGGACCAAATAAATATTACAGATTAATTAACTACGCAAGCTAATTAAATATTACAAATTGCCTAATCAACTAAGCAAATTAACTAAAACTAAGAAAACAGGAAAATCGCCTCGGGGAACGCGCCGCCATGCATAGGCTGCCTCTGTTTTCCTTTCTTCACTCCTCTGGAGGCTGCCAAAACCTCAGGGCTGCTTCCTTGGATGCTGAGAGACATCACCGGCTGCATGGAATTTCCACCGGCAGTGTGGTGGTGGCCACCGGCACAAAGTGAAGCTGTCGGCAGAGAAATTATTGCCGGTCGGCACCTTACACTGCCAGTCGGCAGAGTGTTCCTGCAGAATCTGCAAATGACAGCAACAGAGGGCAAGGCAAAGCATGGCAGCACAATTCAAGGCATATATGCACCAACCATGTCCCTTATCATGATAATGACTCAAAGGGGCATGTGCCTCGATTCTCGGACCACCAATCACGCATTTCCATGCATGATGGCCCAAAGAACCAAGTATGCAACTTTGATTTCAAATGCATGCAAACCAAATCAAACCAAACAAGGCCCAATTCCTATCACCAATTCAAGGAACAAGGCATGCATACAAGATGCAATGCAACCTAAGCATGCAAGCTAAGGATGCAACATGGTATGGCGATACACTTATACAAGCATGCAAGCAAACATGAGGCAATGCTAGCCAATGAAAAGGTGGGCTTAGGCATAGTTTAGGCAGCCCCAATAAGGCCTAAAACAAGGGCCAAAGTACCACAATGAGGGACCAAATACACATGCACACATACATATGTTGAAAGGCTAACACTTAAGCACAAATTGAACAACCCTCAAACACATTTGAAAGGGGGAATCATGGACACATAGCATGCAACATAAGCATTAAAATCATGCTAAAACATGGTGCCAAACCAAGCAATAATTCAAGCCAAGCATGCTCCAAATGGCCTAAATGCTCAAAGCAAACCAATAGAGTATTGAACTACACTTAGCAAGACCAAACATGGCATGGACTCGTTGACCAAAAACAGAGTTTTGGGACATTAATACAAGGCCTAAGGACCACTTAGATGTCATCCAAATGACTCAAAAACAAAGGCATGCATGAACACCAAAACATGGAGCATTGCTACACAAGCTTATGAGGCATTAAAGATGCATTCAAGGCAAACACATAGGCATGAAAATGGGACTGAAATAACATATAAGGTGACCCCAAATCACCAAATCAATGCAAAGATGTCATGCTATACATTCATATGCTCAAGGCCAACAAGCCCAAATACAAAGGAGCTATACCAAGCATGCCAAAATCAACCCAAACACTTATGGACAGACCTAAAACATGTCAAGATAAGCACAAAATCTTCACAAATGTAAGCCTAAAACATGCTAGAAACGAAGGCACACAACCTAAGACATGTTAAGGCATAACAAGACATTACATGGCAACTATGCTAAGCATGCATGGAGTACCAAAACCAATAAAAAACAGAGGTATAACATGACATATTATGCATAAAAAGCAGCCAAGTCATGGTCAATACACCCTCAAACATAATACTCTCTCAAGAGGCCAAAACATGCCCTTTTCAAGGACAACAAGGAGAGGGGGTGGCCCTCTCCTTCTTGGGACTTCAAGGCATCACCTTCACCACTGAAATCCCTCAAGATTTCAGTGGTGAAGAGACCCCAACACCAAAATCCCGGAGTTCACACAAAAGGGCACAAAATGAGGCCTTTCAAGGCCTAAGGGTATTCAAACTTACCCAAACCACAAAACACTCTTAACAAACAACCAAGAGGGCTTAAAAACAGAACTTTTTTGTATTATACACTAAGCTCAAAAACGAATTTAAGATAGGTAGAAATACAATGCAAAAATGGGGTAAAAATGGGTGAGATTCTTACCCTTGAAGCCTTCTTCAACAATGATGCTCCAATGGCTTTCCTTAGCTTGAATCCAACACCAAAACCTCAAAATCAGTCCTTTAGAACCTCAGTTCCAAGAGGAAGGTGAAACACTAGGTGCTTGTGTGCAATAGTATGGACTAAAACACACACAAGAGCACAAAAGAGAGGGAAAGAGAGATAAAATGTGTATCTAACCCTAACCCTAGAACTCAAACCCTAACAATGGCTGTCTAAGCTCTCAAAATATCTTAAGTGTCTAACCTGTCAAGCCAAGAGACCAACCTCTCTCTATATGGCACTTCTTGTCTTGTAAAGCTTACAAGACAAGCTTCATAAGAGGGAGATCCCTCCATACACGTGTATGGAGGGGAGCCAAAAGCAAGACAGCTGTCTTAAAATATCTGCAAAAGCAGATGCACAGTAGTCGGCCGGCCAAAAATGCCATCTTGGCAAAAAAGAGTGCCGACCGGCACTAAATAGTGCTGACCGGCAACAAATAGTGCCGGCCGGCAATATACATTGCCGGTGGCAGCAAAAACCAGCCGGTGGCCTCTAGCCACTGCCGGTGGTGGGTGGGGATGGTCTACAAGCCCTACCCTGTCTCTCCAAGGAAAAACACAAGTGTTTGGTGTAAAGCCAGACACTAAACAGTCAAGTTCGGAGATCCTGAGGCAAGGCGCGCGAGCCGAGACCTCCGGGAACTCCAAACGAACACAAACATGGATGATCACCGAGTGTTCAAACGGTGACGTCCAAGTCTTGAGGGCGGTCAAAAATGGGGTGTCTACAGGCCCCCACGGGCCAAACAGTACCATTTTGCGCAAAAAATAATTTCCACCCGCGTGACCATCACTTACCTAGCCTGTGTACAGTGGCTTGTACTTGGCCTGTGTAAAGGAGATTTTTTTATATATATTTTTTGGGTGAATAGTGATAACTTTTTTATTTTTTTAGTAACTTTTTGACTTTCTGTATTTTTTAGTGTATGCCAAGCTAGGCCTAAATTTGGTCCATCTTATGGTTGTATATATGCTTCGAGGAAGTACGGATACGGATACAGAATATGGGTACGATACGATATGGATACGGTAATACGAAAAAATTTGAAAAATTAGGATACGGGTACAGCGGGGATAGGTTCGTTAAAAAATATTATTTTTATAATTTTTAGTAATGTAGTATGTATAAAAATAAAATCTAAAGCAAAATATTTTACTTTTTTCCATGATTTTATTACCAATTCATTAAATATCTTCCTCCATTCAAGTTACACTTTTTTCCTCCCTGTTATATTCATCCAATCCGCCAATAAATAAATAAATAAATAAAATTCATATTCACAAATATGTGTTTCAGTAGCAATTTTTTACTTTTAACTTGGAGCATAAAACATGTTGTGAAAAGCACATCCAAACAACTGCTCAGTTGAATTTCCAGTTTTCCCCTTTCTACTGATAATGAGAGACACAGATAACATATATTAAAATTTAAAATTTCCTTTCCATTTCATATTTTTCTGACTAACCAACCAGAGATGGCTAATTTTAAACTTTTAAAGAAAATGGAAATTATAATTTTATAATAATATATAGCAGATTAAGCTAAAAATACTTGCCATCAAATGGACAAAACCCTATGTCCTAATTGCATGCCACGATCTGAGAAAGAAAAAGTGGTTAGTACAGTAAGAGAGAGAGTGTGAGATTGAGCGAGAGCGCGAGACAGAGAAAGTGAGTGAGATTGAGTGAAAGGGATAGAGAGATCGAGCGAGAGGGAGAGGTAGAAAGAGAGAGGGGGGAGAGAGAGAGAGAAAGTGAGTGAGTGAGTGAGATCGAGCGAGAGGGATAGAGAGATCGAGTGAGAGGGAGAGGGAGAGAAAGAGATAGAGAGAGTGAGATCGAGTGAGAGGGAGAGAGAGAGAGAGGGAGAGGGAGAGGAATGAGAGGGAGAGGGAGATGACAAACTTTGATCGACTCCTCTTTATCCTCCTTGTTGCTGTTCGTGAACCTTGCGATAAAGACAATAGAGAAGACGACGACGACTCCTTCTTGCTGCTGTTCATGAGCCATGAGCTAGGGCTTGCTTGATTTTTTTTGTTTTATTTTAGATTACTTTTGTTATTTTACACTTCGACCCCATTATAAGTTTTTAAAATTATTTTTTCGCCCCGTCGTATCTCGAAAGTATTCAAAGCGTATCCTGAAGTATCCTCGCATATCCCAAACGTATGCAAAATTCAAAAAATTTAAAAAAAAAAATTGGGGGTACTTCTTTGCCATATCTGATACGTATTCCGTCGTATCGGACGTGTATCTGTATCCGATACGTATCGGACACGCGTACGGGGCCATTTCGGAGTATCCGTGCTTCATAGATATGCTCTTTATATCCAACTGATTAACTTCTCAAATAATTTATAGAATCCTATCAGTTGATTTTGAACTGAAAAATAAAATACACTATATGTGGTAGACTATGAATTTGAAATTTATTTTCCAAACCGTCACCTCGATTAAATTCATAAAATAAATTTCATATATTGTGTTTATGGGGATGTTTAAGGATTGGATACTCAAAATGACAATTGGAACCGTAAACTTCCGGATTAAAAATACAGCAACCTCCATCAATAGTCATGTCGAGTACATATTAGCTAAAGACACAACATTATTATTCACACAATTTACAACAGAAGTGATCATCTTCTGCATATCCTCCCCTTCTTATGAACTTGAAATAATCCTACACCCAACCCCTTATGTCATCTGTCACTGTAGATTGTAACTTGATACATAATTCTGATACTGAAGGACAGAAGTCGCATCCCAAGTGTTTGAGGAGGCTGATTTTGAGTTGAAGTCATTGGACCACCAAATCACGCTTTCCTTCAAACCATCCATTTCTTTAAAACAATCAAATTCAGATATTGGATCCTCTTGTGGTGGAAAACCAGTTGTTTCATTGTTGAGTAGATGTAGAGCATCAAGTTCAGCTTGGAAAGTCGAAATTGGCTGAATTTTTGCATTGAATTGTTCCATGCCATCTAATCTTGACTCGAGTACATTGCTTCCATTTAAAGCAACAGTGGGTGGTTCATAGAAATCAGCCTTTTCTCCTTGTCCTGGTTGAGAACTAGGAGGAGGGACATCAATATGTTGCATCAAAGGGTTGGTAGTATTTTCATTCAAGAATTGGAGGCTTTGAATAATCTTTTCTTGTAGGGTATGCAACTTGGGCCATAGTTCAGGGTTGTTGTAGAAAGACAGGGGGTTTTGCAAGCTCTGAAGCTGCATGTAGAGATGAATTCTTTCGAGGGCTGAGTTGCTTAAGACCGACTTATCTTCTTGACCATTTGTGTCTTTTGGATCCTGACTACTTGTTGATAGCCGGTTGATGTTAGATTGTTTGCGTCTTCCTAGCAATTTCTTCTTCAGCCTTGTGTTCCAGTAGTTCTTGATGTCATTATCTGTTCTTCCAGGCAATTGAGCAGCAATTATGGACCACCTAACATTAGATGAAATTTGATTAAAAATCACCTTTACCGAGAATTAAGAAGAAGCAAGGCCATGAAGAGAAAAAGTAATGAAACCCATACAATTTGTTTTGAATCTGGATCTGAATGCATGATTCTTTCAAACAAAAGCATGATGGACAAAGACAAAAGATAAGCTGCTTAGATTGAAATATAGCTAACTGTTATCCTGTTGGCTTGACATGCACTTGGGATCAATTAAAAGTTAAATATATATATATATATATATATTCAATTTTGACTTTTCCTTGAGGTCATTCGAGAACTTAGGTCAGATGATTATGTGATATGTCATAGGAAATATTGAAATGGATAGTATTTCTACAAAATATTTATAAATTTATGAAAAAAATTTAATTATTAAAATTGATAAACTTTTTCAACTTTTTATAAACTGTTTTTAGAAACTTGCACTGAAACGTTATTTTTCCTATATTATATACAATAATGATTCATACCATTAAAAAAAGATCACTAATAGCACTAACGTATTAGAGCATCACTTTTAGTGCTCTTAACTATTTTTCTATCATATATGTGGTGTGGGACGAGAGATTTACATGTATTTGGGATTAATTGGGGGTGAAACTTCTGAACACTCTTGTGAGCAAAATAAAAAATAAAAAATATGCACTACAATGTGTAAGAGTTTTAGAGATTAAGTTTTTTGGTATCTAAAATTGAAAATTTCATTGTAAAAGATATTTAGGAACCAATTTTTATCGTTATGAGAATAGTCTCTAAAATATCATCTCAAAAAGTAAAAAATAAAGCTTTTAGTGACAAAATTTTAAAAATGTCACTAATAAATACACTTTTAGCGACAAAATAATTTGGTCCTAAAATGGTTTATTTTTTGAGACAAAAAATTTCATTCCAAAAAGATAATAATTCATCACTAATGTCAAATTTTCATTATTAAAAATATAATGATGACATTTTTCGTAACAAAAATATTTGATCCCTAAAATATAATTTTGTTTCTAAATTTTGACTTTCAAAACATTTTTTTTTGATAACTCAGGTATCCCCAACCCGCTGATTTTAAGGGAAGCCAGGACTAATCCTGAGGGCCCTGAAGTTAACGACCGGGCAAACCTCCAGTGGCCCCAAGGGATGACTTGAACTCGAGACCTGTGAATTTTATCTTCCAGACTTTCAAAACATTAATTTTTATTTTTATTTATTTATTTATTTTTGTAGTGATGGGTAGAAATAAATGGCCGGAAGTGGCACTGAAGTTTGGGAGGGAGAGAGAGGCGGGGGGGTGTTACCTGCTCCCAATACTAATATAGAGGCTGCAGATGATGTTATCTTCTTCTTCAGAGAAGCCACCGTGCTTGATGTTTGGTCTCAAATAATTCAGCCATCTCAGTCTACAACTCTTTCCACATCTCTTAAGCCCTGTGTAGTGTATTATTAATTTCCGCCAACACATGTCAGTCAAATTGATTGAATCTGAGAATATATATGCATTGCATCCTAAGTTACCAAACATAAATAAATGATAGACATAATCACACAACACAACACTACACAAGGGTGCATTAGAGAGAGAGAGAGAGAGAGTAGTGGATGTACCAATCTTTAGAGGAAGAGCGATCCAGTTACCACCGGTGCCATGCTTGTCTATATAAGCCTTGAGCTTTGCATCTTCTTCAGGAGACCATGGACCCCTCTTCACGTTCGACTTGTCACAGCATGGAGCTCTACCCATTTGTATGTTGTTCTCTCTTTCTCTCTCTATGCTGAAGTGAAAACCAAGCTTTATAAGTAGGAACAGTGGGTGATGTGATGCTTATGAGAACCATGAAAGTCCCACACCTCAACTTCTCCTTTCATCATTCAACCTCAGTTCTTCTAGGGTCTGCTCTCTCTCTCTCTCTCTCTCTCTCTCATATTTGGATTAGTTCGCACATTCATTAACATTTTTTTTCAAAGTTTGTATACAACCTGACAAAGTACTGCACAAATTTTCTTCTAATTATTAATACTAAAATCCATAGCTTTTTTTGCCTCCATTAGTTTATTATGACAAGGCAAAGCTACAGGTAAAATTAAGAGAGAAACCTCTATCCTCTTGGTTTGTCCCCAATCCACCTTGAAATTTAAGTGTTCAATTATTGAGCTAAGCTTGTTAGGCAGTAATTGTCAGAAATAAAATAAAAAAATAATAATCAATTAATATATACAAGAAAAGGTATAAACAGGGTTGTGGGTCATTTAAAAGATAACAGACCAATAGGACAGCTGAAAATAAATGTGAAATTTTATTAATTTACAGGATTCCAATGAAATTTGTATATCATTTCCAATACCTAAATAAGGTACTGTAATGTAATGCTTATTCTGATATAAAATTATGCACAAAAAAAAAAAAAAAAAAAAAACTGTATAGAATGATTATTGTGATGATGACAATTTTATTAATTTGAAAATTATTTGAAGGACATTTTGTTTTAAATTGAATTGTCCAAATAACTTTTTCTTTTGCTCTTATTACACAGATCAACACTAACCAAAAACATATAAAGCTGTTCAGTTATATTATGTCCGTTTGGTTGCAAAGAATATATAGGAGAAAATGAGAAGATAGACTTTAAACCCTATACGTTGCTATCTTATTTGTTATTGGCACGAGTGTTATTATGACCACTTTATAAATTATTTTGGATTTTTTAATTTTTAGTTATTTTTTATTATAATAATAATTTCAAATAAAATTATTAAAACTGACATTATTAATTTTGGAATATCTCATTTCACAATTAAACTCACACACCACTACATCATGAATTAAGCTTTATGGGAGCACTCACCTCCATCACTATATATCCATTTTCCCCAAATCTTATATTCAAAACTTACTCTCCCTCAAAACCTTCAAAACTTTTCGGTGACAATAATCCGACGATAACGATAGCAACCATTTGATTACCCACACTTCTCTGACAATGATAATGAGTGAAAGTTTTTTCAGTAACCATAACTCCATGAGATGAGAGAATTACAACAATAAAAGTTCAGAAAAAGTTCATAACTTTGATGGTGCTCTTAGCTCAGAGAAGATTGGCCTTATAAAGGTAAGTTTCTTAAAATAAAATAAAAAAATAACAAAAATAATAAAATATGTTCGTCATTTTTTTGGGATTGAACTCCCTAACATATGATCGAAATTCAAGAACATATGCCCGAACATTGTTTATTTGTTTGAGAACTGGTAACCGAACATTAATTACCAAAGAAAATGATGAGACGAGAAAGCGAGAGAGAGAGAGAGAGTAATCACACTTGGCTCTTCTTCTTTTTCGTGAGTTTTGTTAGGGTTTTTAGAAGAGATGTTTTTTGGGGTGTGGGGGGTGTGGATTCAATTGAGTGGGTGAAATGTTTTCACAATAATAATTTTGGTATTATTTGAAGGGAGAAAAGAAATTTTAAAGGTTTTAAAATTTAAAAGTGGGGGTCCAAACAAATGAGAGGTCCAAAATAATAGATGAAAATAATAAAAATAATAATAATAAGGGTAAATTACACTTTGCTCCTTTATGTTTTTTCATTTTTCCACTTTAACACTTAAAGTTTGTTTGTATGTTTTTTTTTTTTTTTTTGTCATTTTGACTTTTCATGCTTCAAGTTTTTCCTAATTTACTTCTAAAAAAAATACCACAATGACTCTCATATAACATCAAAAATATATTATTATATTAAAGTTAAAATTTGTGTTAGAAGTGTGAATTATATATAATAAAATACAAAATATTTCTATGTGACGTGTTTGTCAACGTGTCATTTTCTGTTTAATTTTGAATAGAATTAGCTTTAAGAAAAATTAAAATATAAAGGGTTGGAGTGAGGGAAAGTAGCCAAACATAAATAGGACAAAAGTGTAATTTACCCTAATAATAAATAATAAAAAAATCAAACCCAGCGTACACGGAACGATCCCAGTTGTTGAAGCAAATTTCTTTGAACTCATCTCGTCGTTGATCACGGTGTCGTAAGTTACATTCTAACCATAGTGTACTCTAATATTTATTATTCACGACAATTACTCACTAGAATTTGAAATGTGTAGCTCCTTTTCATTTTACTCATACCATTTTCCTTTCAAATTTATACCATAATAATGTGCACTGGTTTGAGAATTTTGCTATTTTAGTAATTTTTTAATTTTTTGTTATTTTATGAGATGAAAAAAGTTATGTGCTTGGGACGATTTGTAATTTTTTTGTAGTTAAATAGATGGTTATGGGAGAAAAAGTAATTGATTGATGTGTAGAATGTGACATTTTATTTATAAAAAAATTTATTTTTATTGACTATTTTAACCAAAATTAAACATCCCAAACAAAGCCTGAATTGTTAATTATCACTCTTTTTAGCTACTAGAGAAATAATTTTATTATTTATATTATCAACACTTTTTATATTTTTTGTATTTTTTATAATTGAATGTCCAGACCAACTTACACGCACCTCGATTAATTTCAAGACTTTGAAATTTACTTTGATCGGCAAAGAAAGAGATTATAGTACAACCAAACAAAAGAAAGAAATACAAAAGAACTGTTAGCAGATGGGAATGACATCCAATCCTGTAGTGACCTAAAGTTAACGATTCGATAAATTTCAATGACTTTAAGGTTTGAGATATTTGACTTTGTATGATTCAACTCTACGACATCTTGGATAGTAAATCCTTTGGTTACCTCTCCTCCCATGAAGCCAAACATGTTGGGGTTAACAAGCTTGCCAGTTTACTTCCTCTCCCTATTCAAGTTGCCAGTGGGTATTGCAAAAGTACTTCACAAAATTCAAGCTAACTTCCTTTGGGGAGGGACTGAAATTCGTAAGAAAGTGCAGTTAATTAACTGGAAGGAGATATGCCTAAGTAAAACTAAAGGTGGGTTGGGGGTGAGAAACCTAAGCCAGGTTAATGAGTGCTTACTAGTAAAATGGTGGTGGAGGTATGGCAAGGAGGAGACAGCTCTGTGGAAAAAAGTGATATGTAATAAGTATGGAGGTTTAGGAGGCGGATGGTGTCCCCTATCTATAAGTTCAGTATGGATGTCGCACACATGGAAGGATATAATATCAGTGGCTGGAGCCAACACTGCCTTGCGTGATTTCTTCTTGCAAAATTTCAGGCTAGTTGTCGGAAATGGTAGCAGACTGCAATTCTGGAATGATAAGTGGTGCCTCAACCAAAATCTGAGTGTGCTTTTTCCCAGATTATTCACATTATCAGTTGAAAAAGATGGGAAGTTGGCTGAATTCTTCAACAGAAAGGTGTCAGCTATTGGAATCTGGTCTTCAGACGTCCCCTCCTAGCATGGGAAGAGGAGGAAGTGCAAAAGCTTAACGATTTTCTGCGGAATGCGCCTAGCCTCCAAGAAGGGGTGGTAGACTCTTGTTCATGGTTAGCTCACCCGTCAGAAGAGTTCACTGTTGCATCACTTTGGATGTGGGTGGAAGCAAGGCAAGGGGTAGATCTGACAGTCACTAGGTGCATTTGGAATAATCTAGCCCCTCCCAAAGTCCAATTCTTGAGTTGGTTAGCGTGGAAAGGAAGGATAAAATGCTCTGAATTTTTGCAACGTATTGGAGTGTTGAGTCCAAGTACCTCTGCGCTCTGTGTGTTCTGCAGAGCTGAGTTGGAGACCATTAATCATGTTTTTCTCCACTGCCCTTTTATCTGGAAATTGTGGGCCAATTTAGTGAACTGGTGGAATTACAAATGGGTTAGTCCTGGAACAGTAGAGGGACTTCTTTTGTCGTGGGCAGGTATAAGAATGAAGAAGAAGATGCTAGCTGTCTGGAAAATAATTCCGGTAGCAGTTTTGTGGTCAATGTGGAGAAGTAGAAATGACTGTTTATTTAACAAGGTACAGCCGGAGTGGAATGCTCTGGAAGAACTAATAAAGGCTAGAGTAGCTTTGTGGGTAGCCACATCTTTAAAGGGTTTTAATTATTCGGTGCACGATGTCATTTATAACCTGAAGCAAATCTGTCTCTGTGTGTAGTATTGGCTGTTTTCTGGCTTTTTGTTTGCTGGTCTGATTCTGGTCTGATTACGCCACTGGTCTGTATCTGCGCCCTGGTCTGAGTCTGCTGCTGGTATGCATCTGTGTTATTATGTGGGGTTGCATTATGTTGAATCTGTGTTATTTGTTGGGTTGCAACATTTGTTGAATCTGTGTTTTGTTGCTGGTCTGATTCTGGTCTGATTGCCATTGGTCTATATCTGTGTTATGTATCTGATTCTGGTCTGATTCTGTATCTGATTGCCATTGGTCTGCATCTGTGTTATTATGTTGGGTTGCATCTGCTGATATAAATTTGTCTTGAAGCTGTTTGGGTATGCATCTGTGTTATTAACAACACAGATGGTTGGGTATGCATCTGTGGTATTATGCTTTGGTGCATAGGTAGTGGGTACATGCTGCTTGGCTATGAGGTCTGCTGGTCTGGGTGGACACTATTGTTGGTTGGTCACTGGGTGGCTCATACTCTGCTAGTGTTGGTTGGTCACTGGTATATCAGTTGTGTATATCAGTTGGTTTCTTTGTTCCATTTTAATTTAGTCTATCCTTTAGCTTGTTCTTCCTTCCTGCTCTCTCTTGTTGGTTCCTCACCAGCTGGCGCTTGGTGCTTTTTTAGCACCAAGCTCCTCTTTATTGATGTAATATTGCACCCTGTATGTTTCATCAATAAAGATTTCATTTTTGCCGATCAAAAAAAAAAAAAAAAAAAAAAAAAAAAAAAAAAAAGTCGGTCAAACACGTGTAATTATTTTGAATAAAGTAATAATGTACAATAAAAAAGTATATACAAAAAATTTAGGGTAAATTACAAATAGACCTCTTAAAATTTGTTTAAAATACAGATTATCCCTCATGCTTTGAAAAATTACAAATACTCTATTGTTAGAATTTTTTATTTGACAGAATTAATTGAAAATTCCTAACTACTTTTCTATAATAATGATAAAATTACTTAAATTATTAACTGAAATAAATTTCTAATATCATTAAAAAAAATACTAATTAGTTGATTATTTATTAATAAAAGAGACCATTTGTTATAAAATTGAAAACTTGAAGGGGCGAGATATAATTTCCAAAACCACATAGAACAAATCATATTTTAAACAAACTTCAAGAGTATATTTATAAATATATATATATATATATATATATAAAACGATGTTTTGAGTTGTGAGTCTATCACTTTAAAACTAAAAAATTCATTAAAATGTCTTTTAAAAAAAAACTATTGTCTCGTGTCATTATGAGATTGATGTTTAAAAATTATTGCAGAAAATGTTTTCCTGATTTTATAATATGCAAGGTTTGAATACAAGACTAGTTATAATATCATCTTGAATTTTTAACCACAAAATTATCTAAACTTATATTATTCAAAAATGATAATTTTATTATTTTTAATATACCATATATTAAAATTGTAGATTAATTAGTTTCAAATGATTATACATTTTTTAAAAAGCTGGACTTTAATCAAGTTTAAATTTAATGGGCACGTGAGGGGTCTATCTGAGAGAGAGAAAAAAAAAAAAAAAACTTCAAATGATATTTTTCATTTCAGTTACACACTTACAACACTTGACTAGTTCACTTATATACACAGATGCATTGTTCACTCTAACTAAGTTTGTTACAAAATTTGTTGTGAATTTGTTACAAGAAAATGATCTCATATAATCAAACTATAGGCTTGTACTATTCCCTTAACATTCATACCAATGGCTGACGTACAACTACCATACAAAGCAGTCTTAGTAGGTCTCCTATGTGCACCTGAAGAGAACCTCAAGATCTCAGATTTACTGACAACTATTGGATCATGACTTATACCAACCGCTATAGCTGAAGGTATAGCAGATGTAGCTGGAGATGGAGATGTAGCAGGTGTAGTTAGAGTAGCTGGAGTAGCTGGAGCTGCTGGAGCTGAACACTTATCAGTCTCCCTTAAGCTAAAAGGTAGGAGACCAACTAAAAGCTTGGACTGGAAAAAAAGAAAACAAGAAACAGGAAGAGATTTTGTAAAAATGTCAGCCACTTGATCAGAAGAAGCCACATGACGAATAAGAAGTTTCTTCGCCAAGGCTTTTTCACGCACAAAGTGGTAATCAATTTCAATGTGCTTGGTCCAAGCATAAAACACCGAGTTGACAGCAAGAGAAAGAGCAGACAAGTTATCACACTAGAGAACAGGAACTGAAGAAGGACTAATATGCAGATCTTTAAGAAGCATTTGAAGCCAAGCAACTTCAGCACTAGCAAGGGCCATAGCCCTATATTCGGCTTCAGTAGAAGATCGAGCAACAGTTGGTTGTTTCTTAGCAGCCCAAGACACCGAGTTAGGTCCAAGAAAGATGCAAAAACCTAAGGTAGAACGTCTATCACATGGACTACCAGCCTAGTCAGCATCAGAGAAAACATGTAGATCAAATGCACCAGAGGAAAAGATCAAACCAGACTGTAAAGAACCTTTAACAAACCGTAAAATCTGCTTAGCCATAGCAAAGTGAGCTTGAGTAGGACTGTGCATATACTGACAGGCTTGGTTGACAGCAGATACCAAATCAAGACGAGTAATAGTCAAGTATTGAAGACCACCAACAAGACTGCAATAAAGAGCAGGATTAGAGAAGAGAACATCAGAAGAAGAGACAGCAGGTTTAGCAGAAAGAGGAGAAGAAGCTGGCTTGAAATCAGTCATGCCAGCACACTTGAGAAGAGTAGAGGTATACTGAGATTGAGACAAAAAATAACTAGAAGAAGTAGAAGTAACAGAAATACCAAGGAAATAGGAGAGGCTGCCTAATTCCTTAAGGGAAAAAGCTGAATGTAACTGAGAAATGAGGTGTTGAAGATGAGAAGGAGAACTCCCAGTAATAAGAATAGCATCCACATAAACCAAAAGATAGGTTAATAAGGGAGAAGAGGCTTGAACAAATAGAGAATTGTCACAATGACTATTGATAAAACCAAAAGAAAGCAAGAAATTAGAGAAAGTGGAAAACCAAGCTTGTGGAGCTTGTTTCAAACCATAGAGAGACTTGTTAAGCTTGCAAACATAGGTAGGAAATTGAGAATGAACAAAACCAGGAGGCTGAGACATGAAAACATCTTCTTTAAGGTGGCCATGAAGAAAAGCATTGGAGACATCCAATTGTTGAATAGGCTAGTTATAGTGGAGAACAATACAAAGAAAAACTCTGATGGTAGGCAACTTAGCAGCTGGACTAAAAGCGCCTAAGAAATCAATGCCTACTTCCTAAAGATAGCCCTTAGCAACAAGTCTAGATTTGTACGTAACAATCGAACCATCTGAGCCTTTTTTAATCCGAAACACCCATTTGCAACCAACAATATTTTGAGTAGGAGAAGGTGGGACAAGAGTCCAAGTATGCTGATCTTGTAAGGAAATAAATTTCTCAAGCATAGAATTAAACCAATGAGAACATTGAAGAGCTTCTTTATAAGATTGTGGTTCATAGATAAAAGGAGAAGTGGAAGAAGAATAAGAAGGAGCAGTTAGACCAAATTGAGAAGAAGTGGCAGCAGCTTTAGCTCGAGTAACCATAGAATGGGAATTAGTGGAAGCAGGAGGAGGTAAGATTGGAATAGTAAGATGAATACTAGGTGGAGAAGAAGAAATAGGAGAGGAAAGAAAACCAGGAGCTGTAGAAAAGGATGTAGAAGAAGAAGAGGCTGAACCAGGGAAGACAAAACTAGGAGATGCAGAACTTGAAGCATTGAGAGTAGAAGAAGATGACTCAGACATAAGACAATTAGAACTAGCAAGAGGAAGAGAATGAGATAAAACAAAATGAGAAGGAGGAACAGAAGATGTAGGACCCCAGAAAAATGAAGAAATAGCATCCTTAGAAGAAAGGAGAGGAGGAATAGATGAAGATGAGGAAACAGAAGGAAAAGAGAGCTCATCAAAAATGACATGTCTGGAGATATAAACAGTGCCAGAAAAAGGATCCAAACACTTGTAACCCTTGTAACTAGGATGATAGCCAATAAGCACACAAGCCTTTGATCTAGGCTCCAACTTATGAGAGGTATAGGGACGTAACCATGGATAACGTTTACACCCAAATACCTTGAGAAATGCATAGTTTGGAGCAGTCTTGTATAAAACTTCAAAAGGACTAATGTAGACACCCCATTTTTGACCGTCCTCAAGACTTGGACGTCACCGCTTGAACACTCAGTGATCATCCTTGTTTGTGTTTGTCTTGAGTTCCCGAAGGTCTTGGCTACGCGCCTTGCCTCAGGATCTCTCAACTCGACTGTTTTGTGTCTGGTTTTGTACCAAACACATGTGTTTTTCCTTTGAGGGGCAGGTAATGGCTTGTTGACCATCCCCATACATCACCGGCCATGGCTTGAGGCCACCGGCCACTGGTTTGTTGCCACCGGCCAAATATTTGGCCGACCGGCACTCTTTGTAGTTGACCGGCCATCTATTTTGGTCAAATTACATTTCTGGCCGGCCAACCACTGTGCATCTGCTTTTGCATATATTTTTATGCCAGCTGTGCTAGCTGGCATACTGTCACGACCCCAAACCGCCCCTAGTAGTTTGGTGCCGTGATGGCCAGTAATCCGAGATTACCGAAGGCCAACTTTCAAAAGCTTACTCAATCAAAATATAATAAACGGGGCTCACAAATGCGGAAGCAATAAATCAAATACAAGTCGTCCATAAGAGCAGTGCATAGATCAAATGTAATGACATACATCTTTGCATAACTTTACAACTTGAATACAACAAAGTAAAATACATATTACATCTTGATCAAAAGGCTTCTCGAGCCGACATATACAAAATACAGTGAATACAAGCCAAGAAGCATGATTTTCAAGATTCGTCGACATAAAAAAAATAAATGACATCGCCGACGTGAATACAAAACAAGGCCGACATAATCATGGATCCAAAACAAGCTTTCAAAAACATATTCTAGGCGTCGCCGACGTCCTGCTCATCACCTACATATATAGAGAGAGGGTGAGCTTGGATACTCAGTGAATGGTACAAATAATAAAGGTTTAGCATGAACAATAGCCGAAGTCTTTTCCAAACAAAACATGCCATGACCATACGAATATTAGCCGAGATCCTTTCGGAGCAAAACACATCAAAACTTTATCAAAACAAGAGATGAACCGTATTCATTTATCAAGTCTTACAAGTCTCAAGGGATGCTTACTGGCATCGGCAAAACACAAATCAAGCTTTCCGAACAAACAAATCCACGCGGTAAACCGTCAGTGCCAAAACAAAGACTGCATGATCCGTAATCGATTAGTCAAAGGTACTGTGAAAGTTTATAGTCCTCCAGCACAAGGGACTTGTGTTACTTAAGCCCGTAGCTCTTTTTAACACGATGGAACTTGTGTTACTTAGGCCCGTAGCCCGCTTTAACATGATGGAACTTGTGTTACTTAGGCCCGTAGCCCGCTTTAACACAGTAGTTTTTCCAAGAAAGGACCGTATCCTTTTTATATTTAGTGCTGCGAAAGTTTAGAGTCCTCCAGCACAAGGGACTTTTCAAGGATGACATCAAAAACAAAGCTTATACTTGATACATCAAAACATAGCTATTCATCCATGCTTAACAAATACTTTCGTCAAAACAAAGCAAAGCAAGATTTATCAAAATAGTATAACATAGCTTTATTAAAAATACCACTCACATAGATCTCCTCGGGTGTAGGCTCAAAGCAAAGATCAAGGACCTACAATCACATGGCAATCACATCCTCAAAACAAGCTTTATATGCATGCAAATGATCCCGGCATTATCACCAGATCCAAGTCAATAGCAAAGCAAAACATGTTGGGAGTTTAAACACTGCTCCCGTCTCATGAAAACACACTGGGTACCAACCAGGTCTCTGCCGAGGTCCTACACCTCCCTGCCGAGGTGTGGTCCCGATGGCCTCATCCAAAAGCAAAGTCGGGAAAACCTAGGTTTCCCTTTGAAGAACATGAAGAACATGATGAGCATGATCATGAGGAAGATGAATGCTAGATCATAACTTGTTACAAAAATCTGAGATTTCATGCCATGAGTTCAAAACATGGACCCGGGTACCCATACAAGAAGGTCATGCAAGAACAAACACAAAACATGGTTCTTGTTCCAAACTTTCGGATCAAAACAAGACTTTTCTTCAAGAACACATGAATACTATCTTTCTCTTCCGAAACCAACTTCAAATCGATGCATGACATGCAAAACAAATTCGATCATGCAATGCAGCTAGATGATCAATAACAACAACCAGAGTAGATTAAGATTCTTACCCCAAAGCTCGAATCTAACGGCTCAACTCCAAAGGTCAACTCGAAAATCTACTCTCTCACTCTAAAACTCCTTCTCCCTCTTCTTGAACTTCTCTCTCTTCAAGAACAAAACTTGCAACAAAATGATACAAAAGAATGATATGTTTACAGGCCTGCCGGCTGACTTATCCTTCAGCTCGGACACGTGGCGCTTCCGGGTTGGTTCAACTCAAAAGGTGACTGATTGATAAGACAACTCTATGACAAAGCGTATGCAGCAAGCTAAGGCAAGACACATCGGCAAGTAATGACATCGGCCAAAGTCAAAGCTTCGGCAACAGGGTAACAAAGACATCGGCTAGGGAGGACGACACTTAACTAACCTGTGCCACACCTCGGCCTGGGTGTTCCACACCTCGGTCTAGGCCATACCTGCCCAAGGACAAGGATCACTAAGTGCAAAACATCTCGACCAACATGCCCGGGGTGAAGATGGGGGTCGACCAAGTGGTTCCAAAACAGTTCTAAGTACAAAGGTTCAGAGGTGAACTAAGCTCAAGATGACCTCGGCTACACACCAAGCAAGGAACAAAATCATGCAAGCAACACTTAAACAAAACAAGGCAAGGCAAAACTTGCAAAACAACATAACAAGACAAGATCATGCATGAATGTATGCAAGTATGACAAGAGTAAGGTGAGGGTTGCTACAGTCTACCCCCCTTAAAGAAGTTTGGTCCCCAAACTTGAGTTACCTTGCTCAATAAACAATTCCGGATAACGGATTCTCACATCCTCTTCCTTTTCCCACATGGTTTCTGTGCCATAATGCTCCTTCCATTTGACCTTTACCATTGGTATCGATTTGTTGCTCAACTGCCTCACTTGCCTGTCAATAATCCTCATTGGTTTCTCCTCGTAGCCCAAATCCTCATTAATCGTAATCCCAGAATGATCAATTATGTGTAGTGGATCTCGGATGTACTTCCTCAACATCGAAACATGAAACACATTGTGGACTTGGCTTAAATCTGGCGGCAAAGCAAGTCTGTAGGCGACGAGGTTAATTCTCTCAAGAATTTCAAACGGTCCAATATACCGGGGTGCTAATTTACCTTTCTTTCCAAATCTTGAAACTCCTGTCATCGGCGAGATCCTCAAAAATACATGATCCCCAACCTCGAATTCTAGCTCCCTTCTCCTCTGGTCGGCATAACTCTTCTGTCGACTCTGCGCGGTTCTAATCCTCTGCTGAATGAGCTTAATCTTTTCGGTCATTCCTTGAACTAACTCGGGGCCAATCATAGCTATATCTCCCACCTCGGCCCAACATATCGGCGACCTGCACTCCCTTCCATACAAAGCTTCGTACGGCGCCATTCTAATGCTGGCTTGATAACTGTTGTTGTATGCGAATTCTACTAATGGCAGATGCGATTCCCAACTTCCCTTGAAATCCATTACACACATTCTAAGCATATCCTCAAGTGTCTGAATGGTTCTTTCCGTTTGCCCATCAGTCTGGGGGTGAAAAGCTGTGCTAAACCTCAACTCAGTCCCCAAGGCTCCTTGCAAGCTCTGCTAAAATCTGGAAACGAATTTCGAATCTCGGTCTGATACAATAGACAGCGGCACACCGTGAAGTCTAATAATCTCATTCATATACAGTTCGGCAAGTCCGTCGGCATTGAACGTAGTTTTAACTGGCAAGAAGTGTGCTGACTTAGTTAACATGTCAACGATAACCCAAATTGAATCCATACCTCTTTGCGTCCTTGGCAAACCCACCACAAAATCCATGGAGATGTGTTCCCATTTCCACTCAGGAATTGGCAAGGGTTGAAGAAGTCCTGCTGGTCTTTGGTGTTCTGCCTTCACTTGCTGACAACACAGACACTGGAATACGAACTCAGCTATTTCTCTTTTCATATTTGGCCACCAGAAGGTCCGCTTCACATCTTGATACATCTTGGTGCTTCATGGATGAACGGCAAATTTGGAGTTGTGGGATTCTTGCAAAATCTTCCTTTTTAACTCTGGGATGTCGGCCACGCATAACCTTCCTTCAAATTTGAGTACTTGATTTTCGATGGTGTATCCTGATCTCGGCTTTGTGACAATCTCCTCGGCTACTTTCTTGAAGAATTTATCCTCCATCTGTCTTGTCTTTACCTCATCAACAATAGTCGGCTCCACTACTATCATGGTCAAACACGCCAAATTTCCATCTGACTTCCTACTCAAAGCGTCGGCCACGCTGTTAGCTTTACCTGGGTGATATTGAATTTGCATATCATAGTCTTTCAACAACTCAAGCCACCTTCTCTGTCTCAAATTCAATTCCTTCTGAGTGAACAGGTACTTTAAACTCTTATGATCTGTAAAAACCTGACAAGAAGCTCCATACAAATAGTGACGCCAAATCTTTAAAGCAAATACGGCGGCTGCTAGCTCCAAATCATGGGTGGGATAGTTCCTTTCATGTGGCTTTAACTGACGAGATGCATATGCTATGACTTTACCCTTTTGCATCAGTACGCAACCCAAACCCTTATGCGATGCATCACTATAGATATGAAACTCTTCATTACCAGATGGAAGTACGAGTACTGGTGCTGTAACTAACCTCGTCTTCAGTTCCTGGAAAGCTGACTCCCGATCTTTAGTCCATTCATACAGTGCTCCCTTCTTAGTCAATTGTGTCAATGGAATTGCAATAATTGAGAAATCCTTCACAAACTTCCTGTAATAACCTGCCAAACCCAGAAAATTACGAATCTCGGACACATTAGTCGACCTCGGCCAATTTACTACGGCCTCAATTTTGCTAGGATCAACCGAGATACCCTCTTCATTAATCACATGACCCAAGAATGAGATAGTAGGAAGCCAAAACTCACACTTGTTAAACTTAGCATACAATTTCCGGTCTCTCAAAATCTGTAAGGCAAGTCTCAAATGATTTTCATGTTCAGTTTTACTCTTGGAATAGATCAATATATCATCAATGAAGAAAACTACAAACTCATCTAAATATGGCTTGAAGACTCTGTTCATTAAATCCATAAATGCAGCAGGGGCATTGGTCACCCCAAAAGGCATTACTAAAAACTCGTAGTGGCCATATCTTGTCCGAAAAGCAGTCTTCTCAACATCTTCGGCTTTAACTTTAAGCTGGTGGTAACCAGACCTAAGGTCAATCTTAGAAAAGACTCGTGCTCCTTGTAATTGGTCAAGCAAATCATCAATCCTAGGTAATGGGTACTTGTTCTTAATGGTGACCTTATTAAGTTCTCTGTAATCGATACAAAGACGGAGTGTGCCATCCTTTTTCTTAACAAATAAAACAGGTGCTCCCCATGGTAAAGTGCTCGGCCTAATAAAACCCTTATCCAACAATTCTTGTAATTGCAGTTTCAATTCCCAAAGTTCAGCTGGGGCCATCCTGTAGGGTGTTTTGGAGATCGGCTGGGTTCCTGGCATGATATCAACAGTAAACTCTATCTCTCTATCGGCTAAGCGGCCAGGAAATTCGTTCGGGAAGACGTCGGGGAATTCATTAACAACTGGGATGTCGGCTAAATTAACACTTCCATTCTGATCACCCAGTATACTACACAAGTAGCCTCGACACCCCTTCTGAATTAACTTATAGGCCTTAATGGACGAAATCAAGTAAGGTGGGGGCACTATCCCCTTACCCTGGAAAATAATCTCAGCTAGGATTGGGGGTCTCAGTGTGACACTTTTCGAAACACAACTAATAGATGCATGATTTGCGACTAACCAATCCATTCCCAGTATAACATCAAAATGAGTTATGTCCAGAGGCATTAAATCTACTAACAATTCAACATTCTCAATCACAACAACACATGCTCTATAAATGGATGCAACAATCATAGATCTCCCATATAGAGTAGACACAGATAATACATAATCAAGGGGTTCTAGTTCTCTATTAATCTTCTCGGCAAACTTAGCAGATACAAACGAATGCGTAGAACCCGAATCAATCAACACATAGGCATTTTGGGAGCAAATTAGGAGTATACCTGACACCACTGTCTCAGCATTCTGAGTGTCTCCTGGTACTAGCGCAAATACTATGCCCTGTCTCATCTGTCCTTTTCCAACATTACCCTTCTGGACGGAACCCGAGATATTCTCACCTTTCTTGTTATTGTCAGCCTTTGTCTTAGGGAAATCTTTCACGTAATGACCCATTTCACCACATTCATAACAAGCTCCAGACGTCTGATAACAGACCCCGAAATGTTGCTTCCCACAATCCGAACACGTCGGTTTAGCATTACCTTCCTGCCTTAGGTTACCAGCACTGCCCATGTTCGTCTTCTTCTTGGTGCCCAGCTGTGCTCGGCGATTGTCATAGTTCTGTCTCTTTCGCTGGTTCTCCCCCGAGCTCTGGTATCGATTCAGGTTAGCTTCGGCCAGAATGGCTTTGTCCAACACTTCAGCGTAAGTCGGCATATTGTGCAAGTTAACCCGGTCTTGAATCGGTCCGCGAAGCCCACTCTCGAACTTCCTGGCCTTCATGTATTCATCGTTGGCCATGTGAGGTGCAAACCTCGCCAACTCAGTAAAAGCGCGGTCGTATTCCGCCACTGTTCGGTTGCCTTGCGTCAAAGTCTGAAATTCGGTAGCCTTGCGGTTTCGAACACTTAGGGGAAAGTGTTTGTTGTAGAACAACTCTAAGAATCGGGTCCAGGTCAGATCTGGATTGCTTTCTCGAACCATCATCCACCATCTGCGAGCGTCATCATCTAACGTGAATGCTGCCAACGTCACCTTCTGAGCGTTGGTGCTAGGAAAGATCTCGAACAACTTTTCCATTTCCAAAACCCACGCCTCAGCCTTCATTGGCTCTATACCCCCAGAGATTCTCGGTGGTTTCATTTTCTTGAACTCCCTGATTAAAGCTATTGTGCCATCCCCATATAAGGCTGGATGCGGAGGAACTTGCGGCACTGGAGGAGGTGGATGCGGAACTACATTTCGGCCGTTAGTCTGCTCGGCCTGAGTCAACGTGGCACTAGCGTACTGCTGTCTTGTTTGCCTCAACTCGCGGGCCAAACCTTCAACTAATCTTTCCAATTTGTCCAATCTGTCTTCGGGCTGATCCCGGCCAATTGGAGGTCTACCTCTCCTCATGATGCTATGAGCATGCAAAGTGTGACTTTAAAACAAATAAGCAAATAACCACGTAGGCAAGTAACAAGTAGGTATGTCAAGACAATGCACACCTCGTTCAAATAGCAAGCACCATGATGCAATCCTAACATCTTTCTAAGGGAAATCCTATGCTCTTCAGGACTCAAAGCGTCTGAATGATGTATACTCAGGAACTTGTGCTCTGATACCATTCTGTCACGACCCCAAACCGCCCCTAGTAGTTTGGTGCCATGATGGCCAGTAATCCGAGATTACCGAAGGCCAACTTTCAAAAGCTTACTCAATCAGAATATAATAAACGGGGCTCACAAATGCGGAAGCAATAAATCAAATACAAGTCGTCCATAAGAGCAGTGCATAGATCAAATGTAATGACATACATCTTTGCATAACTTTACAACTTGAATACAACAAAGTAAAATACGTATTACATCTTGATCAAAAGGCTTCTCGAGCCGACATATACAAAATACAGTGAATACAAGCCAAGAAGCATGATTTTCAAGATTCGCCGACATAAAAAAAATAAATGACATCGCCGACGTGAATACAAAACAAGGCCGACATAATCATGGATCCAAAACAAGCTTTCAAAAACACATTCTAGGCGTCGCCGACGTCCTGCTCATCACCTACATATATCTAGAGAGGGTGAGCTTGGATACTCAGTGAATGGTACAAATAATAAAGGTTTAGCATGAACAATAGCCGAAGTCTTTTCCAAACAAAACATGCCAAGACCATACGAATATTAGCCGAGATCCTTTCGGAGCAAAACACATCAAAACTTTATCAAAACAAGAGATGAACCGTATTCATTTATCAAGTCTTACAAGTCTCAAGGGATGCTTACTGGCATCAGCAAAACACAAATCAAGATTTCCGAACAAACAAATCCACGCGGTAAACCGTCAGTGCCAAAACAAAGACTGCACGATCCGTAATCGATTAGTCAAAGGTACTGTGAAAGTTTATAGTCCTCCAGCACAAGGGACTTGTGTTACTTAAGCCCGTAGCTCTTTTTAACACGATGGAACTTGTGTTACTTAGGCCCGTAGCCCGCTTTAACATGATGGAACTTGTGTTACTTAGGCCCGTTGCCCGCTTTAACACTGTAGTTTTTCCAAGAATGGACCGTATCCTTTTTATATTTAGTGCTGCGAAAGTTTAGAGTCCTCCAGCACAAGGGACTTTTCAGGGATGACATCAAAAACAAAGCTGATACTTGATACATCAAAACAGAGCTATTCATTCATGCTTAACAAATACTTTCGTCAAAACAAAGCAAAGCAAGATTTATCAAAACAGTATAACATAGCTTTATTAAAAATACCACTCACATAGATCTCCTCGGGTGTAGGCTTAAAGCAAAGATCAAGGACCTACAATCACATGGCAATCACATGCTCAAAACAAGCTTTATATGCATGCAAATGATCCCGGCATTCTCACCAGATCCAAGTCAATAGCAAAGCAAAACATGCTGGGAGTTTAAACACTGCTCCCGTCTCATGAAAACACACTGGGTACCAACCAGGTCTCTGCCGAGGTCCTATACCTCCTTGCCGAGGTGTGGTCCCGATGGCCTCATTCAAAAGCAAAGTCGGGAAAACCTGGGTTTCCCTTTAAAGAACATGAAGAACATGATGAACATGATCATGAGGAAGATGAATGCAAGATCATAACTTGTTACAAAAATCTGAGATTTCATGCCATGAGTTCAAAACATGGACCCGGGTACCCATACAAGAAGGTCATGCAAGAACAAACACAAAACATGGTTCTTGTTCCAAACTTTCGGATCAAAACGAGACTTTTCTTTAAGAGCACATGAATACTATCTTTCTCTTCCGAAACCAACTTCAAATCGAAGCATGACATGCAAAACAAATTCGATCATGCAATGCATCTAGATGATCAATAACAACAACCAGAGTAGATTAAGATTCTTAACCCAAAGCTCGAATCTAACGACTCAACTCCAAAGGTCAACTCGAAAATCTACTCTCTCACTCTAAAACTCCTTCTCCCTCTTCTTGAACTTCTCTCTCTTCAAGAACAAAACTTGCAACAAAATGATACAAAAGAATGATATGTTTATAGGCCTGCCGGCTGACTTATCCTTCAGCTCGGACACGTGGCGCTTCCGGGTTGGTTCAACTCAAAAGATGACTGATTGATAAGACAACTCTATGACAAAGCGTATGCAGCAAGCTAAGGCAAGACACATCGGCAAGTAATGACATCGGCCAAAGTCAAAGCTTCGGCAACAGGGTAACAAAGACATCGGCTAGGGAGGATGACACTTGACTAAGCTGTGCCACACCTCGGCCTAGGTGTGCCACACCTCGGTCTAGGCCATACCTGTCCAAGGACAAGGATCACTAAGTGCAAAACATCTCGGCAAACATGCCCGAGGTGAAGATGGGGGTCGACCAAGTGGTTCCAAAATAGTTCTAAGTACAAAGGTTTAGAGGTGAACTAAGCTCAAGATGACCTCGGCTACACACCAAGCAAGAAACAAAATCATGCAAGCAACACTTAAACAAAACAAGGCAAGGCAAAACTTGCAAAACAACATAACAAGACAAGATCATGCATGAATGTATGCAAGTATGACAAGAGTACGGTGAGGGTTGCTACACATACACTTTGCTCCCCTCCATACATGTGTATGGAGGGATCTCCCTCTTGACTAGCTTGTTTGGAAAACTTTACAAGAGGGATTGTCTATAAGAGGGAGCCTCTTCTCCCTCCATTAAGGTGACAAAAAACATTTCAGAGGAGCTCTGAGATTAGGGTTTGAGTTTGCAGCTATTCCATCTCTATATCTCTCTCTTTTTGCCTTGTGTGTGTGTTTAGTCTTACTATTGCACACAAACACCTAGTCCTACACCTTATCTTGGTTGCTGAGGGACCAGAAGGCTGTTCTTGGTGTTTTTGGGTGGTTTTGAGCTTGAAGAAACTGCTGGAGCATCATTCTTGAAGAGGGTTTACAAGGGTAACAATCTTACCCATTTTTTCCCATTTTTGTATAGCCTTTTCACCTATCTTGCAACTGTTTTTAGACTTTGTGTATAACATATAAAAGTCTTGTTTTTTCCTACTCTAAATAGTTGTTTAAGAGTGTTTTAATCTTTGGAGTTGTTCGACCCCTCTTAGGACTTGTTTGGCCCCATTTTGTGCCATTTTGGTTGAGCTCCGGGACCACCTTGTTTGGGCCTCCTCACCACTGAAATCTTGAGGGATTTCAGTGGTGAGGATGGTGCCTTGAGGTCCTAAGAAGGAGAGGGCCACCCCCTCTCCTTGTTGTCTTCAATAATGGCCATTTAAGCCTCATTAGTGAGCACCTTGTTTAAGTGTATGTTGGCCATGCCTTAACTATTTTTTATGACTATCTTGCCATGATATAGCATTGTTGTGAGTTGGTTTAGGTACACCATGCTTGCTTAGCATACTTGTCTTGTAATGCCATGAATTGCCTTAACATGCCTTGTGCTTTGAGCCTTGTTTCTAGCATGTTTTTGGCTTAGCTTTGTGAAGCTTTTATGCTTGTTTTAGCAAGCTAAAGGTCTGTTTTTGGTCATTTGGGTTGTCTATGCTTTGCTTTGTATAGCTACCATGTAACCTCTCTTGTATGCCTTAAGCATTGACCCCTCTAGCATGCCATCCTTGCATCATTTCAGTGGTTTGGAACCACTTGTTATGTCATTTCAGTCCTCATGATATGCTCGTATGCTTGCATTTGATGCCCCTTTCATGCTTTAAAAGGTTGGTGTTTCTTGCTCCATGTTTGTGCCATTGGGTATGCCTCTAGGATTAGATCATTTAGATGCCATCTAAGTGGTTTTTGGGGCTTACTTTTACATGATTTAGGATTGTTTTAGTTCATTTTGGTCATTTGCTTCATATGTCATATGGCCATGGTTTAAGTCCTTGGGCTTGGTGGCATGCCTAGCTTGCATTGTAGATTGGTTTGGCACCTTCTCTAACATGACTTTCAGAGCTTATAATGCATGCCATTTGTCCATGTTTGCATCCTCTTAAGTGTGCTTGAGTGTTATTTCTATATGCCTAAGTGTTGGTCCTTGTGTGCATGCATGTTTGCATGTCATTTTGCCTTCATTCTTGAGCATATTGGCCACTGTTTTGGGCTTAGTATAGAGCTGCCCAAATTAGTTTAAGTCCATAGTTCGCATGTTGTAGCATGCTCACCTTGTGTGTTG
Organism: Camellia sinensis; assembly: GCF_055761805.1. Taxonomy (NCBI): domain Eukaryota; kingdom Viridiplantae; phylum Streptophyta; class Magnoliopsida; order Ericales; family Theaceae; genus Camellia; species Camellia sinensis. Next base: position 115,319,948 of record NC_138963.1, read on the forward strand.
TTGCATACTTGTGTGTTGTCACATGTTTAGGTTGTCTAATATGTTTGCTCCATGTGTTATGGCATGATTGAATGAAGTCACATGCTTGCTTGCATGCTTGAACATCCCCATTGTATTTGGCATACTTATTGGTTAGCATGATCGTCACATGCCTTGTATGCTTGTTCGCATTGCTCATGTTGCATACTAGCTCATACGTCTAGGTTGCATTGCATTGACATGCATGCTTAGCCTCTTGAATTGAGTATGACAGAGGTTGAGCTACTTGCTTGTTTATGTGCATTTCATTTGAAATCAAAGTGCATAACTTGGTTTCTTGGGCCATCACGCATCGAAATGCGCGATTGGTGGTCCGAGAACCGAGAACCATGTCCCTTTGAGTCATAAACATGATAAGGGATGTGTTGGTGCACACATTTTCTTGGAATGCGTTGCCATGCCTTGTTTTGCCCTCTGCTGCTGTCAAAACAGGATTCTGCAGGAAGATTTGGCCGGCCGGCCATCTTTAGTGCCGACCGACCAATAATTGCTGGCCGATAGCTTAACCAGTGGCCGGTGATCATTTCCTTTGCCCGGTGACCATTTCCCTTGGCCGGTGGTATCCCACAGGGTTCATAGAGTGCACCTTGGGAATTTTGCAATGATCAGAGAAGGAAAACAGTGTGGACAGAGGCAACTTGTGCATGGTAGTGGACTTTCGAGCGGAGCCGAGCACGCATTGCATTGGGCCCTCTCCCCGAGGCTGTTTACTGTTTTATTAGATTAGTTAATTTGCTTAACTAGTTTAATTGGTCTGTAATATTTAATTAGCTTGTAGGTTAGTTAAATCTGTATTATTCTTTCGATCCCTCCGAGCGAGGGCAAATTTGTAATAAGTGTGGGTGCGTGTGTGCATGTCTTCCAACCCCCACTTCTTTCTCCCTTTTACTTACATACGTGCATCATTCATCAGTATTGCATGCATCGGGCTCGGCACATCGTACTAACTGCATAGTGTTTCAAATCTAACTTGAATATGTGCATCAAATGGTTGCATTTCACATGCCATCCTAGGATTAGCCGAGCCTATCCTAATTGCATTCTGTATGCGTTGCATTAGGCACTTAACATGGACTTGGATCATACATTGATTGCTAACGAGTTCTTTGTTTTGGCTTGGAGTACAGTGCAAGTATTTTGTGCTTTAGCATCTCGCACGAGTGTGAATGTTAACATGACAGCATGCTTACCATGTGGCTAGATGCTTATGTGATATGAACTGCCTGAATGCCAGTGGGTGAAGGTTGGATTGCTTGAGTTGGAACAACTCATCAAAATCCGTGTTTCAGACTACTCGCGAGTAGCAAATTTCAAAAGATTTTCCAAATAAACGGATATGCGGTGCTTTGTTCCAAATTAGGCGATCTAGTCTATACTTGTTTTGCTGTGCGCATCACATAGTAATTCTAGCTAATTAACCGAAATAAGAACACATAACATTTTCAAAATTGGATATCATGGTCAGTAGAGGCCGATCTTCAGATCGGGCGAGAGGGGGTGCTCATAGCTGACATTCCCCAATCGTACCCAAGTTCCCGAGCCGAGGCAACTTTGGTAATGACGGACACGTGGCCTTAGGCAAACGAGTCAAGGTTTCCTAAATTCCCCCATTAAAAAATATTTAGGTGGCGACTGTATCTGGCAAAGCAGTCCATGTTTGGCACTTCTTTTCTAAAAATCTGTTTTCTCAAAATGATTTGTCAGATTTGGACTCTTTGGTTCAGACTAAGAACCGTGACACAAAAAGGGAGTCTAAACTGTGGTGGCATAAGGCCCGAGGGCGCGTCCACAGTTTTCTGGCGACTCTGCTGGGGACTTTAAAGAGCTTGACTCGAACTCATGATATCTTGTTTTGACTACATTTATGTGTTTCTTTGCATTGCATGTGCATTGGTGCGCCTAGGACACCGTGTTGGCCATCTGCTATTCCTGAATGGTTTGTCAGAGGCTTGCCTTGTCAAGGCATGACCATAAGGCTGACCGATTGCGGGCTCTGCAAGTATGGGAACACAAACCCCGATTTTTACCGGGGCACCCTTTTGACCATTCGACCTAGTGCATATTCGGAATCCGTAGTGACCATTCCAAACTAGGATAGGTTGCTTACCCGATTATAGGTTGTTTGAAACCGCTGCGTGCGTAGTGAAACCCTAGCTCCTGACAACATAGGACAGGGAAACCCTACCCCAGCATAGGGGTGTTTTGGTTCTCATTTACTTGCTATGTGCTTTTAGAGTGTGTCTCTATAGGGAATGTGCATATCAGTTTGCAAGTTTGAGTACCAGGCCTGAGGGCATCAGTATTAGTGTTTTGGGCAACCAGTTATATCTGTGGGTATCAAACTCAGTTTTGGGGCAGTGATTTTGGGAAACAGTGATCAGTAGTAGAGTACAGTTTTTCAGCTATGCCTGTGTCTGTTTCGTCTGGGCTGAAATGTTGCTTGTTTTCCCTTTCAGTTCAGAGATTTGGGTTAAGATATTTGGTGTTCTCCGTCGCTGAGGCAAGGCAGACGTCTGAATCGTCAATCGCCGATTGCATCATCTCCGTTCGGTTCAGCGGACTTATGATGACCCAAAGTTCAGAGAAAATCGTGGTTATGACAGCCGCATTAGACCAAAGAATCACCCTGCAAAGTGAGACCAATGTTGAAATACCACATCCGCCTAGGTCGCCTGCTGCGCACCCGATCTGGGAACCCCAGATGTTTCAAGTTCGTGAACCCACCACGTTTGAATTAATGGGAATGATCGGCGACCTCCAGAGATCTGTGGCCGATCTGGCCTATGAAATGTCGGCTTCGCCACCAGTTGCACCATATGCCGGGAATTTCATACCACAGGAGCCCCCGCTACTGGGGCGGATTGTGATCGAGCTCAGCCAACCAGAGGTTGCCTTCAACTATAGCAACGATGTGTCAACAACAACCGGGTTTCGCTCTGATGTAGTAACCCAAACCCTCGATCAGGCTGAGGCTAGAGGTAAGAACAAGGTGGGAACAGATGCTAATCCCGTTGGACAACTGCTGTGGGCAGTCGAGGCTTTGAAAGCCGGGGGAATACATAAGCAGCAAGTGTTCGCAGTCATTACTAAAGCTGTGGATGATGCTTTCCCCACTCCAACCGAAGGCAGTTCAAGCTAGGCGAAAAATCGGGATAGGCCCCGTCATGCCAAGACAGTTCCTTTCATTCCCAACCCTACACCAGGAAAAGATCAGAAATCCAAGGCAGTGCCTGCCGACCCTTTCGTTAGTGCGTCTAACAAGAACCCTTAGACTTCGAAGTACCTGCCTCGAGGGCGCAGAGTCTTTCACGCCCTCTACATGCCTTTGTCTAGGGCATTTCAAATTTTGGCTAAAAAAGGGCATCTTAAACCCCTCGAGCCTCGGCCTCTCCCGAAGAATCTCCCTCTCTCACATGATGCTACCTTGTACTACGCGTACCACCAACAGTCCGGTCACAGCACCGATGGCTGTTTCTGCCTTGGTCATGAAGTGCACGATTTGATCAACAATGAGGTCATCCTCCCACCTACCTCAGCAAAGTCTGTCACTACTGAGCTATTGGACTTCGAGGATACTGCAAGTTTGTGATCAGGGGTTGGACCACCTACGGGCGGCGCTCGGTGCATTTCGGATGTGGCGTCTAGCACGCACTTTTGAGCATTTGCGAATGCCAATTTTTATGGTTTCTGACTTAGGTGTTGCGTCAGTTCGGTGGACATGTTTTGAGTCTATCTCTTTGTTTTGAGTCAGTCTTTTTGCTTAAGGGTCTATCTTGTCGCGTCGAATCAGTCTCATTGTATAGAATGTCGGGTGATTTCAGGGTTGTTGCCTTGAACACCCTTTTGTTTTGTAATTACCCTTTTGCTTCCTTTTGAGTCTGTCTCTGCCGTGGAGCCAGTTGCAACCAGGGAATCTAAATGAAACAGCTGCGGCTATCATGTTTCCATGCTTACTGCTATTTTGAGCTAGTTGTGCCAGAGGATTTGAATGGAATAGCAGTACATTCCACCTGCTCTCTTGCGCCCTGAAAATCATTGCATTGACCTAAGTTTTTCAAAACCTTTTTGAACACTGCGGTGAAAACAAAGGGGAAGGAATTCCTCGAAATTTGCAAAACTTTGATCAAATTGAGAGAAAGAGAGGCTTGCTATGCCCTTTAATGATTGAAATCATGCTTGTCAGCGTAAGTATTGAGAAGGACCCTGGCTTGATCCCGACTGGTTCCACACTATCTTCAACGCGAGCGATTTGTTACTTCTTTAAAAACTTTCAAAAACAAAATGTTTTGCGCGGTCCTGCGAAGACCTATGTGGAATCGCTCTTGAGATTGTACAGCTTAGGATCGCTCTCAGCCTCAAGACTTGAGCCCTTGCTTTAAAACCTTGAAACACAATTCGGAGTGTTCAACGATCGACCATCAAGAGAGGTTTGTGTGGCCAGATTGGAAGCAGCCCTCGAACAAAAGGCACCAAAGTCAGATCAAGAAGATCAGATCTCGCTGGAAGAAGCTTGTGAAGCTAGAACAGAAGCACCCCTCCAACTAGGGGCAAAAATATCCAATGTGCTCGAAGAGCCGAAGATGGGTCCATCAGTAAATCAATACAACAGTCATTTTCTTGGATTCAGATGACTTCAGAATCTCAAAACCATTTGGCATGGACTTGTTACACTTTTACCTTTTGAGAGGCTCGCTGGGCCGAAAACCCGGAAGGGCGACCCAGGCAAGAGTTAGAGCAAGAGAAAATACAAAAAAAAAAAAAAAAAAAAAATGCAAAAGAAATGAAAAGAGAAAAATATAAAAAAAAGAAAAAAAATAGAAAAGAAAAGAATTAAAAAAGGAAAGAAGAACAAAGCTCGTAAGGTCGAAAACCCGCAACAGGCGCCTTGGCAAAAGTTAGATCCTAAAAAGTGAAGGTTAATACCCGAGTGTACCTTAACATGAACTATGTAAGGCTTGATTCCCATGTTTGGGATATATAGGCAACTTCATCTTGAAGTCCAGCCCCCAACGCTTTCATAGCGACTGAGTCCATGTAATGGTTTTGATCATCCTTGCCTTCTCTGAATTCGATAGTTCGGTTATGACAACATGAACTACGTAGGCTTGATTCCCATGTTTGGGATACGTAGGCAACTTCATCCTGAAGTCCAGCCCCCAATGCTTTCATAGCGATTTGATCATCCTTGCCTTCTCTGAATTCGATAGTTCGGTTATGACAACATGAACTACGTAGGTTTGATTCCCATGTTTGGGATACGTAGGCAACTTCATCCTGAAGTCCAGCCACCAACGCTTTCAAAGCGACTGTGTCCATATATTGGTTTTGACCATCTTCGTCTTCTCCGTGTCTGAGAGTTCGGTCGTGATCATCACTAATGAGGACTGTTTCCAAAATGCTGCAGGGTTATCCAGACAAGGGGCAACTTTCCGTTGCCATGAGTCGTCATTAAAACCAGGGGCAACTTTCCGTTGCCATGTAGTGTCCTTCGAGCAAGGGGCAATTTTTCATTTTCCTTCGGATCCGAGGTTGTGCATCTCAAGCGTAGGTTCCGTGCTCGTTGAGCATTGGCCATTTGCAAAAATAGTTTTTTTGAGAATTTTTACTAAGGTTGACCATTTTCTCAAAAATTATTCTTTCTTTTCCAAAACTGGACCATTTTCTTGGACCCGAAAAAGGAAAATTTTCAGTGCTCATAGCCTGACTTGCATGATTTTAAATCAAAAAATCGGACAAGTATGTTAATCTAACTCTCATTTTGGTCAAAATTGTTTTAGTAGAAAACCAAAACAAAAAAATGGTCAAAATGATGAACTAGGGGCACAGTTGACTCAGGTGTTCTGTCTTTACCCCGCGGTTAACATTCTTTGCCATAAGGACACTCTACCTGCCAGAAAGGGCACAACTGGAGCTGTCTGTAAAGGGCTGAAAGCTCTCTCACCCTCCAAGCGACAAGGAATCAAACCAAGTGCGAAGCACGAACTGGAATGGATCAAGGTACTCCGTTCCCTCATCCGAAACATCAACTAGATGTCCTTGGAGGAAATAGCTACGAGCTAACAGTGTTGGGTTTGAACCCACAACTTCCTATTCATCCATCAATCACCTTGAAGAGGGATGAATAAATGAGAGAATAAAGAATAGAGAGGTGTAAGTTGAGAGAAAAGTGAGCAAAAGCGTTTTTGAGAGAAAAAACCGAGCTTGAGGGCCGAGTGATGTGAGAATCACAAATCAGAAAGGGTGGGAACAATGCCCGAAGGAACTGGCTCCTCGTGATGTAAGGTTTCTCATTTTTGTAAACACGTCAGTATGTCGTGTCTTTTGTTTTGTTTACCTCAACTTTTGTTTTGAGTCTTTTCCGAGCGTGTCTCGTTGTGATTAGGTCATGTACTTTCTGTTTGAGTCTTTTTTACTGTGTTCAGTTGTAGGCTCAATACCCCGGTTTGAAAAACCCTTTTTCAATCTCAAAAAATTTTAATCATGCTGTGCTCAGAGTGTTGTGCCATTCTCTACATTTATGCGAAGCAAAAGAAGAAAGGGAAAATTTGGGGCATCTGAGTGTGCTTCAACTTCAGCCGATTCTACCTTTGTATTCTGTCTTGTCAGATTGGACTGTTTGTTCAGGGTTTGTCGTGTGCAGAATAAACAGAATGGCCTGTATGCAAATTAATTCCCAGCAGAGTATGGGCCGAGTGTTCAGACTGAGCAGTGGGTTGTATGAGTTGTTTTGCCGTTGGCCGGTTCGTTACCTGGTTATTACAATACAAATATTTGACTTTCAGACAGGAGATCAATTCCATTTACATTGTTATGTGATGTGATGTAATGTAATGTACCAAAATGTAACACTTTTTTAGACAGAAAGCTTTGTTTCATTTCATCATCTTTTTCAAGTACAAAGTTTTGGAAAAAACAAAACTTGCCTGCGGCAGTACAAGGTACTCTAGCTACCAGCAAAAAAAGAAAAGTACAAAAAAAAAGAAGAAGAAAAGCAGCAAAAATCTGGATCAATGTCAAGCGGCCTCAGGCCTAAGGGTCTGTCCTTGTCCTCTTCCTGGACGAAGGTCCAGGAGCATCGTCATCAGCGCCGTCATCTGAGCCTGAGTCAGTGCCATCTCCGGTCTCCTCCTCAGATGACTCTGCCTCCGCCTCCGTCTCTGCCTCGGACTCATCGTCATCGGGGACTGGTGCCCGTGAGCTACTCCCAATATGAGTGCACCCCGCTTTGGTGCGGGGGTATACTCTGCTGTCTCGGGTAAGAACGGAAGGTCCAACTGAAGCACCTCCTACAGTAAGAAGCTGGAAGGGAGGCTGAAAAGTACAAATGGAAAACGCATCAGTATGCTACAGAATGCAGTATATGAACACAGTGTGTGAATACCGTGAGCAGTGTATCAGTGCAGAATGCAGTGTATGAATACAGTGTGTGAATACTGTGAGCAGTGTATCAGTGCACAATGCAGTGTATGAATACAGTGTGTGAATACCGTGAGCAGTGTATCAGTGCAGAATGCAGTGTATGAGTACAGTGTATGAATGCCGTGAGTAGTGCTGTGAACAGTCTGTGGGCTATAGTGTGTCAGACGCCATGAGGGTCGTGTATCAAGTGTTGAGTTGTGCATCAGATTATGTGAAACAGTTTATGTATGGTCTGAGACCGTGGTCAAAAGAACATACCGAAATACTGTAATTGGCCAGAAGGTCGAGGCTCTGCTGAAGCATCCCCATCACCGAAGCGGTCAACTCCAGGGACTGGTGAGTGTACTCAGAGGAAGCCTGCAAAAGTGTTAGAAGTCTTAGTATTCTGCAGAATATTAAATGAATTGAAATGAAATGACTGTGCAGAATGCAAAATGCAGTAGTACATACCGGAGGCAAGCCATAGAACCCGACTAACTCATGATCAGCCGGAGGGGGAGCAATGGGGATCTAGTAAGTCGCCCCACCCCGCCCTCTGCATGTCATCGTCGTGGGCAGTGCCGGCCAACTAGCCCCCCGCCCTCTCCAAGCTCCACTCCTGCCGCGGACCCGAGCCACCCTCGGTGCTCCTACTCTCGCCCCTGCTCCTGCTCCAGCTACCGGCGCCGCAGGCCTATCTCTCTACGCTTGACGGCCACCGCTCAATGGCCGTATGATATACGTCTGAACGTACTCTGAGTAGTCGCCTATGCCTCTGAAGCGTATCACATCCCAGCCGATCATGTAGTCGGCCATCTGCTCAGGGGTGAACCTCTCGGTATCCCTCATATGCTCAGGAGGGTGAACTGGGACTATCTGCTCTGGCAAACCTAGGGTTTGGCGTAGGAAACGCTCACCCAGATACCAAGCCCGACAGACCGGCCCCTCCAGCAAGGTCCTGAAGCGTGCAGTCTCCTCGGCACCGGCAAATCGCTCCCGTATCACGGCTAGCAATGGAGCCCAAGGCTGCCAGGTGATCTGTAAATGGCATGCAGTTTGTTATCTACTATTATCAGAAAATATAGTGCAAAGCGAAGCTTAAATGAACTGCAAGTTCTGAACATACCTCTGCGGGGGTGATGGTGTCGAAATAACGGCGGAAGAATATGAACGTCCCCCGTGGTCTCCGTACACACCTCACATCGAAGCGTCGAGAGAATGGAACAACAAGAGGGGTCTCCTCGTCAGGCACTGGCGCGAGCCTCGGAAAGTAGGCGTAGACCCACAACTGCAGAGTAAGTATCAGTATGCTTATCAAATAAAGCAAAATGCAGAATAAAGCAAAAATTATAGAGCCGTGTATTGTGCAGTGTATTGTGCAGAGTGTACAGTGTGTGCAGTGTACAGTCAGTGTAAAATAGAGTATATGTGTGCCGTGTGTGCAGTATACAGTCAGCGTGAAGCAGACCGCAGTGTGTGCAGTGTACAGAGTACAGAAAATGTAAAAGAAAAGAAGATGTACCTTCCAAGCCCGCCAGTAGCCTCCGAGCAATTGCCCGCTGCAACGGGAGGCTGAGCTCATGTATCCGTACAGGGTGGCCAGGGCAGTGCTGTAGACACCCCATTTTTGAACGTCCTCAAGACTTGGACGTCACCGTTGGAACACTCGGTGATCCTCTTTGTTTGTGTTCGTTTGGAGCTCTTGGAGGTCTCGGCTACGCGTTTTGCCTCAGGATCTCCGAACTTGACTGCTTAGTGTCTGGTTTTGCACCAAACACTTGTGTTTTGCCTTCGAGGGGCAGGGAATGCCTTGTGAGGCATCCCCACACATCACCGGCCATGGCCAGAGGCCACCGGCTGGTGTTTTGTTTCCACCGGCCAAGTGTTTGGCCGGTCGGCACTATAGTTGGCCGGTCGGCAGTCCATTTTGTCAAAATGGCAATTTTGAGCAGCCGACTACTGTTCATCTGCTTTTGCAGATATTTTAATACAGCTGTCTTGCATTTGGCTCCCCTCCATACACGTGTATGGAGGGATCTCTCTCTTCAGAAACTTGTCTTGTAAGCTTTACAAGACAAAAAGCTCTATAAGAGGAGCCCTTCTCTCTTGTTGAGGGGTTAGACATTTTAGACAGCCATTTTAGGGTTTGAGTTCTAGGGTTAGGATTTATATATATTCTATCTCTATACCTATCTCTCATTTGGCCTTTGTGTGTGTATAAGTGTGTTTGTGTCTTACTATTGCACACAAACACATAGTGTTACATCTTTTTTTGGTTCCTGAAAGGCCAGAGGTTTGTTCTTGAAGCTTGGGAGCTGTTTTGGGCTCAAAGAAGCTGCTGGAGCTTCATTTGTGAAGAGAGTCTTCAAGGGTAAGAAGTTTGTCCCTTTATTCTTCATTTTTGCATACTATTTTTGCCTATCTTAGAACTATTTTTGAGCTTAGTGTATAATAAAAAAAAGTTCTATTTTTGGACCCTCTAAATATTTTGTTTAGAGTGTTTTGTGATTTGGAGGTGTTTGACCCCTCTTAAGCCTTGAGGGGCTCCATTTTGTGCCATTTTGAGTGAGCTCCGGGACTTTGGTGTTTGGGCCTCCTCACCACTGAAATCTTGAGGGATTTCAGTGGTAAGGATGGTGCTTTGAAGTCCCAAGAAGGAGAGGGTCACCCCCTCTCCTTGTTGTCCTTGTTATTTATGCTTATTTTGCCATGAAATAGCATTATTGTATGTTGGTTTTGGTGCACCATGCATGCTTAGTATACCTACCTTGTAATGCCATGTTTAGGCCTTAACATGCCTTAGGTTGTAAACCATTGTTCAAGCATGTTTTAGGTTTAGCTTTGTGAAGCTTTTGTGCTTATTTTGCCATGTTAGAGGTCTGTCCTTAGTCATTTTGGCCGGCCATGACATGTTTAGTATAGCTCCTTTGCATTTTGGCTTGTTGGCCTTAAGTGTGTGAGTGTGTAGCATGCATTACTTGCTTTATTTTAATGGTTTGGCATCGTTTGTAGCATCATTTCAGTCCCCTTAGCATGCTTGTATGCTTGCCTTGGATGCCTCTTTGATGCCTTATGAGCTTGTGTGGTATGCTCCTTGAAAGTGCATTTGTGCATGCTTTTGAATTCAAGCCATTTAGATGCCACCTAAGTGGTCTTTTGGGCTTTGTTTTATGTGCTAAAACTCTATTTTTGGTCATTAAATTCACGCCATGTTTGGTCTTGCTAAGTGTGGTCAAATACCTCTTTAGCTTGCCTTGAATGCTTGGGCCATTTGTTGCATGTTTAGCCCATCTTGTTTGCTTGGTTTGGCACCATGTTCTTGTATGATTTTCAGAGCTTAATGCATGCCCCCATGTCCATGATTATCCCCTTTTAAGTGTGCTTAAAAGATGCCCTTTGATGCTTAAGTGTTTAGGCCTTAACATGTGCATGTGTGTATGTGTGTTTGGTCCCATCTTCTTAAGCTTTGGCCACTGTTTTGGACCTAGCTTAGAGCTGCCCAATTAGTGTAAGTCCATCCCCTTGTATGCCATTCAAGTGCTATTACATTATCTCATGCTTGCATGCTTTGGTTGCATGTGTTGCATGCTTGAAATCATTTGCATTTGGCATGCATTCCCTTGGTCAAGTTGCTAGCATGTTGCATGATTAGATCACATCTTGCATGCTCTAAGTAGTTTGCATAGTTGTGGCATGCTTGTTTGCTTGTTTGCTTAGTTTGTGTACCTAGTGTACATCGCTTGCTTGTATGCTCATGTTGCATGCTAGCTCACATGATTAGGATTGCATTGCATTGGCATGCATGCTCTACCTCTTGACCAAGTCATGATGGAGGTAGAAGCCCCTTGGCTTGATTGTGTGCATTGCATTTCATTTGACATGAAAATGCACACTTGATTCTTTGGGCCATCACGCATTGAAATGCGCGATTGGTGGTCCGAGAACCAAGGACCATGTCCCTTTGAGTCATACACATGATGAGGGATAGGATTGGTGCATACATTGCTTGAATTGCATTGCCATGCTATGCCTTGCCCTCTGCTGCTGTCAATTGCAGATTCTGTAGGAATTTTTTGCTGACCGGCAATGTCCAGTGCCGACCGGCAATCCTTCCTGGGCCGATAGCTTCACCAATAGCCGGTGATCACATACCACTGCCGGTGGCCATTCTACTCAGCCGGTGGTGTCTCCCAATGTCCAGGGAAGCAAATCCGAGACTTTGGCAGTCTTCAAAGAGGCAGAGCAGGGAAAACAGAGGCAGCCTATGCATGGCAGTGCACTTCCGAGCAAGACCCGAGCACGCGCGCATCGAACCCTCTTCCCGAGGCCCCTTTTATTGCTTTTCTTATGCTTAGTTAGTTTATTAATTAATTAGGTGTTTTGTAATAATTAATTAGCTTGCAAGTTAGTTAATTTGTATTATTCTTTCGGTCCCTCCGAGCGAGGGCGAATTTGTAATAAGTGTGGGTGAGTATGTGCATGTCTTCCAACCCCCACTTCTTTCTCCCTTTTACTTACCTGCTTTGATGGTTAGTAATAGGACATGTTTAATTTAGCATACCTTATGCTATGCATGCGTGCGTCATTCATCAGTATTGCATGCACCGGGCTTGGTACATCGTGCTAACTGCATTTGTATTTCAATTCCAAATTGAATACGTGCATCAATTGATTGCATTTCACATGCCATGTTTAGGTTAGCCGAGCCTACTCTAATTGCATCCTGTATGTGTTGCATTAGTCAATTTGACATAAACTAGGACCATGCATGTTGGCTAACTAGTTTATTGTTTTGGCATGGAGTACGATGTAAGTATTTTTATGCTTTAGCATATCGCATGCGTGTGAATGCTATCATGACAGCATGCTTACCATGTGGCTAGATGCTTATGTGATAAACTGTTTGAATGCCTGTGGGTGAAGGTTGGATTGTCTGAGTTGGAATAGCTCATTGAAATCCGTGTTTTAGCCTACTTGCGAGTAGCAAATTCAAAAATATTTTTCCAAAACAAACGGATATGCAATGCTCATTCCCAAGTTAGGCAATCTAGTCTATACTTGTTTGCCGTGCGCATAACATAGTAATTCTAGGCTAATAACCGGGATAAGAACACATAACGTTTTCAAAAACGGATATCATGGTTAGTAGAGGCCGATCTTCGGATCGGGCGAGAGGGGGTGCTCATAGCTGACCTTCCCCAATCGTACCCAAGTTCCCGAGCCGAGGCAACTTTGGTGATGACGGACACGTGGCCTTTGGCACCGAATCAGGGTTTCCTAAATTCCCCCAAAATAAATATTTAGGTGGCGACTCTGTATCTGGCAAAGCAGTCCATGTTTGGCACTTCTTTTCAAAAATCTGTTTCTCAAAACGATTTGCCGGATTTGGGCTCTTTGGTTCAGATTTAGGACCACAAACAAAATCGAGTCCGAACTGTAGCGTGTAGCGAGGGCCCCCCCACGCGGGCGCGTCTACAAGTGCCACCCCAATCATAGCGTAGAATCCGTGTGACGTCCACTAGCGCACTCAACAAACAAAGAGGCATGGTGTTTGCCCGATCGGCGAAAATGGTCGTCCCCAGCAGAAACATAGGAAAGTCGCAGGCGTAGTGCTCCACCTCCTCCTGGGTCATCGGTGCCTCCTCAGCCAAGGTTGGCTGAACCCTGAACTAGACCTCAAACCATGAGTATCTGACGAAGTCGGGGCGTGCGAGAGGCGGCATCTCGCCAGCAAGTAAATCTGAGCGGCCTCCCACTCGTCCATGTCAGTGTCGAAGGGGATCGGATCACCCCCTACCCCGATGCCGGTGAGCATCGAGAAGTCATAGGGAGTCATCGTCATATCTCCCGTAGCAGAGAAGTGGAAGGAATCGGTGGTGTCCCACCACCTCTCCACTAGAGCAGCAAGGAGAGGCCTGCTCGCAGTGAGACGCGAGAGTCCTCTGCAGAAGGTGCCGAAGCCGGCCTGGTCTATGATGTAGCGAACCGCATCTGGCAGCTCCATGTACCAGTCTCGAGCAGCAACGTTCCCATACCCCCTGAAGGCATGGGAATCTCCCTGGGTTCAAGCAAAACAGTTGCGAAGCAATATAAAATGTACAGTTTTGAAGAGCATTCAGAATTGGTGACAATGCAGCGTGTGTGCACGTTTTAAGTTCAAACAAATATCAGGTGTCGGTGTGCTCGAAGTGAACTACGGCATATGATGTGTCAGTGTTTCCGAGTGGTTCAGTATAGATACAGCGTGTGTGCACGTTTTCAAGTTCAAACAAACATCGGGTGCTGGTGTGCTTACAGTGAACTACAACATGCAATGTGCCCGTGTGTTTGGGTGGTTCAGTGACAATACAGCATGTGTGCACGTGTTCAGATTCAAACAGACATCAAGTGCAAGTGTGTTCACAGTCAACTACAGCATATAGTGTATCGGTGTATCCGGGCTAAGCGGTTAAAGAACCGAATCAACTATGGTAGTTAAGTGTTCTACATTGCGGAAAATGAAATGGGAAAGAATATACGTCAGAAGTTCCATATGATAGATGCGACTCCAGCTCGCACAGGAGAAGCTCTGGAGGCACCGTCCTGTCAAAACTCCGGAACTGGCGAAGTCCGTTAGGAGGCAGTATGTGAATCGCCGGCTGGTAGGTCGCCGGGTCGAACGGGCGGACGCTCAAGGGCAAGAGCTCGGCCTCGGAATCCATCTCATGATCCGGGGGAGTCCCGCCCCGTGGAATATTGTCTGTCATCTCAGAGAAAGTGTGAAAATGGCCGGAAGAGAGAAAACCGGGCTAGAATACGAAAGGTCAACTGAAAAGTCAACCCCTCGGAGGGCGAAAAATGGACGGAAAAGTCAGAATGTGGAAAAGGCACGAAGATAAAGAAGAACTCAGGGGAAACAAACCCCAAGAGGCGGAAATCAAGAAAGAGACACCGAAACGAAGTTTCGTTCGGTTCAAAACGTTCGAAATGCGAAGGTATTTGCGAATCAAACGTCGAAATGAGCGCTAAAACTGAGGAAAATGGTGAATGGAAGAGAGAAAAATACTCTAGAGAGAGGGGGAGGATTTTCGCACAAGTGGCAAGTGCCGAAATAGGGTTTGAAGCCCTATTTTAAAAGACCCAAGGCCAAAAGACCAAACTGCCCCGATTCAGGAAGATTTGGCCGGTCTGCCACACTGTTGGCCGGTCAGCCAAATATTTGGCTGATTAAACTTTTTGATGGCCGATGGACAGCCGGTGAGCCTCCTACACTCTTGTTTGGGTCGTATAAGTGGTTTGGGGCCCTCATTTCTCATGACAGTGCAAGAACAGGCATTTTTTAAGCTTAACCAGTCTCCGTTTTGACCTCGGACCGCGTCTTCGGCATGCCATCCCCGAATATGTGCAAGGTGTATCCTTTTTGGTATCCTTTTGCCTCTTGCGAGATTCGAAAGTTGCCCCACAAGAGTTGCTTTACAAATGCTTTGTCGTGAACGTGTGTTGGTTATACGTCATTTCATTCGCAGTATTGTGCACGCATTTCGTATCGCCATGCTCATCTTACTTGCATTGTTATGCACCCGCCACGGTCTGGCAAGACCTTAAACACGCTTGGTCTAAGAGACCTTAAATCCATCGGTCTGCATTGTCATGCATGATCCTCGTCACGCGTTGCCATACACACCTTACATACGTTGTTATGCATCTTCCTCATTTGCATTGTCATGCATTTCAAGCCGCGCGTTGTCGCGCATTTCAAATTCACATGCATTGCCATGCATTTCAAGCAACTTGCGTTGTCGCGCATTCAAAACAACATGCATTTCAGCCAAAAACAACATGCATCATTTGCATTTCAAAAAACAAAAAAAAAATATATGCATATGTCATGCACTGTAAATAGCATACATTATCATGCATTTTCATGCATTTGTCATGCATCCACTGTATATAGTGCATATGTCATGCATCATTGTAAATAATGCATATGTCATGCATTTTTATTGTAAATAATGCATATGTCATGCGTTCACTGTACATACATACATTCCATTGCATATTGTATATATTGCATTGTAGCTTGCATGTATTCATTGCATCACCTCCATTTATGGCTTGCGCCTTTCCATGATTGAGCTTGGTCTGGTACGTGCCCATATCTTTCATGTCAAAGCACAGTTATGATATTATGTGTACGCACCTATTCCACGCTGGTATGTTGGTTTGAGGGTGACGACACTGTTTCTGTGTTAGACGCGGCTTGTATGTGTCCATGCCTTTCCTAGGCAAAATACGGTTTGGCCACAGGCCTTATCCACTGCATCCATTGCATTCTCCCTGGCAGATCGCATTGCACATAGAATTCATTGTATATAATGCATTGTACATACATACATTCCATTGCATATTGTAAATATTGCATTGTAGTCTGCATGCATTCACTGCATCACCCCCTCCATCTATGGCTTGCGCCTTTCCATGATTGAGCTTGGTCTGGTATGTGCCCATATCTTTCACGTCGAAGCACAGTTATGATATTATGTGTACGCACCTATTCCACGCTGGTATGTTGGTTTGAGGGTGACAGCACCGTATCTGTGTTAGACGCGGCTTGTATGTGTCCATGCCTTTCCTAGGCAAGATTTGGTTTGGCTGCATGCCATATCCACTGTATATATTACATTGTAGTGTAATTTTTGCATCCAGCATTAGGATCATTGGTCTTTCCTCAGCGGGACATTTCCCCACTTATGTCATTCCACCCAATTACTTGTTCTTGTGTCCGTCTACATCACTCATAGTTCTGCATGTGTACGCGCCTATTCCACGCTGGTATGTTGGTTTAAGGGTTGCGGCACATTTTCTATGGTAGACGGACTTTGCATCTCCATCATCCTTTTAACATTTGTGTGGTTTTGAACCGCTCATGATTTGATCATGATTCAATTGCATTGCATTTTCATTTGCATTATTATACATAGTTTTGTATATATCGCATATCATTTTGCATTCATTTTGCATGTTATGCATGTTGCTAACAATATTGTACCTGTTGAGTTTTTGCTCTCTTTCAGGCACGATATTGTATGTACGGTTCATTTGAAGCTGGTGCAACCAGACGAACCGCACAGGTATTGTATTCTCCGAGTGAGACATATCGAGAATTGCATAATTCTCTTACATCCTTTCTGCATCCTAGTGTAGTTGGATTTGTGTTTGCTAGCTTAAAACTGTCGCATGTTATGCTTCGTTACAGCTTTCTTCGCATGATCATAAGTTATGTTCGGCTCCTTGCATTGTCAGTTGCATTTTGCCCCTGCCTTCGGGCGCATATCTTGTCTGTCTTGCATGTTTGTCTAAGTCTTCGGCCTTGTGAAAAATGGGTCGTCTCTGGGCTTTGACAATCACTCCTATCATTGTTATGACTTTCGAGTTCTGTCAAAGAGGGGCAACTGTAGACACCCCATTTTTGACTGTCCTCAAGACTTGGACGTCACCGCTTGAACACTCGGTGATCATCCTTGTTTGTGTTTGTCTTGAGTTCCTGAAGGTCTTGGCTACGCGCCTTGCCTCAGTATGTCTCAGCTCGACTGTTTTCTGTCTGGTTTTGCACCAAACACTTGTGCTTTGCCTTTGAGGGGCAGGGAATGGCTTGTTGACCATCCTCACACATCACCGGCCATGGCTTGAGGCCACCGGCCACTGGTTTGTTGCCACCGGCCAAATATTTGGCCGACCGGCACTCTTTGTAGTCGACCGACCATCTAGTTTGGTCCAATTGCATTTTTGTCCGGCCGACCACTGTGCATCTGCTTTTGCAGATATTTTTATGCCAGCTGTGCTAGTTGGCATACACTTTGCTCCCCTCCATACACGTGTATGGAGGGATCTCCCTCTTGACTAGCTTGTTTGGAAAGCTTTACAAGAGGGATTGTCTATAAGAGGGAGCCTCTTCTCCCTTCATTAAGGTGACAAAAAAAAATTTCAGAGGAGCTCTGGGATTAGGGTTTGAGTTTGTATCTATTCTATCTCTATATCTCTCTCTTTTTGCCTTGTGTGTGTGTTTAGTCTTACTATTGCACACAAAAACCTAGTCCTACACCTTCTCTTGGTTGCTGAGGGACCAGAAGGCTGTTCTTGGTGTTTTTGGGTGGTTTTGAGCTTAAAGAAGCTGCTGGAGCATCATTCTTGAAGAGGGTCTACAAGGGTAACAATCTTACCCCTTTTTTCCCATTTTTGCATCGCTTTTTCACCTATCTTGCAACTATTTTTAGACTTTGTGTATAACATATAAAAGTCTTGTTTTTGCCTGCTCTAAATAGTTGTTTAAGAGTGTTTTAATCTTTGGGGTTGTTTGACCCCTCTTAGGGCTTGTTTGGCCCCATTTTGTGCCATTTTGGTTGAGCTCCGGAGCCACCTTGTTTGGGCCTCCTCACCACTAAAATCTTAAGGGATTTCAGTGGTGAGGATGGTGCCTCGAGGTCCTAAGAAAGAGAGGGCCACCCCCTCTCCTTGTTGTCTTCAATAATGGCCATTTAAGCCTCATTAGTGAGCACCTTGTTTAAGTGTATGTTGGCCATACCTTAACTGTTTTTTATGACTATCTTGCCATGATATAGCATTGTTGTGAGTTGGTTTAGGTACACCATGCTTGCTTAGCATACATGTCTTGTAATGCCATGAATCGTCTTTACATGCCTTGTGCTTTGAGCCTTGTTTCTAGCTTGTTTTTGGCTTAGCTTTGTGAAGCTTTTATGCTTGTTTTAGCATGCTAAAGGTTTATTTTTTGTCATTTGGGTTGTCCATGCTTTGCTTTGTATAGCTACCATGTAACCTGTCTTGCATGCCTTAAGCATTGACCCCTCTAGCATGCCATCCTTGCATCATTTCAGTGGTTTGGAACCACTTGTTATGTCATTTCAGTCCTCATGATATGCTCGTATGCTTGCATTTGATGCCCCTTTCATGCTTTAAAAGGTTGGTGTTTCTGGCTCCATGTTTGTGCCATTATGTATGCCTCTAGGATTAGATCATTTAGATGTCATCTAAGTGGTTTTTGGGGCTTACTTTTGCATGATTTAGGACTGTTTTAGTTCATTTTGGTCATTTGCTTCATATGTCATATGGCCATGGTTTAAGTCCTTGGGCTTGGTGGCATGCCTAGCTTGCATTGTAGATTGGTTTGGCACCTTCTCTAACATGACTTTCAGAGCTTATAATGCATGCCATTTATCCATGTTTGCATCCTCTTAAGTGTGCTTGAGAGTTGTTTCTATATGCCTAAGTGTTGGTCCTTGTGTGCATGCATGTTTGCATGTCATTTTGCCTTCATTCTTGAGCATATTGGCCATTGTTTGGGGCTTAGTATAGAGCTGCCCAAATTAGTTTAAGTCCATAGTTCCCATATTGTTGCATGCTCACCTTGTGTGTTGTTGCATACTTATGTGTTGTCACATGTTTAGGTTGTCTAACATGTTTGCTCCATGTGTTGTGGCATGATTGAATGAAGTCACATGCTTGCTTGCATGCTTGAACATCCCCATTGTATTTGGCATACTTATAGGTTAGCATGATCGTCACATGCCTTGTATGCTTGTTCGCATTGCTCATGTTGCATACTAGCTCATATGTCTAGGTTGCATTGCATTGACCTGCATGCTTAGCCTCTTGAATTGAGTATGACAGAGGTTGAGCTACTTGCTTGTTTATGTGCATTTCATTTGAAATCAAAGTGCATAACTTGGTTTCTTGGGCCATCACGCATCGAAATGCGCGATTAGTGGTCCGAGAACCGAGAACCATGTCCCTTTGAGTCATAAACATGATAAGGGATTTGTTGGTGCACACATTTACTTGGAATGCATTGCCATGCCTTGTTTTGCCCTCTGCTGCTGTCAAAACAGGATTCTGCAGGAAGATTTGGCCGGCCGGCCATCTTTAGTGCCGACCGACCAACAATTGGTGGCCGATAGCTTAACCAGTGGCCGATGATCATTTCCTTTGGCCGGTGACCATTTCCCTTGGTCGGTGGTATCCCACAGGGGTTTATAGAGTGCACCTTGGGAATTTTGCAATGATCAGAGAAGGAAAACAGTGTGGACAGAGGCAACTTGTGCATGGCAATGGACTTCCGAGCGGAGCAGAGCACGCTTTGCATTGGGCCCTCTCCCCAAGGCTGTTTACTGTTTTATTAGATTAGTTAATTTGCTTAACTAGTTTAATTGGTCTGTAATATTTAATTAGTTTGTAGGTTAGTTAAATCTGTATTATTCTTTCGATCCCTCCGAGTGAGGGCAAATTTGTAATAAGTGTGGGTGCGTGTGTGCATGTCTTCCAACTCCCACTTCTTTCTCCCTTTTACTTACCTGCTTTGATGGTTAGTACTAGGACATATTTAATTTAGCATCCTTATGCTAAGCATGCGTGCATCATTCATCAGTATTGCATGCATCGGGCTTGGCGTATCGTGCTAACTGCATAGTATTTCGAATCTAACTTGAATATGTGCATCAAATGGTTGCATTTCACATGCCATCCTAGGATTAGCCGAGCCTATCCTAATTGCATTCTGTATGTGTTGCATTAGGCACTTAACATGGACTTGGATCATACATTGATTGCTAACGAGTTCTTTGTTTTGGCTTGGAGTACACTGTAAGTATTTTGTGCTTTAGCATCTCGCACGAGTGTGAATGTTAACATGACATCATGCTTACCATGTAGCTAGATGCTTATGTGATATGAACTGCCTGAATGCCAGTGGGTGAAGGTTGGATTGCTTGAGTTGGAATAACTCATCAAAATCCGTGTTTCAGCCTACTCGCGAGTAGCAAATTTCAAAACATTTTCCAAACAAACAGATATGCGATGCTTTGTTCCAAATTAGGCGATCTAGTCTATACTTGTTTTGCTATGCGCATCACATAATAATTCTAGCTAATTAACCGGAATAAGAACACATAACGTTTTCAAAATTGGATATCATGGTTAGTAGAGGCCGATCTTCGAATCGGGCGAGAGGGGGTGCTCATAGCTGACATTCCCCAATCGTACCCAAGTTCCCGAGCCGAGGCAACTTTGGTAATCACGGACACGTGGCCTTAGGCAAACGAGTCGGGGTTTCCTAAATTCCCCTATTAAAAAATATTTAGGTGGCGACTCTGTATCTGGCAAAGTAGTCCATGTTTGGCCCTTCTTTTCTAAAAATCTGTTTTCTCAAAACGATTTGCTGGATTTGGACTCTTTGGTTCAGACTAAGAACCGTGACACAAAAAGGGAGTCCGAATTGTGGTGGCATAAAGCCCGAGGGCGCGTCCACAACTAAGATAGCCCAGCTCAAGATTGGCCATTCGATTTATCAAATAGGTAACTGTAGCTAGAGCTTCAAACCAGAACTTCAAAGGAACAGAAGACTGACCAAGCAAGGTAATGGCAGTCTCAATAAGATGGCGATGTTTTCTTTCAGCCACACCATTTTGAAATGGTGTATGAGGACAACTCAGTTGATGAACAATACTAGTAGACTGAAAAAGAGAGTGAAATTGTCTTGAAGTATATTCACCTCCACCATCAGTCCTTAAGATCTTAAGAGAGGCAGAGAATTGTTTTTCAGCATAAGTTTTGAAATCCTAAAACTTAGAGTACACTTCACTTTTGTAAGAGAGAGGGTAAATCCAAGTAAAATTGCTAAAATCATCTATAAAAACAAAATAATACTTAGAAGAATCAGATTGAACAAATGGCCTCCAAACATCTGAGTTAATTAAAGCAAGAGGAGATGTAGTTTTATTAGTAGACAACAAAAAAGGAAGTCTGTGGCTTTTGGATACACAACAACAATTACAAAGAGAAGAACAGTCTTTATGAGAAAACTGAAAGCCACATTTATTTTCCATAGTATGAAAAACATCAAAAGATTGATGCCCTAGTCTTTTGTGCCAAGTAGTAACAAGAGAATTAGTACTAGAAAAGGCTTTAGGAGCAGTAGAGAATGAAGAAGGAAAATGGTAAAGACCATTGTGGTATTCGCCTCTACATAGCACCTTGTTGCTGAGATTGTCCTGAACAACAAATGACTTATCATCAAAAGTAATAGGATAATTATTATTAGAAGTCAATTGATGAACAGATAAAAATTTGGAAGATATTTGAGGAACATGAAGCAGCTTATTAAGTTTGAAGCGAAAAGAAGGAGTAGACAAAATACTAATTCCTGAGTTCTAAATAGAAAGAGTATTGCCATCGCCAATCATGGCCTAATTAGGGCCTTGATAAGGTAGATAAAGGTGAAGATTACTCAAGTCATTGGTAAGATGAGATGTGGCTACGGAGTCCACATACCATGGATGAGGAGATGAAACTAAATTCACAGGTAATGGAGGATAGATTGGAGCAGAATAAGCCTTGGGATTAGAAGTACCAGCAGAAGGACCCACAGTATAGGAAGGAAACACAGGCTGAAAAGATGAATTCATACGATGTCTACACTCAAGAGCTGAGTGATTTCCTTTACAACAAATTTGATAGACCAAACCATAGCTTTGAGGCCTACCATTTCTTCGACCTCAATTATTGTTGTATCTGCCTCCATAATACTGATATTGTGAAGATCGACCTCATCTGTTCTGAAATGAGAAGTGCTTAGTAAAAACAGGACCAGAGGAACTCTAATTAAAACCAAAACCACCAGAGGAATGAGGTGAAATGTTAGATCCATTCGTAGCAGCAAAAGCGATAGTAAGATCAGAAGAACTACCAGATTTATGACATTGTTCAACATGTATAGCCTCAGAACAGAGTAAAGCACATAAATCATCCATAGCAAGCACTTCAGATTTAGCATGAATAGCAGTTTTGAAAGCATTGTACTCCTCAGGAAGTCCATTGAGAACTAAAAGAATTAGATCTTCATCACAAATAGGAGAAGAAGCCAGAGCTAATTGATCAACAAGATCTCTGATTTCTTGAAGATAAACTTCCATAGATTTAGTTTTCTTGGAGACTGTACTCAATTTGTTCTTGAGCTGGTGTATATGTGATCGAGACAGTGAAGTGAACCGCTTCTCAAGAGCGAACCAAAGCTTTGTGCTACGTTTCAGATAAAGAACTGAAGAATAGATTAAAGGTGTAAAAGTGGCTATGAGACAACTAAGCAGACAAGAATCAACAAGTTTCCATTTCAAAAACTCAGAATTAGCAATAGCTTGATTGTTGAAATCCAGGACTATAGCAGGAGAACAAATAGTAAATCCATCAAGAAAATCGAAAAGTTCAGTAGCTTCAAAGAAATTCTGAATTTGACTCTTCCAAATGGAATAATTCGTTAATTCAAGTTTAACTGTTATCAGAGAATTAAGATTGAAGACAAGCAGAAGCACATTGGAAGGTAATGAAGTCTTCTCAGATGAAACTGTTCCTGATTGATTTGCCATAGAAGACTTGTTAGGTTGGATCCTCATTGTTGCTTGTGAGAGCTTGAGAAAACTCTGATACCATGAAGAAAGTAGAGAGAGAGAGAGAGAGAGAGAGAGAGAGAGAGAGAGAGAGAGAGAGAGAGAGAGCTTCAAAAGATATTTTTCATTTCAGTTACACACTTACAGCACTTGACTAGTTCACTTATATACACAGATGTATTGTTCACTCTAACTAAGTTTGTTACAGAATCTGTTGTGAATTTGTTACAAGCAAATAATCTGATATAATCAGACTACAGGCTTGTACTATTCCCTCAACATTCATACCAATAGCTAACCTACAACTGCCATACAAAATAGCCTTAGTAGGTCTCCTATATGCACCTGAAGAGAACCTCAAGATCTCAAATTTACTGGCAGCTATTGGACCATGACTTATACCAATTGTTGTAGCTACTGTAGCTAGAGGTGTAGCAGCTACTATAGCTGAAAGTGTAGCAGATGTAATTGGAACTGTTGTAGCAAATGTGGCTGGAGCTGGAGATGTAGCAGGTGTAGTTGTAGTAGCTGGAGTAGCTAGACCTGGTGGAGCTGGTGAAGCTGAACACTTATCTGGGTCCCGTTTTGATCATTCAAACCATTTATTTTGTAAGGCTTTTAGTGTAAAAAAAAATATTGACTTTTGTCAAGTTTAAAAATTAGCTAATTTTATTGTGACTGTCGTCGAAAAAATGGATGACAAATTTGTTTTGAAAGTAGACCATTTATTTTTTTGAAAATAAGTACGATAAAATAAAAATATTACAATTATCGAATTAGCATAATTTTTTTTTAATTTTTATAAATGATATACATCGAAGACTCTACAAAATAAATGGTTCCAATTATCAAAACATGATTCATGATAGCTCCACAGATTCATATTTAAATTTTTTTAAAAAAATAAATCAACAATGTTTTAAAAGCATCATAATAATTATTTGATTAATTTAAATTTTATTAACTAATACTTTTTAGGGGGACTGACCAATAAGTCTCGTATTTTGAACTTCTAATCCATATAGTCCCATATTTTTTTATTTTATTTTTTTGTGATCCATTTAGTCCTTTTGGATGTGTAATGACTCATTTGTTTGCCACATTGAAGTGTCACATTTAAAAAAAGTACACTAAAGAATTTTTTAGTATCACATCATATCTGTCACGTTAGAGTGGCCCTGTTTGGTAGAGCTGTGGGAAAGTGCTTATAGCTTATGCCTCAACAACTTATAGCTTATAACTTTCAGCTTAAGCTGATTTCCAACTTATTTTTAAAGCATCTCCTGCCCCACTCAAAGAATAAGCTGATTTCTGACTTCCAAAAAGCTATAAACTATAAGCTATAAGCTAAACTAAACACATCAAAATAGTTTAAATTAAGCTGAAAGCTGAAATAAGCTGTAATTAAGCTCTGCCAAACAGGCACAGTGTCACGTTTGGTATATACCAAAGAGTTTTAGATTTTTTTTAGAGTGTCACATCATACCCGCCACGTTAGAGTGTCACATGTCACGTTTGAAAAAAATACACTAATGAGTTTTTTTTAAGTGTCACATCATACCTGTCACGTTGTCACGTTTGAAAAAAAGTGCACTAAAGAGTTTTTAATTTTTTTAGAGCGTCATATCATACTCGCCACGTTATCACGTTTGAGAAAAGTACATCAAAGAATTTTTATTTTTTTAAGTGTCACATCATACCTATCACGTTGTGACATTTGAAAAAAATACACTAAACAGTTTTTATTTTTTTTGAAGTGTCACATTATCCTGTCACGTTGTCATGTTTGAGAAAAGTACATTAAAGAGTTTTTATTTTTTTGAAGTATCACATCATACCTGTCACATTGTTACTTTTGAGAAAAATACACTAAGGAGTTTTTATTTGTTTGATTTGTCACATCATATCTGTCACGTTGTCACGTTTGAAAAAAATATACTAAAGAGCTTTTATTTTTTTTGAAATATCACATCATACATGTTACATTGTCACATTTGATAAAAGTATATTAAGGAGTTTTTTTTTTTTTTTTTGAAGTGTCATATCATACCTACCACTGTCACATTTGAAAAAATACACTTAGGAGGAATTATTTTTTTTAGCGTAAAAGTTTTGGAGTGTCACACCATATCCATTATGTAATCACATTTAGAAAAAGTACACCAAGAAATTTTTAATTTTTTTAGGGTGTCATATCGTTGGAGTGTGATATTAATACCTGCCACATTGGAATATCACATTATATTTGTCACATTAATAAAAATATATATATGTCTATCAAAACATTATCAAAATCAAAAATAGAAATACATGAAAAGAAACTCTTCACTAATAGAACTTTACAGATCAATAAAAAAAAAATTTAGACTAATACATATATTTATTTGTGAGATGGGATCTGTTAGTAAATGTACTTACTTTGTAAGACGCTCATTTAATAAAACCCAAAATAATTGTTATTGACCCCAATTTACAAAAGTTGGGTAGGGTTTTGTGTCACAGTATGACGGCAAGATGACATTTAAATAAGGAAAAGTTGAAAAAACCAAAAAGGATGGGCCTTGAGAATTCAAAGCCTTTAGGGAGAAGCACCATTGATTGAACCAGGTTTGCTACCATAATAATTTTCTAATTATTTCATAATAATTAATGTGGAAGAATAAAATAAACAGGTACAGGGAACCACACTTGCTGAGAAATTGCAAGAGGAAACAATCAAAATTCAAAAAGCACTAACTCCCGCACATATATATTTATAGTAAAATATATAAATTATCTGTATCATTATGTAGTGGAGTCAGAGATCTTAGAGAGAGAGAAAACATGCTTCTGTTTGTCAGTGTCTCATCACTGGATTCTCTTCTCTCTCCATTGACACGGCATTTCATTTCATGCATCATCAACAAAGACCATTCTTGATAAGAAGATAAGCATGGGTTAGTATATGGAAAATGCGGGGGAAAATGCGGGGGACCCCAGTACGGGGCGACCCCAGTGACCCCCAGCCCACGTAGCTGTGGGTGATTGGTAGAAGAGAAAGAAAAAAAAAAAAAAAATGGCAAATGGCGTTGCGCCACGTCACTGGGGTCGACTCCCAGTGGGGTCTGTAGCAGTGTTGGTTAGTATATTAAGGCCTGGTTTGGAGTGTATTAAAAAAGTCAAAAAATTAGAAAGTTATAAAAAAATAAAAAAATTTATTATTATTCATAAATAAAAAATATTAAAAAGTTAAAATACATAATATTTTAATCAAAAAAAATTTACACAATTTACACAGTTGAAATGACCCTGTACTACCGTGAGAGGAAAAAAAAAAATTATATATATAAAATCACTAAGTTTGACGAAAATATTGAGCCTGTGGGGGCCCACCACGGGTTCCGTTTTGATAATCCGAACCGTTCAATATGTAGAACTCGTCAGAACTATATAAATGTAAAAAATCACATTGATCGGAAATCGGTAGCTATATGCTCAAATCAGTTTTATATAAAAAATGGATGGTGTTATAGTTAACAGTTGACAAGAAAAACTAACACGATCAAATAGCTATTGATATCCAATCATCGTGATTTTTTAGAAGTATCTAGTACTTGACGAGTTCTACACATTGAACGGTTCCGATTAATAAAACGGGACCCGTGGTAGGTCCCCATGGGCCGAACAGCACCGTCCAATTTATGCCCGAAAAGGAGAGAATCAATCTCCTACACTATTCCGACCGTACGGGCTATTCCATCTATAACTTCTCCTATACACTTATTTATATAATTTTTTAATATATATTTTTTCATAAAAAGTTAAAAAGTTAACCCAAACATCCATATTTTTTCCCTCAACTTTTTAGTCCAAAAAAATAAAAAATACACTTATTTAAGACACCCCAAATAATCTCTTAACTAAAGCATCAAAATAATTTGGAATCATTGATGCTAACTTAATTGACACATTCATTCAGGCCTCGTTTGGCAAGAGGCTATTTTAGCCAATTAGCCAAAAAGTTACTAAATTAGCCAAAAAGCCAACAACCCATACCAAAAAGTCAAAGATTCTCTTTTCTCTCTACTTTTTGCACATCTTTTCGTAATTAGCCAAAAAGTCATCCCAAACATACAAGTTTTTTTTACCTACTTTTTTAGCCAAATAGCCAAAAAGTTACTAAATTAGCCTATTCCCAAACGAGGCCTAAAAAAAAAAAATTGCTGAATTAACCACCCCCCGGCTCTCTCTCCCTACTGACATAATATTTGACTTTTTTTTTTTAAACGTTTTGGGTCTTTGGTACAACAATTCATCGTTTGAAACATACCGCTACCTACCACAGTGTTTAAAAATATTAGGGCAAATTATAGTAGTTGTTAATTATATTTTTATTTTTTATAGTATTTTAATCTTTATAATTTTAATGATTCAATTTTAAGTTTTAATTTTTAATTTTGCCACAATTTAGTTCAATTTATTATAAAAATTAGCATTTTTTTAATAAAAATACTTATGAACAATATATGTATCATGCTTTTAGGGGTAATATTGTAAAAAATGAGTAAACCTCAACTAACTCAGTCATTTTTATTTCTCAAAAACTCTAATGACATTATCAATTAAATCAGATTGATACCAAATTTAAAATTAAGGATAAAAATGGAATAAATTAAAAATATAGGGATCAAAATTACACAAATAACAAAACATAGAGCCATTATAATATCAAAAAACAAAAGGCTGTATTTGGAACAAATTGTTAGTGTAAAATTAAAAGAAAAATATAATATTCAGAAGTTTTTCACAACTAAATTGTCACATACAAAAATTGTGAAGGGTAATGTATTGGCTAAAATTCTTGCACTCCAATAAAAGTTTAAGAGTTTAACTGGTGTATCTTGTTTCATTTATATTTTGTTTAAGGTCTCTCTGCCATGTTAATTATTTTTTTTTTTACGTAATTATCATTTATATTGTAGTTGTTGATTCATTCTTATATTGTGACATTCTAATAAAAAAATGACAAACCAAAATTTTATGTCACGTTTGGACTTGAATTTGTTTGGGTCTCTTTATATTGTAATTGTGTTTTATGTTGTAATTGTTAATTAGTTATACTTCATTGTATTGTGATAGATTGAAATAAAAATTTAAACCATAAAAATTAGGAAAATTATAACAAAAATAATAAAGGGCACTTAGTCCATAAATCCAAATTTGAATTTTGTTTGGTCAAAAATCCCCAATCTAAAATACTTTACTAATAAGGACATGTTTAAGTGAAATGACCAAAATATATATTATTTCCCAAGCCAAACCCTAAACAAACCTCTCCCTGTCTCTCTCTCCTCTCTTCATCTTTTTCGTTGCTGACACTGCCACTTCTATAGCCGTTGCCGACACTACCACCTCTGTTGCACCACTACAGGAAATCTAGAATTTAACGGCATTTTTTTAAACACCATTTTTCCTAATATTTAACAGCGTTTTCTAACCGTCGCATTTTGTATTAATTAAAACGGTCCTGTTTATGAATAGAAGTCGTTTTGGAAAATGCCTCCAAACCCTTATTTTGAAACCCTCTCTGTCTCTCTTCAAACCCTTATTTTGAATCCTATTTTGAATCTGAGAAATCAATCTACTCTCTCTCTCTCTCTCTCTCTCTCTCTGTGTCTTGATTTTGAAGCTCTACGACCACCACCATCGCCATCGTCTACTAAGGTGAGCACAACCATCTATAATCTCAAAAAAATCGATGGAATCCTTCAAAATCTTCTTCAACTCGATGAATTATCTCAGTGGTGGTGTTTGTTTCCGTGGATTAGAAACTCTCACTACAGGAAATTACACTTTTGGCGATCAAATTTGGCAACTACAAAAAAATTAGTCACCAAAAAGTGGAATTGGCGACCAAAATTTATATTAGTCGGCAAAAGTAAAAGATTTAGCTACTAATTTTTTTTAGTCAGGATATATTGATAACTGGCAACTAAAAACATTTTTCGTCGCTAAATATGCCACAACTGGTGACAATTTTTTTTTAGTCATTGTAGAGTTAGTTTTGGCTACTAAAATTATTTAGTCGCCGAATGAAAAATAAAAAATTACTTTTTATCTTTAGTCGCCAAAAATTTGTTTTTAGCAACAAAAAAATTTTTTAGTCGATGTAGAGTTAGTTTTGGCTACTAAAATTATTTCGTCGCCGAATGAAAAAAAAAAAAAAAGAAAATTACATTTTATCTTTGGCGACCAAAAGTTTGGTGGCCAAAATGCGTTTTCAGTGACCAAAACATATTTTAGTCGCTGTAAAGTTAGTTTTGGCTACTAAAATTATTTAATCACCGAATGAAAAAGAAAAAATTATTTTTTATCTTTGGCGACCAAAAATTTAGTTGCCAAAAAATTATTTTTAGCGATCAAAACATATTCTAGTCGCCAAAGATGATATATTTCATATTTCAAATTTTGAAGGGATCTACAAAATTAATTGGCTACCTCCCCCTCTCACATTATTTCCAACGCCTCTCTCTTTATTTTCAGCGTCTCTCTCCCTCTTCCTCTCCATCTCCGCTGCTACTCTCTCTTCTCTCTCTTATTGCCGCTCTTCCTCGCGTTCACCGACAACCGGAGCACCTCTTCTTTCTCCGCCATCGCAATTGTGATTGCTGCGACCACCACCGCCGCCGCTACTTCCTCCGTCGCTGCTCTCTCTATATATATATATATATATAAGTATATAGGATCCATAGCTATCTAATCCATATTCATATTTCACTTGATAAAAATTTCAAGCAGATCTTAATGCCTGTAATTCTTATATGTTAAAGATATATAAAATGAAATGTTGATTCGATTTTGTTTATGCAAATATTTGATTTGTTTGATGTGAAACGCAATGGGATTATTGAGTTTGGAGAATTTGTTCGCTCATTGGATGTTTTTCATCCAAATGCACCTATAGCAGACAAAATTGCATGTAAGGTTCATTTTTTGTATTATTGAGTTCTATACTTATTTTTATATGTACATTAAACTTGAAATTGCAAAAATAAATAAATAAACAAATAAAAGTAAAATGCTACAATGTGTGTAAAATAAGTTACGAGTTTTTGTGAAGGAAGTTATGATTGATTTTTGTGGTGAAAGTTAAGAATGGTGAAGTTATAGTGTACACCCCTGAAATTATGAATGAGGTTCGGTTTTGCTTGCTTTTACTACAAAAAGTGTAAACAAGCTAAGCTACATGTGCTTAAATTAGCTATATAGTATTTTATGGGTTGTATTTTGATTCAGATTTCTAAGCGTATTGGGGATGAGGTTCGGTTCTGTTTGCTTTTAGAGTAACTGGGTTAGACTTCAATTTGTTCCGTAACACAACACCATGTCAATATAGTGCCAAAGGCCCTAAAAAAATTCAAGAAAATCAACTTGGTGTATTTGTGACCAAAGGTACCCTACTTGATTAATGTGAGTGATTGGAATAATGTGCCAAGTAGTCTTCAAAAACATGCACAATGAGTAAGACTACGATCCTCACTAGGTTCACTCAAGCCATCTTTCCACTCATTGGCTTGCTGGCTTCAGGCTCTGGGCAAAATGTATTTGTCTGTTTTTGTATGTTTACTATCACAAGGTATTTGTCTTTGAATTAAGAAGGGATAAACTAAATAGAGTTGGATCACTACAAAAAATTCGCTTTTTTGCGACGGTAAAATACCGTCGCCAATACCAAAGAAGCCGTCTCAAAACCTTTTTTGCGACGGTAAATAGCTTTTAGCGACGGTAATAGGGCGGTCGCAAAAAAAGGGGTAGCTAAAGGTCTTTAGCGACGGTAAACGCCGTCGCAAAATATTGGCGACGGCAAAAATGCCTTTTAGCGATGGCAAAATATTGTCGCAATTAATGTGTAAAAATCTGCAGACTTTGAGACGGCACTAAAGTACCGTCGCTAATATGGTTATTTGCGACGGGAAAATACCGTCGCAAAAGGGTTTATTTGAGACGGTAAAAATACCATCGCTAAAAATGGTTATTTGCAACGGGTTTAATACCATCGTTAATATTGTTATTTGCGACAGAAAAGTGTGCCGTCTCTAAAAATATTATTTGCGACGGTGAAAGTGCCGTCGCTAAAGGCCTTTTGTTCATATTGCCAATATCATTGGCGATGGCTACGCTACCATCGCAAAAACTTGGTTCTAACAAAAAATGCAGCAATAAAATTATTAAAAATATGCAAATTACCTGTATTAAATAAAAATAGCTAAAAAAAATTTGATAACTATATAATAATATAAAAATTCCTGTACATAAATAAAATTTCATCCATAATTAAAGTACTCTTCCATTCATAACAACACATCATTAAAATTATCCAACCACATAATTTTGCATAATACATACATAATGTTGTTCACAAATCTAAATAACGTAAATCAAAAATAAAAGTTTTCTTCATAAACAAAAGTTTGTCGCAATCTTCACATGGCTGCATTCCACAAGAAGCAAACTGCTACTCAGGAAATATCTGAAAATAAAAAATAAAAATAATTAATGACAATATAATTATGTATTAATATTTTAATTACAAAAAAACATAAAAAATTAATTACTATATAATTACAAAGATAGTTAAGTAAATAATTTGGGCTAGATAGAAATCCGACCCTAACTCCCAAACCGGAAACCCGATTCGAGTCTCGTCTTCTCCCACAAGTCTCTCGTGCCTAGGCAATCATGTGTGCCAAGTTTCGCGCTAAACCGACCCCTTTTGGTGATTTTGGAGCGTCAACACCTCGAATTCAAGTTTCTTAAGGAACTAGTTTGCCTAGACCGAAAAACGGCTCTAACTCCCAAACCGGGAAACCGATTGGAGTCCCGTCTTCTCCCACAAGTCTCTCGTGCCTAGGCGGTCGTGTGTGCCAAAGTTTCGGGCCAATCCGACCCCATTTGGTGATTTTGGGGTGTTCACACCTCGAATTTAAATTTCTTAAGGAATTTGTTTGCCTAAACCGAAATATGGCTCTAACTCCCAAACTGGGAAACCGATTGGAGTCCCGTCTTCTCCCACAAGTCTCTCGTGCCTAGGTGGTCGTGTGTGCCAAGTTTCGTGCCAATCCGACCCCATTTGGTGATTTTGGGGTGTCAACACCTCGAATTTAAGTTTCTTAAGGAACTAGTTTGCCTAAACCGAAATATGGCTCTAACTCCCAAATCGGGAACCAGATTCGAGTCCCGTCTTCTCCCACAACACTCTCGTGCCTACGCGGTCGTGTGTCCCAAGTTTCGTGCCAATCCGACCCCATTTGGTGATTTTGGGGTGTTAACACCTCGAATTTAAGTTTCTTAAGGAACTAGTTTGCCTAAACCGAAATATGGCTCTAACTCCCAAACCGGGAAACCGATTGGAGTCCCGTCTTCTCCCACAAGTCTATCGTACCTAGACGGTCGTGTGTGCCAAGTTTCGTGCCAATCCGACCCCAATTGGTGATTTTGGGGTGTCAACACCTCGAATTTAAGTTTCTTAAGGAACTAGTTTGCCTAAACCGAAATATGGCTCTAACTCCCAAACCGGGAAACCGATTGGAGTCCCGTCTTCTCCCACAAGTCTCTCGTGCCAAGGTGGTCGCGTGTGCCATGTTTCGTGCCAATCCGACCCCATTTGGTGATTTTGGGGTGTCAACACCTCGAATTTAAGTTCCTTAAGGAACTAGTTTGCCTAAACCGAAATATGGCTCTAACTCCCAAACCGGGAAACCGATTGGAGTCCCGTCTTCTCCCACAAGTCTCTCGTGCCTAGGCGGTCGTGTGTGCCAAGTTTCGTGCCAATCCGACCCCATTTGGTGATTTTGGGGTGTTAACACCTCGAATTTAAGTTTCTTAAGGAACTAGTTTGCCTAAACCGAAATACGGCTCTTACTCCCAAACTGGGAAACCGATTGGAGTCCCGTCATCTCCCACAAGTCTCTCGTGCCTAGGCGGTCGTGTGTGCCAAGTTTCGTGCCAATCCGACCCCATTTGGTGATTTTGGGGTGTTAACACCTCGAATTTAAGTTTCTTAAAGAACTAGTTTGCCTAAACCGAAATACGGCTCTAACTCCCAAACCGGGAAACCGATTGGAGTCCCGTCTTCTCCCACAAGTCTCTCGTGCCTACGTGGTCGGGTGTGCCAAGTTTCGTGCCAATCCGAAGCCATTTGGTGATTTTTGGGTGTCAACACCTCGAATTTAAGTTTCTTAAGGAACTAGTTTGCCTAAACCGAAATATGGCTCTAACTCCCAAACCGGGAACCCGATTCGAGTCCCGTCTTCTCCCACAAGTCTCTCGTGGCTAGGCGGTCGTGTGTGCCAAGTTTCGTGCCAATCCGACCCCATTTGGTGATTTTGGGGTGTCAACACCTCGAATTTAAGTTTCTTAAGGAACTAGTTTGCCTGAACCGAAATATGGCTCTAACTCCCAAACCGGGAAACCGATTGGAGTCCCGTCTTCTCCCACAAGTCTATCGTGCCTAGGCGGTCGTGTGTGCCAAGTTTCGTGCCAATCCAACCCCATTTGGTGATTTTGGGGTGTCAACACCTCGAATTTAAGTATCTTAAGGAACTAGTTTGCCTAAACCGAAATATGGCTCTAACTCGCAAACCGGGAAACCGATTGGAGTCCCGTCTTCTCCCACAAGTGTCTCGTGCCTAGGTGGTCGTGTGTTCCATGTTTCGTGCCAATCCGACCCCATTTGGTGATTTTGGGGTGTCAACACCTCGAATTTAAGTTCCTTAAGGAACTAGTTTGCCTTAACTGAAAAGTTTCGTGCCAATCCGACCCCATTTGGTGATTTTGGGGTGTTAACACCTCGAATTTAAGTTTCTTAAGGAACTAGTTTGCCTAAACCGAAATACGGCTCTTACTCCCAAACTGGGAAACCGATTGGAGTCCCGTCATCTCCTACAAGTCTCTCGTGCCTAGGCGGTCGTGTGTGCCAAGTTTCGTGCCAATCCGACCCCATTTGGTGATTTTGGGGTGTTAACACCTCGAATTTAAGTTTCTTAAAGAACTAGTTTGCCTAAACCGAAATACGGCTCTAACTCCCAAACCGGGAAACCGATTGGAGTCCCGTCTTCTCCCACAAGTCTCTCGTGCCTACGTGGTCGTGTGTGCCAAGTTTCGTGCCAATCCGACCCCATTTGGTGATTTTTGGGTGTCAACACCTCGAATTTAAGTTTCTTAAGGAACTAGTTTGCCTAAACCGAAATATGGCTCTAACTCCCAAACCGGGAACCCGATTCGAGTCCCGTCTTCTCCCACAAGTCTCTCGTGGCTAGGCGGTCGTGTGTGCCAAGTTTCGTGCCAATCCGACCCCATTTGGTGATTTTGGGGTGTCAACACCTCGAATTTAAGTTTCTTAAGGAACTAGTTTGCCTGAACCGAAATATGGCTCTAACTCCCAAACCGGGAAACCGATTGGAGTCCCGTCTTCTCCCACAAGTCTATCGTGCCTAGGCGGTCGTGTGTGCCAAGTTTCGTGCCAATCCAACCCCATTTGGTGATTTTGGGGTGTCAACACCTCGAATTTAAGTATCTTAAGGAACTAGTTTGCCTAAACCGAAATATGGCTCTAACTCGCAAACCGGGAAACCGATTGGAGTCCCGTCTTCTCCCACAAGTGTCTCGTGCCTAGGTGGTCGTGTGTTCCATGTTTCGTGCCAATCCGACCCCATTTGGTGATTTTGGGGTGTCAACACCTCGAATTTAAGTTCCTTAAGGAACTAGTTTGCCTTAACTGAAATATGGCTCTAACTCCCAAACCGGGAAGCCGATTGGAGTCCCGTCTTCTCCCACAAGTCTCTCGTGCCTAGGCGGTCGTGTGTGCCACGTTTCGTGCCAATCCGACCCCATTTGGTGATTTCGGGGTGTTAACACCTCGAATTTAAGTTTCTTAAGGAACTAGTTTGCCTAAACCGAAATACGGCTCTAACTCCCAACCCGGGAAACCGATTGGAGTCCTGTCCTCCCACAAGTCTCTCGTGCCTAGGTGGTCGTGTGTGCCAAGTTTCGTGCCAATCCGACCCCATTTGGTGATTTTGGGGTGTTAACACCTCGAATTTAAGTTTCTTAAAGAACTAGTTTGCCTAAACCGAAATATGGCTCTAACTCCCAAACCGGGAGACCGATTGGAGTCCCATTTTCTCCCACAAGTCTCTCGTGCCTAGGTGGTCGTGTGTGCCAAGTTTCGTGCCAATCCGACCACATTTGGTGATTTTGGGGTGTCAACACATCGAATTTAAGTTTCTTAAGGAACTAGTTTGCCTAAACCGAAATTTGGCTCTAACTCCCAAACCGGGAACCCGATTCGAGTCCCGTCTTCTCCCACAACTCTCTCGTGGGTAGGCGGTCGTGTTTGCCAAGTTTCGTGCCAATCCGACCCCATTTGGTGATTTTGGGGTGTCAACACCTCGAATTTAAGTTTCTTAAGGAACTAGTTTGCCTAAACCGAAATATGGCTCTAACTCCCAAACCGGGAACCCGATTCGAGTCCCGTCTTCTCCCACAACTCTCTTGTGCCTAGGTGGTCGTGTGTGCCAAGTTTTGTTCCAATCCGACCCCATTTGGTGATTTTGGGGTGTCAACACCTCGAATTTAAGTTTCTTAAGGAACTAGTTTGCCTAAACCGAAATATGGCTCTAACTCCCAAACCGGGAACCCGATTCGAGTCCCGTCTTCTCCCACAACTCTTTCGTGGCTAGGCGGTCATGTGTGCCAAGTTTCGTGCCAATCTGACCCCATTTGGTGATTTTGGGGTGTCAACACCTCGAATTTAAGTTTCTTAAGGAACTAGTTTGCCTAAACCGAAATATGGCTGTAACTCCCAAACCAGGAAATCGATTCGAGTCCCGTCTTCTCCCACAACTCTCTCGTGCCTAGGTGGTCGTGTGTGCCAAGTTTCGTGCCAATCCGACCCCATTTGGTGATTTTGGGGTGTCAACACCTCGAATTTAAGTTTCTTAAGGAACTAGTTTGCGTAAACCGAAATATGGCTCTAACTCCCAAACCGGGAACCCGATTGGAGTCCCGTCTTCTCCCACAAGTCTCTCGTGCCTAGGCGGTCGTGTGTGCCAAGTTTCGTGCCAATCCGACCCCATTTGGTGATTTTGGGGTGTTAACACCTCGAATTTAAGTTTCTTAAGGAACTAGTTTGCCTAAACCGAAATACGGCTCTTACTCCCAAACTGGGAAACCGATTGGAGTCCCGTCATCTCCCACAAGTCTCTCGTGCCTAGGCGGTCGTGTGTGCCAAGTTTCGTGCCAATCCGACCCCATTTGGTGATTTTGGGGTGTTAACACCTCGAATTTAAGTTTCTTAAAGAACTAGTTTGCCTAAACCGAAATACGGCTCTAACTCCCAAACCGGGAAACCGATTGGAGTCCCGTCTTCTCCCACAAGTCTCTCATGCCTACGTGGTCGTGTGTGCCAAGTTTCGTGCCAATCCGACCCCATTTGGTGATTTTTGGGTGTCAACACCTCGAATTTAAGTTTCTTAAGGAACTAGTTTGCCTAAACCGAAATATGGCTCTAACTCCCAAACCGGGAACCCGATTCGAGTCCCGTCTTCTCCCACAAGTCCCTCGTGGCTAGGCGGTCGTGTGTGCCAAGTTTCGTGCCAATCCGACCCCATTTGGTGATTTTGGGGTGTCAACACCTCGAATTTAAGTTTCTTAAGGAACTAGTTTGCCTGAACCGAAATATGGCTCTAACTCCCAAACCGGGAAACCGATTGGAGTCCCGTCTTCTCCCACAAGTCTATCGTGCCTAGGCGGTCGTGTGTGCCAAGTTTCGTGCCAATCCAACCCCATTTGGTGATTTTGGGGTGTCAACACCTCGAATTTAAGTATCTTAAGGAACTAGTTTGCCTAAACCGAAATATGGCTCTAACTCGCAAACCGGGAAACCGATTGGAGTCCCGTCTTCTCCCACAAGTGTCTCGTGCCTAGGTGGTCGTGTGTTCCATGTTTCGTGCCAATCCGACCCCATTTGGTGATTTTGGGGTGTCAACACCTCGAATTTAAGTTCCTTAAGGAACTAGTTTGCCTTAACTGAAATATGGCTCTAACTCCCAAACCGGGAAACCGATTGGAGTCCCGTCTTCTCCCACAAGTCTCTCGTGCCTAGGCGGTCGTGTGTGCCACGTTTCGTGCCAATCCGACCCCATTTGGTGATTTCGGGGTGTTAACACCTCGAATTTAAGTTTCTTAAGGAACTAGTTTGCCTAAACCGAAATACGGCTCTAACTCCCAAACCGGGAAACCGATTGGAGTCCTGTCCTCCCACAAGTCTCTCGTGCCTAGGTGGTCGTGTGTGCCAAGTTTCGTGCCAATCCGACCCCATTTGGTGATTTTGGGGTGTTAACACCTCGAATTTAAGTTTCTTAAAGAACTAGTTTGCCTAAACCGAAATATGGCTCTAACTCCCAAACCGGGAGACCGATTGGAGTCCCATTTTCTCCCACAAGTCTCTCGTGCCTAGGTGGTCGTGTGTGCCAAGTTTCGTGCCAATCCGACCACATTTGGTGATTTTGGGGTGTCAACACATCGAATTTAAGTTTCTTAAGGAACTAGTTTGCCTAAACCGAAATTTGGCTCTAACTCCCAAACCGGGAACCCGATTCGAGTCCCGTCTTCTCCCACAACTCTCTCGTGGCTAGGCGGTCGTGTTTGCCAAGTTTCGTGCCAATCCGACCCCATTTGGTGATTTTGGGGTGTCAACACCTCGAATTTAAGTTTCTTAAGGAACTAGTTTGCCTAAACCGAAATATGGCTCTAACTCCCAAACCGGGAACCCGATTCGAGTCCCGTCTTCTCCCACAACTCTCTCGTGCCTAGGTGGTCGTGTGTGCCAAGTTTTGTTCCAATCCGACCCCATTTGGTGATTTTGGGGTGTCAACACCTCGAATTTAAGTTTCTTAAGGAACTAGTTTGCCTAAACCGAAATATGGCTCTAACTCCCAAACCGGGAACCCGATTCGAGTCCCGTCTTCTCCCACAACTCGTTCGTGGCTAGGCGGTCATGTGTGCCAAGTTTCGTGCCAATCTGACCCCATTTGGTGATTTTGGGGTGTCAACACCTCGAATTTAAGTTTCTTAAGGAACTAGTTTGCCTAAACCGAAATATGGCTCTAACTCCCAAACCAGGAAACCGATTCGAGTCCCGTCTTCTCCCACAACTCTCTCGTGCCTAGGTGGTCGTGTGTGCCAAGTTTCGTGCCAAAACGACCCCATTTGGTGATTTTGGGGTGTCAACACCTCGAATTTAAGTTTCTTAAGGAACTAGTTTGCGTAAACCGAAATATGGCTCTAACTCCCAAACCGGGAACCCGATTCGAGTCCCGTCTTCTCCCACAACTCTCTCGTGCCTAGGCGGTCGAGTGTGCCAAGTTTCATGCCAATCCGACCCCATTTGGTGATTTTGGGGTGTCAACACCTCGAATTTAAATTTCTTAAGGAACTAGTTTGCCTAAACCGAAATATGGCTCTGACTTCCAAATCGGGAAACCGATTGGAGTCCCGTCTTCACCCACAAGTCTCCCGTGCCTAGGTGGTCGTGTGTGCCAAGTTTCGTGCCAATCTGACCCCATTTGGTGATTTTGGGGTGTCAACACCTCGAATTTAAGTTTCTTAAAGAACTAGTTTGCGTAAACCGAAATATGGCTCTAACTCCCAAACCGGGAAACCGATTGGAGTCCCGTCTTCTCCCACAAGTCTTTCGTGCCTAGGTGGTTGTGTGTGCGAAGTTTTGTGTCAATCCGACCCCATTTGGTGATTTTGGGGTGTTAACACCTCGAATTTAAGTTTCTTAAAGAACTAGTTTGCCTAAACCGAAATACGGCTCTAACTCCCAAACCGGGAAACCGATTGGAGTCCCGTCTTCTCCCACAAGTCTCTCGTGCCTAGGTGGTCATGTGTGCCATGTTTCGTGCAAATCCGACCCCATTTGGTGATTTTGGGGTGTCAACACCTCGAATTTAAGTTCTTAAGGAACTAGTTTGCCTAAACCGAAATATGGCTCTAACTCCCAAACCGGGAACCCGATTCGAGTCCCGTCTTCTCCCACAACTCTCTCGTGGCTAGGCGGTCGTGTGTGCCAAGTTTCGTGCCAATCCGACCCCATTTGGGGATTTTGGGTTGTCAACACCTCGAATTTAAGTTTCTTAAGGAATTAGTTTGCCTAAACCGAAATATGGCTCTAACTCCCAAACCGGGAACCCGATTCGAGTCCCGTCTTCTCCCACAAGTCTCTCGTGGCTAGGCGGTCGTATGTACCAAGTTTCGTGCCAATCCGACCCCATTTGGTGATTTTGGGGTGTCAACACCTCGAATTTAAGTTTCTTAAGGAACTAGTTTGCCTAAAC
This sequence comes from Camellia sinensis, assembly GCF_055761805.1. NCBI lineage: Eukaryota > Viridiplantae > Streptophyta > Magnoliopsida > Ericales > Theaceae > Camellia > Camellia sinensis. The sequence continues at coordinate 115,359,195 of NC_138963.1, forward strand.
CAAAATATGGCTCTAACTCCCAAACCGGGAAACCGATTGGAGTCCCGTCTTCTCCCACAAGTCTCTCGTGCCTAGGCGGTCGTGTGTGCCAAGTTTCGTGCCAAACCGACCCCATTTGGTGATTTTGGGGTGTTAACACCTCGAATTTAAACTTCTTAAAGAACTAGTTTGCCTAAACCGAAATATGGCTCTAACTCCCAAACTGGGAAACTGGTTGGAGTCCCGTCTTCTCCCACAAGTCTCTCGTGCCTAGGTGGTCGTGTGTGCCAAGTTTCATGCCAATCCGACCCCTTTTGGTGATTTTAGGACGTTAACACCTCGAATTCAATTTTTTTAAAGAAATAGTTTGCCTAGAGTGAAATCCATCTTTAACTCCTAATCCGGGAACCCAATTTGAGTCTCGTCTTCTCTCACAACTCTATTAGCTTAGAATGCAAAGAATGCAAATATACATTTTAGCTTAGAATGTAAAGTTACATTTTATACCTGATCTTCTGGTGGTGGTGTATATGGATTCTCATCTTCTGCAGATTCCCTAAATGCCCGGTGGCCACTCGATGCATCAGGAGCCTATGATAGTCAACGCATAATGTGTTAATCATATTCGAATTTTATACATAATGTTGTGTGACAATTTAACTATCAAACAATTTAATTTATATCGAACCTTTCTGTTAGGATCCACACTTGCCCCCTGTGACACAAAGTCCATCATCTCAGCTCTCAGCTGCTGTAAATGTGTAGAGAACTCTGCTCTCATCTCCTTCCTCAGCTCCTCCCACAACTCATCCCTTAGCTCCGCATGAACCTGCTGGGTGATCTGAACAATAGTCGATGGCTGGGGTGCTGACTGTGATGGCCCTACACCATCTTTATACATTGCTCTCCGAGGCACAGTTCTCCCGTATGTGCGACAATATCCATGATTGTCATGACCTATCAACTCATGGAAAATGGCATTCCTAGCCTCCAAAGTTCGACAATCCTCAGGTAGCATAGAGAGTTGGCCATTAAACTCATCCTGTATTGAATAAGAAATACAAGTATATGCCAAATTAAGATAGTTAACACAAAAAATAAAAAATAAACTTTAAATACAATCAAAGGTCTTTGGAAACTACCAAGGTCTGGATAACCTCTGGGTCATCTACTCTACGTGTCATAAGCCAAACATTCATCTTATCAGTAGACTCCCCCTTATTGGTCATCTACATTTTTTTAGAAATATGAAAATTAGAATCTAAATAATTTGTAAATATACAATTTTATTTATATACAAAAATAAAACAATAAAATATAAACCTCATGCCGTATCTGAGCGAAAGTAGTACGCCCTGTGGTATGAGCTATGCCGTGAGCTCGCCGATTTTTAGCGTTCCTAGTTGCAATTTTCTATAATAGGTTCAACAAATGTAAGTATATAAATATGATTTATATGTTTACATATCATACATATAACTTATTTGTATACCTCAGCATCGGAAGTACGCCAATACTCCACAAGTTCTTCCCACTGGCTTGGCACAATGTGCAAAGGAACATCATCCTTCAGATTAGGATCTTCACTTCTAGGCTTGAAATACTTACACTTAATCTTATTCTTGTGATCCTTCCATATGCTGTTACAGTTTTTCATGCAGATTGGCTTGTACTCCTCTGGACATATATTCAAATTGTCCTATAAAACACAATTTCAAGGTTTAAATAATAATAACACAATTTTGGAATTTAAATTTTTTGACAAAAATATACTTTTACCTTCACATCCTTCCAGATAGCATCAAGAATATCATCAGGCGCAGTGTTCCAGTCAAGAAAGGTAAGAGGAACAATGTTACCATTTCGCACAATAATGCCAAGTTGAGTAGTTAACTTAGACACGTTATCCCCTATTGGACAGAAATTTTCATCAAATTGTATGTCCAATTTGGTACCGGTACCCCACTCCCTAATGCCCTTGGCACATCCTCTACCACGCCTACTCGAGGTTGATGAAGAATTAACATGACCTGTGAGATACAATAAGAATAAACAATATTCAATCATAATAAACAAATGCAAATTTAAATAATCTCAATACAAATCAATTTCTTATACCTGAGTGAGGCTGTGAAGAAGTCGAAGGATCTGAAAAATGCAATGAAAATAAACAAGTTATATGTAATGAGAACAAATAAATATATATTTAAATAATTTTCATACAAATCAAAGCAAATTTATATACCTGCGGATGGCTCATAAGCCGATGACTCTAGTCAGGATGATAGCTGCTGCGATGCCACTGATGGTGGACGCACCGATGGTAGGCCTAGAGGCTGAGTAGCTGATAGCTGGTGTGGTGCCACTGATGGGGGTCAATGCGGTGGCACTAATGGCCCCTCTGATGGTGCTCGCTGTGATGCCTCCTCTAATGGTAGTGCCACTGATGGTGGACGCAGCAATGGTAGGCATGGTGGCTGAGTAGATGGTAGCTGCTGTGGTGCCACTAATGGTGGTCGATGCGGTGGCACTTATGGTGCTCGCTGTGATGCCTCCTCTAATGGTGGCACTAATGGCCCTTCTGATGGTGGTCAATGTGATGCCTCCTCTGATGGTGGTGCCGATGATGTCCTCTTACGTACCACGTCGGACATCATGCGTCGGGGATGATCAGGTTTCCTCTTCCTTCCCATAATAATCTGCAAGCAATATAACATTAATTAGAAACATAGATAATGGTTTGTCATCAACTATAATATGACATTAATTGAACTAATACAATTACAAACACACAGTAAATTAAGAAACTGATGATTAACTACAACCTTGGCCTTAAGTGAATTATTGATGTTGATTAAATATCATCCTATTTGAACATCAACTGTTTCCCCTTCTGCAGCTTCCCTCACCCAACCAACTTCTTCATCACGAAGCATTATATTTTCTTCCAATTGTTGGCTCATATATGGCTCAATTTGTGGATCAGTCGAACTCATATCAAATAAACCTCTTTGAGACATCTTCACCGCCACTTGCCAGTCTGGTTGTAACGGGTCTGCAACATACCAAACTTGCTCTGCTTGGGATGCCAAGATGAAAGGTTCATTAGCAATTCTATCATCTCGATACAACAAATGATTGAAGTTGACTAACGTGAAATTGAAGACATCTTGTATCTTCCCGTGAATGTTGTCAATCCAATCATACTTAAACAACACATGCTTCTTCTCATTGGAATATCGAATCTCAACAATATCTGTCAATTGTCCATAATAGTACACAGACCCCACACGAGGATTCTTGTCTTTCCAACTAGCATAACTTATAGTATTTGCCTTCAAAGCTACACCACAATGTTGTGTGGCTCGACGGTCATCCATGGCCTTTACTCGATACCGAAACCCATTCATTATATACCCGTTGAACCTCCTTGCCAGGTTATGAGGACCATTTGCCAATACAGTAATCTCTTCAGAAAATGTGACATCACTAGTCCTTCGCAACGTTTGAACCTATTTTAAATAATAAAAATTATAAAATTTAAAATATAGTTCGACTTAGGTAAATAGAATCTGTACATTTAAATACATACATGTTCCTTGAACCAAATGTGAAAAGTTTCAAAATGTTCATGCCGAAGCTGATGATCGTCAACACGAGGCATTTTGACCATAAGTTCTTCAAGGTGTTTGCTGTGTAAATTGAAATTTTATCAAAAAACAACATTTGGTTCAAAATTCAATGAAACATAATAAAATATTGAATGAGTGACATAACTTACTTTATGAATGGTTGAACCGCGGCTGTATTGAATAAGACATACCGATGAGTTTGTACCCAAGAAATGTTATCAAGATAAAAGCTTGTGATTTCACCAACAGCACGACCCAGATTATCATCACCACTGTAGTTCCTCGTGGGTCGATTAGATTTAGTTTCCACATCATTGAGATATTGTGCACAAAAATTCATGCATTCTTCCATAGGATATCCTTTAGCAATTGAACCTTCTGGACGAGCTCTATTACGCACATATTGCTTCAAAGTAAGAAGATACCTCTCAATTGGATACATCCATCGAAACTGAATCGCTCCACCCAATAATGCTTCGTCAACTAGATGTATAGGCAAGTGCTCCATTATATCAAAAAAAGTAGGAGGAAATATTTTCTCTAGATGACAAAGTGTTACGGCGATACGATCTTGAATATATTGCAAATCTGTCGCACGATTGACTTTGGAACACAATTGTCTAAAGAAATTGCTCAATTCAATCAAAGGTTCAATTACATTCTTCGGTAACGATCTTCGAATGGCCAATGGAATTAGTTGTTGCATCAGAATATGACTATCGTGGCTCTTAAGACCCCCAATACTTCTATCATGTAAGCGCACACGATGCGATATATTGGATGAATACCCGTCGGGAACTCTAACTTCCTTCAATACTTTCAAGAACAAATCTTTCTCATCCTTGGTCATCGTGAATTGTGCCGGTGGTAAATAAGCTTTATTTGACCCTCTTAATTGCAAATGTAAGGGTTTTCTAATATTCATTTCTTGTAAATCATGCCGAGCATTAACACCATCCTTCGATTTTCCTGCAACCCCTAATATTGTCCACAACACATTATCACAAACATTCCTCTCTATATGCATCACATCAAGGTTATGTCTAATTAGATTGTGCTCCCAATATGGCAGTTCATAGAAGATACTCTTTTTCTTCCAGCTATAGGTGCGATGTCCAACTTTCTCCTTCTCTACTTGTCTCCTATGCCTCTCCTTAAGGTCATCCCTCTTGTATTGGGTTAAAATACCCTCAGATTCTAATTGTAGCAGCATCTCAGTTCCAGACAACAATTTTGGTTTGAATCTGACTTCCCGACTACCATCAAATGATACTTTATCCTTTCGGAATTTATGGCCATTAGGTAAAAATCTGCGATGACCCAAGTATGATTGTTTCCTACTATACTTCAACCAACACGATGTAGTTTCTCTATTGCAACAACGGCATGCATATTCGCCTTTAGTACTCCATCCTGACAAGTTTGCATATGCAGGAAAATCACTAATTGTCCACAGTAAAGCTGCATGCATTTGAAACATTTGATTTGTTGATGCATCAAATGTGGAGACACCGTCATTCCATAGTTCTTTCAACTCCTCAATCAACGGTTGCATATACACATCAATCTTGTCACCAGGTCCTTTCGGGCCGTCAATAAGCACAGATAAAATTAGAAATGGTTGTTTCATGCACATCCATGGCGGCAAGTTGTATGGAATGAGTACAACATGCCAAGTGCTATGAACTATGTTCATCGTCCTGAATGGGTTAAAACCATCAGATGCTAAGCCAAGCCTTACACTTCGGCAATCATTACTAAAGTCAATATTCCGACGATCAAAATCTTTCCATGCAAGGGAGTCTGCAGGATGCCTAAAGACACTGTCATTAGTTCGTTCCTCTACATGCCATCTCATTAACTTAGCCATCTTGGATGACATAAACAGCCTCTGTAACCTTGGCTTTAAAGGAAAATACCTCATTTGTTTTGCAGCTATTTGTTTGCCACCGTTGTGAGGACCATTTGAACCACCATCACCATTTGATTTCCATCTTGAACTGTTGCATATGACACATTTATCAAGATTGGCGTCCTCGTTTCGAAACAACATGCAACTGTTGGGACATGCATCCCATGTCTCATATGTGAAGCCCAAATCTGTTGTGACCTTTTGAGCTTTATAATATGAGTCCGGAGTTTCACACCCAACGGAAACGCCTCATTCAATAACTCAAGCAACATGTCAACAGAGTTGTCTGTCCACTGATTAAGCACCTTCAAATGTAGAAGCCGAACAATGAATGACAAAGATGTGAACTTTTGACAACCCGGATACAATTCACTTTGTGCATCTTGAAGAAGTTTGAAATAGTTTGCAGTCTCTGCATTTGGACCGAGCTGGGGTTCAGATGCATGGGGATCAGTGCTCTGTGCTTCATTACCGTCAACACTTGTACCGGCATGTGGATTTCCCACAGCCCCTTGTATCATTCCAACCATATCGTCGCCAATGTCTAAATTAGCCAATGCTTCATTCCGTCGATTAGCATGCAGAGATACGTAAGATTCCCCATGATTAATCCAATGTTTGTACTTTTTAAAAAAACCATTCAAAATCAGATGCTTCCGTACACCCTCTCGCACAAGATGGTATCGATTCTTACATTTTCTACACGGACAACTAATCATCAAACCTTCAACCCTATTGGTGTAGGCAAACACAAGGAATTGATCAATCTCATTAATGTATTCCCTCGACATCCTATTTGTCAAATCAATCCAACTCTTATCCATCATTTGTACTTCCCTTATATGTGTTTCCCACTATTAATTTGCTTCAGGCAAACTTACTGGGAGATATACATCTCACATACAAAACAAATATGCCCTAGAAAAAAATATAATTACAACAAATGTAAGAGTCATAATGAGATGAAAGGGTAAAAATATAATTACAAGACATAATATCACATATTAATTTATCACCGCATTATTGCAATAAGTTTATTGAGCTAAAACTATATCCAGACTTTGATCTGGTCATGATAAGACAAGATGCAAACAGATAAAATACAAAGCAATGCCACTACTAAAATCATAACTTTATTTATTATTATTATTATTATTTGGTTGCCTGGTCCAAATTGATGTCATAGTAGTTGATCATGGTTGACTGACTAATTCCCAAATGCCTCCATAACACTGGTAGGTCAAATTCAAAATTTCAAACATTTTCTCTGCATGGTCTTTGACTCTTTGTTCCTCCTCTCACATGAAAGCATTTTCCATCATAATAGGCAGCCCTTAGAAACATTCAATACTTTAGCTTCTGATTCTAGTATTATTTCTGCAAACAATTCAACTTAGACTCGCAATCTCCTTACAAATTTTCTTTGCACATTCCTCCATTTTTTCCAACCCAGAACCACCCTCGTTGCTTCCTTCGCATAGACCCGCTCAAGCCTCAACACTTGCTTTGTTTCCTCCAACACTATAAATGCCCACCATATTTTCAATTCTGTATATACCACCCCAAGCCAACCCAATTTTAACTAAAGCTTTTTCTTGTACTCTCTATATCTTTTTCTCTAACATGGCTCGATCGCACATCAAGCAATCTCTCAGTTTCTGTCTACTTATCCTTTTGCTTAGCTCTGTTTTCGCTCCAAGCCAAGCCTAGCCCTTCAATATCTTGAAGAGTGGTAATGGTATACGGATTCAGGGCTTTTTCGATGGGTTATCTTTTGGTGCCATTAAGGTTTCAGGACCAAGCCCTGGCGATGGAAATTCATTTACCAACAGTCACACACTCGGGGGAATCAAGGACTCCGGTCCAAGCCCCGGCCAAGGAAACAAGTTTGTGACTGGCACAAAACATTAATTCTCTAGCAAATATGAGATGATGCTCTGTTTTAATTTTTTATTTTATTTTATTATTATTTAAATCCATTCTTTCATTTTTGTGGGTATATATACATTCATGTATTGTTACTAATTCTTTGAGAGGTTCTACTTCCAGTAATTTTCTGGGAGTGAAATTTGTTGCTGTGATTAATAAATAAATAAAAAGAAAAGGCTTTTTATCTGGTGGTTATCAATATTGAAGTGCATGATTTTCCTTATGTATATTGGGAGGGAAAGAAAGAGAGAGAAGATTAATGGATTCATAGATTTTTCTCTCATCAAATCATGGATCTTGTGTTGTGTTTACTGAAGTCAAAGATTTAGATTTACATGGCATAACTAATATTAAAAACAAGGAATGCACTGACCTTTAAGAAATTCACAGTCGCTCACAGTCGGTCGTAGGTCGTCGTTCACAGTCGCTGCTGCTCGTCACTCCGGCGAAGGCCGTCGTTCACCCTCGTCGGTCACAGGATATGGAACAAATTTGAGATTTTTGATTTTGAATGATTTTGGAGATTTTAGGGATTTCGGTTTGAGCAATTTAGGAATGATTGAGGGATTTCGATTTTAGGGATTTTGGAGATATGAGGAATTTAGGAATTTGACGGCGAAATGGGATAGAACAGCGGGATACCAAATTTTATTTATTTGCGACGGTATATTTTAACCGTCGCAAGTGAGCGTAATTAATAAATGAAACGACGTCGTTTTACCAGAGTTTTTTTTGCGATGGGCTTCTGCCGTCACAGATGGTCCACCATTTGCGACAATAACATTTAACCGTCGCTAATAAGACGTTTGTTGCGACGGTATACCGTGCGTCACCAATATTTCTGCAAATTTCTTTTTACAATCTTTAGCGACGGAATACCCCCCATCGCAAAAGTCCATGTTTCTCGACGGTAGATACAAGCCGTCGCAAAGTTGTCTTTTGGCGACAGCAAATATATACCGTCGCAAAAAATTCTTTTTTTTGGAGACGGTAACTATTTCCCGTCGCAAAAAACCCTTTTTTGTGACGGTAGTCACCCCGTCGCAAAAACCTCCGTGTTATTAGCCAGGTTTTCTTGTAGTGGATGGCATATTTGGTTGATCAAGTTAGGCATGATTGAACTTGGATCGAGTTCAAACCTAGGACCAATTCTTCTTTTCTGGGCATTGTTTACCATAGCTTCCCAAACCAAACCGGTTTTGAGTGCAATTGCACTCTCATGGCATTTTCTTTGTTGAAGTTTGACCAATCTACCAATGCTACACAAACCTCAATTCCATTCAATCATTCTCTGAATATGGTGTGTGATTAAACAGAACCTATTATATGGGCTATTTAGGCAACACTAAAACGAATCAGGTCCGACCCGCTTCTAATAAATTGTCTGATTTTATATTTTATTTATTTATTTTTAAATCAACCATTCTTGGTTTGAATTTAAACAGCTTTATCAAACAAAGGTGGGTCTAACAGCTAGTGTTGGTTTCTCACCAACACTATGCTTGGTTTTCCTTTTTCTCCCTTTTTCTTTCTCATCCTTATTGATGTATTCCCATATGTAATGTATGGTTTCATCATCAATAAAGATTTTCTTTACTGATCAAAAAAAAAAAAAAAAAATCATTTACCAAACTCTTAAAATTTTTAAAACTAGTTAAGTTGTGGTTCCGAACTGGTTTTCATTCTTTCCAAGCAGGATTTTAGCTTAGCTTCTTTTGCTATATAAACCAAGCAGAACTTCATTGGCTAACCTCATATATTTGATGTATAAAGCCTCACAGTAATCAATAAGTACTTGTCCTATATTTCTAAAACATTTAAGCTTTTTTGGCAACTTAAGAGTGTTTTTGTTTAATCTTGAAGTATATTTATTCTTTTATGAATATATGGCAGAATGCTTTGGAACCACATATGACCCGTGATAATACAGAACATATGTAGAGAACTTAAACAAGCAAATAGTGGGAACAAAATTGGATGAAATGACATTAGAAGGCATAATCATTACTACATACAACAATGGTGACCCCCTTCCTGCCTTCAATAATGCTGCACAAGTATGAAACACATAACTCTATGTTCTTATGTGCTTTTTCAAACTATTTGAGTTCAGTAGCCGTTTTTGGCTCTTTAGACAGATCTTTTACCATAAGAATCAGATATTCATCTTAGTATTCCTGTCAAGTTCATTCAATAAAACCCTTCTTATTTGATTACTTGGACATGTTTTATGGCAATTTTGCTGATTTTTATGAGATCCTATGCGTGTTTAATAAATTGTATTTGTCATGACCCAAATCTGCCCCTAAAAGTTTAGGCCATGACCGGTCCGTACTTAGGCCTCGAAACAAAAATTCAAAATATTTTATTCAATAATGGGGCCTAAAGTGGAAGAAAATAAAAATTAGATCGTCCATTAAGCGGTGTTTATATGCCAGGATTCTTAAAACATCATGTCGTACTTAGAATGTCCATATAGATAGTCCAGATCATATAAATATGTACAAAAAGTTAACCATCCAAAATTACTATATTATCAAAGTGCTTACCCAAAAGCCACCCAAAAAAAAAAAAAAAGCAATAAAAGGAACTTCTCAAAAAGACAAAACGGCTCCAATGTTGGAGGCATAACAAAACAGGTCCACCAAAAGGTTCCTGAAGCTAACCACCGGCTGGCCTCCAAGCTGACCACCTACAAAACATATATCAATACAAAGTGAGCAAGGCTCGGTGAGTAATAATAACATAAGGAGGCATATGAAGGAGCATGTGTCTTGAAGAATGTTTATATCACATTCACATTCCAAAACGGCCTCAGGCCCCCATAAGACAGAACGGCATTGGGCCTACTATCATCACACAACGGCCTTTGGCCCAACAAAATAATAAAACGGCCTCAAGCCCAATAACAGAACGGCCTCAAGCCCAATAATAACAAAACGGCCTCAACCCCAATAATAATAATAAAAGGGCCTTGGGCCCAATCCATATGCCATTATGATCCAATGTTTAATCATCTCCAATAAAACATAAGTTGTGTAAAACATGTCAAAGTTCATAAACATAACATATAAGCATAACATATCGTTACACTACTATTACTCATAGTGATCCGGTTGTGTGATGGTCTCGTCCGGTGAGTGACCTACACATTACACACATAAATTGATAAGCAATGCATTCTTTTCTTAACTTCTTGTCTTTCATGATTCTTCCATTTCGTTCCCTTTCTATTTATTTTTAAGCATTTCAGAGGGCTTAACCATACATATACACATATTCAAAGGGTCAAAAAAGTGTACAAAAAGATACAGATTTTCTTTGTGTTTCCTGCACGTGTGGAAGGCCCCACTGCACGTGCAGCCCGCACGTGCTTTTATTTTAGAATGTTCAAGTTGCTTCCCCTATTTTCTGCACGTGCGGCTGTGAGCCCCACACGTGTGATTCTGGGCCCTGTTTGCGCAGTCCGAAAAACCAACAAACTCAAGCTTTCTAAATGTATTTCTCAGGCACAATTTAAGCAATTTCACTTAAAAAAACATGATATACAACCATGATAAGCATGAAACTCAAGCTTAATATGATCATAACCTACTTTAATTAGACATATACAACTCTAATTTCCATATTTCCTTCACTTCTTTCATCTTTTCATATTATACATGTTTGTATATGTTTATATGAGTTCACAGCATACAAAGCTTCAAGATTAGATACAATTTCTTACAATCAAACTCAAATCACACAAAAAATGAGGAAATCAACTTTTAAATCAAACAAATGTGAGGAATCTATGTTCATTTCATAATATTTGTTCAAGCAAGATCATCATTCCAAAACCCTAACTTATATAAGTGGAAAAACTTCATTTAATATAAATCAAGGCCCAAAACCTTTCAAAACCATGTTGAATTAAACAATTCTACTATCAATCAAAATCATAATTTCAAAGCAAACACAAAATTCCATTTACAAGCTCAAAGACTTGAAGTCAAGCACAAAATCAAAAGCTATACATGTGATGAGTTCGACTTTCAAAATCCATAGAGAAAGTCCCTTGAAATCTTTAAGAATCTTAGAAATCATGCAAGAAAACAAGTTATAAACATGAATCCCATGAAATCATGATATGTTTTTGCCTTATATGACAAAATGCATGTAAAAGCTTCCATAACCTCCATAAGCTAACTCGTAATTCATGATCTTCAAGGTTTGAGAGGTAAAATCTTACCTAGAGTCTTCATAAACACTTGATCTTTCATAATCTTGGCAAATCCAAGCCAAATCTTGAGTTTCTCTACACTTTCCCTCTTCTCTAAGAGCTCTCTCTCTCTCTCTCTCTCTCTCTCCATGTTTTTTGTCTCTTCAAAGGGCTAAAGATGAGCACAAATATATATAACATGTCATACATATATCTATTTAGGCCAACCAAACATAACTTAACGAATCAGACAAAATCAATTTTCAATTAAACTACCCAAATGGCTCTAAAAATTCCCATTAGCGTATCCATGTACTTAATTTCGGTTTATGAACTCATTAAAGTCGTCAATTTCAGTTTCAAGGTGTTAACACTAAGAGTTTTAGCCAAATAAAGCTAATTAATTCATTACGAATCAAATTTTTACAAAACTTAATATTATATTTTAAAAATCATGATAATCATAATTGTAAAGTCAATTTCGGTTTATCACACCTCTAAGGCTTTCAATTTACAGTCCAAAAATCGTAATTTCAACAGATTTTCTTATAACCGATAGATACAATCTCATAAGTACATAATTCACACATTTAAACATAGAATTTCACATCAAACATATAATCACACAGATAATGAGGCAATTAGAGTATAAGCAGCATACGAGAGAGTCAGGTTATTACACCCTTCCCCCCCTTAGGAAGTTTGGTCCCTCAAAGTTGTCTTGGTCTCATAGCATTATCTACTTAATTAAAAGTTCTACCAAATCAAAGCAAACAACATTTTGCCCCGTCATTCGCAACCAAAGTAAATTTCATTCCAACAGTCTCAATTCACTTAGGCCTATGGTCAATAGTTTCACTATTATACAATTTTGATTCAGAACATCTCAAACAGTCACGAGCTTCGCAATCTAGGCAATTCCGAGCAAAAGTCTATCCATCCAGAAGGAAAGGAATAAATCAGATCCAAGTTATACCGGATTTGGCATCATATTCTAAGGTATAAGTAGTCATAACGGTGCAGGTACTTTCTTGGAGTAGGTATAAATATCCTCCCTTAAAAGTATTTCCTCTTGTTAGCTCATAACTCGATTCCTATCCCTTTTTGTCATTTTAGTTTTCCTATGTTCAGATAATTCTTCCTGTTCTACTATAACTCTCATTGACCCATCACAATAACTTAGTTCCAGACGTACATGACATCTCCATAACATAGTCTATTTAGTTAGTTCATTCACATGCAATTCAGAATGAGCGAGTTGGTACATTTCCCACGGGTGGCACACAAGTAAATGATTCATATAAGTGGCGTAATTCATCTTTTAAGACACACATGCTCTGTGATGATAAAAAGCGGTAAATTCTCAAATTCACAAAGTTCATCACGTTTTCATAAAGTATTTAAAATATAAAATTCAATTCCTTGGTTCACAAAATCATATAGGCTATTATATCATTTCAAAGTCATATTTCATAGTGCTAGACTGGGATAGTAAACAAATTCCCAAACCATTCTTAGTAGTCTATCGAATCTCATAAACTAGTGTGTATGCCATTCTTTTATTCCGTATATACAAGTGATAGAGAGCAAATTCATAGTCAATATCATTAGCTCCTTACCACATTTCAAGAGAAGTCAACACGCATAACTTCTTGTCACAACCATTCATAACACGTTTGTGGACTCACCTTTTTTCCGCACCCCGTCTTTCAGAAAGGGTTTGAAAAGAAGGCCTCACAGTTTGGACTCCTGCGGTTCTGAATCTAGTCTCACAAGTGCAATGTGAAACTAATACACACCAAAGAGCCCAAATCCGACAAACCTTTTTGGAAAATCGATTTTAAATCAAATAATGTCAAAATTAGACTGCTTTGCTAGATACAGAGTCGCCACCTAAACATTTTGTTTTGGAGAAATTTAAGAAACCCTGACTCATGTCAAAGGCCACATGTCCGTCATCACCAAAGTTGCCTCGGCTCGGGAACTTGGGTACGAGGGGGGAAGGTCATGAAATGAGTACCCCCACTCGCCCAATCAAAGATCGGCATCCACTAATCATGATATGATTTTTATGAACATTATGCGTTCTTATTCCGGTTATTAAACTAGCTTTACTATGTGATGTGCACACATACAAGTATAGACTAGTCGCAAGACTTGGAACAATTCAACTCACGTTTGTTTGCGAAAATGGTTTCAAATTGCCACCTTAAGTGGGCTTAAAGATGCGGGTTTGCCACCAAACATGGTGGGCTTAAAACATGATTTGCCACTCAACAAAGTGGGCTTAAAACACATATTCGTTGAATTGTTCCAATTCAAACAACAAGCCTTCACCCACAGGCATTCATGCAATTTAGCATTTAAGCACATAACCTCATGGAAAGCATGCTAATCATGGCAATATGGAAATCACACTCATGTAAGTATGCTAAAGTATAAAACTCACCGAGTACTCCATGCCAAAATAAAAACTAGTTAGAAAAATGTATGATCCTAACTACATAAGATACCTAATGTAGCACATGCAATATGCAATTAATGGGCTCGGCTACTAATATGGCATATGCAACACTTTGAAAGCATGCTTTGAAACATGTATTCAAAGAAGTATTGAATTTACAATGCAGTTTGAATGACGCGCCGAGCCTCGGTGCATGCAATACGAATGAATGGATGCAAGCATGTGATATGCTAATCGAAATATGATCCCTAGTCTAACTATCGAAAGCGATTAAATAAAATGGAGAAAGACGTGGGGTTGAAAAACATACACACACGCACGCACGCACACTTATTGCAACATTACACTCTCACGAAGGAGAGTCCGAATGAATAAGCTAAGCTAATTTAAGCTAAGCTAATCAAATTAATCTAATTTAAACTAATTAGACTAATTATTACAAATCAAATGAATAACTAGCAAACTAATTACTAATTATTGCAACACTTTAATCAACTAGTAAACTAATTAATTAAAACAAATGCACACTAACTAAGCATGCAAGGTATTAAACTAAGCTGCCACTACTCCGCCTCAGGAAGTGGAATATGCATGCGCTCGGTTTTTGCCCCGAAAAGTCCTCCGTTTTGCTCTCGAGAGGCTCTATTTACAGGGTTGAGCACCTTCTAGGATCTTTCTGTTCCACCTTACCAAGTATTTGCTGAGGGTTACACCAGTGGCCTGCCGGCCATCTGCCGGCCAAAGGGGTACACTGCTGGTCAGAAATAAAGCCTTGCCGGCCATTGATGAGGCACTGCCGGCCACTGATGTTTTAGGTCACCATACTGCAACAGAGCAAAAGGAAGGTTTTTCCAAGGATATGTTTGTACTGTACCCCTCCTTATCATCTCAAAACCTCAAAAGAGTGGCACACTTGGATCCAAAACCACCAATCAAGAAATTTCATTGCATGATGGCCAAAGATCCAAGTTGTACAATTTCAATAAATGCACAAATATGACTCGAATGACCACCACCCTATCATGCATTATCATGGGCAATGGAGACCTAGGAAAATGGCACATTTCATCACTATTGAGTATGAAATGTCCCATTTGCCTTGTGTTCAAATTAACATCCGATTTGAACACGTGCAATGTAACACAAAGAATGCTTATCTTGCTTCTTTTACTTGCCAATTTTGTTTACTCATTTTAATTACCAAAACCATTCTTTAATTGATTAAGTCCAAAAGTGAGTGTCCTTTAATGGAAAGAAGTGTCAACCAAGGCATAATTTAAGGCATGAGAGAGATCATGCCGTTGGTAATGAACCCTCAAAGAGGATTAAACCATTAAGCATAACCTCAATCTTAAGTTTAAAAGATCCCAAGTTTGAAACAACTCTCAAAAGCAAATAAAAGAGTGAAGCAAAGAGGGAGGTTGCAGAGATTTAGGTGCTGAACTTAAGTGCAAAACAATACTAAAACATGCTCTCAACTCAAAAGAATGGTGATTAAAGCATTAAAACATCAAGCTAGTGAAGGAAATAACACTACAACTATGCAAAACAGACCTTATATGAATTAACCAGCCCAAAATAGAGCCAAAACAGGTCAACACAGTGGCAAAAACATGCTGGACTAGAGTTAAGTTGAGCTAGAAAACCATGCTAACTCACAAAGCTAACTAGGCATGCAAACAAGACACAAGGAGGAGAGGCTAATCCCTCCAAATTTGGACTTCAAAAGTTGATTTTTACCACTGAAAAACCTCTGAAATTCAGTGGTTAAAAGGTCCAAAAAATTTGATTTGAAAGTGGTGAACAATAGCACAAAAGCTTAATAAGCTAAGAAGCAAAAAGGGTGGACAAGCCCTCAACTCAAAATAGCCTCAAACCACCATGTTTAGGTCATAAAAATAGAGGTTTTTACACTTCAAAACTAGCCAAAACAATAGAAGAAGATGGGAAAATAAGTATGCAAAACAAGCTTAAAGAAGGTAAGTGTTATACCTTTGAAGCAAAGCACAACTTAGGCACAAATCCAAGCTCAAACCTCCTTCTAGAGCTCAAAAAAGACTCCAAGAGACCTCAGCCCAAAGGTGGTCAAATTTGATTAAGGGTTGATAGGCAAACTAGAAGTGTATCTCTACTTGTATGCACAAAGGTTCAAGAGAGAGAGAAATCTAGAGAGAGAGAATTGTAGAGAGAGAGAGGATTGTAGAGAGAGAGGCTCCCAAAATCATTCCACCCTTGAAAACAATAGAGAAGGTCCTCTATATATAGAAAAATGAAAGCTCAGGTTGAAAATATCTCAAAATGGACAACTGGAACAGCTGGAGCACAAATATCTGTAGAAAATTGCCTTTTTGCACCAATGGCCGGCAAGCCATCATTGATGGCCTACAAACATCCATTTCTGGTCGGAAAACAACACTCCTGGCCGGCACATGGCTGGAAAAGGCCTTCCATAGCCGGCACATGGCCGGCAAAGCCCATCCATGGCCAGCAACCTCCACATTTGGCCAGCTAGAAAAAATTGCTCTCTAGGTCCAACTTCAAATGGGCATATCTCCCTAATCTGGACTTCTTTGCAGGTCATTCTTGAGACTAAATTGAATCCCCGGAGGTCTAATTTCCAATGGTGGTAGCCTCACATCAAAATTCCAAGTTTGCAAAAAGATATGTTTATTTTAGTGAAGACTGCTCAGTTTCGATCCTACCCGGATTCATGCCTAACTTCTTCTCAGCCAGTTTTCTTCTCTCCCCTCTTATTTTCTTCAACTCCAAACCTCTAAATAAGGTGTTTTGAAATATTTTTTTGAAGAATTCACCTTTCTTTCATTTATTTTCACTTTGTCCTTGCTTGGTTTACCGAAAAGCTCAACATTTAACGAAATGCGAGCCTTGAAACATTGTAGAAACTTTTTCAAAAATATTTTGAAAGAGAGGGCTTTAAGGTCTAAAAAAAACATTTTGGTCAAAATAGTTTTGGTCTAAAAAAGGTGTGAGGTTGGGATATGACGCTCTCCTTGCTGAGGAAATCGAACCTTTGCAGAACACAGCTTTCGTCCTGCCTTCGTCCTCGAACAATCAACCTGTGGTGCCCAAGTCTTTAGGGTGGTCAAAAATGGGATGTCTACAACATCCCAATGTCCCATTATTGCCAACATAATTCAAAGTGCCATGCATAACAGTTCATATCAAAATATCTATACACGATGTAAAGAACTGACCCAACAAAGGAACAAAATTATAAGTCCAAATCTTTCCATAGCAAGGGTGATCTATCAATAAATTTCATTCAGAGCATCGCATATAAAATCTTATTCCCACAAGAAATCGCAAGGGGACTCCATAATTAAAGTTCAATCAGTTTATATAGCAGCTGATAGTGAACACATTCATAGTGTCACAGTTTTCCATAGACAATCATTAAGCAAACGTAGCAATACTCACCATATGATAACGAAGCAATTTCACCCCTATCTATTCAACAAATTTAATTCGATAATTTCTCAAGGTTCAGAAGTTTATCTGTAATTCCCAAGAATATTTCAAAGGCCAATGTCAATTCTTTCATGTTCAATATATTCACAAGTCTATTATTAGCCCTCTAACAATGCTCAAAAACAAAAGTTCGTTCGCCATCCCATTTCCAAAAGTTCTACATAGTGAGTAGCCCACAGTACACAGTTTAGGTTCATAGTTCTAATAAGCCTCTGAGTTTAGTCAGCACGTTCCCAAGTTTTGTCGAATCAAAGAGTGTTCAATTTTCATACTCATTGCCATTTAACCATTTTCCACATAATCTACATCAATTATTTCATTATTCCAATTAAAACTCTCACCGTTTATTCGTTAGGAATTACTCTCACAGTTCTCAAATAAATCATAATCATATCACTAGTATCATAGTAAATCGCCAAATACAGGGTGAGGACTAATCAACAAATTCTTCATATCCTCATGGTCAAACATTTCCATAGTATAGGTAACTTGCCAATTAGTAAAGGGTTAAGAGTATGCACTATGTAGGGTTTTATTTCATCAAGTTGAATACCATTTCACATTAGTAATATTAGAGTGTAAAACATAGATTCATGATTCAGACATTGTATTAACAATTCATTTCATGCCAAACGTTACATGTGTTTTCCCCTAATCGATTTTTTTTTTTCACATATACATTTCGCATATAAAGAAGATAGTACCTGCATCAATCATCTCAGCATTTTCTGCTAGGATATAGACCTTTCCTTGTCTCATATTCACATAAATGATAAGATCAGAATCACACATGTAGTTACATAACCTTCGTGTTCATGCTAAAACAATAATCATACTTCTACATGTATTCCACATAGTTCATATTCAATATCAGAAGTAACATAACACAAGTGCATATAACTTTCATTCTCATAGCTTCCTTTCTCATTTCATTTCAAACATATTCACACAGTCCACATCATTTTGTCTTTCCATTGTCCGTTCTCAATGGAAGATTAATAAGCATAGGCAAAACTCTTACAGTTCTCACATTGTTCAACTCATGTCCAATTTATTCCTTGTTCTTGCTAGCACCCATAACCATAGGCCAATAATTCTTTACCATTTTCACAGATTTCGATTCAATGCAAATATATTCCTTTCAATTCACATGCGCTCATTTCATTTCATTTTCAGATATATTCAGAAAAGTTCACATAGTCGTGTTTATAACAGTCCACAAATGCCAATACAATGTATTCACATGCCAATGCAATGTCCCTAAGTCTTTTCTAGAACACCTACAGTTCATATGGACACGTGTGTGAGGGAGTAACGCATGCTCTGATACCAATTGTCACGACCCAAATCTATCCTTAAAAGTTTAGGCCATGACTGGCTTGTACTTGTACTTAGGCCTAAAAAAAAAATTCAAAATATTTTATTCAATAATGGGGCCTAAAGCAGAAGCAAATAAAAATTAGGATGTCCATTGAGCGGTGTTTATATGCCAGGATTCTTAAAACATCATGTCATACTTAGAATGTCCATATAGATAGTCCAGATCATATAAATATGTACAAAAAGCTAACCATCCAAAATTACTATATTACCAAAGTGTTTACCCAAAAGCCACCAAAAGCTTAACCAAAAAAAAAAAAAAAAGTGGAATAAAAAGAACTTAAAAAGACAAAACAATTCCAATGTTGGAGGCATAACAAAACAGGTCCACAAAAAGGTTCCTGAAGCTGACCACGGGCTGGCCTCCAAGATGACCAACTACAAAACATATATCAATATGAAGTGAGCAAGGCTCAGTGAGTAATAATAACAAAAGGAGGCATATGAAGGAGCATGTGTCTTGAAGAATGTTTCTATCACATTCACATTCCAGAACAGCCTCGGGCCCCATAAGACAGAACGGCTTTGGGCCTAATATCATAACAAAACAGCCTCATGCCGAACATGATAATAGAATGGCCTCATACCCAATCATAATAACATAACGGCCTCAGGCAAAACAATAGAATGGCCTCAGGCCCAATAATAATAACAGAATGGCCTCGGGCCTAATCCATATGCCATTATGATCCGGTGTTCAATAATCTCCAATAAAACATAAGTTGTGTAAAACATGTCAGAGTACATAAACATAACATATAAGCATAACATATCGTTACACTACTATTACTCATAGTGATCTGGTCGTGCAATGGTCTCGTCCGGTGAGTGACCTACACATTACACACATAAATTGATAAGCAATGCATTCTTTTCTTAACTTCTTGTCTTTCATCATTCTTCCGTTTCGTTCCCTTTTTATTTATTTTTAAGCATTTCGAAGGGCTTAAACATATATATACACATATTCAAAAGGTCAAAAAAGTGTACAAAAGATGCAAATTTTCTCCCTGTTTCCCGCAAGTGTTGAAGGCCACACCACACGTGCTTTTATTTCAAAATGTTCAACTTGCTTCCCCTGTTTTCCACACATGCAGATGTGAGCCCTGAACGTGCGGTTCTGGGCCCTGTTTGCACAGTCCGAAAATCCAACAAATTCAAGCTTTCTAAATGTATTTCTAAGGCACAATTTAAGCAATTTCACTTAAAAAAACATGATATACAACCATGATAAGCATGAAACTCAAGCTTAATATGATCATAACCTACTTTAATTAGACATATACAACTCTAATTTCTATATTTCCTTCACTTCTTTCATCTTTTCATATTATACATGTTTGTATATGTTTATATGAGTTCACAACATACAAAGCTTCAAGATTAGATACAATTTCTCACAATCAAACTCAAATCACACTAAAAATGAGGAAATCAACTTTTAAATCAGACAAATGTGAGGAATCTATGTTCATTTCATAATATTTGTTCAAGCAAGATCATAATTCCAAAACCCTAACTTATATAAGTGGAAAAACTTCATTTAATATAAATCAAGGCCCAAAACCTTTCAAAACCATGTTGAATTAAACAATTCTACCTTCAATCAAAATCATAATTTCAAAGCAAACCCAAAATTCCATTTACAAGCTCAAAGACTTGAAGTCAAGCACAAAATCAAAAGCTATACATGTGATGAGTTCGACTTTCAAAATCCATAGAGAAAGTCCCTTGAAATCTTTAAGAATCTTAGAAATCATGCAAGGAAACAAGTTATAAACATGAATCCCATGAAATCATGCTATGTTCTTGCCCTATATGACAAAATGCATGTAAAAGCTTCCATAACCTCCATAAGCCAACTCTTAATTCATGATCTTCATGGTTTGAAAGGTAAAATCTTATCTAGAGTCTTCATAAACACTTGATCTTTCATAATCTTGGCAAATCCAAGCCAAATCTTGAGTTTATCTACAGTTTTCCTCTTCTCTAACGGCGCTCTCTCTCTCCACGTTTTTTGTCTCTTCAAAGGGCTAAAGTTGAGCTCAAATATTTATAACATGTCATAAATATCTATTTAGGCCAACCAAACATAACTTAGCGAATCAGACAAAATCAATTTTCAATTAAACTGTCCAAATGGCTGTAAAAATTCCCATTAGCGTATCCATGTACTCAATTTCGGTTTCTGAACTCATTAAAGTTGTCAATTTCAATTTCAAGGTGTTAACTCTAAAAGTTTTAGCCAAATAAAGCTAATTAATTCATTATGAATCAAATTTTTACAAAACTTAATTTTATATTTTAAAAACCATGCTAATCATAACTGCAAAGTCAATTTCGGTTTATCACACCTCTAAGGCTTTCAATTTAGGGTAAACTACCAATAGGTCCTAATAGTTGTACTTAATTTCCATCAAGTCCTGTTGAAAATAAGTCTTGATAAAATTGTAGCTAAAAATAATTTTTTTGTGACAATTTTTTATATATGTTGCTAAAACTTGACAATTAGCGACTTTTTTTTGTCATAATTTTTATAAATTGTCGCTAAATGTGACTTTTTTTATGACAAATTTTTCTCATAGGTCCTATTAGACAATAAGTCCACTTATTAGGATCTACACATAAATACCCCATCAATTTATAGTCCAAAAGTCGTAATTTCAACAGATTTTCTTATAACCGACAGATTCAATCTCATAAGCTCATAATTCACACATTTAAACATGGAATTTCACATCAAACATCTAATCATACAAATAATGAGGGAATTAGAGTATAAGCAGCAAATGAGAGAGTCGGGTTATTACAGTATCATCTTGGTTGTTGGTCCTAATAAATACTCTTTGATAAACCTATTTTTCAATCTTATAGAAAATGGTTCTTGTATGATTTACCATGGAAAATGGTTCTCATTAGCATAAATGTTGCTGCTTATGGAAAATGGTTCTCAGTGGATGCTAGCTTCACTTATCCTTAATCGATAACATTCAGACAAGGGAAATGGATATCTTACTATTTTTCCATGATGACAACAAGTTCAAAGTTACTTGGATCTATAAGAGTTGAGTTTTAATGACTAGGACCTAACATTCCCTTTGCCAACATGAAGGACTACTGATCTCTCCACTCATGTATCTGAAGCTCACAAGAAAAACTTGTTTTTGCAAAGTTTATCCAAAGAGGAGGAGGAGAAATCATATATGACAAATGGTAACAACAGCTGGAAGCATGCTTTTCATAGTGACATTCAAGATAAGGATATAATTGAAGCTCTAGAAAATGAGGTTCAATATTGGACAGACTTTTCAAAAGTTCACTAACATCCCCAGAGTCTATACGAATATAATGGTTTTCGTCTAATTTTTTGTTTTGTATGGAATTCTTATTTTAGATTGGAATATACTTAGTTTGTATGGAATTTGACATTAAAAACTATTCCTTTTTGGATGGTTGGAAGTGAAATGGATGCAAATTGCGAAATGATTGATAATATATGTATTGTTTTGTTTATATACATAGTATAGGTTGCACGGAATACATACAGGTTATGAACAAATTAAAAATAGTAATAATATTAATAATATCATGTTTTTGGCCACTAAATAATTGGTAGCCAAAAGAGAAGTAAATATTTTTAGTGACAAATAGTTAGTAGCTAAAAAAAAAATGAAAAATGAAAAAAAAAACTTATGGCAACTAGAATTTTAGTAGCTAAATAAAAAAAATAGATTTTGGGTGACTAAATTTTTAGTAGCTAAAAATAATAAGATGAAAAAAAAAAAACTTTTTCGCTACTAAATAAATTAGTCATGGAAAATAATTTTAGTTTTGGCGATTGGCGAGTAAAAGATTAGTCGCCAATTTAGCCTATCAATGACTAAAGTTTTTTTGTTGCCAATACCTTTACTTTTGGCGACTAATTGTTTAGTCGGCAATTTAGGACTTTCGGTGACTAAATTTTTTTTAGTCGCCAATACCTTCCCTGGCAGTCTTTTTGCGACTAAGTCGGCAATCAAACTATTTAGTCGGGAAAACTTTTTGGTGACTAAAATCTGACTTTTCACAACTAAAAACTTAGCTGCCAAAAGTGTAATTTCTTGTAGTGTCTTCGTCTTCTTTGATCAGTAAGATCAGAGGTAGTTGCGCTCAAATTTTAGGAACATTGGAAACTTTTTCTTCTATGCTCTGTTTGTGAATAGTTGTTTGTAAATCTCTCTTTGCTCATTTTCTTTCCTCTAGTTTTGTGACAACCCAATTCTGTGTTATGCTATTAATCTTTAATTATACTTGTGATTATGTGCTTAATATGATTTTGGATGTTAAGCATGTGATTATATGCACTTTTGAATTCACATCTGTTTATCGTAGGAAAATATGTCTAGCATTCTGTAATAAACCAAAATTGAGGGCCGTAGAGGTAAGAGAAACCGAAATTGGCCGCATCATTATGATTAGCATAATTTTTAGAGCCTACGGTGAAATTTAATTAAAAATTGATTCAGATCAAATTAATGAGATCAAATTGATTAAACTTTAGTAAGATTGCTCAGCCTTAATCAAGTTTAATTCAGTTCTTGAAAGGCATATACCCTTTCATCATTCTATTCAAACGGTTGTCTCTTGCATGTAAGTTGGGTAAGCGATACAGTTATCTTGGAGAAGTCTTTTTCAAACCGCCTGTAATACCCAGCTAAGCCCATGAAACTGCAGACTTCCGTTATATTTGTCGGTGTAGGCCAGTTCACAATTGCCTCTATCTTCTGTGGGTCTACAGAAATCCCATCTTTGTTGATGACATGCCCTAAGAAAACAACATTATCCAACCAAAATTTACATTTATTTAGTTTAGCAACTTCTTTTCTCTAAATGTTTGCAAGAAAGTTCTCAGATGTTGTTCATGTTTAATTCTACTCTTTGAATATATCGGAATATCATCAATAAAATCCACAACAAACTCATCAAGGTAGGATTTAAAAATTTGGTTCATAGGATTTAAAAATAGTCATGACATCATTTCACCGTTATGTACCACATTTAGTGACGTTTTAAAATGCCGCTTATAATAATTTAACGATGTTTGTAAAGCGCCATAAGGCTACAGCGATGACTGCGTCTTCAGCGTTTGGTAGTAAACGTCGCAAAAAGAATTAGCAGCGTGCCACTAAATGTTGAATTTCCTATAGTGCACCAATCTAGACTCTCTCTCTCTCTCCCCCCTCCCCTGAGCACCACTGCCTTTAGTTCTCTTCTGCTTTGGCGATGAAGGACAGTTCCTTTACCCAAGACCTCGTTCTCACCGTCGTTGCTCCAATGAGGAGAATGCCAGCCACGAGATCTAGATCATTAGATCCAGATCCGTTGCTTCACCACCATCGGCTGTGAGATTAAGATCCAAATCCAGATTCACTACCATTGGCAGTCGTAAGATCTCTCATGTCTACAAAACAGCTGACGGTGATGGTGGATCTAGATTTGGATCTTAATCTGACGACCGATGGTAGTGAAGCGACATATCTAGATCTCGTAGCTGGCGTTGTCCCCGCTGGAGCAATGGCGACAAGATCAAGGTCTTGGCCAGAGGAACTGTTCATATATCAATTAATGTTGTCTGTGTTGGTAGCCAATGGTGATTTCTTCGCCGCAAAGTCTCTAGCGTCTTTAATCGGTCGTGTGTTCTATCTACAGAACAAATGTCTCAGCCACTCTCTTTATCTCACTCATGTCACTCCTTGCACGTCTTCTGTCTCTATTTTTAGAGATAGAACATCGATGGATATATATATATATATATATATATAGAGAGAGAGAGAGAGAGAGTCAATTGGCTTTGGATCCTTTTAATTATCTAAAAAGTTTTGGATAGATATAGAGAGAGAAAGAGTCGTGCGGCTTTGGATTTGAAAAGTTTGATTTGTTTTTGTTGAATTTGTTGTTAAATCCTTTGATCTGTTAGATCAATTTATCTGTTCTAAAATAATTTTTCAATGGGTCTATTGTTGTTGAATTTTTTTCATTGGATCTATTGATCTGTTGTTGGATATGTTGATCTATATATTGTCTCTATATTTGAATTTTTTATTTGTAATTAATTATTTTTATTTTTTATTTTTTTGGTTCTTGTGTTGAACATATGCAAATCTTCGTGAAATCACAAATAGAGAGAGAAGTAACAGATAGAGAGATAAGAGATGAGGAAGAGTGTGAGAGAGAGAGAGAGAGAGAGAGAGAGAGAGAGAGAGAGATAAAACATATAGTGTTTTCAACAAATTACGAATGATCTTGATTTGGAGTTTTTTTTTTTTTTTTTTTTATTGTTGTTGAACAGATATGTTCAAAATTTGAACATATAAAGTTTTAAAAGATCTAGATAGATAAGAAAATAAAATATTTGAGCAGATAGTCAAAAAAATTAAATAGATAAAAAAATATTTGAACAAATAGTAAAAAAATTAAACAAATAAAATATTTGAACAAATAGTCAAAAAAATTGAATAGATAAAAAAAATTCAACAAATAGATTAAGGGATAAAATTGAAAATAAAATGTCTTCCAAAATAATAAAAAGATTTCTCACCAAACTGTTTCGCAAAACGTGGACTTTTTACCAACAAAAAAAATATTTACTGGACCTAACGCTTTATGCAATTTATAGATTGAACTTTTCAATAATTTTCTCAATTAAAGGTCTCAAGATTTAACCCTTACAATAAAATAAATCTTGAGTTCATAATTTTATCAAATTAAATTTTAATCTTTTGATTTATTTTCAAACTATCTACTTATTTTCGTTAAGTAAAATTTAAGGAAAAAAGAGTATTTTAATTATTAAATTTAATGAAAAATTAAATTTTAAACATTTTATGTACATTTATATTGAGTTTAGTGACCAAAATATTATTTTTTTTTATTAATTTTACTTAATAAAAATAAACAATTAATTTAAATTAGAAAAAATTAAATTAAAATTTTATTTTATTATACGGGTCAAACCCTAAGTTTTCTTGTAAATTTTCTTAAAATTTTGTGGCAAGTTTTGAGCTTTTCTCAATTGAGACACAAAGCCTTGCCTTTCATAGGGAGGAATAACGATTACTGTTAATCTCAACTTTTCAAGCATTGACTTCTAGTTGATTTATTTTTTCGTACCTAAACACCACTTTCTACAATGAATAAAAAGCTTAGTAGCAGAAAAGAAAGAAAAGTAAGTAATTATTAATAAAGAAAACTAATTATTGTTTCATGGTTTGAAAAACCTGATGAAAGTTACATGGCTCCATCATAAGCAAATCCATCCACTAGTCAGGCCAATTATAATTAGAAAATGAGAATTTGATACACCAGGCAACGTCGACAGCAGAAGAACCGCGTAACAAATTAATCAAGAAGTGAATTGATCTGAGGCTTACACACTTACTCGTACAAAAATAAAATCCTAATTAAATTAGAAAATATATCAGAAAAGAGAATGCTTGCTAGTCAAGTCTAAATCAAAAGGACTTACAAAATTTAAAAAGAAGGAAGAAAAAAAAAAAAAATCTGATTGAAGCTAAAATCTGAAAAGTATAATGAAAAATAAATATATTGGGAAAAACCTAACTAAAATCGGATTCATTTAAACCAAGTTACAAATGAATCAATTATTTTGAAAAATAGAAAAATCTCAATGTAGAGAGCCTAAACGTTGGAATTCGCCCAAAATCCATCATAGGCCATGGCAAAGTGATGGATCGTGATGGTCATGACATTTTTCATGTCTCAACCAAATTTCATGCCATTCTGAACATAAGTCGTTTTACTTTTCCCTTCCATATTTGCCGACTCTAAAAACGGCGGGCTCGTGGATATCCAAAATCATATTTTTTCACATTTGTTGACTCTAAAAACGGCGGACTTGTAGATACCCAAAAACATTTTCCTACATTCGTCTGACGATAAGCTCAAGATAGGATAATTGGACACCTTGACTCCTCGCACGGGTACCACTACAACACACAATACGTTTCCCCAAAAACCAACTCAACTATCTAGACTCACACGCTTTTTACCTCTTTGACATTTTCGAAACATTCACAAGATTGTAAAATCACACGAGAAAAATTCTAATGGACATGATGTATAAGTTTTCAAATCCAATTTACTTAAGGTTTATTCAATTCATGAATAAGATTTAACAACACCAACAACAAGAGATTTCTTCAACTTCTCAATTCCACAATTCTGACATTTATCTATTTCAATACATGCATCCAAGAAGGTTCACAAAACCTCATGTCTCAACACCATTACCATATTCATTCACCAAATTCCAAGATTTTGAGGATCAATTGAACCAAGAACCATTATTAAATTAAGTTTCAAAACAAAGGTTTTGAGAAAATTAGGGTTTTTCCTTATTTTACACTCAAGGAGTTAATATTCATCATCAACAACAATAATCAACAAGATACACTTATAATCTTTCCTAAAAACATTGGGTATATGCCCCTTTTGTTATCAAACCCATTTTATATCACAAAATCATCTCATACATCACTATAACTAGAAAAATACAACATATATATCTTAATCATAGATATATCAAGTTAAAAGTATCCCTATCTTGAAAATGAGAGCTTGAAGTTGAAGACCCATCGAGAAACCTCGAAAAAAAGAGAAACAACTAGTAGAAATCTTGAACCAAGCTTGCTCCTCAATTTTCTTGAAAGATTTAAGGTGGATCTTTAGTAGAAATGAGAGAAATCAAGTGTTTTGTTCTAGAGTTTCGGAAATGGGTACTAGAGAGAGAGAGAGTGAATATGAAAAAGTGATAAAGAAATGGGTAAAAATCGACTTTTAAGTTGGCTACTCCAAGAAGACCGCTCGAGCAATCTTTCCACTACTCAAGCGGTAAACAGGAGCTTCCAACAAGAATTTCAAGTCTGGAATGAAAGTACTGGCAGCCACGCATCTCTGCTCGAGCGGTCTCACTCTACACTCAAACTACAGAAAGAAATACTAAGAACCTCAATTCACTGCTCGAGCAGCAGCTCCACCACTCAATCGAACCTGCAAATCAAGATGCTACAAAATGTTATATTCTTTTATTTTATTTTATTTTTGTTTGGTTATGTTTTTCCAATTCAATTATTCATTTATTCATTTTCTAGTAATGACCGAAGGCCAATTATTTATTGTTGTTAATGTGTATATTCAGTTTCTAAAATTTTACTACAATTAAATCATGTGGTTAAGATACTAATGGGTGGCTGATTTGGTTGGTCTGTCTTCTTGTTAGTCTCTCGCCAACTCTGGGGATGCAAACAAATGATAAGATAAGCTTTTTGGTACCAACCTAGTTGGGATGATTTACCTCGTTGTGATGCTTTTACACTTCCCTTTTCTTTATTAATGTAATTTGCTAGGTACCTTATACTTGCTTATTCCATCAATAAAGTTTCTTTTTTGCCAATAAAAAAAAAAAGATATTGATGTATAGTGAGATCCATGATTTAAATAAATTTGAACTATAAATCGATATGTTGGAATGAAATTTGCACTAAATATTGCTCAATATATATACACAATTATTACAATATATAAGGGTTTTAAGGATAAAATTTTTTGGTTATGAAAATTAAAAGTTTTATCACTACAAGAAAAAGCATCTTTGGCGACTAAAAAAGCACCTTTGGTTGCTGAAAGTATAGGTTTTGGCGACTAAAAAAGCATTAGTAGCCAAAAGTAAAGATTTTTGGCGACTAAAATAATTTAGTAGCCAAAAGTATAGGTTTTGGCGACTAAAAATCTGTTTGGTCGCCGATATATGGCTTTTACCGACAAAAAATATTTTAGTAGCCAAAAGTAAGACTTTTTGGCGACTAAAAAAAATTTAGTAACCAAAAGTAAGGCATTGGGCGACTAAAAAGATGTTTGGTCACTAAAAGTGAGACTTTTACCGACAAAAAAAAATTTTAGTAGCCAAAAGTGAGGCTTTTTGGCGACTAAAAATAATTTAGTAGCCAAAAGTGAGGCATTGGGCGACTAAAAAAATGTTTAGTAGCCAAAAGTGAGGTTTTTTGGCGACTAAAAAGAAGTTTAGTCACCAAAAGTGGTAATTTTAGCACGGGAATTAAATTTTTCAACGACTAAAAAATAATTAGTAGCCAAAAGTATAGAATTGGCTTTTTAGTCGCCAAAAGTGGTCTCTCTTTTTTTTCTAGTAAATAATTTATTTTTACATAAATTATGTTCAATAAAAAAATAATTATCTTTATATATATACTTTTATATCAATACGGGTCTATGTACTATATAAATAATATATGTTGCATATATAATCATATGGTGTTATAGAGGCGTAGTGGAAAGATTGAGTTGTATAAGATTTATGGTGGGGGAGGTTGATGGTTTTGAATCTCCACAAGAGCAGATGAGAAGCTAGTGAGTGTAATTTTTTTTTTTTTTTTTCACGAATGAGTTTTTTGGCAACTAAAAGGTTTGGTCGCCGAGTCCTTGAGTATTGGCGACTAAAACATTGGTCGGTAAATGTATAATTTAAAAAATATAATTGACTATTGGCGACCAAAGTTTTGGTCACTAAAGGCTTAGTTTTTGGCGACTAAAAGTTTTTTAGTCGCCAATACCTTTCGTGACCGTCTTTCGGCGACCAAACTGGCGACTAAAAAATTTAGTTGGGGAAACTAAAAAACTAACTTTTGGCGACTAAAAATTTAGTCACCAAATGTGTTTTTTCTTGTATTGTAAAAAATATTTGGTCATTAATTTTTATTGTTGTGAAGGTCGTTGCGAAAAAATCGTCCCAAAATGTCAAAAAAAAGATTTTTAGGAATAAAATTTTGAAATAGTGCTAATAAATATATTTTTAGATACAAAACAATTTAGTGCCAAAAGGGCTTACTTTTTAAGACACAAATTTTGGTCCAAAATGATAATATCTCATCACTAAATGTTTAATTTTGTTGCTAAAACACAACAATAACATTTTTGATAACTAAAATTTTATTTTTAAATTTTATCTCTAGAACTTTAGGCCTAGTTTGGCATGCTTAAAAAAAGTCAAAAAGTCACTATCCTATTTAAGTCACATCATCTTATTTAAGACATCACTTCTCTAACACATCACTTCAAATCCAACCCAAACCCAACCCATATTTCATAAAAAATCAAGAAATGCACTTATTTGTTGTAGTGAATCTATACTATTCTTTGAGGGAAGCCTAATGACAAAGATATACCATTAGTTTAGAACATTATGCAGACATATATATCTATACAATGAATTATTCTTTGAAGGGCACCTTAATGACTTTTGCTTCTATAACAAAATAGTTAGTACTCATAATATACATATAGTAATGAAGCTGTTATTTTCTCTCATGCACTTTTTGTAATTTAATCAACACAGATGAAACCAAAACAGATGCTGAGCTCATCATTTGGGACTCCTAATTCTTCAAGCCTAGCTAAGGTAGTGTATATCTTTTTACAATTGTCAACCCTACGTTTCAACAAACCCATCACTTTTCATTAGCATCCAAGAAATTGACTTGCCTCTCATGACTTGGCACTAGCATCACTACATAAAAATTATACATTTATTTATTATTATTATCTTTTTATTTATTTATTAATTAATTATTTAATTATTATTTTTTTTGTTGTTGTGAATATGAGAAATGAATCAAATTGCTTGAGTGCGACTCGTGTTCGATCTATTAAAAATGCATTCAAGATTGATACATTATGTAAATATATCAAACTTTAACACATTTTAAAACTTATCATCAATTTTGAGTTCGGCTCAAACTTAACTCGATAAATTTATATGCACTGTAGAATTGTATAAAAAAATTAAATGATAAATTACACTCACCTCCCCTGAGATTTGAAGAATATACAGTTACACTGACCTCCCTCAACGTTTTAACTCACTTAATACTCAAATCCTTTTTCATCAATAATTCCTTACTCATATGAATAAAAAATAATTTTATCATCTTTTTAATGCTAAAATGTATATTTATCTATGTTTATTTTAGTTTCTACGCACCATTAGCATTAATTTAGGTCGCTTTAACTATACTAAAAAAGAAGTTAATGTAATTATATTAAAAGGTAGTCACTTAATGTAATTATATTAAAAGTATGAGACTATCTGTATTTTATCCAAACTTCAAGCTAAGTGAGTGTAATTTCAGCTTGTGATCGGCTTGAAACTGGATCCAAACTTGTTTGGAATGTGCCTCAAAACCAAATCGACTTCGGTGAAATTGAAGCATGTATAATTTTAATACTCGGATTTTGTGAAACTTTGTCTATATTAGTAATTTTGGTTTAGTAGTAAAGTTGTAATATAAAATTCATTCATTAAGTGTGTGTGCAGGAAGTAAAAGGTCTGTGGACATAAAGCCACCCCACAACCACTTTACAGTTAATCCACAAAATAGTAATTTTTAATAACTATTGGTTGGAATTTAAATTTTTATTTTACCTACAAATTATAGAAGTAAATAAAAATTTATTTGTTTAGACATTATCCAAATATTTTTATCATTAATTTCACTTTTAACTAATTTATTTTTAATTTAGGAATATTTACCAATAAATCTCATCTCACAAACAAGTACTTTAATTTGTCCAAAGTTTTTTCTATTGATTTGTTTTGTCCTATTAGTGGAGAATTTCATTTCGTGTGGTCCTATTTTTGATTTTGGTAGTGTTTTGGTGGACAACTATACCTTTTTATTAATGTGACAAGTATGATGTAATACCCCAATGTGACATGTATTAATGTAATGCTCCAACGTGACTGACATGATGTGATACTCCAAAAAAATTAAAAACTCCTTAGTATATTTTTTCTAAATGTGACAACGTGGCGGGTATGATGTGACACTAAAAAAAATTAAAAACTCTTTAGTATACTTTTTTTAAATATGACAATATGACGGATATGATGTGACACTCTAAAAAATTTAAAAACTCTTTAGTGTATTTTTCTCTAATATAACATGTGACACTCCAACGTGGCGGGTACGATATTACACCCCCAAAAAAAAAAACTATAAACTCCTTAATATACTTTTTCTAAATGTGACGATGTAACGGATGTGATGTGACAACTAAAAACTCCTTAGTGTGTTTTTTCTAAATATAACGACTTAGGAGGTATGGTGTGACACTCAAACTACATGTGATACTCCAAAAAAATTAAAAATTTCTTAGTATACCTTTTCCAAATGTGACAACGTGGAATGTATGATGTGACACTCCAAAAAAAATTAAAAACTGCTTAGTGTACTTTTTCCAAATGTAACATGTGACACTCTAATGTGTTGGGTATAATGTGACACTCCAAAAAAATTAAAAACTCATTAGTATACTTTTCCCAAATGTGATATTCCAACGTGACGGGTATGATGTGACATTAAAAAATTTCTTAGTATGCTTTTTTCAAATATGACACTCCATTATGGCGTGCAAATGAGTCATTATACATCCAAAAAGACTAAATGAATCACCAGAAAAAATATGAGACTATATGGATCACAAATTCAAAATATAGGACTTATTGGTCAATCTCCCTTTAATTTAAGAAAGAAAACTCTTGACTTATGAAACAATTTCAACTAGGACATTTAGGCTAGAGGTTCATTTCTAAAACTGTTGGTCTAAAATGACATTATTTGTCTAAAATGGCATTCTATTTGTTCAAATGTCCAACTATCTGCTCGAAAGCTTAATTCTCTATCTATCTACTCAAATACACTTATATGTATATGTGTCACTTACTGTCACCTATCTATGTAACTATCTATTGAAATGTCCAACTATCTATTCAAATATCTCATTCTATGTACACGTGTCACCTATCTATTCAATATCACATATATGTTCAACTCACTCGCACTGGCTGCTACCGCTAGCTGCCGTCTTTCTAATGACTTTTTCAGCAAATTTCCTGGGGACTTTCTGATGCCTATGACTTCTTCAATGACTTTCAACGCATATAAAGAAATTTCAATTAAAAATCCTTACATTTGTAAAGAAATTAAAGAAGAAATGTGTCTTTATCTTTACTCTATTTTTGTCAAAACAGATAAAGAAAAGAGTATGCCAGTTGAAGTATACTGTAAATATTCTTGTTAATAAGGCTGCAAACAAGCCAAGCCAAACATTGCTGAGCTCGAGTTCGGCTCGTTTGCTTATCGAATTCGTTTATTGAGCTTGAACTCAGCTCAGCTTGATAAGATTCTTCTTATTATTATTTA
The DNA here is from genome assembly GCF_055761805.1 of Camellia sinensis. Lineage (NCBI taxonomy): Eukaryota > Viridiplantae > Streptophyta > Magnoliopsida > Ericales > Theaceae > Camellia > Camellia sinensis. The sequence goes on from NC_138963.1 coordinate 115,392,454, forward strand.
TATTATTTAATACATAAATAATGTGTTTATGCTATTATTTATATATATTTATATATTATTTAATATATAAATAATATATTTATTATATAATTTAAATAAAGATAAACGAACAGAGCTTATTCGAGCTCGAGCTCGAGCTCGTCTCGTTTACTAAACGAGCCAAAGCCGAGCCAACTGGTGAATAGCTTGGTTCATTTGCAGCCCTACTTGTAAATGTAGTGTCCTGGGTCTTAAACTCGACTTGAACCTACTTGTATGGATGCCCAATACAATTTCGGATCCTTAGGGTGATGTATTGCATTTTTGTTGAGTTTGTTGAGATAGATTAATTCCTATTTAGCTTATAACTCTTTTAATATTTCTTTTTAATTGATTTTGAATGTAGGGGTGAGAAGTAGAGAATTAGTAGTATTTTTTAGTGACCGAGGATTGGCTACACGAGCGGCCAAACCCACCGCACAAGTGGCCAAGTCTGGGAACGTTTCTACTTCAACTCCTCACGAGCGCTCCCCTTTCATTTTTAAGATCCCTCATTCTCTCTCTCTCTCTCTCTCTCTCTCTCTCTCTCTCTCTCTGTATATCTCTATTTCTCTCTTCTCTTGCTCTACATTTAGACTCTCCACCATCGTGTAGCTCGACTTTTCGTGCTTCTTTCGGATACGATAGCCCTACAGTTCGAACTCCTATGGTTCTAAATTTGATCTCACAAGTGCAATGTGAAATAGATAAATACAAAGGAGTCCAAATCTGGAAAATCTTTTAGAAAATCTATTTTTTAATCAAAATGCAAAAAATAGACTGTTTTGCCAGATACAGAGTCGCCACCTAAATATTTTTTAGAAAATTTAGGAAACCTGAGACTCGTGCCAAAGGCCACTTATCCGTCATCACCAAACTTTCTTGGCTTAGGAACTTAGGTACGAGAGGTGAAGGTCATGAATTGAGCACCCCACTCGCCCGATTAAAGATCGGCCTCTACTAATCATGATGCGATTCTTATTTACATCATATGCTCCTGTTCCGGTTATTAGGCTATTGTTACTATGTGATGCGCACAAAAGTATAGACTAATTTGCAAAAATTGGAACACTTTGATTTCATGTTTGTTTTGAAAAGTGTTTGAATATGTATCACTTGAAAAAGCGATCTCATGCGTACATTAGTCAAATTACTCTAATTCAAGCAATTAGCCTTCATCCATAGGCATTCAAGCACATATAGCACTAAAGCAATTAGCCTTATGGCAAGCATGCTAGACATGGAAACAATCACTTGCATACGATATGCTAAAGCACAAAATTGCTCACCTCGTACTCCAAGGCAAGCCAAAAGAAACAAAAGAGTTAGAAAATATGCATGCCCTAACTAATGTAACATGACTAATGCAACACATGCAATGATGCAATTAATAGGCTCGACTACTAATTATGACATGTGAATCAATTTGAAAGCATGCGATTTAAACACGTATTCAACAAAGTAATAAACGCCAATGCTTGTTAGAATGATGAACTGAGCCTCGATGCATGCAAAACAAGTGGATGCGAACATGGGAAATGCAAAAAAAAACATGATGTTCTAAGCTACCCATCATAAGTGAGTAAATAAAAGGGATAAAGACGTGGGGTTGAAAGACATACACGTTATTACATATTAGCCCTCGCATAAGAGGGTCCGAATGAATGCCCTAGCTAATTACTATGAATTAACTAACTATTACAAACCAAATTGAATAAATTAACTACACTAGCTAATTTAACTAATTATTACAACAAATTTAAATAACTATTTTGGCTAATTAAATAAGTACAACACAAGACTAACTAGCTATTCTAACTAATTAGTTACAAGTCCGCTACTCTAAGCACAACAAACTAATATTACAACGTTATTTTAACGGATCTCAAGAATTGAGGCATGGCTCATGCATGGATGTGGATTTCCACCCGATAATACTCTCCGTTTTGCTACTGGAATACCTCTGTTGCACAGTTAGAAAATTGCACTGTTTTTTCACCTTAGCCTCTATTTTGCTTTGCTGCAAAAAAGAACACTGCCTGTCTGGAAAAAGTGCCCGACAACCCAGAAGTAGTGGCCTGTCGTCCAGTACAAGTGGCCTGCAGGCCACTAATGTTGGTTCTTTCCTGCAGCAACAGAGAACAAACTGAACACAAACCAGAGTATTCTTGGAGGATATTTGTCCACCCTGCCTCTTCTTATTAGCAAACAGGTCAAAAGAGGGGTAGGCTTGATTTAAAGGAGTGGTTAACCTTGGAAACTTGAACCATTTCATCACTAACAAGTATGAAATGACTCAAGTCTCCATGTGTTCAATTAACGTCCGATTGAACACCAAATTATTTTATTAACTTGGTCCATTTTAAGCCATTGATTACCCTTTGTAATTACCTTCTATTCCTTAGTCAATTGAGTCCAATAATGAAGATTAAGTCCTCTAATCGAAGGAAGTGTCAAACGAAGGGTTGTTTTAGGCATGAGAGAGATGTCATGACGTTGGTAATGAACCTCCGAAGAGATTAAATCATTAAGCACAACGACCTTAATCTCAAGCTTAAATAATCTATCGGTTGAAATAGCGAATGAAAAATCAAGAAATGAGGGAGGTTGCAGAGATGCTTCGAAGTGAACACAAGTATAGAAAGCAAGAAATAAATGCTATCAACTCAAATAGATTGGTGGCTAAGGCTTAAACCACCAAGCCTATGAGGACCATTACACTACAAGCATACTATACAAAGCATGAATGATGATAACTCACAAAAACAATCCTAAAACAATCTTAAAATAGTACAAAAAAGTGCTAGAATAAAGATAAAAACAACTACAACAACTAGCTAAAATATTGAGCGATTAAAACTAGCACACAAGCACAAGGAAGGGAGGCTAACCCCTCCACTTTTGGGACTTTAAAACATGATTTTAGTCTCTGAAAAATCTCTGAAAATCAGTGCTAAAAAGCTCCAAAAAAAAAAAAGTTGATGAGAATGTGAGAAACACAAGGGCAAAGGCCTTAGAAGCAAGGTTCAAAGAAGGATTGTCAACCCCTCTACCTTTAATGGCATTAAACAAAAAGTTTCAACCTAAAAATACAGGTAATAAACAGCTCAAAACAACAAGAAAAGATGAGAAAGAAATAGTACAAAAGAACTAGAAAGTATACCTCTTGAAGAGAAATGATCCCTTGGATTTCTAAACCACTATTTCACACTCTCAAGTGCCTCAAGAGCTAAAATACAAGCTCAAATCACCTCAGCAAGGAACTCTCTAGATTTGGTTTAGAATGTTTAGGCAAATGTTATGTAAGTTGTAAGAGCGAAAGAGAATTGTAGAGAGAGAAATTTTCCAATATTTTTCTCTCCAAAATTTTTCTAACCTCTCTAACAAAAAGAGGGTCATCTATATATAGAAATCTATGAGAGACCTTCGGAAATGTCTATACAAACACAGCTAAAATAGTGCATGCATCTGTAGAAACAACTAGCAGAAAATATCTGGTTTTTTGCATTAGTGGCCACCATGCCACACTAGTGGACGGCAGTCCCTGGAGGATCAGGCCTGAAAAACCACTGTTTTGGTCCAAAACAAGGCACAAGGTTTGTAGGTTCAAAACTAAGGTTTCCTACCAAGGAAATCAAGCATTTGATAAGCGTACACATTCATCATTTAGTGAGCAAACTGTCTACGTATCCCTTTGTAGGGAATCAAACCAGCGTAGTTCTAGGGCAAGATGCAAATGATATGCATGAAAAATATACTTTGAAAGCTGGACTCACACACCTCGCGAAGCCGGCTATTTTGAAAACTCATGATCATATGCACTAAGCAATAACAGATGCAATAAGCAATTACAAGAAGCCTAAACACGTTTCACGCAGGAAGAACCAATAACACGCACTCTAACCACGCCAAAGCCATGAAAAGAGGAGAGAAAAATAGCTCAGGGTCGCAGTTCACGTGTCCTGAGATAAAAACTGCTTAGGGTCGCGTTTCACATGTCATGAGATACTCTAATCACGCTGAAATCGTGAGAAGGGGAGAAAAACCGCTCAGGGTCACGTTTCACACGTCCTGAGATAAAGGCAAAAGGTATGAGATTGTGTAACAAATACACAATGTAGTGAAAGTGTACGATAGATGCACAAGGTGAACAGGTGCGATAGATGCACAAAGTGAACAGGTATGATAGATGCACAAAGTGAACAAGTGCGATAGATGCACAAAGTGAACAGGTGCGATAGATGCACAAAGTGAGCAAGTGTGATAGATGCACAAAGTGAGCAAGTGTGATAGATGCACAAAGTGAACAAGATTAAAAATCAATATAGTGACAACGCATGTTCCATGCAAGATAAACAACCGACGTATGATGTTAATTGAAAGCATGCTCTATGCAAGAAACAAAAGCATATTCTATGCAAAATTAAAATCATATTCCATGCATGAATCATAAACGATGCAGGGCATGCGTGCAACATAAGTGTATGTGAAAACACACATTCTATGCAACAGAAAAGTACAAATATGTAATTTGACAGAATGAACAAAAGTAATGCTCGCCGACAACCTCGGACTTACCCCTCAAAGACTTTGCAACATGCCTAAAAAGGATAGACCCTGTTCATATTGGCAAGTGGAGAACATTCGCGCATTGGAACACAATGAGTATTGGGAATGGCATAATCGAAACACAGTTTTGAGCTCCTCAAAAACCAATCTGGACCCAAAAGAGAACCTCTCATACACTGCTAGGGCAAAAAGAGGAACAAAGCAGCACTAGGCCACAAATGAGGACTGCCGGCCACTAATGAGGCCTACCGGCCACTAATAACGAGTATTAGGAATGGCGTAATCGGAACACAGTTTTGAGCTCCTCAAAAACCAATCTGGACCCAAAAGAGAACCTCTCATACACTGCTAGGGCAAAAAGAGGAACAAAGTAGCACTAGGCCACAAATGAGGACTGTCGGCCACTAATGGTGGGCGGCCGACCACTAATGTAAAAATTGAGGCAGATTTGCCATTTCGGCACGGGTTTTTATATACACATCACCACACCTCATTTTCTCACACACCCAAGGGCGAAATCATCCTTCTTTTCTCTCTCTAGGTGCTTCCTTTCTCTAGATTTGTGCTTTGTACGCGTTTTCCAATGCTCCACACAAACTTTATTCGTAAACCCTCTTTGATCCTCTACACTTTGAACTGAACAGATTTTGTTTTTTTATGATTTTTTTTTTTTGCATTGTCACCACTTTGGGCTTGTTTCCCTCAAGTTTCTCTCAGGTTTAGTGAACTTTGTCTAGTTTTGACTTTTTCTCTCATTTTCCCTCTCCTAGGGTTGATTTTTTTCCCAAGTTTTCCTTATTTTTCTTCATTTTCTTCACTTTTTCACCAGTCTTCACCCACTTTTCAGATGGCAAATGACATTCCTCATGCTGAGGCCCTTCCAGAGGTTCCATCTGCACTTTCATCCCCTGTTGAGGTCGAGGAGCCGGCGGTCACCAGGGACAGCGAGGCGGCGGAAGGCCTTACGACCGACTTCGAGGTAGAGTTCGCTCCAGGACTTGAGCCTGACCCACTACCACTGAGGATACGGCCCTTTGATCCACATATCTCTCTCTCTATATTTTACCTCTCTCTCTTGTTTAGCCTTTGTTTGTGCCCAAAAGTGTAATATCTTCACACTATTGCACACAAACACCTACTAGAACACCATCCTTTGGTTGCTGAGGTCCTTAGGAGTTGGTTTTAGAGTTCTTGGAGTGGTTTAAGCTCAGAAAAGCTGCTAGAGTTGTGTTCTTGAAGGTGTTCTTCAATGGTGAGTAAACTATCTTTTAATCCCCCATTTTGGCTTAAGCTTTTAGACCTACTTGCATATTGTTTTAAGCTTAACTTTCTACTACAAAAAGTTTTGATTTTGTATGCTTAAGATGATTATTTAAGGTCACTTTTGAGTTGGGGGTAGTCTACCCCCTCTTAGGCCTTGTTTGGCCTTGTTAAGTGCCTTTCTTTTTGAGCTTTGGAACCATCTTGTTTTGACCTTCTCACCGCTGAAATCCAGAGGATTTTCAGTGGTGGAGAGGTGGTTTTGGAGTCTTGAATAGGAGAGGGACACCCCCTTCTCCTTGTGTCTCATTTGCTAGTATAAATGACACATATTGGTAGCATGTTTACTTAGCATGTTTTGGCTTCATTTCAGAAAGTTTTTGGTGTTATTTTTCCATGCTATAACTCTGTTTTAAGTTGGTTTGATAGCCTCTTACATGCATCATGCACTTGTAGTGTAATCCTCTCTATTGCCTTAACATGCACCTTGCATTTGGGTCATCATTCTTGCTTGTTTTGGCTCAACTTAAAGAAGCTTTTAGTTATGTTTTACCATGCTCTAGCTCTGATTTGTATTGTCTTGGTCATGCATGCACTATTTTGTATAGCCTTGGTTCAATCTAGCTTGTTAGCTTTGAGTGTCCAAGTCATTAGCATGCATTGCTTAGACCATTTTCATGATTTGGCATCATTTCATATATGATTTCAGTCCATATAGTGTGGTCATGCGTTCGTATTTGTCACCTTTTCCATGTATTGAAGGTTTGGTGTTTTGTGCTTCAAGAATGAGTCATTGTGCATGCTATCATGCTTAGGCTTTTGGGATGCCATCTCAGTGGGTTTTTGGGCTTATTTTGACATGCCATAACTCTGATTTTTATTGGTTAAGTCATGTCATGTTTGGTTGCAATAGGTGCAGTGTAATACTCCTTGTTAGCCTTGCATGCCTCATGCCTTTTGGACTTTTATTCTAGCTTGTGTTGGCTAGGTTCGAGCTTATTTTTGGTCTTGTATTGACCTGCCTTGGGACTGTTTTGGGTGCCCTTGGCCCTTTGGGGCTTGATTCTTGTAGCCTTGGTACAAGCTCCTTGGCTAGCCTTAAGCCTTGAGCTTTCTTGCATGTTATGCTTGACTTGTTTGAGTGGTTTGGCACCTCTCCTTGCATGATTTCAGAGCTTACATCATTTCCACATTATCATGTTTGTCACTCCTTGCTCATGTTTGAGAGTTGTGTCCTCATGCGTAAGTAATAGGCCAATTGGCATGCATGCTTATTTTGCATTTCATTCCATCATTTCTTAGCATTTTGGCCACTGATTTGGGCATGGCTGAGGTTTGCCCATTTTGGTTTAAGTCCTCTTTGCACGTTGTTGCATACTTGACATGTTGCATGTTGTTGTATGCTTGCTAGTTTGCATGTTGTATGCTTGTCCATCTTTGCATGCCATGTATGTTTGTATGTTTAGGTTGCATTTTGCATGCTTGCTAGTTTGCATTTTGTCACATGCATGTTTAGGTTGCATTGCGTTTGGCATGCTTGTTACCTTAGCCTTGTGTGCATGTTTGAGTCATATTGCATTTGGTATGCTTATGTTGCATTGCATAGCTTTTGCATGTTGCATACATTGCATTGCGTTTGGTTTGGGGTGTCAAACCAAACACGAGGACCGAGGGACATTTCGTACTTGAAGTGACGAAACGTGCCTCAATCCTCGGTCGCCGACACTCTTGATCCAACATGATAGAGTGTGAGGCATTCATGTGTTTTTGTGCATTCATTCCATATTGATTTGTGCAATTCGGCCTCTTTGGCTATCATGCATTGAAATGCGTGATTGATGGCTCGAGAGTCGAACACTACACTCCTTTGAGTTCCAAACATGATAAGGGGTGTAGTTGCACAACATTACCTTGCAAATGTATTGCCATGCCCTTGTTTGTCCTCTGTTGCATCAAAAGGAGCAATGTGCAGGAAGAGATGGCCGATCGGCTATCTGCAGTGCCGATCGGCTAACAATTTTTGGCCGATAGACTAAAAAGTGGTCGATGATCCCTTTCCCTTGGCCAATGGCCATATCTTTTGGCCGATGGCCTCTCAGAGTCTCCATGAGGTGGTTCAGAAGCATCACAGAGATTTTCACAGTTTTTCAGAGGTGCAAAAAAGTGCAAACAGAGGCAACATGAGGCATGGCAACGGATTTCCAAGCGACGCGATTGAACACGCATCATTCATCATTCCGAGGCAGGGCTATGGCAACCTTCTTCAGTTTCTTGCTTAGATGGCTTTGTAAATTAATTAATTTGCCTAATTAGTTAAGAGTTTTGTAATAATTAATTAGCTAGGGTAGTTAGTTAATTAGTTGGTTTGTATTATTCATTCGGACCCTCCGTCGAGAGGGCGAATTTTGTAATAAGTGTGCGTGAGTGTGTGAATGTCTTCCAACCCCACGTCTTTCTCCTTTTTACTTACCTGCTTTCAGTAGTTAGTTCTAGCTCATATTTTGATTAGCATCCTTATTCTTGCATGTTTGCATCCATTCATCTATCTTGCATGCACCGGGCTCGGCGCATCATACTAACTGCATTGTATTTTAAATACATTTACTTGAATACGTGTTCAACAACATGTTATCAAGTTGCATCTCATATGTCATCTTAGAATAGCCGAGCCTATTTCTAGTTGCATTTTGCATGTGTTGCATTAGGCATTGTTAACATAGCTAGGATCATGCATTGATTACTAACTAGCTATTGTTTTGGCTCGGAGTACTAGATAAGCTTTGTATGCTTTAGCATCTTGCATAAGTGTGAGTGTTGCCATGATAGCATGCTTGCCATTAGGCTATTTGCTTAAATGATATAACTGCCTGAATGCCTATGGGTGAAGGTTGGATTGCTTGAATTGGAACAATTCATCGAAATGTGCATTTTAAGCCCACTTTGCGAATTGGCAAAATCTTGTTTTCTAAGCCCACTTGAAGGTGGCAAATCCACGACTTAGCCTACTTGCGAGTAGCACCTTCAAACCATTTTCAAACAAACATGAGATGTTTTGTTCTAACTTAGGCGGTCTAGTTTATACTTGTATGCTGTGCGCATCACGTAGTAAGCTAGCTAACAACCGAAATAAGAACACATGTGTTTTCAAAAACAAAATATCATGCTTAGTACAGGCCGATCTTTTGATCGGGCTAGCGGGGGTGCTCATTACATGACCTTTCCCTCTTGTACCCAAGTTCTCGAGCCGAGGCAACTTTGGTGATGATGGACACGTGGCCTTATGCACGAGTCAGGGTTTCCTAAATTCTCCCAAAATAAAAAATTTAGGTGGCGACTCTGTATCTTGCAAAACAGTCCATGTTTGGCACTTCTTTATAAAAATCAGTTTTCCAAAACGATTTGCCGGATTTGGACTCTTTGGTGATTTATAGGTCTTGCATTGCACTTTGCGAGATTAGATTCAGAACCGTGACATTGAGTCCGAACTGTAGTAGCCTAATGAACAAAATAGATTTCGCGCCATCTCGCGCGTGGAGCTGGGACATTCGGGCACATCTACAATGGCATTCCAGAGGACGTTTTGTTGAGAGAGCCGTACTCCCACTTTTCCTATGACGCTTCTGAGGTTCAAACTTTATTTCCATGCTTTCTTACCTTTCATTTAACTGTATTTCTTACACTGCCTCTCACCTGAATGCTCTTTTATCACTGTCTTTCATCTGTCTTTCATCTGTCTTTGCCACAAGGGGACTCCCGTTCTTACAAGGGTTACGGGGCAGTGATAGCCAAGGATTGGTATTATGAGCTCCCTCCCAAGGTCTGTGACCTTGTTGATGAGGCCAGATTTGGCTTATTCTACATTAGACTCTCATGACATATGGCAAGCCGGGCTCTACTTGGAGCGTTGGTGGAGAGGTGGTGGGACACCACCAACTCTTTCCACTTTTTTTTTTTTTTTTCACTGGGGATATGACAATGACTCCCTATGACTTCTTCATGATCACATGCCTAGGAGTAGGGGGTGATCTGATCCCCTTTGACATGGATATGGGCGAGTGAGAAGCTGCTTGAATCCACCTGCTTTGAGCGCGCCCACCTCTATACAAGCCAGCAATGGTGAGATACAGCTAGTTCTCTGAGCATTTCCGTGGGAGTGAGCCCGAGACACAGGAGGAGATAGAGCAGTACGTTTGGGGCTTCTTGATGTTCCTCCTTGGTACCATCTTGTTTGTGAGCAGGTGGAACACCGTGGGTTTGTACTTATTGAGCGCCCTCATGACCTTACCCCGAGTACGATTTTATGACTGGGGTGGAGCTGGGCTCGCCTCACTCTATAGCTATATGAGTTCCACTTCCCGTATGATTGTAGAGCAGGTCGAAGGTTACTGGAGAGCCTGGGAGGTATGTACCACACCTTTCTGCTTTTGCACTTTCTGTTGACACATTGTGCTTTCTGCTTTGCACCTTATGTTTGATATCTGTTGACACTTTGTGCTTTCAGCTTTGCACTTTCTGTTTTTTATCTATTGACACTTTATACTTTCTGCTCTGCGCTTTCTATTTTATATCTGTTCACACATTGTGCTTTCTGCTTTGCACTTTCTATTTTATATCCGTTGACACTTTGTGCTTTCTGCTTTGCACTTTTCTTGCAGTTTTGGGTTTATGTTTATTTCCCGGCACTGGTTCCAGAGCTAGTAGATGAGATCCCTCCCATTGTGCCGTACTCGCGACGATATGACAGCCGGTGTTAGCACTCGAGCCGCGATGATATGACATTCACCTTCTACCGCCGATACTTTGATACAGTGGTTGCCGATGAGGTAATCCAAAACTCACTGTCATTTTTGCTTTACTACTGTTTTGATTCATACTTTGACAACTGACGACAACTAACAATCTGTACATTCTCTATTTGCAGATCATGTGGCAGCCTTAGGCGACGATGCCAGCCGGAGTGAGGAACCAGTATGTCGGGGCTTTGGCCACGTCTCGATTCCAGATTTTGTTGAAGAGTCCACTCTGCCGGGCTTGGTTCATAGGTGAGCGCTTCATACAGTAAACTCTGGGCTCACCCATCCCAGTCGTTCCTATGCCACCCTTAGCATCCATGAGGACAGCCGATAGCCTCCTAGCTGGGGCTATTATTCAGTTTGTGGTGGGACTGGATGTTGACTATTTCAAAGCGGAGGGCAATTATGCGACTTTCATCCAGACTTATCTTATGCCCCCTTTGACGGGCGTTCGCGCGGGCGATGCAGCAGGTGCTCCCTTAGCGGGTGAGGTTGCTCAGGAGACCGAGGCCAATATTAGGGGGGACCCTCCTGTGATACCCCTGTTTCGTAATATGTTAATTGGTCCTTAATATGAGTATGATTATGTGTTTAGTATGATTTTGTGTGCCATTATGTAAAAATATGCGGCTTTGAACTTCTATCTGTTCACCGTAGGAATATCTGTTTAAATAATCTGCTTTGGAAATTAAATTGAGGGCCTTACCGGCCACAGAACTCAGAATTGATTTCGCCATTGTGATTGGCATAATTTTTAGAGCCTACGGTGAAATTTAATTGAAAAATTGATTCGGACCAGATTAAGCTGAGTCAAGTGATGAATTGGTGCCCAATTATTTTATTTTTATTATATTGACTTAGTGGGATTTGTTGTGTTTTAGCATTACACCTCATTCCTCTCCCTTAGATGATTTAGGTTGATCAAACTCTAAGAAAAGAAAAGAGAGGGCCGGCTGTTTGAGAGAGAGGGAGAGAATTTGGGTGATTTTGGCTCAAGATTTGGGGGACTTCAAGATTAAGCCCAAGATTTTGTTATAGTTTGGAAGATTGAGCTCTTGGGTAAGTAAACTCATGGATTTTTGTTTGCAAATTTGTAAATTCAAGTGTGGTTAATGGCCAAGAACATGAGTTAGCTTGATTATAAGGAAATTGAGTTGTTTGTGTTCAATTGAAGGTCAATGAAGACATGCATGTATATAGTTGTTGTGGAAATGCATAATCTAGCATGTATTGAGTTAAACATGGAAATAAAGGTGTTAAATCTTACATGCAAGCATGTTTTTGTTGAGCTCCATGAGAATGAACACCATTTGCATTATTTGGAATGGAAATGAAGTCAAGATTAGCATGCATGTTTGAATAATTAAAGATAGGAGCTTTGAATGCATGAATGTGTATGATAGAATTGAGCTTGAATTAAATTGAGCCATGCATGTATTTGATTTATGAAATTGGGCTCCATGAAGATGTGTTTTGGTGTTTATACCATGTTAGTACAAGTATATGTGAAATTGGAGCCATTAAGAGCATGAAATGATGGTTTGAATGTTGAAGGGAGCTCAAGAACTCAATCTGGAAAACTCAGATTTTTGATGTCCGCTCGAGCGGGGTGATTGCCGCTCGAGCGGGAAAATCGTGCTCCCAGCACTTTTGTAGAATTGGATTTCCGCTCAAGCGAGATATCTCACGCTCGAGCGGGGAGTTTTGCAGATAGGCCTTCCGCTCGAGCTCTCTATTCCACGCTCGAGCATATTTTTCATGCAACCAGTACTTTTGCAGGCCTTAAGGGTCCGCTCGAGCGGGTAAGTTGACGCTCGAGCGAGGACCCTGCTCTCTGAAATTTTGTATGCTCGTTCTGTGTTTTGTTTTCCGTTCTCTTTCACTTGTAAGCGCTCTTAGGCATATGTTAAGCATTGTAAATGAGTTAATGAGATAAGAATAAAGCCTAGAGAGGAATATGTGAATCAAAGAACGGATTGAACTGTTAGTGACCCTTTTGTGTTCATGAAATGTGTAGGGTCAAGCTCCAGGTCAATTCCACAAGCCGATCACTGTGAGTAATATCGATATTTGAATGATTGTGAATGTCCAATTATTATTCCCTTATAAGCTTTATGAGTTGCTAATTGGGATTGTGGACCAAAGGTCGTTTCGATAAACATAAATGGACCTAAGGTCGTTTTGAAACGAATATATGGGCCGAAGGCCGTATTGACACGAATGTATGGGCCGAAGGCCGTTTTGACGTAAGCGGATGGACCGAAGGTCGTTTTGACAGAAATGAATGGACCGACGGTCATTTCGATAGAAACGAATGGGCCGAAGGCCGTTTTGACATAAATGATTGGGCCGAAGGCCGTTTTGACCTGAATGATTGGGCCGAAGGCCGTTTTGACATGAATGATTGGGCCGAAGGCCGTTTTGACATGAATGATTGGGCCGAAGGCCGTTTTGACATAAACGAATGGACCGAAGGCCGTTTTGACTAGACATGAATGAATGGGCCAGAGGCCAATTTGACACGAAAGTGTAAATAGGCCTAAAGGCCAGTTTGATGTGAAAGTTTGAAAAGGCTGAAGGCCAGTTTGACACGGGTAATAGTTTGACAATGAAACGAATGAATTGGGCCCGAGGCCGTATGATGTGTTTGGGACCTCGGTTACTTAACTTACATGTGTCTATGTATGTATATACTAGTTAAAATGTAAATTGGGCCCAAGGTCGTTTGATGTATATTGTTCCAATGTATATTCTTTATTTGATATTATTCACTGGGCTATCGCTCACGCTCATTCATGTATTTGTAGGTGAGCCCAGAGAAGTCCGAACCCAGCCCCAGCGAAGTCTATATGGAACAACAGAGGTTTTGGGGAAGGTCAGCCCTTGTGTCTCACGCACGAGACCCGCCTTCGCCTTTTTGCCATTTTGTTCTATGTTGTCGTGTTGGCGAAGTTTTTGTATATGTCTGCTTATAGTATTGTGGGTTCACTTAGTTTTGGATGGTCCTGTCCGTACAGAACCCATGTCACTATGTTTCAGTTGTGAGTTATTAACATACATAGGTATGGTTTATTTTGATGTGCCATGTAAGCACAACTCTATGGACAAAGTTTGAAATTTGGCTTCCCTTTTGGCCCCCTTTACTCTGATGTGTTAAGTCTGTTTTGGTTTGAGGCCGTAGGTAATCTTAGGATTACTAGCCGGTTACGTCCTTAACCCATGGGGGCGGGTTCGGGTCGTGACACCTCCCATTGTGAAGGTTGCTTGCTCGCCTACGATTCCCACTGTGTTTACATGTTGGCGGCCGACCGGGTCAGCCTATCAGATTTCGATAGAGCCACACGAGGCAAGGCATGTGTATGTTAGAGCTCGTGGCGCATCTCAGGTATGGAACACACTTTACAGCTTGTAACTGAACTCTCCCTTTCTAGATATTAATTACCCCAGATACTGATCATTCAAATGCACTTATAGGCACCGACTAAGTATACAGAGGGCCTGCTCCAGCTGGTTGTTTCTTTGATTGACATGGTGCAGAGGAGAGAGACATTGCTTGATCTCCACGGTATCCAGGTATTTTTTCTATTTTCCACATACATTTCACTGCTATCTCACTTTATTGTGCACCACACTATCACATTCCCACTGGTACATTGATACATATACCGTAACATTCACACCACTCCACACTACACTGATTCACTACATTGGCACACTGTACTCATACTGTACCTTTTGCACTTATTCCGTATACATACACTGTATCTAATATGTCGACAATTGTTTTCCAGATCCCATCTGTATTGAGGACACCAGTAGTAGTAGTACCAGCAACACCTCCTTCGGCAACAAGGAAGAAAGGTAAATAGGCCCTAGCACATGGGGGAGTTAAGTGCCGAGGGTGAGGCAGAGGCAGGGGTGTTCAGAGCTAGAGTAGCGAGTCCAAGCTCATATTGAACGTGGATGATACCGGAGCCAGTGACTTTGAGGAGGCAGTGAGCTGACCCTCTAAGTTTGAGGGTGGAGGCGATGATGCTGGCTTAGGGTCAAGGGGCGGAGATGACGCCGAGGTTGGCTTTGAGGCAGGGAGCAAAGATGATGAGACTGGCTCTAGCTCAGAATCGAATTCTGATAGCGGTGCTGATGGAGACAGTGCCCCTAAGTCCCTTCTGAAAAAGAGGACGAAGCAAGCCTCTCGAGTTGAGATGACTGGTGTCAATTTTTGTAATTTTTTGCTTAGTTTCTTTTATTTTAGTAGTTCAACACATGTATAGGTTCAAATAGGGTTTTACTTTTGCTTTTGAAAACTTGTACTCTCTTTTGTAAAAACTATAATTGGGGGAAAATCCTGCAGTTTTATGAAAAGAGTTATTGTTTTTGCGCATCATGAGCCCACATTTGCAAAATGAAAATGGAGTTAAATTTGAAACAAAAAATAAAAACTTGTATTGGCATGATGTTCTTAATCGGGTAATGAGTCGACCAACGACCAAAAATACAAAGTACAACTCGATAAACAAAGAAAAAACAACTTCAACACATATATGCACACTTGCTAAAACCAAAAGACTCAAAACAAGACCTCAAAACACAAAGACCAAGACAAAACCAGACTGCCAAAATTGCCAAGCCCACAAATAGACGGCATGCCAGAAAAAGTGCACAACTGGCCACTAAAAGTGGGCGGCTGGCCACTTGTGATGGATCCACCAGATAGCTAACAGTAGACTCATAGCCTTATCTTCTACAAAAGGTCTTTCTTTGTGATTTCTTCACTAGAACCTCATTTTTGCTGTTGTTTCTTCTAGAAATGGAGATATTCCTTACCGATAAGCTCACGGATTGGATAGCCACTTTAGACGGCACAAAAAAGGTAAATTTCTAAGGTTTCAGCATAAATGTGCTTTTTCTATTAAGCCATACACCACTCTGTTTTCTGTTCCTCCATGTTGCAGCCCGATGCTGGGACCCAATTATGTATGTGTTTCACTTCGGAACACAAGAAATGTGCCCGACTCTTGAAGAATTTTGAGCATTGCTGGAAACCCGGTGTGATGAAGAAATCATGCCTCAACCCCGTTTTGGCTACGCCCAGGCTTTGGGACAAATGTGTGGGCTGACTTTGCATGAAGCTCAATCATTGGCCCATGACGGAGAGCAAGATATACCCAACTTGATTCATCAGTTTTCTGACATTGGTGATAGAGGCGACCCTCTCCGGAGAGGTTTTCGGCAGCATGCCCTCTGTTTATGTATGCTTAAGCATTTCTTTCTTGCCCTTAGTTACAGCGGAGCCAGAATTCGGTTGATCGAAGTGGCCCAATGTCTGAAAGAAGGTAAGAGTTGTATCGTTATGACGCTGGTCGAGACCCTGATGGGCTTAGATGCTTTTCATTAGTGAGAGACCACCAGATTTGCGGGGAGTCCACTACTTCTTCAAGTATTCTTTCCCACCCTTTCTGATATATGCCTCGCACATCACTCGGCACTTATGCTCTATTTTCTCTTAAAGCCCTTTCTTTACTTGTCTCTCCACACACATCTCTTTATTCTTTAATCTCTCTTATTTTCCATCCCTTCCAAAGTATGGCTCACGGATAAACTAAAAGTGGTGGACCCTAGCCCTTAGTATTCAGCTCGAGCTTATTTCTTCCGCTAGCGACTAATGGACTTTCCTAATGAGGGATGGTGGTGCAACTGGATGTGCAGTAGGTCTGCAGCTGACATAGCTTGGCATTGTCCCTGGCTCAATCTAACTGAGATGAGTTATAGCATGACTTGGCAGCCGAGCATACAGTTGATTGGCCTTACGCACTGCATGTTCTACTTTCCCTTCCAGCCCAGACGTTAGTTCGAGCATGATCAGACCCGTCCAGACGAGGAGGTAGAATACCTGGCTTCCTTCTCGATTCGTGCTTCACACCTGGCTTGGTACCTTGTTGCCTGGAGAAGGAGAGAGCTTCTAGCCCCTGCCTCTAGTTTCAGTTATGCCTTTTCTGGGAAATGCTGGGCTTGGCTCGAGGATGAGACACAAGTCGAGCCCACTTTGGCTACAGAAGCCTCCGCAAGCACGAGCAGAGGACACATGAGCACCTGACTCGCCTATGTCCCTAGTGTATTACTTTGACCTTTCTTTTCAAGTTTTATGATGTAAAAGCAACTTTGATTTATATCAAAGAGCTGGAAAATGTACTTGTGTTGAAATCAATGGAATTAAGGTTGTGAACACTAAAAATTTTCCTTTTGGTCCCAAAAATGGTCCAAGTTGTAAAAGGTAAAATTTTGAACAAAATCAACTTTTATTAAAACTTTTCAAAACCATTTTCAAAAATAATCACTACCTGACACGCACAAAATCAATCCTCAAGATATACAATCTTGAATCAAACGATCATAACTGCCTCTAATTGCATACCACAACATTCTTCTTTGCAACCGGCTTTTCTATCCAAAAAGATTACAACCAAACTAACAGATGATGAACAAAGATCACCTGATCAAACAAATGGACAGGACAGTTGAGTTGGAGATAGTTATGGCCAAACTTCATGATGAAGTTTCCTACGTATCCCAAAGGTGGGAATCAGGCCTTACTGTAGACACCCTATTTTTGACGGCCCTTACGACTTGGACGTCATTGCTTGCACACCCAATGATAAGTGTATGTGCTTGTCAAATGCTTGAAGTCCTCAACGAAATGCCACAGCTTTGAGCCTTTCAAACCCTACACCCCTGTTGCCATGTTTTTGGACCAAAACCTTGGATTTTCAAGCTTGCAACCTCTGGTGGCCTACCGGCCACTTCTATGGGTTGTCGGCCACTGCTCTTGGTTGCCAGCCACTGATGTGGCCTATCGGCCACCATTAGTAACATGCCAGCCACCAATGTGTTTTGCAAATATTTTGAGCTGAGGTATCTTTGAACCTTGTTAAAGCTCTTGCGGGTGTGTTTTTCTTGTTTTATTGTTTAGAAGTCATCTCCTCTTCAAGAGGTATAAAGCTTTGCCTCTTTACTTGTTGTATCTACTCTTTTTCTTACTATTTTCCAACTATTTTTGAGTTATAAAAACTCTGTATTTTTGGGCTGAAACTTGGGTTTTAAGGCCAATAAAGGTTGAGGGGTGATTCACCATTCTTTACACCTTGCTCTCAAGGCCTTTACCCTTGTGTTTCCCAACCTTACACAATCTTTTTTTGAGCTTTTAAACATTGATTTTCAGAGTTATTTCAGTGGTTACAATCATGATTTGAAGTCTAAAATTGGAGGGGTTAGCGTCCCCTCCTTGAGTTTTGCTTACTAGCTTGCATAGCACCATGTTATAGTTTACTATTTTAGCCATTTTTGTCTCGATTCCAACACTTCTTTTGCATGTTTTAAGACCATTTTGGGACTATTTTTAGTTGTTTATTGCATTTGAGCCTTGTATTGCATGCATATGTGTAATAGTCCTCATAGGATTGGTGGTTTAGGCCTTAGCCACCATCCTATTTGAGTTTATAGCATTTATTTCTGGCTTTATATACTTGTGATCACATTTAATTACCTCTGTAACCTCCCTTCTTTCTTAGCTTTTGCTTTACTTTGAAAGTGGTTTCAAATTATTTGTTTATTTAGGTATGAGATTGAGGTGTCATGCTTAATGGTTTAATCCTTTTGGGGGTTCCTTACCAACGGTATGATGTCTCTTTCATGTCCAAAACAACACTTGCTTTGAGCCCTCTTTCCATTTGAAGACTTAAACTCACTTGTGGACTTAATTGATTAAAGAATTGAAAGGTAATTAAAATGAAGTAATAAAATTGGTTACTGAAAATGTGTAAGATAATAATTTGGTTTGGGTTCAATCGGACGTTAATTGAACCCTTCAGTCTTGAGTCATTTCATACTCATTAGTGATGAAAATGGTTCCAGATTCATTGTCAACTACTTCCCAAGATCTTTCATGATAGAGAGGTGGTTTTGACAATCTTGCTTTATTGCATTCATTGAATTAGCACACTTGATTCATAAGCCATCATGTGAAGCCCCTGAAAAATGTATTCACTTTAAAGACCCTAATGTTGAATTATTTTCTTAAAACCCCTCAATTCCTTGAATTATTTCAAATCTTGTCGGTTAACATTTTATTTTTATTTTTATCGAAACAAGAACATCCTAGCCTGATTAGGTTCCATAGCCTAATTTAGTTTAATTCTACATAAGTAAGGTTCCAATACATGAATTTAACTCCAAGCCCTTATTTAATTATTTAAAATTAAAATTTACCTCAAAAACTAGTACATGTACCCTTATACTATAAGTACCATCAATCAATTGAAATCTACATATATATATATATATATATACATTGAGGAATGTGCCCCTAGTACCTAAATTGATTAAAAAAAATAGCCCCATCACCCTTCCCAATGGCCGACCACCCTAGGGAGAAGTGAGAAGCCAATTTTCAAGATTTATGATCATGGTATTCTAGAAAACCCAAAACCTAGTACCCTAAACCTAGGACGTTGTTTCCAATACTAGTTTCATTTCAACTAGGAATCAACTAGATGTTGCCTAATCCTATGATTAAGCTCCCTAATCACTCCTATCCCATTAGACTCCAAGCAAATCCTAACATTTCCATCCATTTCCAACTAGTGGGCTTTTATGTCCTTTTACACCAAAAATTGCCTATAAATACCATCATCCCCTAGCTTGGCAAGCACAAACAACACACTCACACACACACATTCGGCTAGAAGAGAGGAAGGAGAGCAAGTGAGGAGTCTTGAGAGGAAGGAGAGCAAGAGAGAAGTCTTGAGAGGAAGAAGAGAGCCATCTTGTTCAAAGCTTAGCAAGTAAGCCACAACACAACCTTCTTTTTCATTTTCCTTTTTCAAATACATGTTCTTAAGGGTTCTAAATAATGTTTTCAAATGTGTTATTGATGAGTTACTTGTGTTAAAAATGCTAAGAGTTGAGCATTGATTCTACCTCTCTTGTATTTTCCCCCATTTCGGCACAAAACCATCTTTTTTCATACCAATCTCTCAAACTTTCCAAAGGCACACTTCCAAGAAAATTTTCTGAGTTTAATGTATGTTAGTTAGCATGTTTTCATCACAAAATAAACGAAAATTTTCCCTTAGTGGACCCCTTTTCTCATAAATCTTCTTGTTTTGGGCATTGTACCTTAGAATCTGTTTTCGCAGCCCACTTTCAAAAATTCTAGAAAAATGTATAAAATTATTCTGGACCTCTATTTTATTTCAAAATATTCCTTAAGGAGTTAGCTTTCAACTAAAATTGGTTTCATAGAAAAACAGTGAGCGGTTTGCAAGAAAATCAAATTTTCGTAACGATCGACAAATCTGGACAGTGCTAGAATGTTTTCTAAATAACTTAAAATCTAGAAAATCTATCCCATTTCCAAAATATTTTCTAGAAACTAGATCAAATTCTCTACGAACTATAGGAAGGACGAGTCCGGTGAAAAACCTAAAATAGTCCTTTCATTCTAATCCTTATGTGATATTGAATTTGGAAAATTTTGTTGTGTTTGATGTCTTACGCCCTTGTGTTCATGAAAATGTTTATTAGCTTATGACCATATCTTGGCATGATATTGTATGTGTTATGGTTATGTTCTTCATCTTCTTCATTTTCTTGATGCATGCTTGTGTGGATATTATTTTCTTGTTAAGTTGTCTAACTTTGATGTAAAACATTTAACACAACGGAAAACTTAATTGGGATGGTATTGGGTTTTCGATCACTTGAGTAATGAAAAGATGTATGGATTGTTGGGATGCATTCCCTATTTGGAAGTTTAAGTCTTGCGCAAGTGGTTTTCGGAACCCTTGAACGGAGCGGTTGTATTCGGACCCTAGGTGGTTTGGTGTGAGGAGGGATTCGGGCAAGGCCCTATTTTACCGTCTCTTTTGAGGCCCTGCGGTTGGCGCCACGTGGTACATAATCGTTGGCAGGCATCCGAGGTTAGTTCTGCAACAAAGCAGCAAAAGAAGGGGCATACCGAATAATCCGCGTCCGATTCTTGTGGTTGGGAGGACGAAATCTCTTTGGGGAATTTCTAGTTTACTAACATCTAACTTAACCCTTTATTTATTTGAGTATCATGCTTTACTACTTCAAGTTATAATTGTGATTGTGTATTGGACTGGGGAAAAAGAGACGGGGTGTGTGTGTGTTTACTGGGCATTCGAAGCTCACGGCGTATCATGCCAGGTGACGAAGAGGAACTTATAGCTGGAGACAACGAGCCTGAAACCTTTGAAGACTTTTGGCTATCTTAGGAAAGTTAGAAATTTCTTTTTGTTATTTTGTAAGACTCATGTGAAGATTTAAACTTTCTTTTGGGATGTAATATAACGGAACAAGCTTTTGAATTAAGTATGTTCGTGGTTGTTATGTATTTATATTATACGTATATGTATGAACCTTATCGTTGCTTATGAGACCTTGTGTCAATACCTTTTAAGATCTGTCAAAAGGGTAGTGCGCTGCCTAAGAAAGCTGGACTTAGAAGGGAGGCTAATTTGACTCCTCTGGTGATCTGGGATCTTACTTGGTTATTGACCATAGGACTCATTAGTGACTCTTCCTTGATGTAACCAATAGGGTAGAATCGGGGCATCACAACTTGGTATCAGAGCCTCGGTTCAACCCTTAACCCTCGCAACCCTATATGCGACTCTAGAAGCCCTTGCCCCTTTATCTTATTCTATTCTATCACGCTATTATATTTAAAGAAGATTAACTAATAAAAATCTTTTCCACCTTAGGATGTCATCGGGGGACTACCCAGGACGCGGCGTCAGTCTCGACTCGTGGGGTACTTTCCGTATGCAAGGAAGGAGGGCCATGTCTGTTACCCCCTACTTTTGCCGTCGACACTGTACAAGTGCCGCCAAGGAAATGATCAGAACCGAGATACGTAAGGTGGAGACGGAGTACTCCCGCTATATGAGGGAGCAGAAGAGGTCCCTGGTGCGGCGCTGCCTACAATTTTTGAGCCGGGCAGCGAAGAAGGCGATCCGAATGGAGCAAGACGATCAGAGGATGGACTCCTTGATACACCAAGCTTTGACCACCAGAGCATACCACCGACCACCGACCATCGACTTCGGCTGAAAGTCACGCAACTTGTTATCAGGGGCCAGGGAACAATCAACCAATGAATACGGAGCAGCCACCAGAACAGCAAGGAGCAAACCCAGCCTACCCTATAGAGGTGTCATCTGAACACAATCCCCCCTCACCAATGTACACCCCCCGCTCTCCGGACCAAGCCACTGACTCCGTTGATGAAGACCCAGAAAAAGACTTTGATTGGTCGGGAAACGAGAACTAATTCGAGGGATAGTGAAACTAGACTTTTGTAAGATCCACTGATGGGGATCCTTAGAATAAGATAGCCTGAACTTTGTAATGCGTAGATGCTCTTTGAATGTAACTCCGATATAGGAGCCCTTTTGTAATGATGCCTATTATAATATATGAATGATGTGTTATTGACTATTACTTGCTTTAGTACACCCCAAGGAAACTGAACCTTTATTTCAAATCTAAGTAGTAAGATTTTCTAAGACTGGAAACCAACTCACCACGTGCCATGAACAGAATAGTGGACACGCGAGCTAATGGCTATACCGAAACCAGCAACAATGTACGAAACCGTCCCAGAAATCAACACGGACCCGTCCCCGCAGAGGCTGACATCCCCAATAACCTAGGTCATCAAATTTTGGAGGAACTAGGGCAATTAAGGAACAATCGACAGAATGAGAGGACTCGACTCTTTTCTGAGTTTCGAAAGCAGAGGCCCCCAAAGTTCACAGGTGTACCGGACCCATAGATAGCTGAAAATTGGCTTCGGCAGATAGAGAAAATGCTAGACACCATGGGCATAACTGAGGCCGCTGATAGAATAGCTTTGGCAGTATTCGAGCTTGATGATGAGGCAGACCATTGGTGGGAGTTAATCAAGAATACTCGTGACGTAGCGAGCCTATCATGGAACCAGTTCAGGGAGCTATTCCTAAATAAATATTTCCCAAGTACGATCCGCAGAGAACGAGTCAAGGAATTCCAAACTTGGAACAAGGAAATATGACCGTGACCCAATATGCTGCAAAATTTGAAGAGTTAGCCCGTTACGCAACTAAATACGTATCAAATGATGAAGAGAAAGCAAGGATGTTCGAGTGGGGATTGGACCTTACAATCAGGGGAAGAGTTCTTTCGCAACGACTTCCCTCATATGCCGAGGTGCTGGAAACGGCATTAGAATCTGAAAAAGGAAGTAACCGACGCTAGAAAGGCCTGGAACAAGAGGAGAGGGAGTCAGAAGCCTGTTGAACCTCAAAGGAATCAGAAAGGAAACATGACCTCGAAGCCCTACCCCAGACCACAACCACAACAGCAACGACAGCAACTGCAACAACAGATCCAGAGAGGAGGCTATCAACAAAGGCCGATGGGACAAATCCAATGCTTTCATTGCCAACAATTAGGGCACAAAAAGAGCGAATGCCCCCAACCCCTCCATCTGGATACCAAGGAGGAGGTTCCGGAACAAATGCCCAGACATTAGGTGGACAGAAGCCTTGGACAAATAAGACAGGATCTACCAGGCAGCAGCACCAGAAGAGTGGGGGAACTCAGAATGCCAAGACCAGTGGCAACCAGAAGGCAACCGGCAGAATCTTTGCCTTGCAAAAGGAAGAAGCGGACCCGTCTGTAATTGAGGGTAATTTAGTACTATACAATTCTTGGGTGCATGTTTTATTTGATACTGGTGCATCATATTCTTTTATATCCTCTGATTGTGCTAAGTCATTAGAACTTGTATGTGAACCTTTAGAAACTGCCTTAAGTGTAATGTCACCTATGGGAGGATGCGTTCGGGTAGGATTGATCTGTAAGGACTGTAAGATAGGAATGTTGGACCTACGCTTAATTTGCAACCTTCGTGTCATGGAAATGTCAGACTTTGATATCATTCTGGGCATGGACTGGTTGTCTGCCCACCGAGTGGTGATTGACTGTCGTTAGAGAAAGGCGGTAGCTCACACGCAAGATGGAACACGTTTCCAGTTTAAGGGGGATAGACAAGACCCCATGGCTTCAACGAAACATCGGACGCAGTGGCATGATCAACTTGCGGGTAGGATAGCAAGTCTGATTCTAAATGAGGAGGGCCAAGGAGAAATAGAACTTCCACGCGTAGTATGCGAATATGCAGATGTATTTCCTACGGAATTACTGAGATTGCCACCAACCCAGGAAGTAGACTTTAGCATCGAGCTGCAACCTGGAACTACCCCAATATCCATGGCCCCGTATCGTATGGCACCAGCAGAACTACAAGAATTGAAGACACAACTACAGGAATTGCTCGAGAGAGGATTCATTAGGCCAAGTACTTCGCCATGGGGAGCACCCATGTTGTTTGCTAAAAAGAAGGATAGGTCGTTGAGGCTATGCATCAATTATCGTCAACTCAATCGAAAAGCCGATACCCACTCCCAAGGATTGATGACCTTTTTGACCAACTTAGAGGCTCAAGGTGCTATTCAAAGATCGATCTCAGGTCAGGTTACCATCAACTACGAGTGAAGGAGGAGGATATACCAAAAACTTCCTTTCGTACTAGATATGGCCACTATGAGTTTGTAGTAATGCCCTTCAGACTAACCAATGCACCGGCAGTATTCATGAGCCTAATGAATAAGATCTTTAGACCATACCTTGACCAGTTTGTAGTAGTGTTCATTGATGACATCTTGGTATATTCAAGGTCTGAAGAAGAGCATGAGCAACATTTAAAGACTGTCCTTCAAGTTCTTCGGGATAATCGGTTATATGCCAAGGAGAGTAAATGTGAGTTCTGGTTGAATGAAGTAAAATTCTTAGGGCATGTAGTATCAGAGAATGGGATTGTGGTGGATCCAACCAAGGTGGAGGCAGTATTAGATTGGAGACAACCAAAAACTGTGTCAGCAATCCGCAGCTTCTTAGGATTGGCCGGTTATTACCGGAGGTTCATCCACGATTTCTCCAAACTAGCTAAACCAGTGACTCGTTTGACGCAAAAATGAGTAAAGTATGAGTGGGACGAAGCTTGCGAAAAATCCTTCCAAGAGCTAAAGAAGAGGTTAACTAGTGCGCCAATCTTGACCATCCCAGAACGAGAAGAGGGGTACACTGTGTATTGTGATGCGTCTAAAGAAGGGTTAGGTTGTGTGCTCATGCAAAATGGAAAGGTAGTCGCGTATGGATCCAGGCAGTTAAAACCTCATGAGCGCAACTACCCCACACATGACTTGGAGTTAGCAGCCGTAGTGTTTGCCCTAAAGCAATGGCAACATTACCTGTATGGGGAACAATTTGAGATTTTCACAGATCACAAGAGTCTGAAGTATCTATTTACATAGAAGGACCTTAACTTGAGACAGAGACGATGGATGAAGTATCTTGAAGATTTCCAGTTCACTCTCTCATATCACCCCGGTAAAGCCAATGTAGTAGCAGATGCTCTAAATCGCAAGAGCAGAGGGATGATGGCTAAGATCTCCGTCAAGGAATGGGATATGGTTAAGACACTCAATGAATTCAGGATCCAAGTAGAATCTCAAGATACAAAAGCATATCTTAGTGCGTAGAAGGTGATGCCTAAGTTGATGAATGAGATCATGGAGGCCCAAAAGCACGATCAAGAGGTAGCCTATATCAAGGGACGTCTAGAATCAAGAGAACCCATGCCAGATTGGGTAATTCACCCCAATGGGAGCTTAAGATACCAAGGTAGATTGTTTGTACCAAGTGACGAGTTACTTAGAGGAAAGGTACTGAAGGAATGTCATCATTCTGCATTTGCGGTACATCCAGGAGGGGCTAAAACGTACCAAGATTTGAAGAGGCAGTATTGGTGGAATGGAATGAAGAAGGAAGTGGCTAAATTTGTAGCAAAATGTCTGACATGCCAACAAGTGAAGGCGGAACATCAGAAACCAGGGGGGATGTTGCAACCTTTACCAATAACCGAATGGAAGTGGGAGTATGTAACGCTGGATTTTGTGACAGGGTTGCCTAAGTCACCTAAGGGGCGCGATGCTATATGGGTAATAGTGGATCGCCTCACCAAGTCAGCACATTTCTTACCCTATAAGATGACCGACACTTTAGAGTCTATGTGCAGGCTCTACATTGGGGAGATCATTCGACTGCATGGAATTTCGGTATCTATTGTGTCAGATCGTGATCCACGATTCACCTCTCGATTTTAGGGGAGCCTGTAGGAAGCTCTTGGTACTGAGTTATGTTTTAGCACCGCCTTTCACCCACAGACAGTTAGACAATCTGAACGCACCATCCAGACACTGGAAGATATGTTGAGAGCTTGCGCAATAGATTTTCAAGGAAGTTAGGAACGACACCTACCCCTAATTGAATTCGCCTACAACAGCAGCTTTCAAGCTAGCATCGGTATGGCGCCCTTTGAAGCATTATACGGACGACCTTGTAGATCGCCGATTTGTTAGACGGAAGTGGGTGATGCAAATTTGATAGGACCCTAACTTGTTCTAGAAACTACTAAGAAGGTCAAATTGATCCGACAACGGTTAAAGACTGCTCAAGACCGTCAAAAAGAATTATGCAGACAGGAGGAGAAGACCATTGATGTTTGAAGTAGGCAGCCACGTGTTCCTAAAGGTGCAACCTAGGTGTGGAGTCGTACGTTTTGGTTGAAAGGGGAAGCTATCGCCACGATATATTGGGCCTTTTGAGGTATTGGAAAATGTGGGCAAAGTAGCATATAGACTAGCTCTGCCCCCGTAGTTAGCAGGGATACACAACGTCTTCCATGTATCTATGTTGAGAAAATACATCGCTGACCCGTTACACGTCCCCAAATGGGAAGAGATCGGTCTTGACAAAGATGTTACATTTAAAGAAAGACCGGTAGCAATACAGGATAGTCGAGAGAAGAACCTTAGAGGCAAAACGGTTCACTTGGTAAACGTGCTATGGCGTCATCGGGGAATTGAGGAATCTACTTGGAAACGCCAGGATTGGGTGAAGGCAAACTACCCCGAGCTTTTCGAAGGTAGTATGTAGTTGAATTTCGGGGATGAAATTGTTTTAAGGGGATAGGTTGCGAAGCCCCTGAAAAATGTATTCACTTTAAAGACCCTAATGTTTGAATTATTTTCTTAAAACCCCTCAATTCCTTGAATTATTTCAAATCTTGTTGGTTAGCATTTTTTTTTTTTAATCGAAACAAGAATATCCAAGTCGGATTAGGTTCCTTAGCCTAATTTAGTTTAATTCTACATAAGTAAGGTTCCAATACATGAATTTAACTCCAAGCCCATACTTCTTTATTTAAATTCAAAATTTACCTCAAAAACTAGTACATGTACCCTTATACTATAAGTACCATCAATCAATTGAAATCTACATATATATATATATATATATATATATACATTGAGGAATGTGCCCCTAGTACCTAAATTGATTAAAAAAATAGCCCCATCACCCTTCCCAATGGCCGGCCACCCTAGGGAGAAGTGAGAAGCCAATTTTCAAGATTTATGATCATGGTATTCTAGAAAACCCAAAACCTAGTACCCTAGACCTAGGATGTTGTTTCCAATACTAGTTTCATTTCAACTAGGAATCAACTAGATGTTGCCTAATCCTATGATTAAGCTCCCTAATCACTCCTATCCCATTAGACTCCAAGCAAATCCTAACATTTCCATCCATTTCCAACTAGTGGGCTTTTATGTCCTTTTACACCAAAAATTGCCTATAAATACCATCATCCCCTAGCTTGGCAAGCACAAACAACACACTCACACACACACATTCGGCTAGAAGAGAGGAAGGAGAGCAAGTGAGGAGTCTTGAGAGGAAGGAGAGCAAGAGAGAAGTCTTGAGAGGAAGAAGAGAGCCATCTTGTTCAAAGCTTAGCAAGTAAGCCACAACACAACCTTCTTTTTCATTTTCCTTTTTCAAATACATGTTCTTAAGGGTTCTAAATAATGTTTTCAAATGTGTTATTGATGAGTTACTTGTGTTAAAAATGCTAAGAGTTGAGCATTGATTCTACCTCTCTTGTATTTTCCCCCATTTCGGCACAAAACCATCTTTTTTCATACCAATCTCTCAAACTTTCCAAAGGCACACTTCCAAGAAAATTTTCTGAGTTTAATGTATGTTAGTTAGCATGTTTTCATCACAAAAGAAACGAAAATTTTCCCTTAGTGGACCCCTTTTCTCATAAATCTTCTTGTTTTGGGCATTGTACCTTAGAATCTGTTTTCGCAGCCCACTTTCAAAAATTCTAGAAAAATATATAAAATTATTTTGGACCTCTATTTTATTTCAAAATATTCCTTAAGGAGTTAGCTTTCAACTAAAATTGGTTTCATAGAAAAACAGTGAGCGGTTTGCAGGAAAATCAAATTTTCGTAACGATCGACAAATCTGGACAGTGCTAGAATGTTTTCTAAATAACTTAAAATCTAGAAAAGCTATCCCATTTCCAAAATATTTTCTAGAAACTAGATCAAATTCTCTACGAACTATAGGAAGGACGAGTCCGGTGAAAAACCTAAAATAGTCCTTTCATTCTAATCCTTATGTGATATTGAATTTGGAAAATTCTGTTGTGTTTGATGTCTTACGCCCTTGTGTTCATGAAAATGTTTATTAGCTTATGACCATATCTTGGCATGATATTGTATGTGTTATGGTTATGTTCTTCATCTTCTTCATTTTATTGATGCATGCTTGTGTGGATATTATTTTCTTGTTAAGTTGTCTAACTTTGATGTAAAACATTTAACACAACGGAAAACTTAATTGGGATGGTATTGGGTTTTCGATCACTTGAGTAATGAAAAGATGTATGGATTGTTGGGATGCATTCCCTATTTGGAAGTTTAAGTCTTGCGCAAGTGGTTTTCGGAACCCTTGAACGGAGCGGTTGTATTCGGACCCTAGGTGGTTTGGTGTGAGGAGGGATTCGGGCAAGGCCCTATTTTACCGTCTCGTTTGAGGCCCTGCGGTTGGCGCCACGTGGTACATAATCGTTGGCAGGCATCCGAGGTTAGTTCTGCAACAAAGCAGCAAAAGAAGGGGCATACCGAATAATCCGCGTCCGATTCTTGTGGTTGGGAGGACGAAATCTCTTTGGGGAATTTCTAGTTTACTAACATCTAACTTAACCCTTTATTTATTTGAGTATCATGCTTTACTACTTCAAGTTATAATTGTGATTGTGTATTGGACTGGGGAAAAAGGGACGGGGTGTGTGTGTGTTTACTGGGCATTCGAAGCTCACGGCGTATCATGCCAGGTGACGAAGAGGAACTTATAGCTGGAGACAACGAGCCTGAAACCTTTGAAGACTTTTGGCTATGTTAGGAAAGTTAAAAATTTCTTTTTGTTATTTTGTAAGACTCATGTGAAGATTTAAACTTTCTTTTGGGATGTAATATAACGGAACAAGCTTTTGAATTAAGTATGTTCGTGGTTGTTATGTATTTATATTATACGTATATGTATGAACCTTATCGTTGCTTATGAGACCTTGTGTCAATACCTTTTAAGATCTGTCAAAAGGGTAGTGCGCTGCCTAAGAAAGCTGGACTTAGAAGGGAGGCTAATTTGACTCCTCTGGTGATCTGGGATCTTACTTGGTTATTGACCATAGGACTCATTAGTGACTCTTCCTTGATGTAACCAATAGTGTAGAATCGGGGCATCACAACTTGGTATCAGAGCCTCGGTTCAACCCTTAACCCTCGCAACCCTATATGCGACTCTAGAAGCCCTTGCCCCTTTATCTTATTCTATTCTATCACGCTATTATATTTAAAGAAGATTAACTAATAAAAATCTTTTCCACCTTAGGATGTCATCGGGGGACTACCCAGGACGCGGCGTCAGTCTCGACTCGTGGGGTACTTTCCGTATGCAAGGAAGGAGGGCCATGTCTGTTACCCCCTACTTTTGCCGTCGACACTGTACAAGTGCCGCCGAGGAAATGATCAGAACCGAGATACGTAAGGTGGAGACGGAGTACTCCCGCTATATGAGGGAGCAGAAGAGGTCCCTGGTGCAGCGCTGCCTACAATTTTTGAGCCGGGCAGCGAAGAAGGCGATCCGAATGGAGCAAGACGATCAGAGGATGGACTCCTTGATACACCAAGCTTTGACCACCAGAGCATACCACCGACCACCGACCATCGACTTCGGCTGAAAGTCACGCAACTTGTTATCAGGGGCCAGGCAACAATCAACCAATGAATACGGAGCAGCCACCAGAACAGCAAGGAGCAAACCCAGCCTACCCTATAGAGGTGTCATCTGAACACAATCCCCCCTCACCAATGTACACCCCCCGCTCTCCGGACCAAGCCACTGACTCCGTTGATGAAGACCCAGAAAAAGACTTTGATTGGTCGGGAAACGAGAACTAATTCGAGGGATAGTGAAACTAGACTTTTGTAAGATCCACTGATGGGGATCCTTAGAATAAGATAGCCTGAACTTTGTAATGCGTAGATGCTCTTTGAATGTAACTCCGATATAGGAGCCCTTTTGTAATGATGCCTATTATAATATATGAATGATGTGTTATTGACTATTACTTGCTTTAGTACACCCCAAGGAAACTGAACCTTTATTTCAAATCTAAGTAGTAAGATTTTCTAAGACTGGAAACCAACTCACCACGTGCCATGAACAGAATAGTGGACACGCGAGCTAATGGCTATACCGAAACCAGCAACAATGTACGAAACCGTCCCAGAAATCAACACGGACCCGTCCCCGCAGAGGCTGACATCCCCAATAACCTAGGTCATCAAATTTTGGAGGAACTAGGGCAATTAAGGAACAATCGACAGAATGAGAGGACTCGACTCTTTTCTGAGTTTCGAAAGCAGAGGCCCCCAAAGTTCACAGGTGTACCGGACCCATAGATACCTGAAAATTGGCTTCGGCAGATAGAGAAAATGCTAGACACCATGGGCATAACCGAGGCCGCTGATAGAATAGCTTTGGCAGTATTCGAGCTTGATGATGAGGCAGACCATTGGTGGGAGTTAATCAAGAATACTCGTGACGTAGCGAGCCTATCATGGAACCAGTTCAGGGAACTATTCCTAAATAAATATTTCCCAAGTACGATCCGCAGAGAACGAGTCAAGGAATTCCAAACTTGGAACAAGGAAATATGACCGTGACCCAATATGCTGCAAAATTTGAAGAGTTAGCCCGTTACGCAACTAAATACGTATCAAATGATGAAGAGAAAGCAAGGATGTTCGAGTGGGGATTGGACCTTACAATCAGGGGAAGAGTTCTTTCGCAACGACTTCCCTCATATGCCGAGGTGCTGGAAACGGCATTAGAATCTGAAAAAGGAAGTAACCGACGCTAGAAAGGCCTGGAACAAGAGGAGAGGGAGTCAGATGCCTGTTGAACCTCAAAGGAATCAGAAAGAAAACATGACCTCGAAGCCCTACCCCAGACCACAACCACAACAGCAACGACAGCAACTGCAACAACAGATCCAGAGAGGAGGCTATCAACAAAGGCCGATGGGACAAATCCAGTGCTTTCATTGCCAACAATTAGGGCACAAAAAGAGCGAATGCCCCCAACCCCTCCATCTGGATACCAAGGAGGAGGTTCCGGAACAAATGCCCAGACATTAGGTGGACAAAAGCCTTGGACGAATAAGACAGGATCTACCATGCAGCAGCACCAGAAGAGTGGGGGAACTCAGAATGCCAAGACCAGTGGCAACCAGAAGGCAACCGGCAGAATCTTTGCCTTGCAAAAGGAAGAAGCGAACCCGTCTGTAATTGAGGGTAATTTAGTACTATACAATTCTTGGGTGCATGTTTTATTTGATACTGGTGCATCATATTCTTTTATATCCTCTGATTGTGCTAAGTCATTAGAACTTGTATGTGAACCTTTAGAAACTGCCTTAAGTGTAATGTCACCTATGGGAGGATGCGTTCGGGTAGGATTGATCTGTAAGGACTGTAAGATAAGAATGTTGGACCTACGCTTAATTTGCAACCTTCGTGTCATGGAAATGTCAGACTTTGATATCATTCTGGGCATGGACTGGTTGTCTGCCCACCGAGTGGTGATTGACTATCGTTAGAGAAAGGCGGTAGCTCACACGCAAGATGGAACACATTTCCAGTTTAAGGGGGATAGACAAGACCCCATGGCTTCAACGAAACATCGGACGCAGTGGCATGATCAACTTGCGGGTAGGATAGCAAGTCTGATTCTAAATGAGGAGGGCCAAGGAGAAATAGAACTTCCACGCGTAGTATGCGAATATGCAGATGTATTTCCTACGGAATTACTGAGATTGCCACCAACCCAGGAAGTAGACTTTAGCATCGAGCTGCAACCTGGAACTACCCCAATATCCATGGCCCCGTATCGCATGGCACCAGCAGAACTACAAGAATTGAAGACACAACTACAGGAATTGCTCGAGAGAGGATTCATTAGGCCAAGTACTTCGCCATGGGGAGCACCCATGTTGTTTGCTAAAAAGAAGGATAGGTCGTTGAGGCTATGCATCAATTATCGTCAACTCAATCGAGTCACGATTAAAAGCCGATACCCACTCCCAAGGATTGATGACCTTTTTGACCAACTTAGAGGCTCAAGGTGCTATTTAAAGATCGATCTCAGGTCAGGTTACCATCAACTACGAGTGAAGGAGGAGGATATACCAAAAACATCCTTTCGTACTAGATATGGCCACTATGAGTTTGTAGTAATGCCCTTCAGACTAACCAATGCACCGGCAGTATTCATGAGCCTAATGAATAAGATCTTTAGACCATACCTTGACCAGTTTGTAGTAGTGTTCATTGATGACATCTTGGTATATTCAAGGTCTGAAGAAGAGCATGAGCAACATTTAAAGACTGTCCTTCAAGTTCTTAGGGATAATCGGTTATATGCCAAGGAGAGTAAATGTGAGTTCTGGTTGAATGAAGTAAAATTCTTAGGGCATGTAGTATCAGAGAATGGGATTGTGGTGGATCCAACCAAGGTGGAGGCAGTATTAGATTGGAGACAACCAAAAACTGTGTCAGCAATCCGCAGCTTCTTAGGATTGGCCGGTTATTACCGGAGGTTCATCCACGATTTCTCCAAACTAGCTAAACCAGTGACTCGTTTGACGCAAAAATGAGTAAAGTATGAGTGGGACGAAGCTTGCGAAAAATCCTTCCAAGAGCTAAAGAAGAGGTTAACTAGTGCGCCAATCTTGACCATCCCAGAACGAGAAGAGGGGTACACTGTGTATTGTGATGCGTCTAAAGAAGGGTTAGGTTGTGTGCTCATGCAAAATGGAAAGGTAGTCGCGTATGGATCCAGGCAGTTAAAACCTCATGAGCGCAACTACCCCACACATGACTTGGAGTTAGCAGCCGTAGTGTTTGCCCTAAAGCAATGGCAACATTACCTGTATGGGGAACAATTTGAGATTTTCACAGATCACAAGAGTCTGAAGTATCTATTTACATAGAAGGACCTAAACTTGAGACAGAGACGATGGATGAAGTATCTTGAAGATTTCCAGTTCACTCTCTCATATCACCCCGGTAAAGCCAATGTAGTAGCAGATGCTCTAAATCGCAAGAGCAGAGGGATGATGGCTAAGATCTCCGTCAAGGAATGGGATATGGTTAATACACTCAATGAATTCAGGATCCAAGTAGAATCTCAAGATACAAAAGCATATCTTAGTGCGTAGAAGGTGATGCCTAAGTTGATGAATGAGATCATGGAGGCCCAAAAGCACGATCAAGAGGTAGCCTATATCAAGGGACTTCTGGAATCAAGAGAACCCATGCCAGATTGGGTAATTCACCCCAATGAGAGCTTAAGATACCAAGGTAGATTGTTTGTACCAACTGACGAGTTACTTAGAGGAAAGGTACTGAAGGAATGTCATCATTCTGCATTTGCGGTACATCCAGGAGGGACTAAAACGTACCAAGATTTGAAGAGGCAGTATTGGTGGAATGGAATGAAGAAGGAAGTGGCTAAATTTGTAGCAAAATGTCTGACATGCCAACAAGTGAAGGCGGAACATCAGAAACCAGGGGGGATGTTGCAACCTTTACCAATAACCGAATGGAAGTGGGAGTATGTAACGATGGATTTTGTGACAGGGTTGCCTAAGTCACCTAAGGGGCGCGATGCTATATGGGTAATAGTGGATCGCCTCACCAAGTCAGCACATTTCTTACCCTATAAGATGACCGACACTTTAGAGTCTATGTGCAGGCTCTACATTGGGGAGATCATTCGACTGCATGGAATTTCGGTATCTATTGTGTCAGATCGTGATCCACGATTCACCTCTCGATTTTAGGGGAGCCTGCAGGAAGCTCTTGGTACTGAGTTATGTTTTAGCACCGCCTTTCACCCACAGACAGTTAGACAATCTGAACGCACCATCCAGACACTGGAAGATATGTTGAGAGCTTGCGCAATGGATTTTCAAGGAAGTTAGGAACGACACCTACCCCTAATTGAATTCGCCTACAACAGCAGCTTTCAAGCTAGCATCGGTATGGCGCCCTTTGAAGCATTATACGGACGACCTTGTAGATCGCCGATTTGTTAGACGGAAGTGGGTGATGCAAATCTGATAGGACCCTAACTTGTTCTAGAAACTACTAAGAAGGTCAAATTGATCCGACAATGGTTAAAGACTGCTCAAGACCATCAAAAAGAATTATGCAGACAGGAGGAGAAGACCATTGATGTTTGAAGTAGGCAGCCACGTGTTCCTAAAGGTGCAACCTAGGTGTGGAGTCGTACGTTTTGGGAGTAAGGGGAAGCTATCACCACGATATATTGGGCCTTTTGAGGTATTGGAAAATGTGGGCAAAGTAGCATATAGACTAGCTCTGCCCCCGTAGTTAGCAGGGATACACAACGTCTTCCATGTATCTATGTTGAGAAAATACATCGCTGACCCGTTACACGTCCCCAAATGGGAAGAGATCGGTCTTGACAAAGATGTTACATTTAAAGAAAGACTGGTAGCAATACAGGATAGTCGAGAGAAGAACCTTAGAGGCAAAATGGTTCACTTGGTAAACGTGCTATGGCGTCATCGGGTAATTGAGGAATCTACTTGGGAACGCCAGGATTGGGTGAAGGCAAACTACCCCGAGCTTTTCGAAGGTAGTATGTAGTTGAATTTCGGGGATGAAATTGTTTTAAGGGGGATAGGTTGTGAAGCCCCTGAAAAATGTAGTCACTTTAAAGACCCTAATGTTTGAATTATTTTCTTAAAACCCCTCAATTCCTTGAATTATTTCAAATCTTGTTGGTTAGCATTTTTTTTTTTTAATCGAAACAAGAATATCCAAGTCGGATTAGGTTCCTTAGCCTAATTTAGTTTAATTCTACATAAGTAAGGTTCCAATACATGAATTTAACTCCAAGCCCTTACTTCTTTATTTAAATTCAAAATTTACCTCAAAAACTAGTACATGTACCCTTATACTATAAGTACCATCAATCAATTGAAATCTACATATATATATATATATATACATTGAGGAATGTGCCCCTAGTACCTAAATTGATTAAAAAAATAGCCCCATCACCCTTCCCAATGGCCGGCCACCCTAGGGAGAAGTGAGAAGCCAATTTTCAAGATTTATGATCATGGTATTCTAGAAAACCCAAAACCTAGTACCCTAGACCTAGGATGTTGTTTCCAATACTAGTTTCATTTCAACTAGGAATCAACTAGATGTTGCCTAATCCTATGATTAAGCTCCCTAATCACTCCTATCCCATTAGACTCCAAGCAAATCCTAACATTTCCATCCATTTCCAACTAGTGGGCTTTTATGTCCTTTTACACCAAAAATTGCCTATAAATACCATCATCCCCTAGCTTGGCAAGCACAAACAACACACTCACACACACACATTTGGCTAGAAGAGAGGAAGGAGAGCAAGTGAGGAGTCTTGAGAGGAAGGAGAGCAAGAGAGAAGTCTTGAGAGGAAGAAGAGAGCCATCTTGTTCAAAGCTTAGCAAGTAAGCCACAACACAACCTTCTTTTTCATTTTCCTTTTTCAAATACATGTTCTTAAGGGTTCTAAATAATGTTTTCAAATGTGTTATTGATGAGTTACTTGTGTTAAAAATGCTAAGAGTTGAGCATTGATTCTACCTCTCTTGTATTTTCCCCCATTTCGGCACAAAACCATCTTTTTTCATACCAATCTCTCAAACTTTCCAAAGGCACACTTCCAAGAAAATTTTCTGAGTTTAATGTATGTTAGTTAGCATGTTTTCATCACAAAAGAAACGAAAATTTTCACTTAGTGGACCCCTTTTCTCATAAATCTTCTTGTTTTGGGCATTGTACACTACTAAAGAAAGGGCCTTTTGAGTTGGTTTTTTGAGTCGGCAAATTTTACCGTCGCAAAAGGTAGCCTTTTTGAGACGGCACAGAGTTACCGACTCAAATACCAAACCTTTAGCGTCGGCACCGTTGGCCGACACAAAAAATTAATATTTGATAGCATTATTTGAGTCGGTTGAATTTACCGACACAAAAGATAGACCTTTTGAGTCGGCATAGACCTTTTGCGTAGGCAAATTTGTGCCGACGCAAAAAATTAGACCTTTTTGTGTCGGCAACTGATGCCGTAGCAAAAAAAAAAATTTATAGCCAAGATATATATATATTTACTTGATTATATTTAATAAATATATTTATTTATACATATACTTTTATATTAATATTGAGTGTATATACTATAAATAATATATATCTCGTTTAATATCTGAAAGAGGTATGGTGGTGAAGTGGATTTAGTGCGGTGACCTCGGGTCAAATTGTCCAAATGGTGTGTGTTCGAAACTTGGGAGCCTCAATGAGAAAATTATGAGTTAAATTTTTTAAAACATTTAACCACTTTTTGAGTCGGCAATCTACCGTCTCAAAAAATTAAAACCTTTTGCGTCGGCAGATTGCCGACTCAAAAAGTTTTTGCGTCGGCAAATACGCTATTTGTGACGGCTCGCTACCGACTCAAAAGCCCTGTTTTCTAGTAGTGGTACCTTAGAATCTGTTTTCGTAGCCCAATCTCAAAACGTCTAGAAAAATGTATAAAATTATTCTGGACCTCTATTTTATTTTAAAATATTCCTTAAGGAGTTAGCTTTCAACTAAAATTGGTTTCATAGAAAAACAGTGAGCGGTTTGCAAGAAAATCAAATTTTCGTAACGATCGACAAATCTGAACAGCGCTGGAATGTTTTCTAAATAACTTAAAATCTAGAAAAACTATCCCATTTCCAAAATATGTTCTAGAAGCTAGATCAAATTCTCTACGAACCATAGGAAGGACGAGTCCGGTGAAAAACCTAAAATAGTCTTTTCATTCTAATCCTTATGTGATATTGAATCTGGAAAATTCTGTTGTGTTTGATGTCTTATGCCCTTGTGTTCATGAAAATGTTTATTAGCTTATGATCATATCTTGGCATGATATTATATGTGTTATGGTTATGTTCTTCATCTTCTTCATCTTATTGATGCATGCTTGTGTGGATACTATTATCTTGTTAAGTTGTCTAACCTTGATGTAAAACATTTAACACAACGGAAAACTTAATTGGGATGGTATTGGGTTTTCGATCACTTGAGTAATGAAAAGATGGTAATGTGTGATGTATGGATTGTTGGGATGCGTTCCCTATTTGGAAGTTTAAGTCTTGCGCAAGTGGTTTTCAGAATCCTTAAACGGAGTGGTTGTATTCGGACCCTAGGTGGTTTGGTGTGAGGAGGGATTCGGGCAAGGCCCAATTTTACCGTTTCTTTTGAGGCCCTGCAGTTGGCGCTACACGGTACATAACCGTTAGTAGGCATCCGAGGTTAGTTCTGCAACAAAGCAACAACAGATGGGGCATACCGAATAATCCGCATCTGATTCTTGTGGTTGGGAGGACGAAATCTCTTTGGGGGATTTCTTGTTCACTAACATCTAACTTAACCCTTTATTTATTTGAGTATCATGCTTTACTACTTGATATTATATTGTGATTGTGTATTAGACTGGGGAAAAAGAGACGAGGTGTATGTGTGTTTACTGGGCATTCAAAGCTCACGGCGTGTCATGCCAGGTGACGAAGAGGAACTTACAGCTGGAGACGACGAGCCTGAAACCTTTGAAGACTTTTGGCTATCTTAGGAAAGTTAGAAATTTCTTTTTGATATTTTGTAAGACTCATGTGAAGATTTAAACTTTGTTTTGGGATGTAATGTAACGGAACAAGCTTTTGAATTAAGTATATTCGTGGTTGTTATGTATTTATATTCTACGTATATATATGAACCTTATCGTTGCTTATGAGACCTTGTGTCAATACCTTTTAAGATCTATCAAAAGGGTAGTGCCTAAGAAAGCTGGACTTAGAAGGGAGGCTAATTTGACTCCTCCGGCGATCTGGGATCTTACTTGGTTATTGACCATAGGACTCATTAATGACTTTCCCTTGACTGCAACCAATAGTGTAGAATCGGGGCGTCACACATCATACAATGGAATTACATCCATTGGTGATTTGTGAATCAAACTTACTACTCCTTTGAGCTGTTCAAATGATAAAGAGGGGTAAATTGTGCAAAAAAACCTATGAGAATACCCTGTCTCTGCTCTGTTTGCTCTCTGTTGCAGTAGGACAATCCAATCGTCAGTGACCGGTGGGCCACTATTGGTGGCCGGCAGGCCATCATCAGTGGACGACAGGCCTTCTGCTGGCCACCTTTGCAAAATCCAGCAGTGTACTTTTGAACCAGAACAGGGTTGGTCTGGGGGTGGAAATCAATGCAAATGTTCTATTGTGCAACAGAGGCATTCAACAGCAGAAACAATGGCTTTTTCGGGTGGCAACCGCATTCATACATAAGCCCTCCATTGATCCTCGCTATCCATGTTATAAATATATTAGTATTGTGCTTAAAATAGTGGCTTTGTAATTAATTAGTTATAATAGTTAATTTGTCTCGTGTTGTAATTATTTTAATTAGCTAGATTACTTAATTAATTCATTCGGTTTGCAATAATTAGTAAAGTAGTTTTGCTAAATTATTCATTTGTTGCTATAGTTAATTAATTAACTTAGCTTAGCTAGTTAGTTTATTCATTTGGACCCTCTTGTGTGAGGACACAATGTAATAGCGTGTATGTCTTCTAACCCCACATCTTTCTTCCTTTTATTTAACTGCTTGTGATGGTTAGATTAGGACATCGTGTTTTGTTTAGCATATCTCATGTTTGCATCCATTTGTATTGCATGCACCGAGGCTCGGTTCATCATTTTAACTTGCATTGTTAGTTAAAAATTCTTTGAATACTTGCTTAGACCGCAAGCTATCAAATTGATTCATATGCCATATTAGTAGCCGAGCCTAGTTAGATTGCATATTGCATGTGTTGCATTAGTCATGTTACATAGTTAGGATCATGCATTTTTCTAACTCTTTTGTTTATTTTTGCTTGGAGTAGTAGGTGAGCCTTTTACTTGCTTTAGCATATCGCATGTCGATGTTGCCATGTCTAACATGCTTGCCATGAGGCTAATTGATTAAATGCTATATTTTCTTGAATGCCTGTGGATGAAGGCTAATTGCTTGAATTGGAATAATTTGAGTAATGTTTACATGCGATCACTTTTTCAAGCGGTACATATTCGAAACAATTTTGCAAACAAACATGAATCAAGTGTTCCAATTCTTGCAGGTTAGTCTGTACTTGTGTGTGCGCATCACATAGTAATGCTAGTCTAATAAACCGAAACTAGAGCATATAATGTACATAAGATTCATATCATGATTAGTAGAGGCCGATCTTCGATCGGGCGAGCGGGGGGTGCTCAATTCATGACCTTCCCCTCTCGTACCTAAGTTCTCAAACCGAGACAATCTTGGTGATGACAGACACGTGGCCTTTGGCACGAGTCATGAGCTTCCCAAATTTCTCAAAAATATTGACGTGGCGACTCTGTATCTGGCAAAGCAGTCTATTTTTGGCAATTTGATTCAAAATCAATTTTCTAAAAGATTTGCCAGATTTGGACTCTTTTGTGTTTATCTATTTCACATTGCACTTGTGGAATCAGATTCAAAACCACAGGAGTCCAATATTGTAGGTCTTATTCGTCTTCCAAAACGGGGCATGAAAAGACGAGCTACACTTATGTAGTTCGGTTCAGGTTCACTCGAGTATTAACTCTCTCCTTTTGCACTCTAACTTTTACCAAAGTCGCCCTTTAGGGTTTTCAACTTTGCGAGCTCTGTTTTTCTTTGTTTCTAATTTTTCATGCTCTAACTTTTGCCTAGGTCGCCCTTCTAGGCTTTCGGCCTAGCGAGCCTCTCAGAGATAGTATTTCTTCAACTTGTCCATGTTGATCAGCTATGAAAATTCCAAGCCATCTAGGTCCATAAGAATAGCCACCCCTCCTGACCAGATAGCTTTGATAATGTAAGGACCAGTCCAATTGGGACTGAACTTGCCCCTAGGGTCATGGATATGAGCTCAGTTGTCTTTCAGTACCATATCTCCTTCCTTGAGATTTTGGGACTTAACTTTCTTGTTAAAAGCCCTAGCAATCTTGTGCTGGTAGCCCTGAACATGATACAATGAGCCTTCTCTCATCAAATGGCATTAACTCCTCAAATCTGCTCTGTTGCTAGTTTGCCTCTACTATCTGACACTCAGCCATAACTCGCAGTGATGGCACTTCAATTTCAATTGGCAAAACAGCTTTCATCCCGTAGACGAGAGAATAAGGGGTTGCCCCTGTAGATGTTCAGATCGAGGTTCTGTAACCCCAGAGTGTGAACGAAAGTTTATCCGGCCAGTCCCTATAGGTTTCAACCATCTTGTACAAGATGTTCTTGACATTCTTATTGGTGGCTTCAACAGCTCCATTGGTTTTGTGGCGTGTATGTAGACGACTTATGAAAAGCCACATTGTATTTCTCCAACAACTCTATCACCTCTTTCTTGAAGTGCGAGCTGTTATCTGATATGATCTCGTTTGAAACTCCGTACCGACAAATGATATTGTTTCTGTTAAATTTGGCCACATGCGATGCTTTCAACCCTGCATAGGATTAAGCTTCTGCCCACTTCGTAAAACAATCAATCACCACTAGGATATACTCATGTTTGTTCGACCCTTTAAACGAGACAACACTGATAACGTCGATTCCCCAGACTGAGAAAGGCCATGGCAAAGTCATGTTGTAGAGCTTTAATAGTGAAATATTAATGCAATTGGCATGAATTTGGCATTTGCGGCATCGCTATACAAAACCAATACAATTATCCTCCATAGGGAACCAATAATAGCCTTGTCTGAGGATCTTTCGGGCTAGCATCACACCATTTATAT
Source organism: Camellia sinensis (assembly GCF_055761805.1). Classification (NCBI taxonomy): domain Eukaryota; kingdom Viridiplantae; phylum Streptophyta; class Magnoliopsida; order Ericales; family Theaceae; genus Camellia; species Camellia sinensis. The sequence goes on from NC_138963.1 coordinate 115,433,602, forward strand.
GCGCCCCGCATTCTCCGCCGTGGATAGCCTCCATAAGGCACTTTGATTCCTCTTCCTCGACACACAGTTTATGCATTCCCAGATGACCTCTTTTATATAGCTTACCCCCGCAGATGATAAATTGGACAGCTATAGGCCATATTTCCCGTTTTTCCTTGGCATTTGCCCCTAGTGGATACGTCTTCTTTTCCAGAAAGTTCCAAATATCGTAATACCAAAGGTTTTTGTCTTGCACTTCATCCATCACGGCAATAGTTTCATAAGCCAACGTGTATTCCTGTTCGATGATAATCGAATGCATACGAACCCAAAGTGGGATGTCTACTATAGAAGATAGAGTTGCTAAAGCATCAGCGAACCTATTGTTCTCTCTTAATAGATGCGTGAATGTCAATTTTTTAAACCTCGGAATCAGAACATCTAGGGTTTGATGGTAAACCTTCATATTCTCTTTGTTGACTTTCCAGTCTCCGTTTGCTCGAGAAACAACCAAATTCAAGTCCCCGATGACATCTAACCTTATTGTCCTTAGTTCTAGGGTGGCTTCTACACCAGCAATGCATGCTTCATATTCTATATCATTGTTGGAAACCTTAAACCAGAGTTTGAAGGCTAAAGGTATATGTGAGTCATCGGGTGCTATCAGCAAAACACCTCTCCCATAACCGTACTGATTGGACACTCCATCAAAGTACATTGTCCAAGTTTCCTCTTCAACTTGCAAAATATCTTCATCTGGAAACAAGTATTCCACTGCCTCATCTCCTTCTACCGGGTGATCTGCCAGGAACTCCACTACAACTCTTCCTTTGACTGACTTACGGGTGACATATTTGAGATCAAATTAGGAGAGAAGAAGCAACCAACGAGCCAACCTACCCGTAAGCGCTGGTTTCTGAAAGAGATATTTAATGAAATCTAATCTCGAATCAGGATTAGAGAGTGAGCTAACAAGTAGTACCTCGACTTCCTGGTAACCTATACCAAGGCTAGGCAAGCTTTCTCTAAAGGAGTGTACCGGGTCTTATAGTCTAGCATTTTCTTGCTCAAGTAGTAGATAGCTTTGTCCACCCTATCTTCAGATTCCTGAGCGAGCATGCATTCCATGGTCGTGTCTGTTACTGACAAGTACAGAATGAAAAGCTTCCCCGGCTCTAGCGACAATAACACAGACGAATTCTGGAGGTACTGCTTAACCTGTTCAAAGGCAAACTGACATCGATCATCCCATTGGAATTTCTTCCCTTTCTTTAGGAGACCAAACAGTGGTTCACAAGTCAAGTTTAATTTGGAAATAAACGTCTTATGAATTGCACTTTACCCAGAAAGCCACACACCTCTTTTTCGGTCCTTGGTGGTGGCATTTCTAAGATGGCCTTGATTTTGGAAGGATCTACTTCAATGTCCCTCTGTGTGATCAGAAAGCCCGGCATTTTTGCTGCCGTTACGCCGAAGGTGCATTTCTACGGGTTTAACCTCAATCTGTATTCCTTGATCCGTTGAAAGAATTTCTCCAGCGTGGTGTAGTGGACCTCTCGTTCTTTAGACTTGACAATCATGTCGTCCACGTACACCTCAACCTCTTTGTGGATCATGTCGTGCAGAATGGTGGTCGTAGCCCTTTGATAGGTAGCTCTAGCATTTTTCTACCAAAACGGCATAAACCGATAGCAGTAGGTACCCCATGGGGTGGTGAATTTTTTCTTTATCCTCAGGTGCCATCAAAATCTAGTTATACCTAGAAAATCCATTCATAAATGATAACAATGCATGGCCCGTAGTGAAATCCACTAACTCATCAATATGCGGCAGAGGAAAGTCATCCCTCGGACTGGCTCTACTCCAAGTCCCGAAAGTCAACGCAAACCCAAATTCTACCATCCTTCTTCAGCACTGGGATGATATTGGCCAACTAGGTCTGATACTCGGATACTAACAAGAATCTTGCATCAATCTACTTAGTGACTTCTTTTTTGATTTTCAGTGCCCAATCCAGACGAATTTTGCGTAGCTTCTACTTGACTGGTCAGGCCTCAAGGTTGAGAGGGATCCAGTGTTGTACAATCTTAGGATCAATTCTAGGCATGTCTTTGTAAGACCATGACAAAACATCTTTGAAATCTTTTAATAAAGTGATTAAACACTCGTACTCCTCCAAAGACAACGTGGACTCGATTTGGACCAAGCACGGATCCTTCTCGGTACCCACATTAATGGCAATGATTTCATCAGCATAGGGTTTGGCAAACCTCTCATCCTCTCGATTAATCAAGTTCTTCAAAGCCAGAGGAATTTCTTCCTCTTCGTTTTCATTAAAATTTTGAAAATCTTGGTCAATAAAATAAACTAATGGCACAGAATCTGCATAGTTTTCATTCAAAAGGTTCAAATCTTCGGTTACAGACTCAAAAGAAAAGCTGAATAAAGACCTAGACAGGACTTTGGTATCCGGGTTATTATCCCCAGAAATACCAGACTCAGACTCAAAAGAACTTGAATCTGATCCCGACCCATGGACTTAGTAGAATTAGATTCTAGCTCATCATTCGATTCAGAACTGGACAGATAGCCTTCCTCCAGCTACCAAGTAAGAGATGGTGCCCCTGATACATTCAAAATGTCACTGGTTGGGTTCACATCTGGTTCTTCCTCGATCATGGAGAAAGTAAAGTTATCCCCCAAGTTTTTTAGGTCGGCCGCAGGATCTGTCATGAGACTAGCCAGTGCTACCCCTACTCCAGGTTCACTGTCATCTGAGTCACCTTCCATGCTCTGTTCAACTTTGATGCTTAGTTCAGCCTTTATCATCATCATTGTCCTACAGGTGATAGTCAAAGAAGATCTCGAACCTGGGGGCACACAGCTTCGAGGAATTTACCCAATGCTCGGGGAAGCCACAAAATGGAAAATCTTCTCATTCTCAAACAAAATGGTCATTCATTGTCCCTTGGATTGGCCTGTAGATGAGTTCATAACGTTTTTCGGCTTGCTTGGCCTTGGTGCCTTTCATTTCTTCCATCTTTCTGATCCAATCCTCTTTAGTGGGCACATAGCCCAGTCCAAAGGCATGTGGGTTGTGTGGCACATTTGTCAAGGCTACAACACCTTTCTAACCACTCCTTTCAAGGCCCATTCTTGGAACGTACCGTAGTTTGTTCATGAAGTAAATGGACTGGGCACTGATGTACATGCCTTCGTCTGTAGCCAAAATGGTCTGTACTACCCGAGCTTCAGCCATAGTGAATCCCGAGAGGAATACATCATCCTAGCCATGTTTGATCTCTAGCACTGGCATGGTCACTTCTGGCGGCAGATGGATGGAGGACTTCCCAAAAATAATTGCTACTCCTCTCCCATGAGGATACTTCAACATCTGGTGGAGAGTAGAGGAGACAGCCTTTACGTGGTGCAACCAGGGTCTCCCTAACAGCAAATTGAAGGTAGCCGGCACATCTAAGACATTGTAGACGCGCCCAAACGTCCCGGGAAAATCCCGTTTTGTTCATTGGGCTCACTACAGTTCGACCTCAATGTCACGGTTCTTAATCTGATCTTGCAAAGTGCAATGCGAGATTGATAAATCACCAAAGAGTTCAAATCCGGCAAATCGTTTTGAAAAAATGATTTTTAGAAAGAAGTGCCAAACATGGACTGCTTTGCCAGATATAGAGTCGCCACCTAAATATTTTATTTTTGGGAAATTCAGGAAACCCTGACTCGTGCCTAAGGCCACGTGTCCATCATCACCAAAGTTGCCTCAGCTCGGGAACTTGGGTATGAGAGGGGAAGGTCATGCAATGAGCACCCCCACTCGCCTGATCAAAGATCGGCCTTTACTAACATGATATCTTGTTTTTGAAAACACATGTGCTCTTATTCCGGTTATTAACCTAGACTTACTATGTGATGCGCACAGTATACAAGTATAGACTGGATCGCCTAAGTTGGAACAAAACATCTCATGTTTGTTTTTGAAAGTGGTTTGCTACTCGCAAGTAGGCTAAAATGCGGATTTTCCCACCCTCAAGTGGGCTTAGAAAACATGGTGATTTGCCACTCTCAAGTGGGCTCAAAACTTGCAATCAATGAATTGTTCCAATTCAAGTAATCTAACCTTCACCCACAGGCATTCAGGCAGTTATATCACATAAGCAGTTATCCTCATGGCAAGCATGCTATCATAGCAGTCACTCACACACATGCAAGGATGCTAAAGCATAAACACTCATCGAGTACTCCGAGCCAAAACAGGAACTAGTTAGTAATCAATGTATGATCCTAGTTCATGTTAAGATGGCTAATGCAACACATGCAAAATGCAACTAAGATAGACTTGGCTATTCTAAGATGGCACATGAGATGCTACAAATAACATGTATTCAACTTGGAATTGAAATACAATGCAGTTAGTATGATACGCCGAGCCCGGTGCATGCAAGACAGATGAATGAATGCAAACATGCTAACATAAGGATGCTAATTAAAACATGCCCTAAAACCAACCATCGTAAGCTGGTAAATAAAAGGGAGAAAGAAGTGGGGGTTGGAAGACATGCATCACACACACGCACACTTATTACAAAATTCGCCCTCTCGACGGAGGGTCCGAATAACAAGCTAACTAGCTAATCTAAGCTAATCTAATTAAGCTAGTTATTACACAAAAGAATGAATAACAAGCTACAGCTAATTATTACATAACTCTAACTAATTAACAAATTAACTAAGTTAGCAATTAAATAAGCATATAAACTATATGAAGTAGGCTGCCTCAGCTCTGGTTTGGATGACAAAGGATGCAGGCATGCTCAAGTCGCCTTGTTCGGAAATCCCTCGCGACGCCCCGATTTGCCTCTGTTTGCAATTGATCTCAGAAACTTGCACCAAGCTCCAGAGAGATGAAACTCCACCTTGGGAATCTGTAGGGATGCTGCCTACCAGATATTGGCCTTGGAGACCACCTGCCGACCACTTTTTGTGGTGAGAACCAGAAAAAGTGGTAGGCTAGCCACTTTATCTGGTCGCTCGACCAGTTTTTGCTGCTCGTTTATGTTTTTTTGCAACAGAGGGCAAGAAAGGGGCATGGAAAAGTATTTGCAACACATATATGCACAACCACCCTCCCTATCATTACACAAGCTCAAGGGAGTATAGTTCTCGACCCTCGGGCCACCAATCACGCATCTCGATGCATGTTGGCCGAGGAGCCAAATTGTACAACTCAATATGAAATGAATGCACACACGAACACATAAAGCCTAAAACCCCATCATGTATAGTCAAGAGTGTCGGCGATCGAGAATTGAGACACGTTTCATCACTTCGAGTATGAAACCTCCCTCATTTCCCGTGTTTGGACTAACTCCTATTCCAAACACAATACAACAAAACATGGCATACACAATGCGGCTCCAGTATGTAAACATGCAATGCAATAAAACAAGCATGCAAACAATATGCATGGGACAAGCATGCAAGCATGCAATGCAATGTAACTTAGCATACTCAATGCCAATGGCATGCACAATGCACAATGCTAAGAACCACATGGCCCACTCAATGCAATGTGACATGATTAACTTAACAAAACTAATGACATGCAAATTATGCTAATGCATGCATACTCAATGCAAGACAACATAAGCATGCAACGATATGAACAACAACTAGCAAACACAATGCGAATGGACATGGCATACACAACGCAATGAACCATATGGAATACACAATGCTCGATGAACTTAAACCAAAATGGACTGACCTCAGTCATGCCCAAATCAGTGGCCATAACACCAAGACTAAGGCACCAAAAGGCAAGACACACATGCACACATATTGGTCCACAAGCTAGGCAACAAGAACACAACCCTTAGGGGCACTCAAGGGGTGACAAAAGTGGGAGCATGGCAAGTCTATATACTCTGAAATTACATACAAAGTGAAGCCATATCATGCAAATAGCTCAAATAAAGCATGCCAAGAGACTTGAAATACAAAGCTAGTCAAGGGCTTTACACTACAACCATACCAAGCAATGTTCAAATGACCTAAAGCACTCAAAACAGACCTAATGCAGGTTAAAACAGTGGTTGAAATGGACTGAAATGATAGCATGCTAAGCAAGAAAAAACATGCCCAAATGATGGCTCGCAAGCAAGGCACAAAGCTCAACTCTCAAATACAATTAAAGAGTGATAAATATGGGAGTATGACAAAGATATAAGCTCTAAAATTTCATGCCAAATGATGCCAAGGTATGCAAACATCACAAATATAGCATGCCGGGGACCTCAAAACTCAAGACTAGCCAAAGCATTTGCACTATAACTATACAAAACATGAGTGATATGACCATGGAAACCCAAAACAGTCCTAGAACAGCCCAAAATATGAATAAAATCATGTTGGAGCATAGCCAAAATATGCTAGAATGATGAGCCAAAATAACATGCATACAAAGCTAGTAAGCAAGATTTATACTACAAGCACATGAAGCATGCAAGAGGCTATCAAACCAACTTTAGACAGAGTTATGACATGCAAAATAATGACCAAAAACCTGCTGAAATGGAGCCCATACATGCTAGAAAGACATGCTACTTTGATGAGCCACAAATGGGATTGCACTACACATACAAGAAGCATGCAAAAGGTGACCAAACCAGCCATGGACAGAGTCAAGGCAAGTCCTAGAAGTCACAAAAAAAGTACCTGAACCAAGCCTCAAAATAGTAGAAACACATGCTCCTTTGATAGGCCAATAATGCAAGCAAACAAAACAAGAAGAGAGGGGATCACCCCTCTCTGATTTAGGACCTCAAAACCACATGCTAACCACTGAAAATCCATTGGATTTCAGTGGTTAAAAGGCCAAGCATGGACTAGCTCGAAGGCCTTAAGGCATGGCACAAAACAAGGCCAAATAAGGCATGCAAGAGGGTAGAAGACCCTCAACACCCAAGAGGCCTTAAAAAAACATTACAAGGACTGAAAAATAGAACTTTTTCTAGTAGAAAGTTAAGCTCAAATCATCATGCAAATATGGCTAGGAGAGTAACCAAAAACAAAGCTTAAAGAGGAGAAAAGGGGTTACCCTTGAAGCACTACAACAACAGCAATTCCTTGAGCCCAAAACCAACTCTTATGACCCAAAAACCACCTCCAAGGATCTCAGCTCAAATATGGTGGTGTGCGGCTAGAAGTTATAGTGCAAAAGTGAAGGAATAACACTCTTTAAGGCACAAAATATAAAGGGAGAGAAGAATATAGAGAGGGAGATGTATCTATCACTCTTGGCCAACTTCAGAACCTGTGGAATGGAGAGGGAGACCCTCTCTTATAGAAAAACATAAACTAAAGCTTCTTCGAGAAGCTTAGAGCTTGGATCCAATCCCTCCATACATGTGTATGGAGGATGCAGTCTGTGCCCTCCAACTGGCACAGCTGGTATCCATAGACTCTTCAAAATCTACAGGAAGGTTGCCGACCAGTTAAAGTGGTCGGCCAACCACTTTTTCTGGTCAGCTGACCACTTTGTCAGAGAAAGTGGTCGGCCAGCCAATTTCTCTGGTCGGCCAGCTAGTTTTTCTGGTCGGCAGGAAAATTCTGCTTTCCAGGTCCAACTTCAAATGGCGATAACTCCTTCATCTGAACTCCTTTCTAGGTCATTCTTATGTCCACATTGAAGCGTCGGAAGTAAGCTTTCCAATGGTGAAAGTCTTGCATCAAAATTCCAACTGTAAAAAAAGTTCAGCCTGTTTTGGTGAAGCCGCGCAGTTTTGCTCGTACCCGAATTCATGCCGAACTTCTCCCCAGCTAGTTTTCTTCTCTCCTTTCCTCTTTTCTTCAACTCTAAACCTCTAAAAAATGTGTTTTGAAAGATTTTTCAAATATTTCATCTCTCTTTCATTCGTTTCCACTTTGTCCTTGCTCGATTTACCGAAAAGCGCAACATTTAACGAAATGCGAGCGTCGGAACATTATAGGAACTTTATTTTCAAAATATTTTGAAAGAGAGGGTTTCAAGGTCTAAAATATTTTGATCAAGATTGTTTTGGTCCAAAAGGGGTATGAATTTGGGATTTGACTCTCTCCTTACCAAAGAAACTGAACCTTTGCCCTGCACACCTTTCTCCACCAAGTAAACCATCAATAGTGCCCAAGTCTTAAGGGCGGTCAAAAATGGGGTGTCTACAGACATGAAACTCGATCTCTTGCTCTGATGGGCCCACCTTCACTCTCACTTGCACTGTACCCATGACCTCTCTACTCGTGTCATCATGCGCCCGTATTACTTGGCCTGTGGGAACAAAGTTCACTGGTTTAAGGCCAATTGTGTAGGCGGTACGGGAAGGACAGACATTAATGGCCGAACCGATATCTACCAACACTACCGGCACCCATTTCTCCCTGCATTCCACAGATATGTACAACGGTTTATTGTGAGCTGAGCCCTCTGGCGGCAACTCTTTGTCAAAGAAAGTGAGCATTGGCCTGGCACCACCTAGAAAAATCAAGCCCACAAGCTGCTCAGGCGTGGTGTCAATGGACAATTTAGCCTTGTTTATTGCCGACAACACTGCCTATCGGTGTACTTGTGAGGCCATGAGAAGACCCTAGATGGAGATGTCTGCTTGGATATTCTTGAGCTGTTTCAATACTGCCTCTTCTTCTAGTTGTTTCTCCTTCTATTTTTCAGCCTCTTTATCTTTTCTAGATGCATCTGCTTGATCTAGGTGCGGCATCTTAAAATGCCTCCCACTTCCTGTCAGATGGTCTATCTCCTCAGCATACCATGTATTGTTCGGAATGCAATCGCCCCAATCTTCGTCAGTATGGGCCAGATGCAGATCATTATCATCCCACCATTCACCCTCAGTGGCCGTCAAACAATTGTCTGGCTCTGCTTGTATCACCTTCACATCATAGATGTCCCACACAGGGTGCCGTGAAATTACGGTTTCGGGGCTGTCTTCAATTCTTTCTCATTCAAACTATTTCACTGCAGCTTCTTGTTCAGTATCTACGGTGTTTACAACGCCCACTTCCTGGGTAGGTTTTCCCTACTAGCGTTCTCCGGCAGCTTTCCTTTCTCATTAGCCCTTCCAGTTACTACAGCTATCTCTACTTCTTTTTCCCTCTAGTTTCATTGTAGTTTCTTCTTCCTTTTCTGGCTCATCACTCAGCCATCCAGTGTCATCCATTGATCCATTTAGGTCAAACCACCCGATCTGTACATCTCCCTGATCTTGCTCATCAAAGAACTGCAAGTTGTCCAAATCCTCTTCAGGTCTGCCAAATCATCCAACCCCTGGTTCGAGCCATCTTCCCTAACCACATTGATGTCTACCAAGGTTGGCAACACCAATTCAAACTTAATTTGACCAGTTGACATAATATAGGAACTTGGATCATACACATTATGAAATAAGCCCTCAGGACACTCCGGCAATAGACTAGTACCTTCCTCCAAGGTTGACTCTCCTTCCATTGTATGTCTGATCACCACAAGCTTGGGTTGAGGTTTGGAAGTGTCCATCATGCACAGATTTGTGCCTTCTGAAATGAACAACGTCGGTTTTGGTAGGTGGGAGGAAGTAATACATACGCTGGGGTTGTAAGAGGTGGCCAGTGTATGGATAAGATTAAGGTTTCGAGGTGGAGGGACTTGATTATGGGTTGGGAGTGGATTGGTGGTCACGTTTGGCTTCTGGGGTTGTTGTCAATGAGATCCTGAATCTCATGACACAATTGAAAGCATTGGTCGGTATCATGACCATGCTGTTGGTGGAAGGCACAATACTTTGCAAGGTTATGTTTGGATGGAAGAGGGTCAGGCAATGGGCAAGGTTCTAAGGGTTTGAAGTGCTCTTTCTTGACTAGCACCTTCATGGATTGAGAGAGAGTCATGTACAGTTGGTTAAAAGTCCTCTAGGGTCCGGTAGGGTTGGACAATGTTTGTGAACTTGTGTTGGCAAAGGGGTCAGCAGTCTTGGTTGTGGTGACAACACTTATATCTGACGCCCTCGCAGCTGTGCTACCACTGGCAGCATTGGAACTGCGAACAAATAGCCTTTTTGCTAGCTCCTTCTCATCTATAATAAGCCCCTGCTTTATGGCATCTTCGATTTGCACTCCCATCTCATGAAGCTTTGTGAATGTAAATAACGGGAGCACAATTATTTTCTGCAACAGCTTGCCATGCAGATTCTGGACAACCATCCTGATCTAGTCGTTCTCAGAAGGTCTCGTGGTCATCATCGAGGCTTTAGCTCTCCATCTTGTCGTAAATTCAGAGAAACCCTCCTTCGACTCTTGGCGTGTTGCGTCGAGATCACGAGTCGTAGCCTCAATCTATGTATTGTAAGAATATTGAGCAATGAAGGCCTCAGCTATCTCTTCCCAATTCTGTTTGACAGAATCTTCCAACTTAGCATACCAAATGGCCACTATACCCGACATGATGCGACCAAAGAGAGACAGCTTATGTAGTCTAGTTAAGCCCATCGGCTACAAGATATCCAAAAATAGTCGTAGGTGAACCATTGGATCTCTGGAACCGTCAAAACGATCAATGTACAACATTTTAAACCGATCCAGTAATGTAACTACAGAATCAGTGTACCCATCCTTTATGTTTGGGATAGAGTTGACCCCTTGCACTCTCTTAAACAACTTTTCCAGTTTATTGACCTTGAGCGCAATTGGATCAACCTTGAACTCAAACGGAGCCTCGGCCTGATAAACAGGGGTTTCAAAGGCATGTGCTAGGATTGGCTTTGCTGGATTGCCCTGGTTTTCTCGAACATTAGTAGTATGAGCGGTGGCTTCGGGTGCTAGGATAGTCGCGGTAGGTGCATAGGATACAGAGGCCGCAACCGGTTGTGGTTACTGTTGTTGTACCCTGGTTATAACCTTGGCGTGACGGGCTACATCTTATTGTAGGGTCTCAACTGTCTATTGCAGATGGTGTATCAGTTCTTCCATGCTGGCTGGGGAGATACTGTGCCATTGGAATACGTGATTGATTTCGTTTTGGGCTGGAAGTAGATGACCGTTCCTGAACTAGACTGGACACGGGTAAGCTAAGGGGTGACTACTGTAAACACTGAACTGGTGAACTCTGCCTGATTCTCCTTCATCTTGTAACCGATGGGAGTGAGGTAAACACGGGGTTGTCTACGAACAAGATCGCCGGCTTTGCAAAATCTTTCAACTCGGGTCCAGAGCACTTGGGGGATATCCAAACTTTCTGAAGCTATGATTTTTAAACTACCTAGCAAAAGAGCAGTAATCAGAAATCGCATAGCCACATGATCAAAGCTGTAGGACTATACTCCACACTGAATTCTACTCCCAAAATAGATACCAAAACATTTTCACTATAAAGCACATACCAGTTAGGAGAGAGCCAAAACACCCCTATGAGGGGGTGGGCTTACCCTGTCCTAGTTTTGTCATAAACTAGGTTTCACTATTTCAATCAAGCGGTTTTACGCAATCCTGCATTTTGGGTGAGCATGATATCCTAGTTTGGAACAGTTAGTAAGGCTTTACTATATGCAGCTAGGCCAAATGGTCAAAGTGGGTACCTCCGCAAGACTACCTAATATATCTCTCACACCTAACACCGAGAAGTGAAAGGAAGATGAAATGGTACAGCGGTAGTCCAGATCCAAGGGTTGTGTTCCTATCATGGCAGAGCCCACAATTCGTCAGCCTTTTGGCAAGCTTTTGGAAAAGCCTCCGGCAAACCATCTAGGACAAGCAGATGGCAAACATAGTGACTTAAGCGCACCAATGCAAATGCAATGCAAAGAACATATAAGTGTAGATAACATTTCACATCATGAATTTCAAGTCAAGTTCTCTAAGTCCCCAGCAGAGTCGCCAGAAACTGTAGCTAGACTTTCGTGCTCCTTTTAGATACAATAGCCCTACAGTTCAAACTCCTATGGTTCTGAATCTGATCTCACAAGTGTAATGTGAAATAGATAAACTCAAAAGAGTCCAAATTCGACAAATCTTTTGAAAAATCGATTTTTGAATCAAAATGCCAAAAATGGACTGCTTTGCTAGATACAGAGTCGCCACCTAAATATTTTTTGAGGAATTTAGAAAACTCGAGACTTGTGCCAAAGGCCACTTATCCATCATCACCAAAGTGTCTCGGCTCAAGAACTTAGGTACAAGAGAAAAAGGTCATGAATTGAGCACCCAACTTGCCTGATCAAAGATCAGCCTCTACTAATCATGATGTGATTCTTATTTACATTATATGCTCCTATTCCGGTTATTAGGCTATTGTTACTATGTGATGCGCACACAAGTATAGACTAATTTGCAAAATTTGGAATACTTCGATTTCATGTTTGTTTTGAAAAGTTTTTTGAATATATACCACTTGAAAAAGCGATCTCATACGTACATTACTCAAATTATTCCAATTCAAGCAATTAGCCTTCATTCACAGGCATTTTAGCAAATATAGCACTTAAGCAATTAGCCTCATGACAAGCATGCTAGACATGGCAACAATCACACACATACGATATGCTAAAGCACAAAATTGCTCACCTCGTACTCCAAGGCAAGCCAAAAGAATCAAAAGAGTTAGAAAACATGCATGCCCTAACTAATGCAACATGACTAATGCAACACATGCAATGATGCAATTAATAGACTCGACTACTAATTATGACATGTGAATCAATTTGAAAGCATGCGGTTTAAACACGTATTCAACGAAGTAATAAACGGTAATGCTTGTTAGAAAGATGAACCGAGCCTTGATGCATGCAAGACAAGTGGATACGAACATGGGAAATGCCAAAAGAAACATGATGTTCTAAGCTACCCATCATAAATGAGTAAATAACAGGGAGAAAGACGTGGGGTTGGAAGAAACACACATTATTACATATTAGCCCTCGCACAAGAGGGCCCAAATGAATGCCCTAGCTAATTACTACAAATTAACTAACTATTACAAACCAAATGGATTAAATTAACTGCACTAGCTACTTTAACTAATAATTACAACAACAAATTTAACTAACTATTTAAGCTGATTAAATAATATAACACAAGACTAACTAGCTATTCTAACTGATTAGTTACAAGTCTACTACTCTAAACACAACATACTAATATTACAACATCATTTTAATGGATCCCGAGAATCGAGAGATGGCTCATGCATAGATGTGGATTTCCGCCCGATAATGCTCTCCGTTTTCCTACCAGAATGCCTCTGTTGCACAGTTAGAAAATTGTAATGTTTTTTCACCTTAGCCTCTACTCTACTCTTCTGGAAAAAGTGGCCGGCAACCTAGAAGTAGTGGCCAGCCAGCCACTAATGTTGGTTCTTTCGTACAGCAACAGAGAACAAACCGAGCACAAACTAGAGTATTCTCAAGGGATGTTTGTCTACCCTATCTCTCCTTACTAGCAAACAGGTTAAAGGAGGGGTAGGCTTAATTTGCAAGCCATCAATCGACGCAATTTCATTGCGTGATGACTTATGAACCAAAGGATACAACTTTGAAAAATGCACAATGAAAGACCCTTAAAACCTCATCCCTATAATGGATTGATCAAGAGAAGTGGTTGACCTTGGAAACTTGAACCGTTTCATCACTAACAAGTTTGAAATGACTCAAGTCTCCTTGTGTTCAATTAATATCTGATTGAACACCAAATTATTTTATTAACTTGGCCCATTTTAAGCCATTGATTACCCCTTTTAATTACTTTCCATTCCTTAGTCAATTGAGTCCAATAATGAAGATTAAGTCCTCTAATGGAAGGAAGTGTCAAACGAAGGGTTGTTTTAGGTGTGAGAGAGATGTCATACCGTTGGTAATGAATCTTCCGAAGAGATTAAACCATTAAGCACAACGACCTCAATCTCAAGCTTAAACAATCCATCGGTTGAAACAACTCTCAAAGCGAATGAAAAATCAAGAAACGTGAGAGGTTGTAGAGATGCTTAGAAGTGAACACAAGTATGGAAAGTAAGAAATAAATGCTATCAACTCAAATAGGTTGGTAACTAAGGCGTAAACCACCAAGCCTATGAAGACCATTACACTACAAGCATACTATACAGAGCACGAATGAAGCTAACTCACACAAATAGTCCTAAAATAATCTTAAAATAGTCCAAAAAAGTGATGGAATTAAGACAAAAACAACTACAATAACTGGCTAAAATATTGAGGGATTAAAACTAGCACACAAGCACAAGGAGTGGAGGCTAAGCCCCCAACTTTTGGGACTGCAAAACATGATTTTAGCCTCTGAAAAACCTCTAAAAATCAGTGGTAAAAAGGTCAAAAAAAGTTGATGAGAAAGTGGGAAACAGAAGGGCAAAGACCCTAGAAGCAAGGTTCAAATAAGGGTTGTCAACCCCTCTATCTTTAATGGCCTTAAACCACAAGTTTCAGCCTAAAAATACAGACAATAAATAGGTAATAAGCACTCCGAAAACAACAAGAAAAGATGAGAAAGAGATGGCACAAAAGAACTGGAAAGTATACCTCTTGAAGAGGAATGATCCCTTGGATATCTAAACCACTATTTCATACTCTCTAATGCCTCAAGAGCTAAAATACAAGCTCAAAACCTCAGCAAGGAACTCTCTAGGTTTGGTTTAGAGTGTTTAGGCAAAGGTTATGTAAGTTGCAAGAGAGAGAGAGAGTGTGTGAGAATCGTAGAGAGAGTGAAATTTTCCAAAATTTTCTAAATTCCAAAATTTTTCTAACCTCACTAACAAAAGACAAGGTCATCTATATATAGAAATATATGAGAGACCCTCGAAAATATCTATACAAACACAACTAGAATGGTGCATGCATCTGTAGAGACAACTGGAAGAAAATATCTGATTTTTTGCATTAGTGGGCGGCATGCCACACTAGTGGACAACAGGTCCTTAGAGGCTCAGGCCTGAAAAATTACTGTTTTGGTCCAAAATAAGGCACAAGGTTTGTAGGTTCAAAACTGAGGTTTCCTAGTGAGAAAGTCAAGCATTTGACAAGTGTACACATTCATCATTGAGTGATCAATCAATGGCACCCAAGTCTTAAGAGCCGTCAAAAATGGGGTGTCTATACGTAGCTCCCACACTTGAACCCTAATTTTGAAGTACTTAGAGTCGGAATCAATCTCCGACCTGAACGCCAATATTGTAGAGCTCGATGAAGGCTTCAAGATCACTAAACCCAAAAGTTGATTTGGGTGTCCCTTTTTTATTTTTCTTCTACTCTTCTCTTCAAGAGGTAGGGTTTTCTTCTATTTATTTAATATGGTTTTGTGCAAGCATATGTGGTATTTTTATTATACCCTATTGGAAGAGTATAGGAAATTGTGAAAAATGCTTGGGTATTTTCTATAATTTTCTATTAAAATCTATTTTATATATATCAAATAGAATGTGGGTTCTTTAATTTGAGAAAGCCCAATTTTTGGTAATCCCTAATTTGTGAAATGGTTCAAATTGTATAAATTGTTATCTCTACTTAAAATTGAATATAATATAATGAGAAATTGATGATGTCATATTGAAATTAGAGATGAATGTGGATAGTTTATAAAATTATAGTATTGAAAGAGATTGCATTGTTGGCCATTGGTAGAGAATGGCATTGTTGTAGAAATTGACATCCTGGGTTAAACAAAACCTTTCATTAATTTGCATTTGGGAATTATTAAGTTATCGGATGAAAAGCCGTTGTTGAACAGAGGTGTATTGAACACATTTTGTAAATCAATGAATATGACATGAATTGCCCCTTTTTATTTCATTTAAACATTATTGTTTTAAATTGAATGTTCCAGTTAGCAACTGGTAAATTTGGTGGTGATTAGGTGGAACTTAGCGATGACCACTAGCAGAGTAGTCCTCTCAGTAGCCTACTAGTTGATTAGGTGGTGCTTAGTGATGACCACTGACAAAGTATTGCTCGTGGTAGCCTACTAGTTGATTATGTGGCGCCTAGCGATGGCCACTGACAAATACGTGTACCTTGGTAGGATTCACTAGAATAAAATAATGATTTAGATTATGAAACAATATTTTATCAAACTTGTGATAAATGTTGATTTGAGGAAAAATGAAAACATGCATTGTTTTGAGAATGATTTGATGAAGAATGAAAATTGGTATTGTTTTGAAAACGATTTGAGAAATCATAGAGCATCCTATATCTATATAGCATCATGATCATGTACTTGTGTAGATGCATATTAGTGAGTAGAAAGATTATTCTATTGGACTATATTTTTACCCTATGTAGCTAAAATCTTTTTCAGGTGTTGATGATGTGCCACCACAATTAGTGGCCTTAAACTTGTGCAAGGGCTAAGTAGAGCTCTCATGGAACTGTTAGCTGAGGGCCTTTTTGTTTCACAGGCCGAGTGCCTTTATATGTTGTAAGGGTGAACCTCTTTATAATTGATGTAAGCATGAGGGCATATGATTTATTGTTGGATGTTTTATTTTGTATGACATGTATGTTCATTCCACCTAGACTTGAATAGAGGATGTATATGTAATGAACCAACTACATATAACATATGATATTCATGTGTATATATATATATATAAGAGACTTTTGATATATTTATTGTGACATCCCAAAAATTGAGAACACCCAGAAATATATTAACAAATAAATACAGGGTTTATTTAAGGTTACAAGAGTAGGAAACGTCACTAATGAGTCCTTTGGCTAATAAACAAGTAGGATCCCAAGAAGGTCGGAAAAGTCAATATAGCCTCCCTTCTAAGTCCAACCACCTTAGATAGCAAAGCTACATTTTTTACAAATCTTGACAAAGTGTTAACACACGGCCTACATGAGTTGACGGAGTATAAGGATGGGTTACGAATGATATATATATATATATATATATATAATAATTATAAAATCACGTCTTAAATACAACAAGCAATTAATCACTTACAATCTCAAAATGTGTTTACAAAATTAGTTCCTAACTCTCATAGGATAGCCATACATCTTCAAATACTTCAGTTTTTCCTTTAACTGATCTAATAGTCTTCAATACCTGGCATGAAAAGCCATGAGCTTTGAATGCCCAATAAACGCACACACACCCTGCCCCTTTTTTTCCAATCCAATACACCATCACAATTATAACAAACGAGTAATGAAGCATGATAATCATTCAATAATAAAGGATTGCAAGGCTAGATGTTATTAATCTAGAAATCCCCCAAAGAGATTTCAACCTCTGAACCACGAGAATTGAACTCGGATTATTCAGTATGCCCCCTCTTTTGCTGCTTTGCAGACCTTACCTCGAATGTCTGCTAATAGTTACATACCACGTAGCGCCAACCAATGACCTCAAAAGAGATGGTAAAATAAGGACCTTGCCCATAACCTCCTCCAACCTTATCCATCATAAACACCTAGGGTCTGAATACAACCGATCCATTCAATGGTTCCGATACAACTGCTTGCGCAAGACTTTCCTTCAATTAGGGAACACATCCCCATCAATCCATAACACATTATCATCTCTTCATTATTCAAGTGATCGAAAACCCAATGCCATCCCAATTAAGTTTCCCATTGAGTTACATGTCTTAAGTTAGTTAGCACAAGTAATTGAAATAAAATTTCATAGATATAGGCATCATCAAAGGACTAAATAAAAATTATATTCACATAATACATACAATATCATACCAAGACATGATCATATAATAATAAGCATATTCATAAAGACAAGAACATAAAACACCAATGTAAAATAGAATTTCTAGATTCAGTACTACTTAGAGATTAAAATCAAAAGGACTATTTT
Source organism: Camellia sinensis (assembly GCF_055761805.1). Taxonomy (NCBI): domain Eukaryota; kingdom Viridiplantae; phylum Streptophyta; class Magnoliopsida; order Ericales; family Theaceae; genus Camellia; species Camellia sinensis. The sequence continues at coordinate 115,451,440 of NC_138963.1, forward strand.
AGATTTTTCCCAAACCTAACCTTCCTATGATTCGTAGAGAATTTTATATAGTTTTCATAACATTTTTTGGAAATGGTGTTGCTTTTCTAGATTTTTAGTTATTTAAGAAACACTCTAGCGCTGTCCAGATTCGTCGACTGTTACGAGCATCGGATTTTCTTACAAACTGCTCACTCTTTTCAATGAAACTAATTTTCCTTGAAAGCTAACTCTTTAAGGAAATTTTTGACATAAAAATGAGGTCCAATTGATTTTTATATATGTTTCTGGAATTTTCGAAAGTTGGTTGTAAAATAGATTTTTCATGCACAATACTCAAAATAAGAAGATTGGTGAGAAAAGAGGTCAACTAAGGGAAATTTTTCACTTCTTTTGTGATGAAAACATACTAAATAATGTGTCAATAACTTAGACTTTTAGAGTGGTGGTATACCTTTGGAAATAATGTGAGATATGGGGAGAAAAAGGTAGTTTTGTATCTATTAAGAGAAAATATGAGTAGAAGAAGGATTAAGCCTAATTTATCAATTTTGAACAAATGAACACCATTAAAACACATCTGAAAATATGATTTCAAGACTCTAATAACATGTATTTTAAAAGGAAAAATAAAAGAGAGAGTTATGTTGTGGCTTACTTGTTGCCTAGTTGAAGAGTTTACACAATTTCTTCTCTTTGTTCATTTCCTCTACCACCAAAGCTCTCTTCCTCTCTTTCTCAGCTAAATAGTTAGTGTGTGAGTATGTTTTTTGCTCAAAAGTGTAGAGAAGATTGATGTATTCATATATAAAAAAAAGAATGGCGAAAAGTCCAAAATGTCCTTAGTTCCAATTCAATTGAATAGGCTTGGATTTAGTTAGGATGTATTGGAATGAGGGGTGATTAGGTCCCTAGTTAAGTACTTAAACAAGTTCTAGTTAGGGTTATTTTTAATTAGAACTAAGCTAGTGACAAGTACAAGACAAATTTACTTGAATTATGGTACCAAAGTCAAATTTCCTCCATGAATCATGCAGTGTTGTTTTCAAAAGTACACTACAAGTGTATATGATAGGGTGGCTGGCCCATGTGGGTGATTTGATGGACTTTTCTCATTTATTTATATATATACGTATTGTAGATATTTTGAAAAAAAAAGATTATAATATTGGGGGTGTATTTTTATATGTATAAAGAATGATTTGGGCTCAAAATGTAATTAAAATAAATTGTGTGGGTTTGGAATTGATTAGAATATCTATTTCAAGTGTAGTGTTAATTAAAATAATGTTAGGAAAAATAATTTAGTTCGAATGATCCTGCTTTGAATTAAAAGACATTTAACCGAATGAATAAAAATCCAAAATTAGGATTTTAAGCCACTAATCTAAAATTTGAGAGTTAAATAATTAATACTAGAGTGTTAGAAATGATTTCTAAGTTACCAGGATCAATTAGGGTTTGTAGGGGTTCATCCGTGATACGTTTTCAGTTCTACGGTTAATTTTGTGAATAAACGGGGAACTAAGGGCTTTTATTATAATAATTTCAAAAGTAAGGGTCTTACTAGGATTTACAAAATTTAGGGGTCTCACATTTATTATTGCTCTTTATTTATTATTCGAGTTTATTCTTCGAATTTGGGTATTGTAAATCTTCGGTGTGACAACTTGGTATTAAAGCTAACCAGGTTTGAAAACCTTAGACTCATGGGAAGTGGTTTTTACCACAATCGATTTTTATCTTGCTTTGTGAGGACAATTGCATGTTGATATGCTAAGCGATAACATGTTTACTTGCCGCATGATTATGTAAGTGTGGTGTCAAGTCTCATAGATATTATTTTGCATCTAGTTGACTAACTTGGAGGTCTTATTGGAAACATAATTGATCAACGTTGTTTCTGGTTGAAATTCTAAGGGAGTTCTGGAATAAATAACTATCTTTGTAGATTTAGCTCAATTATGTATTTATTGTTGTGTGACCAATGTGTTGGATGAAAATTTGGTGAATTATGTGATGGCTAATTTGATTGTGATGTATGAGTTGTTTGGTGAGAGGCATTAGTGTTGTGTATCCTATGTCACGCATTTATCTCTTAATAAAGATGCTTTCAGAATAAGTAACAATTTTGAGAGAGCACTGCATTATGTGTTATGTACTGCGTGTCAGCGAGGTTTGTGTTGATTGAATTTCCTTAGTTGGAAGTATTACTTCAACGAGATAAAGTAGTTCTTTGAGTTACTTATATTGTTTTACTTGAGGGTCGTGTCATTACGCTCACTTGAGTGATCACATGTGGGATATGTGTTGGACTTCTAATCATTAGTCTTGGCATACATTCAAAATTAGATATGATCTTAGTTAGTGGGAAATTGTAATGTGTAGTGCGGGACGCATTGCCTTAAAGGCATTTGATTATTCCTCAGTCTTGTGACAAGTCAAGGAAGAGTGAATCGGGTAGAGACTTCTGGGATTAAACTCGTGCGTGATAACATTATTGGTTTAAATTTCTAGTAGGGTGTTGGTGACCTAGGAATAGGTGTTTCAAGATGTTATCAGCTGGGAAGAGTAGACTAATTTTGAATTCCTAGAGGGAAGATAGTTAGAATTAGAGTTAGTATTCGTAATATGAGTTTTAAGCAATAAAATTTCCTATGGCCGAACTAATTGATAGTGAGATGTGAATATTGAAATGTACCTGAGTGAGGAATGTCTTTGTTAATAAGAGGATTGATAGTCTTGTTAGTTTTATCACATCCTAGGTACAGGAAGACGTATGAGCAATAATATGTTAAATATAGAACTATCATTAGTGTTAAGTATATACATAAACATTTGGTTGTAGGTAGTTAATAGTGGATCATAGTAGTATGTGCTTAGTTTTCATTGATAGGGGATGATGGTCTCCTATTTTTAGTTTCATTTTATTGTATTCTGGTTGGTAGTGATGTCTTGAATACTAACAGAAGTTGAAACTTTATTCTCAAGACTTGAATTAAATTGTGTTTACTCTTATTTATACAAAATGGTTAGAGTTTGTTATAACAAACTCTAACTGCTTTCCTAACTACTTTATAGTTGTATTTCTATCTCTTTCATATCTATACAACTCTTTCTCCTCTCTCTCTTGTTGCTTCAAAACTCGTGGTTTTAGTTGTCTAAGAGAACATATTTTCTGTTGTGGCTTAGGTAGCTTATCATCGCCCCCTCAAACTAATGGGATTAGGCAGAACCATTAGTTTGTCTTTGAGATAATGAAACCTGGACGAGGTTAAGGGCTTGGTGAATATATAAGCCAATTGATCAGCAGTAGGGATGTAAGATAAAGCAATTTGCTTAGAAACAACGTGTTCCCTAATAAAATGGCAATCCACTTCAATGTGTTTGGAGCGAGAGTGGAACACAAGATTGGAAGCTAGGGCCATTACAGAAATGTTGTCACACCAAAAGACTAGAGGAGAAGAGCATGGAACAAATAAGGCTTTGAGAAGTTGCTGCAACCAAACTAGTTCTACTGTAGTGTTGGCCGTAGATTTGTACTCAGCTTCGGTAGAGGATCTAGAAACTGTGGGTTGCTTCTTGGTAGACTAGGAAATTAAATTTGGACCTAAAAAGACATAGAATCCAGAAGTGGACCTTCTGTCAACACAATCACTTGCCCAATTGGAGTTAGAAAAGGCATGAAGAGTAAAGGGTCAAGGACTGAAAGCGAGACCATGATGAATAGTACCCTTGGCATATCGCAGGAGGCGTTCAACCATGGCCAAATGACCAAGTGTAGGAGCTTGCATTTGCTGACAAGCTTTGTTGGCAGCTAAGGCCAAATCAGGCCTTGTAATAGTCAGATACTAGAGAGCACCTACCATATTCCTGTAAAAGGAAGGATTAGAGTAAGGCAAGTCATCTAAAAGAGTGGAGTGGAAGGATTTAAGGGCCAATGGAGTAGAATAAGGCTTGCACTCAACCATCCCAGCTCTCTAAAGTAGTTCAGTAGCATACTTTTGCTGGGAGAGAGAATATCCTTGAGAATGAGAATGAACTGATATCCAAAGAAAATAGGATATATCTCCAAGCTTTTTCATGGAGAAAGCAGTGTGCATATGAGTGATGAGAGATTGAATGATCAAAGGATCACTACTAGTTAGCAAAATATCATCGACATAGATGATTAAAATGGTAATATGAGTAGGTGTTTGTCTGACAAACAAAGAAGAGTCTGGGGAACTAAGCTTGAAGCCTTGGCCAGGTAAAAATGAAGAAAATATGGAATACCAAGCACGAGGGGCCTGTTTAAGACCATACAAAGCTTTTTGAAGCTTGCAAAGATGATGAAGAAATGCTGAGTCAATAAAACCTTGTGTTTGAACCGTGTAGACCTCTTCCTCTAGTGTACCATGCAAAAAGGCATTAGATATATCAAGTTGCTTAAGTGGCCAATGATGCTGAAGAACTAGACAGAGGAGAATGCAAATTGTTGGTTGTTTAGCAACTGGGCTGAAGCTATCTTGAAAATCCACACCCTCTTGTTGCAGATAGCCTTTAGCTACTAACCGAGCCTTGTATCTGTCTCTGATACCATAACAGAAGTTGAAACTTTATTCTCAATACTTGAATTAAATTGTGTTTACACTTATTTATACAAAATGGATAACAAACTCTAACTGCTTCCCTAACTACTTTACAGTTGTATTTCTGTCTCTTTTATATCTATACAACTCTTTCTCTCTCTCTCTCTCTTGTTGTTTCAGAACTCGTGGCTTCAGTTGTATAAGAGAACATATTTTCTGCTGTGGCTTAGGTAGCTTATCAAATACTTCTCGGTAAGCTCTTTCCTAGGAGAATGAGCTAGCGTGGAGAACTTTTTACTATAATTGTAAGATTTCAAAATTTGTGTCTAGATAGTCAGGACGTACGTACCTCACCTTTATTGGCATAGGAGACATTCCAAGAACAATTGGTTAAGTATAAACTTGCGGTTGGCATTGTAACTTGCACTTATCACCCTTAGTAGTTTTATATATTTCAGAAAAAGTTATGAGATGACCTGAGGAGTGTGATCGTCAGGGTGAACCCTTGGTTTTGGCTGTAATGGTCTTTCATAGGTTCGTTAGGAAGGTAGTTGGTGACACCGTGATGTAACTTCAATAGTCGTGAGAATTCAATTCTCTTTTCTTTATGTTCCTTGAAATTAGGGTAGCATAACTTCTAGAAAGTCTACAAATTGTGTAGGTATCTCGTGGTGGTCAATTCGGGGTACATTATCGGTGAAATGTTAGAACCCCAGTTAGTTGGCCATGAAAATGGCGTCCTCACTAGTTATCCTTTGAACTCATGTTAGTATAGTTACATTGAACTAAGGTTTGACCTTATCGGTCATATTGGTATCGGTGTGAAGTATTAGACTAGTGCTATGATATGGGTGTGTAATTGTTGTGTGTTAATTTTGGCAAATGTAAACCCATGTGAGTTGGTTTCTAGCACAAAAAGTATGGAGGTAATTTTTGTATGTATCTAGTCATAATAATTTTGATACAGATTCAAAGAACATTGTAGAAGATTGCAGTGAACTCCACATCAGAGCAACCCACTTAGGTTAATATCGAAGAATTGTGTGGTCTGTGAATGTCTTATTCAGTGCATGTTCATTGACTGTTGTACAGAGAGGGGATTGTCGTGAAACCATCTCAGAATTTGCCTTAGTTTTGGGAAATAGCGTGTTTGATTTAATGATTTGTAACGTGTCTGGTTGTGTTGAATCACATTCTATATGTGTGGGTACTTTGTACCATCTTTGTATGAGACCCCTAGTGCCGGGACAAATTCTTTTTGAAATTTCAGTTCGTGTGTAGAATTTCGATGAGAATGGAGATACCGTGATGATTGAGTTGTGTTTGGGTTATGGTGGGATGAAAATCCCTAGCCATTATTTATATATATTTGCTTATTTTCCTTTTCTTTTCCCTTATTTCTTTTATTTTCTTCGTTGTTTTTTGTATTATTATTATTGAGATCGGTTGTGACGACGTGGTGTTGTTTAGTGTGACGGTTGACGGTCACTAGATGAGATGTTTACTTTAAGATTTTGAATAATCGTGTTGAATTGGCTCAAATAATATATGGTTGCATTAGACCATAGAAAGGGTCCGTTGGTGATGTGTTATAACCAAAAGTGTACAGTGCGTAGTGTTCGAGTGTTTTCTATTCCCTTTGCAAACTTTGGTTTTACTTATGAGTTAATTTTCCTCAATTTATTTGATGCTCGATATGGATTTACAGATCCCTTGATGGATTCGTGGTAATGAGGATTTTTCAACCGAAGGTTTAGTTTTTGGAAACACTTAGTGTCGATCATTTCGATTTTAGTATAAGGATTTTAGCATTAGTTGCAAATGATGAGATGATCTTGTTTATAATTTGTTAATTATCCTGAGGTTCCGAACAAAGTTTGTCCCATTAGAGGGACTAAGTCACAACTATATAGACACTAATACTATTAGCTAATTTTTTCAATATTTTGTAGTAGAATTCTCTCTTCTTTGTGAATTTTGACTTGGCTTGGCCACCAAATTTATTATTAACGCAATAGTAATGGGAATGAAAGTCAAATTGTACTTTTGACCAGGGTGCGTGATTTAACAGCATTCGTGTGTGACGGTAGGATTGATTGTACCTTAAGGCCATGTTTGTGTGACAACCCAACTATGTATTATGCTAATTGATCTTAATTATGCTTATAATTATGAGCTTGATATAATTTTGAATGCTAATTATATGATTATATGTGTTTGTAAATTTCTATCTGTTCACTGTAGGAAAATCTGTTTGATTTTCTGTTATAAAATTTAAATTGAAGACCGTAGAGGTGTTAGAAGCCGAAATTGACTATGTTATTGCGATTAGCCTAATTTTTAGAGCTTATGGTGAAATTTAATTAAAAATTAATTCTGATTGAATTAATTAGATCAAATTGATTAAATTAAGCACAATTAGCTAGTTCGATTAAGGATATGTATATATATAGAAGCTTAATGCACTTAAGCTCATATTATGAGCTCCAAAATCTGAAATACACTCTAAGAGAGAGAGAGAGAGAGAGAGAGCTGATTATAGAGAGAGAGAGAGAGGGAGAGAGAGAGAGAACACAATTTAGAGGATTTAGCTCAAGCTTGGAGGATTAAAGAGAATTCACTAAAGAACTAGCTAGGATTTGAAAGATTGAAGTTCCTAGGTGAGTAATTGAGCTCAAATTCATGAGTTTAAATTTATACCTAAGTGAATCCAAGCATGATATGTGACTAAGGGCAAGAATTGAGTTGAATGTGATGAAATTGAAGTTGTATATACTTGCATGTTGCATTCACCATGATTATGTTCATTTAAGCATGAAACATAAAGGATTGAGCACCAAATCATACATGCAAGCATAGTTTTGATGAGCTTCATGATTCTAAGCATGATTTGTACCATTTTAAATGGAATTAGAGCCAATGAGTTACATGCATGCATGATTCATGAAGGTATGTAGCTTAGTTACATGTGTTTTGAAGTTGTCAAGAAGAATATGGAATGATTTGAGAATTGGATCATGGTTTTGGACAATTGGTCTCAAATTACCTATGTTTCCATGTCATGTAATGTCTTTCCATGTTTTTGCACCAAAAATATGAGTTTTCAGCATTTGGAATTAAGTTTTGTACTTCAAACACAATTCTAGAAATTCTAGAATTCGACATGTCCGCTTGAGCGAGGAAAGCGTCGCTCGAGCATAAAATGCTAGCTCCCAAAAGTTTTGCTGACATTGATGTCCGCTCAAGCACGAAGAGTTACACTCGAACACCCACTCACATGTTTTGACTCTTGGGTTGAGCGACCAAAGTCACGCTCGAGCGAAAAAATCAAGCAACCAGTACTTTTGTAGACCAAAACGGTCCGCTCGAGCGAGAAAAGCTACGCTCGAGCAGAGAGGCCTGTTTCAGAAATTTTGAAAAGGCACTTTATGTTTTGTTTTCCGTTCTCTTTCATTTCTAAGCACTCTTAGGCATGCATTGAGCACGCAAAATGAATTAAAGAGCACGAAAGAAGCCTAAGAACATTAAGCAAATTAAAGAACGGATTGAATTGTGTTATGACCCAATGTGTTATGAATTATGTAGGGTCAAGTGCAAGGACAAATCAAGCACCGGAACACAGTGAGTAATACTTTAGTAAAGACATGTTCATATATGCTATTTTTTTAAATACCACTAATGTGTAAGTGTTCTGGACTTGTGAATTTGAATTATGGTTGAGTATTCTTCTCGTCTGATTGTGCAAGACTATAATGAAATTGATAAGTATGACCAAAGGTCATTTTAAATGAATATGAAATGGGCCTAAAGGCCGTCCTATATATTTGATTATATGGACCATAGGTCATTCTGTATGTATATGAAAGGGCCCAATGTCGTTTTGTATAACTGTTGAATGGGCCAGAGGCCGTTCCGAATAAGGGAATGATTGGACCTAAGGTTGTTTTGAATGCGGAGATGAAGATAAACATGATCATGGATCGTGAGTATGCATAAATGCAAAAATGGATTAGTTGGACCCAAGGTTGTTTTGTGTGTAATTGGATCCAAGGTTGCTTTACATATGGTGGACCTAAGGTCGTTTCGCACATATCGGACCAAGGGTCGTTATTCTTATGAATTGGACCCAAGGACGTTTTGCATGTAATGGACCAAGAGTCATTTTGAAAGTATGAGTTGGACCCGAGGTCGTTTAGTATACGAATATGGATAAGATATATGATATGTTGGACCTAAAGTCGTTTTGCGTTGGTATCGACAAACAAGTTTGGATTGTAACCTATGAATTAAATGAATCTCATTCATGAACTCCTTTACTTTGGTATTATTCACTGGGCGTTAGCTCACTCTTTATTTATATGTATGTAGGTGAGCAACGGGATGTCTAGCCTCAACCCCAGTGAGCCATGAGAAATCAAGTTTTGAGGTGTCAACCAAGGTCGCCTTACGCAAGAGGCTTACTTTTGTTTTTGTTCTCTTATGGTCATGTATGACCAACCTTGTGTATAACCTTGGATTTTGGTGTTGATACTTGTTTGAATGATCCTAGACGTACGTAGCACATAATGTAATATTGCATGGTGTGAGTTATTATATGTATATGAGAAAGTTTTTGATTAAACCACGTATGCACATCTCATTAGACAATTTTTGTAAGTATTGCTTCTACAGTTTGGCCCCCTATTATTAAATATGGTTTGATTTCTGACTGAGGCCATAGGTAATCTCATGATTATTGGTCGGTTATGACTCTAATCCATAAGGACGGGTTTGGGTCATGACAGTTTGTTCGGGTGGACATGTACTTGGGATTGGACTTGTGATAACCCTGTTTCGTATTATGTTAATTGGTCCTTATTATGAATGTGATTATGTGTTTGATGTGATTTTGTGTGCCATTATGTGAAAATACGTGGTTTTGAATTTCTATCTGTTCACCGTAGAAATATCTGTTTGATTATCTGCTTTGGAAATTAAATTGAAGGCCTTATCGGCCACAAAACCCGAAATCGATTACGCCATTGTGATTCGCGTAATTTTTAGAGCTTAAGGTGAAATTTAATTGGAAATTGATTCAGATCAAAATAATTAGATTCAGAACGACAAATTAAGTGCTCAATTATTTGATATTAAAAGAATATGATCTAGTGGGGCTATAAAAGGGCCACTATGTGTTCAATTCCTCTCTTTTATCCATTTTGGCTAATTTTAACTCTATGAATAGTGAGAGGGTTGGCTAGAGAGAGAGGAAGAAGGAGAGTTGGGTGTTTAGCTCAAGTTTGTGAAGATTGGAAGGCCAACTCTAGATTTGACCATAATTTGGGAAGATTAAAGCCTCTAGGTAAGTGAATTCATGAACTTTAATTTGTAATTTTGTGAGTTCAAGTTTGATTAATGGTCAAGAACATGAATTTAATTGAGCATGATGAAATTGGGTTGGTTTTATTGAATTGAAGGTCAATGTATGCATGCTTGTGTGTAATTGCTTTGAATTTGCATGTTTGACCACAAATAAGGGTGAGCATGGTCCAGATTGGACCGGATTGAGGTAAAACCAAGACCAATCCGTTATCTACGGTTCTTGAAAAATTGGAACCAATCCAATTCGTTTCAATCATGGAACCAATCCGAACCAATCCATTTAAACACGGATTTGATCGGTTTAGGACCACGGGTTCACATAATTAAATAACAAATATATATATATATATATAACACTTTAATTTCATAAAAACATAAATATAGCGCTATATTAGTTCCACAATAGCAACATGTTTTTCTATAATAGCGGCATACTGTTCTAGAATTTAAACAACCATAAGAAAACTAGTTTCACCATAAGTATTTAGACCATTACAAATTAAAACTAAAAACTAACAAATAAAAGAAGATAATATACAGATTTAGGTTTGAGTTAGGTTTTATATAGAATAAGAGAAGATATTATGGGGGACGATGTATAATAAAAACATAGATTATTTGTATACGGTCCGGATCGGTTCCAATCTGGAACCGTGGAGTTCAATCCGGAACCAATCCGTGAACTACGGATTTTTAATTCTTCAATCCGGAACTGAACCACGGATTCAAAAAATCAATCCAAACCTATCAGATTGGACTGGACTGGATCGGATTACGGATTTCACGGATTCCTTGCTCAGGCCTAACCACAAAATGTATGATCCATGTAAGTTTTTAGTTGAACTCCATGTATTTGATCATCTCTTCCCCAATTAAGTTGAGAATAATGGGTATCTCCCACATGCAAGTACAAACCATGGAAGTGTTAGTCTTGAATGTTTGAATTTAATGTGTTGGTGATGAGTTTGGGTCAATTTGAGCCATGCATGTGAGTAATTTATGGAATTGGACTTCATAATGTTGTAATTTAGTGTTTGTACCATGTTAGTACATGTATATGTGAAGTTCAAGCTGAAATTATGTGTTTGGAGCCTTTGAATGTCAAGTTGAAGCTCAAGAACAAGTTCTGGAAAATCCAGAAAATTTGATGTCCGCTCGATCAGGAGAAGCGTCGCTCGAGCATAAAATTCGAACTCCTAGTATTTTCTGCAGACATGGTGTCCGCTCGAGCGAGGAAGTTCACGCTCGAGCGAGGAGCTATGTAGATCGAGTTCGCGCTCGAGCGTAAATTTGATGCATCCAGTACTTTTGCAGACCTCATGGGTTCGCTTGAGCAGGGAAGTCCACGCTCGAGCGGGGACACTGTTTCTGAAAATTTTAAAAAGACATTCTATGTTTCATTTTCTGTTCTCTTTCACTTTTAGGTAGTCATAGGCATGCATTGAGCATCATGTATGAATTAAAGAGACAAGAATGAAGCCTAAAGAGGAATATGTGAATTAAAGAATGGATTGAATCATTTGTGACCCGTATGTGTTATGTGATGTGTAGGGTCAAGCTCCAGGGCAAATCAACCAACCGATCACTGTGAGTAACATCTTAATAAAGATATATGTTGTTTTTCCAATTGCTTACTTCCATGTAAGTCTTATAAGTTTGTTAATTCGAATGGTGGACAAATGTTTGACATGAAAGTATGATTGGGCCAAAGGACAGTCTGACATGAACGAAAATATGAATGGGCCAGAGGCCAATATGAGTTTGACATGAATGAATGAATGGGCCAAAGGCCAGTATGATCTGAATGATAGAATGAATGGGCCAAAGGCTAATTTGACATAAAAGTATGAATGGGCCAAAGGTCAGTTTGACATGAAAAGTATGAATGGGCCGAAGGCCAGTTTGACATGAATGAAAGACAAATGGGCCAAGGGCCAGTTTGACACGAATAGATTGGACCCGAGGCCGTCCGATGTGTTTTGAATTGTAGTCAATTGATATACGTATGTATTAGATAGAAATATGAATTGGGCCCAAGGCCGTCTGATGTACATTGTTCCAATGTCTCTTATTTATGTGATATTATTCACTGGGCTTTCGCTCACGCTCATTCATGTGTTTGTAGGTGAGCCAAGAGAGGTCCAGACCCAGCCTCAGTGAAGTCTGTATGGAATAACTAACGTTTTGAAGAGTCAGCCCTTGCGTCTTACGCATGAGACACGTCTTCACCTTTTTGTTATTTTATGTTGTTTTGTCATATTGGCGAGGACTTTGGTTTACGTCTGTATATAGTTTTGATTGGCTAACCTAGACTTGAATGATCCTGTCTGTACAGAACTTTACGTTACTATATTTTCTTATGTGAGTTGTTAACATATTTATGTATGGAATGTTATGATGTGCATATAAGCACAGCTCTATGGATAAAGTTTTAAATTTGCTTCCGTTTGGCCCCTGTACTCCGATGAGTTTTCTCTTATTTGGTTTGAGGCCGTAGGTAATCTCGTGATTACTGGCCGGTTATGACCTTAACCCATAGGGGCGAGCTCGGGTCATGACAGAGTGGTATCAGAGCACGAGTTAATAACTCGCACACTTGTCCAAAAGAGCAATAAGCGTCTAGAAAAGATCTAGGATGCATTCATGTGATGATTATGAATTTGGAAGAATCAAGAATATGCTTAAATGTTTTGATATGAACAATTATGTGCTATACGTTGTGATTTGCTTGCTTTGCAAATTAATTGAATATGTATGCTCTTTAATATATGCATACCTGTGAATCTTTTGTACAAAGAATAATGTAAATCTAATCAGATGGTGAGAAGAAGGGGTGATGAGATAGAAGAGTCCTCCACTGCAAGAATAGATAGAATGGAAAGGTTGATTCAGGAAGTGGCAGAAGCATTGAGGCAACAACAGGAATGGCAACAACAGTGGCAGCAACCACATCCTCCACCTCCACCTCTGTCACCACCCGTGCCAGATAATCAGAATAATGATCGGATAATAGCTCTCACCAAAGAATTCAAGAAAATGAAACCACCACAGTTCCATGGTGGATTAGATCCGTTGAAGGCCGAAGCATGGGTTCTCGGCATCGAAAAATTGTTTGAAGTGTTCCCGTGTTCGGAGACACAGAAAGTACTTTTAGCCACTTTATGCTAGAGGATGAGGCAAGGAGATGGTGGATGTTAATGCGATAAAATCATAAAGATGTTAACTGGGTGAAATTTCTGGAGATTTTCTATGACAAGTACTTCCCACAGTGTGTTCGGGATAGGAAAGTGTCAGAGTTCATGGAACTTAGGCAAGACAGTATGACTGTAGCCAAGTACGAGGCCAAATTCACTAAATTGGCCAGGTTCGCGCCACATGTGATCGATACTAATTATAAGAAGACGAGGCATTTTGAAGGTGGGCTTCAAAGCGACATATTAGAAAGAGTGAATGTCTTGAAGCTAGAATCTAACGCCCTCAAAATAAACCCATAATATATATAACATTGACATGCATTAATAAAAGAAAACCAACCATTATACCATTCACCAGAGTATTCTTATTGAAAAGCATTACATGTAACATCAAAAGTAAATGCCCTACGGGCTTACATCTTTCCAAGCCAACACTTGGACATAAAATGTGAGTACTAACTCAACTACAAATTAAGCCCTTGGCTTGAGTGTTTACATGTAATATCAAATAAAATAAATAACAACTAAACTAAACAGAGTCTTCGACTCCAATTCCTTCCAAGCTAAGTCCTTGGAGGTAGCTTATCACCTGAACCTGAAAATGATCTTCCCGTATAGGGTGAGCCACAGCCCAGTAGAAGTATACTAAACCAAATATAAGCATTGAATAAAGTAATCGCATTCAATAGATGGTTAACCCAAATATCCATTTCATTAACATATAGTTTCATGACAAGTTTCACTTTCCACCTATACCAATATGGCTCAGACCCTGGCCAAACTATAACAGTGAACTATATATTACATCAACAAAACAAATGAGACTAAGGCTCATACCAAAACACTTCCATACTTCCCGTTTGATACACATTTTAGTGCTGTATCAACCACATATAAAAATACTACCATAAATCAATAAGCACACATATTAGCGGTGCTAATGGAGTCCATCCCCTATCTCCTCCCAAACAATATCCGGTTTAGGAGTCCATCCCCTATCTCCTCCCAAACCGTGGAGTACATCCCCTATCTCCTCCCAAACAATATGCATATACAATGTATTAAACACTTGTCATATACAACATACAATCAATACATGTATTTTCTGTATTAATTCAACAGTCTAAATCAATGACTTAACCAATGTGATTAGTTTCAGTTTTCCCTAATCCACATGCAATGTCTACACCAATCACGACTATCCTCCACCGATAGCCTAGAATAGTTATTTCTAAACAGGAAATAAATGTATCAACCAACATAATTCCAACATTTTCATAGGTGAGTGATTAAACTAACCAACTACACCATTTAATCAATAAATTCATTAATTCCACGAACTCAACTAAATTCCCTAATTTTCCCTAAATTAATTATATAAATTAATTTATTACAACAACTAGGTTTTTTCCAAAATTACCAAACAACCCCCAACATATCAAAATACCAAAACTTAGAACAAAACCTACAATATGGAGTAGGAAATGCCTACCTTGAAGTGAAGAACTCGAATGGAAAAGATGACGAAAGTCCAAAGTGCTCCAAATCCTCTCTTTTTCAGATTAAAAGAAAGCTCTCGCGAAGCTCTACCTTTCTTCCAAAGGGACTAGGGTAGAAGACCACCAGAAATAGATCAAATCTTAGAGAGAAGGTAAGAGTAGAGAGAGAAACTCTCAAGTGGCGGTTTTTAAGAGTTAAGAGAAAAGAAGTAGGTCAAAAAGTGATCCAAAAAGTGAAATCTCAGACTGATGTAGTCGACTCTCCGCTCGAGCGTGAAAATCCCCGCTCGAGCGTCAGACACAGACTCACGCTCGATCGTAAAAAGAGCTGCTCGAGCGTCAGTTGCACACTTCCAGAAGTTTTGCAGGCGATGGTACCCGCTCGAGCGTCAAACTCTCCGCTCGAGCGGAGGGACAAAATCAAGGGATCACGCTCGAGCGAAAAGAACTACCGCTGGAGCGGACGAACTGCAGAACAAAGTACTGGGAGATGGAAAATCATGCTCGAGCATCCAAACTCCCGCTCGAGCAGAGAAGCAACAACGAAGAGCCCGCTCGAGCGTTAAAACTTCCGCTCGAGCGTGAAGGCCAAAATCTGGGCATCACCCTTTTTGTTTCAAAGTGGAACCAACCTGTTTCAAACCTGTCCAACACAACCCAAGACTCAAATACAAAAGCAAAGGCTAGAAGTGATAATGATACAACAACAAGTCCACGGAACCAAGTCTGGAATACAGTATACAAAGGAAGGGAAAACCAGGATCACTATATAGAAACCTACATTGGGGTGCTAGACTGGGCCATAATATCAGAAGCCAATATAGCTAGACAAACTAAACCAACAACTGATTGGAAAGGCAACAAAAGACAAGGCTTCTTCTCGAAGAAGGAATTTTCGAAAAAGCAAAACACGGGCTCCTCAAATACTTCGAATTCTTCCTGAGACACGTCTCCCATGCGCAATATTTGTATTAAAAGGCACCGTGGGGTTTGCTACCGTGTGTCAGGAGCCTGTTTCAAGTGTGGTAAACAAGGGCACATGGCCCGAGATTGTAACCAGAACAGTGGGAAGATAGCTGATACTTCCACTGCATCGATCCTGAAGTCGGGAAATACTATGAGACCTGCTATCACCGGGGATACCGTGAGACAAGGGAGAATTTTTGCGCTTGTTCCAGGCGATACACGGAATGCCAATGCAGTTGTCTCAGGTACTATTTCTATATGTAATCAGGATGCTTTTGTGTTAATTGACTCCGGATCCACACACTCTTTTGTGACATGTGCATTTGCATCTAGACTGAGTAGACCTCTAGAATTACTGCCATATCTGCAATGTGTGTCTGCTCCATCTGGGGAATCTGTATTGTGTGAATCCATATACCGGTTTTGTGACATGCCTATTGACGATGCTATCCTATATGTAGATTTGTTGCCCTTGAACTTTAGGCATTTTGATGTAATTTTGGGCATGTATTGGTTAACTAAATTTTGTGCCACCATTGATTGTGTGATCAAACGAGTTGTATTTAAACCACCAGAACATACAGAAATTGTGTTTGTGGGTAATGGGGTAGTACCTCCACCTTCTTTGATATCTGCAATGAAAGCATACAAACTGATCAGGAAAGAGTGTCAGGGTTATTTGTGCTATGTGTTGTCTGAACAATCTGTGAATTTTGAATTGAACAGTATCCCTATTGTTAGAGAATTTTCAGATGTGTTTCCAAATGAATTACCAGGGGAATTGGTAGACAAGGAGATAGAGTTCACTATTGAAACTGTATCAGGCACCCAACCTGTTTCTAAAACTCCCTACAGAATGGCTGCTACTGAAATGAAAGAATTGAAAGAACAGTTGCAAGACCTGCTTAACAAAGGGTTTATCCGACCTAGCACTTCGCCATGGGGTGCACCAGTATTGTTTGTGAAAAATAAGGATGGAACCCTACGTTTGTGTATTGACTATCGAGAACTGAACAAGGTAACAATAAAGAATAAATATCCCTTACCCCGTATTGATGACCTATTTGACTAGTTGCAGGGCTCGCAAGTGTTTTCGAAGATTGATTTAAGAGCCAGGTATCATCAACTGAAAGTAAAGGCAGAAGATGTTGAGAAAACCACATTCAGAACGAGGTATGGTCATTTTGAATTTCTTGTCATGCAATTTGGAGTACTAATGCTCCGGCAGCATTTATGGACTTAATAAACCGAATTTTTAAAACCTACCTTGACGAATTTTTGTTGTGGTTTTTATTGATGACATTTTGATATATTCTAAAGATAGACTTGAACATGAACATCATTTGAGAACTGTCCTACAGATACTTCGGGAAAGGAAATTATTTGCTAAACTAAAGAAATGTGAGTTTTGGTTGGATGAAGTTGCTTTCTTAGGGCATGTTATCAACAAGGAAGGGCTTTCAGTGGACCCGCAGAAAATAGAGGCAATTGTGAATTGGCCTACACCGACAAATGTGACAGAAGTCCGCAGCTTCATGGGCTTAGCTGGGTACTACAGGAGATTTGTGAAGGATTTCTTAAAAATAGATGTACCTCTTACCCAACTGACACGCAAGGGGCAATCATTTGAATGGAATGATGAAAGAGAATCTGCCTTTCACGAACTGAAAACGAGACTGACCACTGCACCAATATTGACATTGCCCGCAGGTACGAAAAACTTTGTAATTTTCAGTGATGCGTCTATAAAGGTTTGGGTTGTGTATTAATGCAAAACAGAAAGGTTATTGCTTACGCCTCCCGGCAGTTGAGACCACACGAGAAAAACTACCCAACACACGATTTGGAATTGGCTGCAGTTGTGTTCGCTTTGAAAATATGCCAGCATTATTTGTATGGGGCAAAGTGTGAAGTCTACACGGATCACAAAAGTCTAAAATACTTCTTTACACAGAAGGAGTTGAACATGCAACAGAGGAGGTGGCTCAAACTGATAAAAGACTATGATCTTGAGATCCAGTATCACCCCGGGAAAGCTAATACAGTTGCTGATGCCTTGAGCAGAAAATCAACGGGGAGCATGGCTTGTTTGCTTACTAAACAGAAAAAGATCTTGCAAGATTTTGAGAAGTCTGAAATTGAAGTGGTAATGTGTTAACAGAGCGGATTGATAGCCGCTATTACAGCTAAGCCGACAATCATTGAGGAAATTAAACAGAAACAAAAAGAGGATGAATTCCTCATAAAGGTGATTGATGAATTTAAGACAAGTCCAAAAGCAGAGTTTAGTATTGAAAGTGAAGTGTTGAGGTTTCGAAATCGAATGTGCGTCCCTGATATTCCAGAACTAAAGAGGAGGGTTTTAGATGAAGCCTATAAATCAGTGTTTGCTATGCATCTGGGTAACAATAAAATGTATCGAGATCTGAAACAAACCTATTGGTGGCCTAAAAGGAAGAAAGAAATTGCAGAATATGTGTCCAAATGTCTTCAGTGTCAGCAAGTTAAAGCTGAACATCAGAAACCAGTCGGTCTACTTTAACCTATCCCTATTCCTGAATGGATGTGGGAGCATGTGACTATGGATTTTGTTGTTGGCCTACCTCCGACCCCTCGAGGTATGGATTCTATTTGGATTGTAGTTGATAGACTGACTAAATTTGCACATTTTCTACCAGTTAAAACTACATTTAATGCTTATAGGCTGGCTACAATTTATGTTGATGAGATTGTCTGTTTACACAGAGTTCTAGTATCTATTGTGTCGGATAGAGATCCGAAATTTGTATCTAGATTGTGGAAGAGTTTACAGGAAGCTATGGGAACAGAACTAAGGTTCAGTACTGCATTCCACCCACAGACAGATGGGCAATCAGAACAAACAATACAGACTTTGGAAGATATGCTTCGGATGTGTGCTTTGGATTTTCAGGGGAGTTGGGAAGACTATTTGCCACTTGTGGAATTTGCATACAACAATAGCTTCCACTCCGGCATCGGTATGGCACCATATGAGGCTTTGTATGGTAGAAGGTGTAGATCACCGATTTGTTGGACAGAGGTCAGGGATAGAGGTTTACTTGGGCCTGAAATTGCGCAAGACACTTCTGAGAAGATCAAAATCATTCAACAATGGCTCAAAACAGCTCAGGATCGACAAAAGAATTATGCAGATGTTCGAAGAAGACCTCTTGAGTATGAGGTTAGTGACCATGTGTTCATCCGTGTGTCTTCGATGAAGGCTAAGTCAGGTTTGGAAATAAGGGCAAGTTGTCGCCCCGTTACATTGAGCCATTTCAAATTCTGGAAAGGCTTGGCCCAGTTGCTTATAAAGTTGCCTTGCCACCAGGATTTGAACAAATCCATAATGTGTTTCATGTGTCGATGTTGAGGGGTTACCTCCGAGACCCGTTTCATGTGATTGATTATCACCGGGTAGCTATTGATGAAAATATGGAATATGTCGAATGGCCGGAACGAATTGTTGACCGGCAAGTAAAACAACTGAGAAACAAGTCCATCCCAATGGTGAAAGTGGAATGGAAAGAACACCATGGGACGGATGCTACATGGGAAAAAGAAGAGGAAATACGACTACGCTATCCACGTTTATTTCCCAACGAAGGTAAAATAAGTTTGGAGGACCAAACTTCCTAAATGGGGAAAGACTGTGATAACCCTATTCCGTATTATATTAATTGGTCCTTATTATGAATGTGATTATGTGTTTGATGTGATTTTGTGTGCCATTATGTGAAAATATGTGGTTTTGAATTTCTATCTGTTCACCGTAGAAATATCTTTTTGATTACCTACTTTGGAAATTAAATTGAAGGCCTTATCGGCCACGGAACCCGAAATCGATTACGCCATTGTGATTCGCGTAATTTTTAGAGCCTACGGTGAAATTTAATCAGAAATTAATTCAGATCAAAATAATTAGATTCAGAACGACTAATTAAGTGCTCAATTATTTGATATTAAAATAATGTGATCTAGTGGGGCTATAAAAGGGCCACTATGTGCTCAATTCCACTCTTTTATCCATTTTGGCTGATTTTAACTCTAAGAATAGAGACAGGGTCGGCTAGAGAGAGAGGAAGAAGGAGAGTTGGGTGTTTAGCTCAAGTTTGTGAAGATTGAAAGGCCAACTCTTGATTTGACCATAATTTGGGAAGATTAAAGCCTCTAAGTAAGTGAATTCATGAACTTTAATTTGTAATTTTGTGAGTTCAAGTTTAATTAATGGTCAAGAACATGAATTTAATTGAGTATGATGAAATTGGGTTGGTTTTGTTGAATTGAAGGTCAATGTATGCATGCATGTGTGTAATTGCTTTGAATTTGCATGTTTGACCACAAAATGTATGATCCATGTAAGTTTTTAGTTGAAGTTCATGTATTTGATCATCTCTTCACCAATTAAGTTGAGAATAATGGGTATCTCCCACATGCAAGTACAAACCATGGAAGTGTTAGTCTTGAATGTTTGAATTTAATGTGTTGGTGATGAGTTTGGGTCAATTTGAGCCATACATGTGAGTAATTTATAGAATTGGACTTCATAATGTTGTAATTTAGTGTTTGTACCATGTTAGTACATGTATATGTGAAGTTCGAGCTGAAATTATGTGTTTGGAGCCTTTGAATGTAAAGTTGAAGCTCAAGAACAAGTTCTGGAAAATCCAGAAAATTTGATGTCCGCTCGAGCGGGAGAACCGCCGCTCGAGCGTAAAATTCAAGCTCCCAATATTTTCTGCAGACATGGTGTTCGCTCGAGTGGGAAAGTTCACGCTCGAGCGGGGAGCTATGTAGACCGAGTTCGCGCCCAAGCGTAAATTTGATGCATCCAGTACTTTTGCAAACCTCATGGGTCCGCTCGAGCAGGGACCCTGTTTCTGAAAATTTTAAAAAGACATTATGTGTTTTGTTTTCTGTTCTCTTTCACTTCTAAGTACTCTTAGGCATGCATTGAGCATCATGTATGAATTAAAGAGATAATAATGAAGCCTAAAGAGGAATATGTGAATTAAAGAACGGATTGAATCATTTGTGACCCGTATGTGTTATGTGATGTGTAGGGTCAAGTTACAAGGCAAATCAACCAACCGATCACTGTGAGTAACATCTTAATAAAGATATATGTTGTTTGTCCAATTGCTTACTTCCATGTAAGTCTTATAAGTTTGTTAATTCGAATGGTGGACAAATGTTTGACATGAAAGTATGATTGGGCCAAAGTCCAGTCTGACATGAACGAAAAAATGAATGGGCCAGAGGCCAGTATGAGTTTGACATGAATGAATGAATGGGCCAGAGGCCAGTATGATCTGAATGATAGAATGAATGGGCCAAAGGCCAGTTTGACATAAAAGTATGAATGTCCAAAGGCCAGTTTGACATAAAAGTATGAATGGGCCAAAGGCCAGCTTGACATGAAAAGTATGAATGGGCCAAAGGCTAGTTTGACATGAAAAGTATGAATGGGCCGAAGGCCAGTTCGATATGAACGAAAGACAAATGGACCAAGGGCCAGTTTGACACGAATAGATTGGGCCCGAGGCCATCCGATGTGTTTGGAATTACAGTCAATTGATATACGTATGTA
The DNA here is from genome assembly GCF_055761805.1 of Camellia sinensis. NCBI lineage: Eukaryota > Viridiplantae > Streptophyta > Magnoliopsida > Ericales > Theaceae > Camellia > Camellia sinensis. The sequence continues at coordinate 115,472,618 of NC_138963.1, forward strand.
TTAGATAGAAATATGAATTGGGCCCAAGGCCGTCTGATGTACATTGTTCCAATGTCTCTTCTTTATTTGATATTATTCACTGGGCTTTGGCTCACACTCATTCATGTGTTTGTAGGTAAGCCAAGAGACGTCCAGACCCTGCCTCAGTGAAGTCTGTATAGAACAACTAGGGTTTTGAAGAGTTAGCCCTTGCGTCTCACGCACGAGACACGTCTTTGCCTATTTGTTATTTTATGTTGTTTTGTCATATTGGCGAGGACTTTGGTTTACGTCTCTATATAGTTTTGATTGGCTAAACTAGATTTGAATGATCCTGTCTGTACAGAACTTTACGTTACTGTATTTTCTAATGTGAGTTGTTAACATATTTATGTATGGAATGTTTTGATGTGCATATAAGCACAGCTCTATGAACAAAGTTTTAAATTTGCTTCCGTTTGGCCCCTCTACTCCAATGAGTTTTGTCTTATTTGGTTTAAGGCCGTAGGTAATCTCGTGATTACTAGCCGGTTATGAACTTAACCCATAAGGGCGGGTTCGGGTCATGACAGGACTAATAATCTAATAAAATTATTAATCCGATGTTTTGTTAAAAAATTGAAGTACAGATTAACAATCTGTCCGGATATGGTATCCCACATATGATGAACTATTCAATCCCACAAAGGAAGGTGGTATATAAATTGGGGGATTAGCCAAAGTCTGGACTAATTCAACAAATGACCAAATTAACCCTCACTGTATATCTATAGTTGTTGATTATTTTATTCCACAACCTTCACTCTTCTTTGACATTGCTGTGATGAGATGAGAGTCTTCAAAGTTCATCGCCGATCTTGAGCCACTGATCACTGATTTGGAGCCACCATTTGCAAATCTGGAGCAACTGTTCATCAATTTGGATCCACCATTTGTTGATTCACTGATCTCAACAAAGTAACTATTTATCGATTTGGATCCACCAATTTTTTTTTTTCACAACTCATAATTATTAAAATGTCTTCTATATATTAGAATTGTCTTGGAGCACTTGATAGAACCTATATTAAAGTTCATGTACCAGTGGTTTACCAAGCACGGTATAGAACACAGAAGGGGGAGATTGCTACCAATGTTCTAGGAGTTTGCTCCCAGGACATGAACTTCATATATGTGTTGCCGGGATGGGAAAGGTCAGTTGCAGACTCTAGGGTTTTGAGGGATACAATTAATCGACCCAATGGCTTAAGAATTCCAACTGGTAATTAATAAATAATTAACTTTTCTTGAGGGAATTACTAGGTTTTATTTAATAATAAATTCTAATATATAGCATCTCATACAGGGTACTACTACATAGTAGATGTCGGGTATACAAATGGACAAGGATTCCTAACACCTTATCGGGGCCAACTATACCATTTGTCTGTTTGGAGAGTAGGGGCCACTCCAACTAATTATCAAGAATTTTTTAATATGAAACATGCATCAGCCCGAAATGTCATAGAAAGGCGTTTTGGATTGTTGAAAATAAGATGGGCAATACTTCGTTGTGCATCATACTACCCCACTAGAACTCAAAACTGTATCATCACGGCACGTTGTTTGTTACACAACCTCATTCGTCGGGAGATGCCTATTGACCCAATAGAAGAGAGGCTAAATAATGACATAGAAGGTCAACCACAATTGGGAGATGATTTTGTTGACACTGTTGAGACATCTAATGAGTGGACTGGGTGGCGAGATACACTTGCAATGCAACTATACAACAATTGGTTGGCTAGTAGGGAGGTAGGACAAGGATAGTTTCAATACTTGTTAAAGTACTTGTTACAAGTAGGATGTAGTTTCATTTGATTTGTACTTGGAACTTGTATTAGCTTGTCGATGTTGAACCATTTTTTGCAAAAATTGTATGGTTTTTGTTGGTGATTGCATATTTTTTAAGTGATGATATTTTTTTGTCTCATGGATTTGTTACATGTATGTATGGGTATGAAAATTTTGGATTATTGAAATCCATTTATGTATTGACTTATTTTGGCATGTTAACAGGTTGATAATCATATAATAGAGACTAACATGCACACTTTTCTTTGTTCTTCTTTGCTAGGCATGGATAGTGAAGTGTCCAATTCTCGTAAAAAAGTAAAGGAGAATGTCGATCCATCAAAACCAAGGCGATTGTGGAGCCCACGAGAAGAGGAATGTCTTATTAATACCTTGATGCACATTATCAACAATTGAATGAAACAGGACAATGCCTTCAAGGCTGGCTACCTTATGAAATTAGAGGAGAAATTATTAGAGATGCTACCTGGGAGAAACCTTCACGACACTCCCCACATCGAATCAAAGATAAAGATATGGAAGAAGCACTACAACTGTGTAGCAAGAATGCTTCATACTAGTGGTTTTGGATGGAATGACACCAAAAAACAAATTGATGTTGAGAGTGATAGTGTTTAGGAAGCATACGTTCGGGTAAAATACTTTCTTTAAGTTACGTTGTATAAGTTATTAATTTTTTAATTCATTTTTCTTTAATCTTAAGTTGGAGATATTAATTGAAATTGGTTATTGTAGAGGGAAAGCGATGTGAAAAACCTACGAAACAAAATTTTCCGTATTTTGACTCATGGATCCACATATTTGGTAAGGATCAATCTATGGGAGAGTTTGCTGAAGGGCCTTCTGATGTAGTTGATGCTATAAATGCTGAGGAAGAATTGTTATTCAACAGTCTTGCAGATGATGGCACATTTCTTCAACATATAGGTATTAATAGTCATATCAGCGAGGGAATAAATTGCTCCAGCTCATCAAGTCAACGACCACCTAAAAGTTCTACAAAAAAGAATGACAACAAGAAGAGGCTTAGAGGTAATGATTAAGTAGTGAAAGGGTTGTCCATGATTGCTAACAAGTTGGGTGATGTATTTTCTACCACCAATGAAAATTTGGATTTCATTAATCGAATGATTGGTTATGAACATGATCTCCCATCTAAACAGGCAAGTTTGAATGATGAACTCATTAAGTTGCCAATTACTCTTGATGAAAGGCTAGACGCTTGTGAGATCATATCACAAAGTGCCCAAAAGCTCGACATGTTCTTCAGCTTGACACATGATGACAAACTAAGGTGGGTGATGAGGTTGCTACGTAGGAGTGCTCCATGACAGACTCGTGGCTCTTTTATGTCCTTCTACGTACTTAGGTTTTTTGATTACTCTTATGCATGTAATAAAGACTTGACTTTTTGCTACTTTTTTTGTTGAATTACTCAGATTTTGCAAGTTCATGTTGCAATATGCTACTTGGAATGCTTATTTTGAAATGATGAATGGTAGATTTATATTTCTACAATTTCATAGTTGAATGATTTTTGATATTTTTTTGTTCGAAAAAAAATAGAGTTAAATTTTGTTTAAATGAATGCCTTTTTGAATTTGGGCAGTGAATGGTTGGATGATTAAAATAGCAGTACATATTTTTTTAATGATTGCTTGTGTGTATATAAATTTTATAGTTAAATGATTTTTGATTTTTTCTATTAAAAGAAAGTGGGGGTTAAATTTTGTTCAAATAAATACTTTTTTGAATTTGAGCAATGAATGGTTAAATGATTAAAATAGCAATGTATTTTTTTTAATGGTTGCTTATGTATATATAAATTTTATAGTTAAATGATTTTGTATATATAAATTTTGTTCAAATGAATTGAAATGGATGTGGAGCAACAATATGAAAATTTTCTTTTTAAAAATTATAATACATTTTAGTGCAAAATTTTACATTAACTATAATAGGGATATTATGGCCAATATATTGGATGTCCCATATCTTATCATGTCCTATTCATTCCAATTCCCTTAAACAAACATCGGATTGGATAATATTTTATTAATCTCTTCTTATAATCCTAACTCAATCCAAACATAGAATGGGATACACAATCCAAAGGATTCGTAGTCCTATGACTATTAGTCATGGGAATGCTAATCCAACCTAATCCAGTCTGTCCAAACAAACATAGCCTAACTATGAAGCTTGTAGACCTTGATTGATCTCTTGTGGGTCATTAGAGACATCTAGAGCCCTCTTCTTATTCAAATCTGTTGTTTGGAAACATTATTGGGTTTATATTGTGGGAGGAAGTACTACAACACAAGTGAATTTTTTTTTTTTTTTTTTTTTGTTCACCTCTCTTCATTGAGAAAGTGTAACAAACTTTAGGGTTTAGTTGCAACATTTTGTACAATAGTAATTAATGGGATTTGGTTCTTATAAATTTGGGGTGTGACAATCAAATACCACAATTTCTTTTGTTTTCATGGTATAGGTAGTGGGTATGGTTAAATCACTTAGGCTGTATTTGGTTGGAAGATTTGATGAGAGAAATGAAAAGGGAAAAGGAAATGTAATCCAACTTTTTGTTTGGTTATAATAGAAAATACTGGGAAAAAGAAAGTGAAAGAGAAATGCAATCATAATTTTATCTTTTAGGTTCACTTTAGACTCTTTTCTTTCTCTGTTTTCCAACTCAACCAAACATACTTTGCAATTCCAATCTTATCAATCATTTCTCCTTATATATATACATATATTTCTTTCTGTTGGACCATTTTAATATCTTTTATTTATTTATTTATATATCTTGGTCATAAATGGACATAAATGGGGTTTCATTACTTTGGTAACCTCTTATCTTAGTTAATGGTCATTATTTTGGTGTAACCATTTTCTCTTTATTATTTGGAGTCTCTTCATTTTCTCCTATTTAATGGTCTTTATTTTTTGGTGTAACTGTAAGGTCCTAGTGGCCTATAAATAGTCCCTCTCATCTACTATTTTCTATCTATAAACATCAACTATTTTCTATACAAGAGAGATTACTAGCAAAGAAGTGTGTTTTTCTTGGTGGAGCTTTGGGTTCACCATCTTGTGCAGAGTTGGCCTGAACCATACGATAAGTGGTCGGGCTATTGTATCCTAGAGGGGACAAGTCATAGTTTTTTGACTGCTGCATCGGTATTGGGGTTCTTCCTACCGCAGTGGGCTTGATCCCCTTAAAGAAAATGAAATATCCGTGCCTCAGCCTGATCTATTTGTATCTCATTTTCTTTGCATCATTTATCAATAAAATATAATTTTTTCTGGTATTTTCACCAACAATTTTAAGGAGATCAAACATGGAACAAGTACCAGGAAAAACCAATGATGGAATTGGAGATCTCAACAAGCCTTTCAAGTTCAAAGAAGTTCATTTTAAGAGGTGGAAAGGAAAAGTTCTTTTTTACCTTAGCCTTTTGAAAGTTGCATATGTTCTTACCGAAAAGAATCCAAACAAAATCCCAACCGAGGAGATGAATGACGAAGACTACGAGGCACATGATGCAAAAATGGCTTCCTATAATACAGATAAGTATAAATGTCGCTTTTATCTCTTAAATTTCCTTACTGATTAATTTTATGATTATTACCATGACACCACTTACACTTTGTCTTCTATTAATTTTTGGCATGCTTGCTTGCGTCATATTAACAATAAATATATGGGAATCATGAGTAGTTTAGGATTAATTCCTAAAGTGACAAAAAATTTTGAGAAATGTTAAGTTTGCAGTAAAGCAAAAATTATTAAGAGGCCTCATAAAAGTGTTGAAAAAAATACCGAATCGCTAGAATTATTTCATACTGATTTGTGTGAGTGTAAAGGAATTTTAACTCGGGGTGATAGCCGATATTTTATCACTTTTATTGATGATTTTTCAAAATACACAAACGTATATTTATTAAAAAATAAAAATGATGCTTTTGAGAAATTTAAAGAATTCCTTCTTGAAGTAGGAAATCAATTCGGCAAAAAAGATTTAAAGAATTAGAAGTGATAGAGGCCGAGAGTATGAATCTCTTGGATTCAACTCTTTTGTTCAGTCTTTGGGAATTATTCATGAGACTACTCCTCCATATTCACCTTCATCTAATGGCGTAGCTAAAAGAAAAAATAGAACATTAATTGACTTGACGAATGCTATGCTTATTGATTCAGGTGCTCCTCAAATCTTTAGGGCGAGGCTATTTTGATAGCTTGCCATGTGATAAATAGAGTGCCACACAAAAAGACTAAAATTGTCCCTTATAAGTTGTGGCGGGGGCATAAACCAAATCTAGGTTATTTGAGGGTTTGGGGTTGTTTCGCTTTTGTGAGGCTTGCAGATCCTAAACGACCTAAATTAGGTGAACGAGCTACCACCTGTGCTTTTCTTGGGTATGCGTTGCATAGTGTAGCTTTTAGATTTTTTGATATAGAAAATAATATTATTTTTGAATCAGGTGATGCTATTTTTCATGAAAATAAATTTCCTTTCAAATCCACAAATAGTGGAGGTCAAATAATTTCTGAAAATATTTTATCTATGCCTAGTTCTTCTACTCCTTCTCAAGTTTTTCAAGAAAAAGAAAATTTTCAAATCCAACCAAGAAGAAGTAAATGACCTAGAGTTGAAAAAGATTTTGGCCCTAACTATTATCTTTACAATGTGAAAGAAATTCCTCTTAAGGTGCAAGAAGCTTTATCATCAGCTGATGCTATTTTCTGGAGAGAGGCTGTAAATGATGAGATAGACTCACTACTTTCAAATAAAACATTGAAGCTAGTGGATTTACCTCCAGGTTGTAAAACTATTGGGTGTAAATGGGTCATTCGTAAAAAACTTAAACCGGATGGAACTATAGATGAATATAAAGCGAGGCTTGTTGCTAAAGGTTTTAAGTAACAAGTTGATCTAGATTTCTTTGATACTTTTTCTCCGGTTATTAGAGTTACATCCATTAGACTGTTGATTGTAGTTGCTGCAATTCATGATTTAAAAATTCATCGAATGGATACAGCATTTTTAAATGGAGATCTAGATGAGGAGATTTACATGGACCAACCCGAAGGCTTTGTGGAGCCTGGCCAAGAAAGCAAGGTGTGTAAGCTAACTAAATCCCTTTATGGTTTAAAACAAGCTCCTGAACAGTGGCATGAGAAATTTGATTCATGCATGCTTGAGAATGGCTATAAGACGAATGAATGTGATAAGTGCACATATTATAAAACTTGTAAAAATGCACATGTGATTATTAGCCTATATGTAGATGATCTACTTATCTTTGGCTCTAATTTGCATATTATAAATGAGACTAAAAATATGCTCAATAGCCACTTTGATATGAAAGATCTTGGTGAAGCCAATTTTATTTTGGAATTAAAATTACCAAGACTAATGATGGTATTTTTCTTGATCAGTCGCATTATGTTGAGAAAATGTTAAAGAAATATAATTTTCTAGACTGTAAACATGTTGCTACTCCTTTTGATGCAAGCATACATTTATCTATTGTAATAAATGAAAAAGAAGTGATTAATCAAAAGGAATATGCTAGCATGATTGGTAGTTTGAGATATGCTACTGACTGTACTAGATTTGACATTGCATATGTTGTTGGAGTACTTAGCAGGTTTACTAGCAAACCAAGTCGAGATCATTGGCTAGCCATGGGAAGAATTATGAGATATTTATCTTGAACCAAAAATTATGGTTTGCTTTATAACAAGTATCCTGCGGTACTTGAGGGATATAGTGATGCCGATTGGAACACTTTTTCAGGTGATTCTCTCTCTACCTCGGGTTTTATTTTTACCTTGGGTGGTGGTGCTATATGTTGGAAGTCTAAAAAAGAGACGATAATTGTTAATTCTACAATGGAAGCTAAGCTTATAGCGTTAGCTTCAGCATGTGAGAAAGCGAATTGGTTGAGAGATTCGTTACATGAAATTCCTTTTTGGAAAAAACCAATTCCTCCTGTGTTAATTCGTTGTGATAGCACTACTGCTATTGGTAGAGTGAACAACCATTTTTATAATAGTAAATCTAGACCTATTCGAAGGAAACACAGTAATGTGAGATCCTATTTGAGTAATGGCATCATAACTGTGAATTATGTAAGATCTTGTGATAATCTTGCAGATCCTTTAACCAAGGCCTTCGCAAGAGATAAGGTCTGGAATACATCGAGTGGGATGAGTTTAAAGCCTATAAATCATAAACCATGTATGAGGATACCCAACCTAGGGACCAGAGATCCTATAACTAGGTTCAATGGGAAGAACGAATCATATGGTGGTTGTAAAAAATGCACTCTTTAATATTTTGTTATCCATTCCTATGATGTAAGTGCATTTGTCCTGTAATGTTGGAGGGTTGAGTTTTTATACTCTTAATGAAATTTTGTAGCTCTTGTTGAGTGGGGTGTGTAAATTATAGGAACATCCTTGATAGATTTCACCTATGTGAGCATGAAAGTGGGGCCACTTTCTATGAGAACAAGGCTTATTCTCAAATATGCTCATGAAAACTGGGATTAGCACAAGGACGTAATGTGCTAGCTATTAAAGCTCATGTCAACACCTGGATTATTATGTGTGAGCAGTAATTCTTTATTTCGCCTAAGTGTATGCCAGCTAGCACAGCTGGTATAAAAATATCTGAAAAAGCAGATGAACAGTGGTCGGCCAGCCAAAAATGCAATTTGACCAAAATATATCGCCGGTCGACCATCTAAAGTGTCGGTCGGCCAAACATTTGGCCGATGGCAACAAAACACAGCCGGTGGCCTCAAGCCATGGCTGGTGGAGTGTGGGGATGGCCAACAAGCCATTCCCTGCCCTCCAAAGCAAAAACACAAGTGTTTGGTGCAAAACTAAACACAAAACAGGCGAGTCGAGAGATCCTGAGGCAAGGCGCGTAGCCGAGACCTCCGGGAACTCAAGACGAACACAAACAAGGATGATCACCGTGTGTTCAAGCGATGACGTCCAAGTCTTGAGGACGGTAAAAAATTGGGTGTCTACAGTTGCCCCTCTTTGATAGAACTCGAAAGTCATAAGAATGACGGGAGTGAGTCTCAAAGCCAGAGACGACCCATTTTTGACAAGGCTGAAGACTTAGACAAAACATGCAAGACAATAAAGATATGCGCCCGAAGGCAGGGGCAAAACGCAACTGATAATGCAAGAAGCCGAGCATAACTTATGATCATGCAAAGAAAGCTGTAACGAAGCATAACATGCAACAGTTTTAAGCTAGCATACAACAATCCAACTACACTACAATGCAGAAAGGATGTAAGAGAATTATGCAATTCTCGATACGTCTCACTCGGAGAATACAATACCTATGCGGTTCGTCTGGTTGTATCAGCTTCAAATGAACCGTACATACAATATCGTTCCTGTAAAAGAAAGCAACTTAACAGGTACAATATTGTTAGCAATATGCATGACAATGCAAAATGAATGCGAAATTATATGTAGTATATACAAAACTATGTATAAACAATGCAAACGATAATGCAATGCAATTGAATCATAATCGAACCACGACACAAATGCCAAATAGATTGATGGAGATGCAAAGTCCGTCTACCATAGAAAAGGTGCCGCAACCCTCAATCCACAATACCAGCAATGGAATAGGCGCGTACACATGCAGAACTATGAGTGATGTAGACGGAAACAAGAACAAGTAATTGGGTGGAATGACATAAGTGGGGAAATGTCCCGCTGAGGAAAGACCAATGATCCTAATGCTAGATGCAAAAATTACACTACAATGTAATATATACAATGGATATGGCATGCAGCCAAACCAAATCTTGCCTAGGAAAGGCATGGACACATACAAGCCGTATCTAACACAGATACGGTGCCGTCACCCTCAAACCAACATACCAGCGTGGAATAGGTGCGTACACATAATATCATAACTGTGCTTCGACGTGAAAGATATGGGCACATACCAGACCAAGCTCAACATGGAAAGGCGCAAGCCATAGATAGAGGGGGTGATGTAGTGAATGCATGCAGACTACAATGCAATATTTACAATATGCAATGGAATGTATGTATGTACAATGCATTATACACAATGAATGCTATGTACAATGTGATCTGCCGGGGAGAATGCAATGGATACAGTGGATAAGGCCTGCGGCCAAACCGTATTTTGCCTAGGAAAGGCATGGACACATACAAGCCGCGTCTAACACAGAAACGGTGTCGTCACCCTCAAACCAACATACCAGCGTGGAATAGGTGCGTACACATAATATCATAATTGTGCTTTGACGTGAAAGATGTGGGCACATACCAGACCAAGCTCAATCATGGAAAGGCGCAAGCCATAGATGGAGGGGTTGATGCAGTGAATGCATGCAGACTACAATGCAATATTTACAATATGCAATGGAATGTATGTATGTACAATGAACGCATGACATATGCATTATTTACAATAAAAATGCATGACATATGCACTATATACAGTGGATGCATGACAAATGCATGAAAATGCATGATAATGCATGCTATTTACAGTGCATGACATTTGCATATATTTTTTGTTTTTTGAAATGCAAATGATGCATGTTGTTTTTAGCTGAAATGCATGTTGTTTTGAATGCGCGACAACGCAAGTTGCTTGAAATGCATGGCAATGCATGTGAATTTGAAATGCACGACAACGCGCGGCTTGAAATGCATGACAACACGCGGCTTGAAATGCATGACAATGCAAATGAGGAAGATGCATAACAACACAATGCAAATGAGGAAGATGCATAACAACGCATGTAAGGTGTGTATGGCAACGCGTGACGAGGATCATGCATGACAATGCAGACCAACGGATTTTAAGGTCTCCTAGACCGAGTGTATTTAAGGTCACGTCAGGCCGTGTGTGTTTAAGGTCTCGCCAGACCGTGCGTGTTTAAGGTCTCGCCAGACCGTAGGATTTAAAATGCAAAACAATGCAAGTAAGGCATGCAAATGCAAGACAATGCATGTGGGGGCAACTTTCGAATCCTGAAAGAGACAAAAGGACACAAAAAGGATACACAGCACCGTATTCAGGTGCCACGCACAGAAGACACGATCTGAGGTCGAAACGGAGATCGGCCGAGCTTCGAAAATGCACTTTCTTGCACTGTCTTGAGCAATGAAGGCCCCAAACCACACCTCTTACCCAAATAAGGTTTTAGAAGGCTCATCGGCCATCAGGGGAGGTCAGCGGCTGCCCACCGGCCATCAAAAAAGTCCACCGGCCAAATATTTGGCCGACTGGCCAACAGTGTGGCCGACTGGCCAAACATGCCTGAATCGGGGCAGTTTGGTCTTTTGGCCTCGGGTCTTTTAAAATAGGGCATCAAACCCTATTTTGGCACTTGCCTCTTGTGCGAAAATCCTCCCCCTCTCTCTCTAGAGCATTTTTCTCTCTTCCATTCACCGTTTTCTTCGGTTTTCGTGCCCGTTTCGACGTTCGATTCGCGAACACCTCGTTGTTTCGCACGTTTTGAACCGAACGAAACTACGTTTCGGTGTCTCTTTCTTGATTTTCACCACTCGGGGCTTGTTTTCCTTGATTTTTTCTTGATTTTCGTGCCTTTTCCACATTCCTGCTTTTCCGGCCATTTTCCGCCCTCTCGGGGTTGACTTTCCGTTGACTTTTCGCATTCTAGCCCGGTTTTCTCTCTTCCGGCCATTTTCACACTTTCTCTGAGATGGAAGACGATATTCCACGGGGCGGGACTCCCTCGGATCATGAGATGGATCCCGAGGCCGAGCTCTTGCCCTTGAGCGTCAACCCGTTTGACCCGGCGACCTACCGGCTGGCGATTCACATACTTCCTCCTGACGGACTTCACCAGTTCAGGAGTTTCGATAGGACGGTGCCTCCAGAGCTTCTCTTGCGCGAGCCAGAGTCACATCTATCATACGGCGCTTCTGAGGTATATTCTTCCCCGTTTCATTTTTCGCAATGTAGAACACTTAACTACCATAGTTGATTCGGTTCTTTAACTGCTTAGCCCGGATACACCGATACATTGTATGCTGTAGTTGACTGTGAACACACTTGCACTTGATGTCTGTTTGAATCTGAACACGTGCACACACGTTGTATTGTCACTGAACCACCCAAACATGCTGACACGTCACATGTTGTAGTTTACTGCAAGCACACCGGCACCCGATATCTGTTTGAATCTGAAAACGCGCACACACGCTATATTGTCACCAATTCTGAATGCTTTTCAAAACTGTACATTTTATATGGCTTCGCAACTGTTTGCTTTTGGAGTACAGGGGGATTCCCATGCCTTCCAAGGGTATGGGAACGTCGCCGCTCGAGACTGGTACATGAAGCTGCCAGATGCGGTCCGTCACATCGTAGACCAGGCTGGCTTCAGCACCTTCTGCAGAGGACTTTCCCGACTTACTGCGAGTAGGCCTCTTCTCGCCGCTCTGGTGGGGAGGTGGTGGGACACCACCGACTCATTCCACTTTTCTGCCACGGGAGATATGACGATGACTCCCTATGACTTCTCGATGCTCACCGACATCGGGGTAGGGGGTGATCCGATCCCCTTCGACACGGACATGGACGAGTGGGAGGCCGCTCAGATTTACTTGTTGGGCGAGATGCCGCCTCTCGCACGCCCCTGCTTCGTCAGATACTCATGGTTCGAGGTCCAGCTCAGGGTTCAGCTTGCCTTGGCTGAGGAGGCACCGATGACCCGGGAGGGGGTGGAGCAGTACGCCCGCGGCTTTCTCATGTTTCTGCTGGGGACGACCATTTTCGCCGATCGGGCGAACACTATGCCTCTCTGTATGTTGAGTGCGCTAGTGGACGTCACGCGGATCCTACGCTACAACTGGGGTGGCACTGCCTTGGCCACTCTGTACGAATACATGGGCTCAGCCTCCCGTTGCGGCGGACAGTTGCTCGGGGGCTACTGGCAAGCTTGGGAGGTACATTTGTTTCTTTTGTTTTTCATTTCTGCTTTCCATTACATGTACTTTATACACTGCACACACTGCGGTCTGCTTTACACTAACTGTATACTGCACACACGGCACACATATGCCCTGCTTTTCACTGACTGTATGCTGCACACACTGTACACTCTGCACAATACACGGCTCTGTGATTTCTGCTTTATTCTGCATTCTACTTTATCCAATAAGCATACTGATATTTACTCTGCAGTTGTGGGTCTATGCCTACTTTCCGAGGCTCGCGCCAGTGCCTGACGAGGAGACCCCTCTTGTCATTCCATTCTCCCAACGCTTCGATGTGAGGTGTGTGCGGAGACCACGGGAGACGTTCATATTCTTCCGCCGCTATTTCAACACCATCACCCCCGCAGAGGTATGTTCAACTTTAGAGTTTATTTCAAGCTTCGCTTTGCACTGTATTTTCTGATAATAGTAGATAACAAATTGCATTTCATTTTCAGATCATATGGCAGCCCTGGGCTCCATTGCCAGCTGCGGTTCGGGATCGATTTTCCGGTGCTGAGGAGACCGCCCGGTTTAGGATCTTACTGGAGGGCCCGGTCTGTCGGGCTTGGTACCTGGGTGAGCGCTTCCTGCGCCAGACCCTGGGTTTACCAGAGCAGATTGTTCTGGGTCCGCCTCCTACCCACATGAAGGACACCGAGAGGTACACTTTGGAGGAGATGGCCGATTACACGATCGGCTGGGATGCTGAGGGCTTCAGGGGCGAGGGCGACTACACAAAGTACGTCCAGACCTACATCATGCGGCCTTTGAGTAGTGGCCGTCGAGCTGAGAGAGAGAGGCCGACGGCGCTAGCAGCTGGAGCAGGGGCAGGGACATCAAGGATGGCTCGAGTCCGTGGCAGGAGCGGAGCTCGGAGAGGACGGGGGGCTAGTTAGCCAGCACTGCCCGTGACGATGACATGCCGAGGGCGTGGTGGGGCGAGTTACCAGATCCCCATTGCTCCCCCTCCGGCTGATCACGAGCTAGTCGGGTTCTATGGCTTGCCTCCAGTATGTATTACTGCATTTTGCATTCTGCATAGTTAGTTCATTTCAATTCATTTCATATTCCGTAGAATACTGATGCTTCTAACACTTTTGCAGGCTTCCTCCGAGTACATTCGCCAGTCCTTGGAGTTGACCGCCTCTGTGATGGGGATGCTCCAGCAGAGCCTCGACCTTCTGGCGATTTACAGTATTCCGGTATGTTCTTCTAACCACGGTCTCAAACCGTAAACTGTTTCACACAATCTGATGCACAACACAACACTTGATACACGGCCCTCACGGCATCTGATACACTGTACTCATACACTGCATTCTGCACTGACACACTGTTCACAGCATTCATACACTGTACTCAAACACTACATCCTGAACTGATATGCTGCTCACTGTATTCGCACACTGTACTCATATACTGCATTCTGCATTCGTACCTTGTTTTGCACCGTGCGGCATACTGATACGTTTTTCTTTTGTACTTTTCAGCATCCCTTCCAGATTCCTACTGCAGGAGGTGCTCCAGCTGGACCATCCGTTCCTGTTCGAGGGGGAGATGGAGAGGGCAGAGTATACCCCCGCACCAAGGCGGGGCACACTCATATTGGGAGTAGCTCATGGGCACCAGTCCCCGATGACGATGAGTCCGAGGCGGAGACGGAGGCGGAGTCATCTGAGGAGGAGACCAGAGATGGCACTGACTCAGGCTCAGATGACGGCGCTGATGACGATGCTCCTGGACCTTCGTCCAGGAAGAGGACGAGGACAGACCCTTATGTCTGAGGCCGCTTGACATTGATCCAAATTTTTGCTACTTTTCTTCTTCTTCTTTTTTTGTACTTTTCTTTTTTTGCTGGTAGCTAGAGTACCTTGTACTGCCGCAGGCAGGTTTAGTTTTTTCCAAAACTTTGTACTTGAAAAAGATGATGAAATGAAACAAAGCTTTCTATCTAAAAAAGTGTTAAATTTTGGTACATTACATTACATCACATCACATAACAATGTAAATGGAATTGATCTCCTGTTTGAAAGTCAAATACTTGTATTGTAATAGCCAGGTAACGAACCAGCCAACGGCAAAACAACTCATACAACCCACTGCTTAGTCTGAACACTCGGCCCATACTCTACTGGGAATTAATCTGCATACAGGCCATTCTGTTTATTCTGCACACGGCAAACCCTGAACAAACAGTCCAATCTGACAAGACGGAATACAAAGGTAGAATCGGCTAAAGTTGAAGCACACTCAGATGCCCCAAATTTTCCTTTTCTTCTTTTGCTTCGCATAAATGTGGAGAATGGCACAGCACTCTGAGTAGAGCATGATTCAAATTTTTTGAGATTGAAAAAGGGTTTTTCAAATCGCGGTATTGAGCCTACAACTGAACACAGTAAAAAAGACTCAAACAGAAAGTACACGACCTAATCACAACGAGACAAGCTTGGAAAAGACTCAAAACAAAAGTTGAGGTAAACAAAACAAAAGACACGACATACCAACGTGTTTACAAAAATGAGAAACCTTAAATCATGAGGAGCCAGTTCCTTCGGGCATTGTTCCCACCCTTTCTGATTTGTGATTCTCACATCACTCGGCCCTCAAGCTCGATTTTTTCTCTCAAAAACGCTTTTGCTCACTTTTCTCTCAACTTACACCTCTCTATTCTTTATTCTCTCATTTTTTCATCCCTCCCCAGGGTGATTGATGGATGAATAGGAAGTTGTGGGTTCAAACCCAACACTGTTAGCTCGCAGCTATTTCCTCCACGGACGTCTAGTTGATGTTCCGGATGAGGGAACGGAGTACCTTGATCCATTCCAGTTCGTGCTTCGCACTTGGTTTGATACCTTGTTGCTTGGAGGAGGTTGAGGGCTTTCAGCCCTTTTACTGACAGCTTCAATTGTACCCTTTCTGGCAAGTATGCTGGCGATAGGGGAACGACAGGAAGCCGACTCGACTGTGCCCCTAGTTCATCATTTTGACCATTTTTTTTTGTTTTGATTTTCTACTAAAATAAATTTAACCAAAACGAGAGTTAGATTAACATACTTGTTCGATTTTCTGATTTAAAATCATGTAAGTCAGGCTATGAGCACTGAAAATTTCCCTTTTTTAGGTCCAAGAAAATGGTCCAGTTTTGGAAAAGATGGAATAATTTTCGAGAAAATAGTCAACCTCAGTAAAAAGTTCTCAAAAACGTTTTTTGCAAACGATCACTGCTCAACGAGCACGGAACTTACTCTCGAGATGTACAACCTCAGATCGGAGGCAATGGAAAATTGCCCCTTGCCTAAAGAGAGCTGCACGGCAACGGAAAGTTGCCCCTGGTTTGAATGGCGACTCATGGCAACAGAAAGTTGCCCCTTGTCTGGATAACGCCGCAACATTTTGTAAACAGCCCTCATTAGTGATGATCACGACCGAACTCTCGGACACGAAGAAGACGAAGATGGTTAAAACCAATATATGGACACAGTCACTTTGAAAGTACGTGGTGCTGGACTTCAGGATGAAGCTGCCTTCGTATCCCAAACATGGGAATCAAGGATGATTAAAACCATTAAATGGACTCAGTCGCTATGAAAGCGTTGGGGGCTGGACTTCAGGATGAAGTTGTCTACGTATCCTAAACATGGGAATCAAGCCTTACGTAGTTCCGGTTAAGGTACACTCGGGTATTAACCTTCACTTTTTTAGGCTCTAACTTTTGCCAAGGCGCCCCTTGCAGGTTTTCGACCTTGCGAGCTTTGCTCTTCTTTCCTTTTTCAATTCTTTTTTTTTTCTCTTTTTTTCCCTTTTTTTTCTACTTTTCTCTTTTCATTTCTTTTGCGTTTTTTTTTTCTTTTTTTTGTATTTTCTCTTGCTCTAACTTTTGCCTGGGTCGCCCTTCCGGGTTTTCGGCCCAGCGAGCCTCTCAAAGGGTAAAAGTGTAACAAGTCCATGCCAAATGGTTTTGAGATCCTGAAGTCATCTAAATCCAAGAAAATGACTGTTGTATTGATTTGCTGAAGGACCCATCTTCGGTTCTTTGAGCACATCGGACATTTTTGCCCCTAGTTGGAGGGGTGCTTCTGTTCTAGCTTCACAAGCTTCTTCTGATGAGATCTGATCTTCTTGATCTGACTTTGGTGTCTCTTGTTCGAGGGCTGCTTCCAATCTGGCCACACAGGCCTCTCTTGATGGTCGATCGTTGAACACTCCGAATTGTGGTTCGAGGTTTTAAAACAAGGGCTCAAGTCTTGAGGCTGAGAGCGATCCTAAGCTGTACAATCTCAAGAGCAATTCCACACAGGTCTTCGTAGGACCGCGCAAAACATTTTGTTTTTGAAAGTTTTTAAAGAAGCGACAAATCGCCCGCGCCGAAGATAGTGTGGAACCAGTCTAGATCAAGCCAGGGTCCTTCTCAGTACTCACGCTGACAAACATGATTTCAATCATTAAGGGCTTAGCACGCCTCTCTTTCTCTCAATTTGATCAAAGTTTTGCAAATCCCGAGGAATTCCTTCCCCTTTGTTTTCACCGTAGTGTTCAAAAAGGTTTTGAAAAACTTAGGCCAATGCAATGATTTTCAGGGCACAAAAGAGCAGGTGGAATGTACTACTATTCCATTCAAATCCTTTGGCCCAACTAGCTCAAAATAGCAGTAAGCACGGAAACATGATAGCCGTAGCTGTTTCATTCAGATTCCCTGGTTGCAACTGGCTCCACGGCAGAGACAGGCTTAAAAGAAAGCAAAAGAGTAATTACAAAACAAAAGGGTGTTCAAGGCAACAACCCTGAAATCACCTGACATTCTATACAATGGGACTGACTCGACGTGACAAGACAGACCCTTAAGCAAATAGACTGACTCAAAATAAAGAGACAGACTCAAAACAAGACCATCGAACTGACTCAACACCTAAGTCAGAAACCACAAAAGTTGGCATTCGCAGATGCTCAAAAGTGCGTGCCAGACGCCACATCCAAAATGCACCGAGCGCTGCCCGCAGGTGGTCCAACCCCTGATCAAAAACTTGCAGTATCCTTGAAGTCCAATAGCTTAGTAGTGACAGACTTTGCTAAGGTAGGTGGGAGGATGACCTCATTGTCGATCAAATCTTGCACTTCATGACGACGGCGGAAACAACCATCGGTGTTGTGGCCGGACTGTTGGTGGTACGCGCAGTACAAGGTAGCATCATGTGAGAGAGAGAGAGATTATTCAGGAGAGGCCGAGGCTCGAGGGGTTTAAGATGCCCCTTTTTAGCCAAAATTTGAAATGCCCTAGACAAAGGCATGTAGAGGGCGTGAAAGACTCTGCACCCTCGAGGCAGGTACTTCGAAGTCTGAGGGTTCTTGCTAGACGCACTAGCGAAAGGGTCGGCAGGCACTGCCTTGGCTTTCTGATCTTTTCCTGGTGCAGGGTTAGGAATGAAAGGAACTATCTTGGCATGACAGGGCCTATCCTGATTTTTTGCCTGGCTTGAACTGCCTTCGGTTGGAGTGGGGAAAGCATTATCCACAGCTTTAGTCATGACTGCGAACACTTGCTGCTTATTCATTCCCCCGGCTTTCAAAGCCTCGACTGCCCACAGCAGTTGTTCAACGGGATCAGCATCTGTTCCCACTTTATTCTTACCTCTAGCCTTAGCTTGATCGAGGGTTTGGGTTGCTATATCAGAGCAGAACCCGGTTGTTGTTGACATGTCATTGCTGTAACTTGAGATAACCTCAGGTTGGCTGAGCTCGATCACAATCCATCCCAGTAGCAGGGGCTCTTGTGGTACAAAATTCTTGGCATACGATGTGGTTGGTGGTGAAGCCGACATTCTATAGGTGAGATCAGCCATAGACCTCTAGAGGTCACCAATCATTCCCATTAACTCGAACGTGGTGGGCTCACGAGCCTGATACAACTGGGGGGTCCAGATCGGGTGTGCAGCAGGCGACCTGGGCAGATGCGGTACATCAACATTGGTCTCATCCTGCAAGATGATCCCTTACTCTAACGCGGCTGTCATAACCACAATTTCCTCTGAACTTTGGGTCATTATAAGTTCACTGAACTGAACGGTGACTGACGGATCAGATATTTGTCTTGCCTCAGCGAAGGAGAACACCATGTCTCTGAACCCAAATCTCTGAACTGAAAGGGAAAACAAGCAGTAGTTCAGTCCAAACGGAACAGACATGACTGAATAACTATACTCTACTACTGATCACTGTTCCCTAAAATCGCTGCCCCAAAAAACTGAACCTGATACCCGCAGATATAACCGATTCTCAAATTTTGATACTGATGCCCTTAGGCCTGATGCCCCAGACTTGCAAACTGGTATGTACGTTCCTGTAGAGATACACTCTAAAAGCACGTAACAGATAAGTGAGAGCCAAAACACCCCTATGTTAGGGTAGGGTTTCACTGTCCTATTTTGTCAGGAGCTAGGGCTTCACTACGCACGCAGCGGTTTTAAACAACCTATAATCGGGTAAGCAACCTGTCCTAGTTTGGAATGGTCACTACGGATTTCGAATATGCACTAGGTCAAATGGTCAAAAGGGGGCCCCAGTAAAAACCGGAGTTTGTGTTCCCATACTGGCAGAGCCCGCAACCGGTCAGCCTTATGGTCATGCCTTGACAAGGCAAGCCTCTGGCAAACCATTCAGGAATAGCAGATGGCCAATACGGTGTCCAAGGCGCACCAATGCACATGCAATGCAAAGAAACACATAAATGTAGTCAAAACAAGATATCATGAATTCGAGTCAAGCTCTCTAAAGTCCCCAGCAGAGTCGTCAGAAACTGTGGACGCGCCCTCGGGCTTTATGCCACCACAGTTCGGACTCCCTTTTTGTGTCACGGTTCTTAGTCTGAACCAAAGAGTCCAAATCCAGCAAATCGTTTTGAGAAAATAGATTTTTAGAAAAGAAGTGTCAAACATGGACTGCTTTGCCAGATACAGAGTCGCCACCTAAATATTTTTTAATGGGGGAATTTAGGAAACCCTGACTCGTTTGCCTAAGGCCACGTGTTCATCATTACCAAAGTTGCCTTGGCTCGGGAACTTGGGTACGATTGGGGAAGGTCAGCTATGAGCACCCCCTCTCACCCGATCCGAAGATCGGCCTCTACTAACCATGATATCCAATTTTGAAAACGTTATGTGTTCTTATTCTGGTTAATTAGCTAGAATTACTATGTGATGCGCACAGCAAAACAAGTATAGACTAGATCGCCTAATTTGGAACAAAGCATCGCATATCCGTTTGTTTGGAAAATGTTTTGAAATTTGTTACTCGCGACGGATTTTGATGAGTTCTTCCAACTCAAGCAATCCAACCTTCACCCACAAGCATTCAAGCAGTTCATATTACATAAGCATCTAGCCACATGGTAAGCATGCTGTCATGTTAACATTCACACTCGTACGAGATGCTAAAGCATAAAATACTTACAGTGTACTCCAAGCCAAAACAAAGAACTCGTTAGCAATCAATGTATGATCCAAGTCCATGTTTAGTGCCTAATGCAACGCATACAGAATGCAATTAGGATAGGCTCGTCTAATCCTAGGACGGCATGTGAAATGCAACCATTTGAGGCACATATTCAAGTTAGATTTGAAATACTATGCAGTTGGTATGATGTGCCGAGCCCGACGCATGCAATAATGATGAATGATGCACGCATGCATAGCATAAGGTATGCTAAATTAAATATGCCCTAGTACTAACCATCAAAGCAGGTAAGTAAAAGGGAGAAAGAAGTGGAGGTTGGAAGACATGCACACACACGCCCACACTTATTACAAATTTGCCCTCGCTCGGAGGGACCGAAAGAATAATACAGATTTAACTAACCTACAAGCTAATTAAATATTACAGACCAATTAAACAAGTTAAGAAAATTAACTAATCTAATAAAATAGTAAACAGCCTTGGGGAGAGGGCCCAATGCAATGCGTGCTCGGCTCCGCTCGGAAGTCGACTGCCATGCACAAGTTGCCTCTGTCCACACTGTTTTCCTTCTCTGATCATTGCAAAATTCCCAAGGTGCACTCTATGAACCCTATGGGATACCACCGGCCAAAGGAAATGATCACCGGCCACTGGTTAAGCTACCGGCCACCAATTGTTGGTCGGTCGGCACTAAAGATGGCCGGCCAGCCAAATCTTCCTGCAGAATCCGATTTTGACAGCAGTAGAGGGCAAAACAAGGCATGGCAATGCATTCCAAGCAAATGTGTTCACCAACACATCCCTTATCATGTTTATGACTCAAAGGGACATGGTTCTCGGTTCTTGGACCACCAATCGCGCATTTCGATGCGTGATGGCCGAAGAAACCAAGTTATGCACTTTGATTTCAAATGAAATGCACATAAACAAGCAAGGAGCTCAACCTCTGTCATACTCAATTCAAGAGGCTAAGCATGCATGTCAATGCAATGCAACCTAGACGTATGAGCTAGTATGCAACATGAGCAATGCGAACAAGCATACAAGGCATGTGACGATCATGCTAACCAATAAGTATGCCAAATACAATGGGGATGTTCAAGCATGCAAGCAAACATGTGACTTCATTCAATCATGCCACAACACATGGAGCAAACATGTTAGACAACCTAAACATGTGACAACACACATGTATGCAACAACACACAAGGTAAGCATGCAACAACATGCGAACTATGGACTTAAATTAATTTGGGCATCTCTATACTAAGCCCAAAACAGTGGCCAATATGCTCAAGAATGAAGGCAAAATGACATGCAAACATGCATGCACACAAGGACCAACACTTAGGCATATAGAAACAACTCTCAAGCACACTTAAGAGGATGCAAACATAGACAAATGGCATGCATTATAAGCTCTGAAAGTCATGTTAGAGAAGGTGCCAAACCAATCTACAATGCAAGCTAGGCATGCCACCAAGCCCAAGGACTTAAACCATGGCCATATGACATATGAAGCAAATGACCAAAATGAACTAAAATAGTCATAAATCATGCAAAAGTAAGCCCCAAAACCACTTAGATGGCATCTAAATGATCTAATCCTAGAGGCATACACAATGGCACAAACATGGAGCAAGAAACACCAACCTTTTAAAGCATGAAAGGGGCATCAAATGCAAGCATACGAGCATATCATGAGGACTGAAATGACATGACAAGTGGTTCCAAACCACTGAAGTGATGCAAGGATGGCATGCTAGAGGGGTCAATGCTTAAGGCATACAAGAGAGGTTACATGGTAGCTATACAAAGCAAAGCATGGACAACCCAAATGACCAAAAACAGACCTTTAGCATGCTAAAACAAGCATAAAAGCTTCACAAAGCTAAGCCAAAAGCATGCTAGAAACAAGGCTCAAAGCACAAGGCATGTTAAGGCAATTCATGGCATTACAAGACATGTATGCTAAGCAAGCATGGTGTACCTAAACCAACTCACAACAATGCTATATCATGGCGAGATAAGCATAAAAAATAGTTAAGACATGGCCAACATACACTTAAACAAGGTGCTCACTAATGAGGATTAAATGACCATTATTGAAGACAACAAGGAGAGGGGGTGGCCCTCTCCTTCTTAGGACCTTAAACCACCATCCTCACCACTGAAATCCCTTAAGATTTCAGTGGTGAGGAGGCCCAAACAAGGTGGTCCCGGAGCTCACCAAAATAGCACACAATGGGGGCCAAACAAGGCCTAAGAGGGGTCAAACAACCCCAAAGCTCAAAACACTCTTAAACAACTATTTAGAGCAGGCAAAAACAAGACTTTTATATGTTATATACAAAGTCTAAAAATAGTTTCAAGATAGGCAAAAAGGCTAAGCAAGAATGGGGAACAAAATGAGTAAGTTCTTACCCTTGTTGACCCTCTTCAAGAATGATGCTCCAACAGCTTCTTCAAGCTCAAAACCACCCAAAAACACCAAGAACAGCCCTTTGGTCCCTTTGCAACCGAGAGAAGGTGTAGGACTAGGTGTTTGTGTGCAATAGTAAGACTAAACACACACACAAGGCAAAAAGAGAGATATAGAGATGGAATAGATACAAACTCAAACCCTAATCTCAGAGCTCCTCTGAAAATTTTGTAACCCTAATGGAGGGAGAAGAGGCTCCCTCTTATAGACAATCCCTCTTGTAAAGCTTTCCAAACAAGTTAGTCAAGACGGAGATCCCTCCATACACGTGTATGGAGGGGAGCAAAGTGTATGCCAGCTAGCACAGCTGGTATAAAAATACCTGAAAAAGCAGATGAACAGTGGTCGGCCAGCCACAAATGCAATTTGACCAAAATATATGGCCGGTCGACCATCTAAAGTGTCGTTCGGCCAAAAATTTGGCCGATGGCAACAAAACACAGCCGGTGGCCTCAAGCTATGGCCGGTGGAGTGTGGGGATGGCCAACATGCCATTCCCTGCCCTCCAAAGCAAAAACACAAGTGTTTGGTGCAAAACCAGACACAAAACAGTCGAGTCGAGAGATCCTGAGGCAAGGCACGTAGCCGAGACCTCCGAGAACTCAAGACGAACACAAACAAGGATGATCACCGAGTGTTCAAGCGGTGACGTCCAAGTCTTGAGGACAGTGAAAAATGGGGTGTCTACGATTATGTAGCAGCTTTGATGATATATGTATGGTATAAGATAGATGATTTGATTTGATGAGTATTTATAATAAAAAATAAAAAAAGGGGGTTTGCCTTAATAATTTTTGTAATGTGTGAATATTCTTGAATAAAACCAGCATTGATTTCATGATTCTCAGATTTATGGAGAATATGGAGAAAAGCCCTAAATTTTGCAAAACCCTATCTATGGATTTTGGTGTTTAGGAGATAATTGGAAATAAATTGATGTTGCGTGGATGTGTTGAGGCATTTTGTGATGGGGTAAATTTAGGATTTTGTTGAATAGATATGTTATGTGACGTGTTTGGTACTCGCGTTGGGGAAATTTAAGTGTCCACTTGCCCGGTCGTGTGAGGACGACAAATTTGGAAATGTTTTGAGGTGTCCACTTGCCCAGTCGTGTGAGGATGAAAAATGTGGAAGAGCTGAGGTACCCACTGGCCATTCGTGTGAGGAAGGAAAAATGTGGACTTGGTTAATAAATGTAGGATTGTTTGGAAAGATTTTATATATATATATATACTCATGTGGATTTGTTTCAACTGAAAGTCTTGGGGCAATGTATTTTGGGTTACACATAATTATATCAAATGTTTATATACCTTATTAAATGTATTCTCTATTGGGCATTAGTTCATTCCTATCATTACAAACATTTCAGGTTTATGATAATGTGCCTGCACTCCGCTAAGAATTTGTGGGGATCTTGATGGAGCGCAAAATCTTATTTTTGGATGTTTTATGTGATTAAAGCCACCAGGCTTAAGTGTTTGGGATAGAAATTCCGCTTATATGTGTAATCAAAGCCCTTGCCTTGAAAGGTGTAAGCCTTCTTTTGGCATTTTGTTGTATCTCTTTTATTTCATGAACTGTAATGTATTATTATTATGATCATTAATGTTGTAAAGTAAAATATAACATCTATGAGAAGGATAAACACTAGACTTATGAAATGGTTGTCCTTTGATTAATTTTCTATAATCTTTTTTTATACTTTGAAATTAGAGTTTAATAAAGGATTAGTAATTATAACATGGTTAAACGATCAGAGCGTTTGAACTTGGTATCAGAGCTGGCCAGGTTTGAATACCTAGGCTCGTGGGAAGTGACGTTTGTCACTATAGGTTTATGAGCCTAGGATGGAATGCTTATGTGCCTTGTATGACACGTGTGCTTATATGACTATGTGGGTATGGGATTAAACTTGTAAGATGAAGTTTGTGCCTTTGAATTTCTTTGGAGTCTTGTTAGGAGGACACCTAATCAATGCCATTCTAACTCAAATTCTTTGAATGTTTGTGGGGGCAAATTGACATCTTAGGAGGATAATTCATATGCGCTTTATGTGATTATATGTTTATGTGGTTGTTTGAAACAAGTGGTGAGTTGAACCTTTTGTGGGGTTTATAGTGGGTTGAGAGTAATTTAGTAAGGCGTGAGGCATGAGGCGTTCTATGACTTTGTGGATAACATGGTTGGTTTGGAATGGCTGCCCTTGCGGCAAATTGATGCAATGGGCTTGTTTTGGGTCAACCTAATATAATGGTAAGGTATGGTATGGGGACGTATCCAAAAGAGGAGTATCCCTGTTAGTAACTGAGTTAGAAGTTTTAAGTTAACTTGGTTTCATCGTAGGTATATAGAGACTTAGGGTTATCAGTGTGTTGGACCTAGAATTGCCATTTAGCTTAGGCATAGACTTGTAGCTTAATTGTAGAAAATGATAGCGGAACTTGTAATATACGTTTAGGTGTTCCTTGAAATGAAGATGTTGATCTCCTATCTTATTTCTTTCGGTTGTGTGTTTGGCGGGTGGTGTGTTTTAAACATCTTACGTTATGTTTTCGGGAGTAGTGTGGAAACTTTTTTCCCCAAGTTATAAGATCCTAAATGTTGTGTCCGGGTGTTGGGGGTGTGTAACTCATTTCGGTTTGAGATAGGAGATGCTTTGGAGTAGTCGGTTGGGCATATAACCCATGGTTGGTGTTTTGATCCATAGGTAGTGTCGTTTAGTTATGTGTATGTTTGTAGGAATTGGGGATGGTGCATTGTGGCTTGAATGGTGGGGAGAACTAAATGCTCCTTTTTGTTATTCCTTGGGGTTAGGATAGTATGACTTTCTAAGGTTACAGGTGGTATGAGGATTTCTAAGTGATTGTTTAGTAAATGTTAGCAAACTAGTGTGTTGGCCATGGAAATGGTATTTTTGTTAGTTACTAGGGTAACGCATGTTGGTATAGTGGGTTGAATTGAGGTTTGACCTTATCGGGCACTGAGGGGTGTTTATTTGTGATAAGGTTGGGTGGCTACGTGGTAGCAACTGTTTTGCAGTAGGGTAAACCCTCATGTGTTGGCTTGGTGTGGTCGCATTCAAAGGAAATAATCGTGTGTACTTGGTTATTGTGGATCCGGTCTTGATTGTAAGAGGACTTGTGGAACGTAGCATTAAGTCTTATGTCGGAATAAACCACTTGGGGGTTAATAGTAAGGTGTGGTGTGTGGGATGATGTTTAGAGGGGGATTGGTCATGGGACTATTCCAGGGGGTTACCTTGGCTTTAGGCAATAGCATGTTTGACTTATTGGTATGTGGTTTAAAGTTGATAGTGTTGAGTCACATTTGTTGTGCGTATTTGTTTCTTATTGACCTTATGCGAAATCCATAGTGGTGGGATGGTTTCTTTTGAAGTTTTGGTGTGTGGAACTCCAAAGAGTATAGTAATGTTGTGTGGCGTGGGTTTGTGCAAGGAGTGAGTTGTTGTGACCCTATCGGTCCTCATGCGTGATATGAGATGTTTAATGGACAAGGGAATATATTTGAGTTGACCTGAGGGTGTGAGTTGTATGCTTCGACCCTTAGAAGTTCAGTTCGGATTCATGTGTGATGTGAGGATGTGTTTTCCGTATAGGCACATGGGTGGTGATTTGTTTGGGAACATGAGTGGTACGGCTTGGTCTAAGGAATCTAGTATGGGTTCAAAGAATGTAGTGTGTTGTACGAATATTGGCAGATGATTTTCCTTACATGGTGTGTTAGTATTGTTGTGGTGTTAGGAGACGGTGATAGGAAGCCACTTTAGGTCTTACCATAAGCCTAGAAACGAGGCGTGTGAATGAGAATTGCTTGCTTGGTGTGTCCCTCACGAGAGTGACGAATTATGTAATTTGTTGGATGATGAGGTAGTTAAAACCAAAAAAAAAAAAACAAAAAAACAAAACAAAAACAAAAACAAAAAAATTAATTAACCAGTAGTCGAGGGATTGTAATGGTAATTGTAAGGAAAGTGATTTCCTAAGTTTAACCTTATCGCTATTGTTTCGAATGGTCGTTGCTTGTAATATTGTGATTATGTTGTGGCATCACCATCATGGTAATGAGATTGTTGGTTGATGGTTGGGGGTTTCATTAGTTGAAGTGTTTCGAGAAAATAGTGAAGAATGAAATTTCCTATTTATTGTGATTTGGTTTTGTCAAAATTGAAATTTATTGTCGGGAAAGTGCTGAAGGGAAAAGGAGGAAAAGTTATGTAAAAATGTATCGAGCCATATGATATGTATAATTCTTAAACGTTTTCAAATATATATATATATATATATATGTATATATTTCTTCTATTGATGCTCGGTTTGAATCTAATTTTTTTATTTTTTTAATAAAAATTTTACACAAAAGAAGAGATTCTTTCTATTCTTGTAGTAAGGAATATTTTTGAAGGTGTTATTGACTGTTAAATATTTCAAAAACTCAATCGTGGAATATGTGGGCATTAGTTACCAGTCAGATTGTAAGTTCCTCAGAGTGGTTTGGCAAGTGTAGAGTCCCGTGTTAGCAGTTGTAAAGCTTGTGTAGAGTCCACCTTGAGTTAGTGGAACTCCAAGGGTTGGAGTAACGTGTTGGGAGCTCATCATTTTGCGTGTGCATTATGCCTCTTGTGAGTGGTAATTTACGTTAATGATTAAGATGGAATGGAATTTCAAGATGGTGAATTCTCTTGTGCTTTTGTTGTGTTAGTAGTACAGTAGTTATTTCTATTAATTGTTATGATAGAAATGTTGAATATGTATAAGTTATGGCATCACGGTAAGAGTGATGGGTGTTGTTGGGTGACAGTAGAGGTTCACCGATTGTTATGTTGAGTATAATTTGGAAAATGAATTTTTCTTGGTGTTATGGCCTTGGACGACTTTGTTAAGCGGAAATGTTGTGGATATGATCTAAATTGCACTAAGGGATTTCACTAAATAGTTTTGTTCAACTTAATTGTGGGTAATTATGTAGTTTGATTAACACTTTTGTTTCGGGAAATGTTTACAAAACTTTTGAGTTTTGCCTACCTTTGAGAAATGTTTTATATATGAGAGCATGATTTTCAAAGAATTAAGAAAATGAGGAAGTTTCTTTTAACAAGTTACATTGTTAATTTTTGTATCTTTCATGGGTAGGTTGTGTAGTAACTTTACTGAGGTTGCTAGTCATGAGTCTGTAAGTTTGGTTTTATGGGATAATTGGCGTTGTTGGGGACTTGTCATGCCGGAGTGTAGTCTTTTGACCGTGTTTTGTTGTAAGTCTTCTCCCTTTGTGAGAGTTGACCAAGAATTCTATTGTGAGGGTTTTCCTCCGTGTTCAAGTGTTGAGCACTCCATGGTGCTATGCGTGTTGTTGGTGGTTGAGACATGGTTGACGTCTTTAGGGGTGCGTGGGATTAGTGGTTATTGTTGTTATTCGTATCTCATAGACCTCAATGGGTTTTGTGGGTCAAAAAGGCATTTGTGATCTTTTCTTGAATTTTGTTGTTTAGGTGTCTTTGGGGCCTCGAGATGTTGAATCGAGATCTGGGGATTAAGTGTAAAATTCGGGTTTTTCAAAACTTACGATTTTGAAAATAAATTTTTAGCAGTAATTATTCCTTGTATATTAAATAGTCTAAATTGACTTTATCGAATTTTTCTACGAAGTATTAACCTCTTTATTTCAACGTCAAACTTAGAAATTTTAGTCGAAAAATTATTTTTGTACTAAAACAAAGGGAACCACTTTTTGATTTAATTGCATTTTGATTTTTTTGTATTTTTCTTTAAATCCAAATGGGGGATATTTCCTTATTTACATTCTAACATAAGTAAATGAAATATAAATGTAAGAGGCTAAATGAAAGTATTTACTTAAATGGTTATAAATAGAAATAGGATTGATTTGCTGAGAGTGTCTTCTTAGAGTCTGTGTCTGTGTGACAATCTATGTGTAGAGTGACCGCTCGAGTGATGGGTATTCCGCTTGAGTGGTGAAGGAGGTGTATCCAGTATCTTATTTTGCATATCAAAATACTGAGAGGTTGAGTTCACCGCTCAAGCAGTAATCGCTCGAGCAGTCTACGCAAATCAGCAAGCTTAAAAGCCGACTTATACCCATTTTTCTTTCACTTTTTCATCTCCTCTCTCTCACACACCCATTTCTAAAACCCTAGCCCCCAAAACACTTGATTTCTCTCATTTCTACCAAGAATCTACCTTAGATTCTTCAAGAGAGTTGAAGAACAAGCTTTGATCAAGATTTTTACCGATTGATTCGTGATTTTATTGAAGCATCAAGTTGGGTTTTCATCTTTTCATCATCACCTTTGAGGTAGGCATACTTTTAACCTTGTATATTTATATTTTGATTTGATTATGTGGTATTTTTCATGATATATGTATGGTATAAGATAGATGACTAGATTTAATGAGTATTTATGGGCGGGGAAGGTTTTGCCTCAATAATTTTTGTAATGTTCAAATATTCTTGAATAAAATCAACTTTGATTCCATGATTCTTGGATTGATGGAGAATATGGAGAAAAGCCCTAAACTAACTTTGAATCCATGATTCTTGGATTGATGGAGAATATGGAGAAAAGCCCTAAATTTTACAATAGCAACGGATTTTGGTGTTTAAGAGATAATTGAAAATAAATTGATATTGTATGGATGTTGTAGACACCCTATTTTGACCGTCCTTAAGACTTGGGTGCTTCATTCAAAACACCCGATAATGAAACGTTACGTTGTGCAATCTTTTGAATCTTTAGTAGAGGAATTCATATTCGAGCTCCTTATACCCCATTTTGACCAAAATGTTTTAGACCTTAAAAATACTCTTTTCAAATTTATTACCCGATCGTGGGTTTTGTGATCCAGTCGTGTGTCATTAGCGGCAGACAGTGTATCTAGCAGGATTTTGCAAGCTGTCTATTTTCTAAAGATATTTTTGACCAAAAGATCTCAAATTCTATAAATAGACCCTCTCCCTTCTGAATTAAGGGTTAGAAAAATTTTCCAAAGGCTTAAGAGATTATTGATAGCTTAGAACTACACTTGAACTTCAAAGCTTTTTCTTGACCTCATATCACCTTTTAGCTATACATACACGATACATACACTATTAAACCTTGTTCTTGAAGCTTTTTCCTAAAGTTTCAAACTATATTTCATATACTTGAGGGTGTTGGGATTGAAGTTTGATAACTAAGAAGCTACTTCTCTCTTTTCAAGAGGTAGAGCTATGCTTTCTTTTCATCTACTTCTCTTTTACCTTCTTCCTCTCTTTTTCTTGTTTTATACACTATTTTTGAGTTGTTTTGGGGATGAAATATGTGATTAAGGCTACAAAAAATGGATGGGTTGACCACCCTTCCTTAGGCTTGATTACTAATTGTTTACTATAGCTTTTCTTTACTTTTTTTTTTTTCTTGTTTTCTCTTAAGCTCTAGCACTGTTTATTATTATTATTATTATTATTATTATTATTATTATTATTATTATTATTATTATTATTATTATTATTATTATTATGGCTTGTTTAGTGTGTTATTTAATTATGCTATGATTATTATAGTTGCACTGTTGTAATATGATGGGTCGTTTCACACACCAAATATAAACACTAAACTATACCAAATTCTTTCAGAATAATGGCAAGTCCAGGTATCGATCCACAGGGACAATTATGAAATTAAACTAATTTAATTGCTAAATTCCTAAATTAATTTTGATTAAAAACATTGAGGGATATTATAATTAAACAAGAATTAAATGAAATTGAGTAATTAAATTGACAATTAAAATTAGGGTTTGAAATGCTGATTTTTGGAAAAAAATCCTAAGGCAAAGAATTCACCACTAACCACATAAATAAGACTTAACAATGGCCATCAATTGCAATCCAGATTGAAATACCCAATATTTCACAACTACAAGTTTGAAATATTGATCAAGAGGGTTGTTGCATTCAACGTACAGCCATGAATCATTTCGAGTATCACAAGGCGTTTGCTCTAAACTATGATAGCAACACGACTCGTCTCTCGTAGCATGACTCATCTCGTACTTTGAATACAAATACAAAGAAAACTAATGTATGGAAAGCATTAAACAATCACAGAGAGTAAAATACTTGAAGAGATGAAAAGAACAATTACTATAAACTTCTAAATCATCCATACATTTATTCAAACCGTTCACAATCAAAGCTTAAGAAAAATCCCTTTACATGGCTAGGGTTTTATCAAATCCCTAGAATTAGAAGACTGGCCACTCATGGAGGAGTGGGAAGAAGAAAAGGATGAGAAAGAAGCCTCCATGGAGGTTGTCCTTTAAGCTTGAGGAAAATCACTCTTTTCAAACCCTAGCCTCCATTTCTCTTCTAATAATTTTTTAACCCTTTTACTGCCCCTTTTGCTTCCTTTTATTCCTAGCTGAATAGACTAAAAATTTCATGAACGCAACCCTAGGTGGTCCACTCGAGCACCCATGTGGGCCGCTCGAGCGATGATGGGCCGCACATGCGGTGGGGCTTGGTCACAAATGCGGTGAGGTCACAGGCCGGGTTTTTTCGTTCCTCACACGGAGAATTTGCTTTTGTGCCCTTTTTGATTGAATTTGCGTGTTACCTACCAAATCTGTACAAATGCACAAAATACATTATCTTCACCCAATAAACAGTATTGAAAGACTAAAAATATAACTTGAGTGGCCTCAATGTGGTACCTTTCGGCCTACATCACATCCCCCAACTTACATTTTGTTAGTCCTCAAGCAAAAGAAAATAAATAAGAAAAGTAAAATAACTCTAAGCCACTTTCGTAGGGACCACAATTGCATTTAGCATATGCAACAAGCCTTTAAACCACAAGGTTACCCTAAGTGGACGAGTATAGTCTCATGAGGGTTTCCAGAAATGGTACCCACATACATCAACATATTCAAATCTGCCCAACAACAATTAATCACACTGCTCCACCTAACAATCAACTTATGTGCCACTACAGTGTGATATTAAGACATAATGATTCACTGAAGGCATAGTCGACAAGCATGAAGGAATCTATTGAGCCAAAACCACAATTTAGTTAATACAAAAGTAAAGTCCCCTGTACTTGTGAATGCTAGTAGACACATCATCAGTACCCTTGGTGTGAAGTGCAATCTCCATACTAGTTAACTGTCCACTATAATAGCCCAGTGTAACTCATAATAAACCCCAACATATACAGACAAGATTCAACTTTTGTAACCAGTATTCACAAAATTGTTTTATTTATTTATTTATTTATTTTTAATGAAAAAACTATGCAATGTCCTAATCCATTAAGCTTTCTAATCAACCCATGTAACAAGCATTGGGACAACGACTCCTAAACCAGACGGTTTTAGGGCACTAGGTGTGAAAACACCCCTACGGGCTTAATAACTCGAGCTAAAAAGACTATGAATCCAAACAAGTCATTTCCTTATTGTTCCTTAACTGTGCAACATCTAGGTCCCTTAAGCTTTCTAATTAACCCATATAGCAAGTATTGGGCCAATGACTCCTAAACTAGATAGTTTTAGGGCACTAGGTGTAGAGACACCCTTACAGTCTTAATAACTCGAGTAAAAGAGCCTACGAACCAAACAAGTCAAGTGTTTTTTTATTATATATTTTTTTATTTTGAGAATCAAGGCTAGTCATTTATTCTTTTCTGCCACACTAGCAATTATCAATGATGTACACCAAGGACTAGAATAGAGAGGTCACCGCTATGAAAGTGTGTCTATGTGAATCAAGGCATACTCATGACAAGTGTACTAATATTACAAACACAAACAACTGTCTTAGTGCAAACATCACATGCGAGTATTTACCCAATAAACCCTTTTCATACAAGTCCACTATGTTCCCCAATTAACATATGCTTATATCACTACCATACTGGCACAAAGTGAACATCAAGTGAAGTGGTGCAATCAAATGCAGCAAGTACAAACATGAATTGTTTTTATAAATACCCTTACCCCCCAACTGGAATACAACATTGTCCTCAATGTAAGCAACTGTAAAGGAGATAGTAAAATGAGAAAGATAGGATCTTACCAGACGGCATAGGTGCACATCCAGGGAGACAAGGGCGAACCAAATACTTACACACACTTTTTTTTTTTTTGGACTATACAGTATTAAAGGAAAAAAATTAAAATAAAACAAAACAAAAATAAATAAAGAAATAAAACAAAGAAAATAGAACGGGGATCACTGATTTAGATCCGGCGGTGGCAGAAAATGCTGCTCAAATAGGGCATGCATCAGTGTTCGAGTCTTGAACACCTCATCATGAATCCTAGTGCCAAGCTGATCAAACCGCTACTAGCTCAACTCCCGGTATACGTAGAAGTCAATTTACAGAGATGCAACTGACTGTTGATACCCATCAAAGGCCATCTGCGAGTGATCCCAATATGCTTGATAGTCTACCCAAAGATCAACCACAGATTGTTGAATAGTGGCTTGATTATCCAAAAGAGCCTGATATTGCGCTCGCGTTATACGGAATGGCAGTGCCGCTAGGGCTGGTGCGGCGGCAGGCTCTACCAAAACATCATTAAGATTGGCTGGGGCATTGGGGAGGAGTAGTGGAGGCGACAAGCGAGCAGTGGTTTGGCGCCAGTGGGTTTTACCATAAAGCGTTGACGACGGAAGCTGAATCTCATTGGGTGCAAGTGGGTATGTCTCTTGGCCTTTTATGAGTGTAGTGATGAGGTTGGTGAAACGGAGGGCCCATGTAGAACCGCCTCGGGTGTTGCACAACTTGACTTCATTAAGGATATGGAACATCTGGTTGAAGATCAAAATAGAGATGTCGACCCAAAACCCGAAGGCACGGAGGAAGTCCCCTCGTCGCTCTTCCGTGTGGCCTAGAGGGATGACATTCTTTTTCAGAACCACATCAAGCTGGATACTAGTCCTGTTGTTATCATCCTATCACCCCTCATAAAAATCAGTCATCAGTGCGAAGACTGTGAGTTCCTGAGTGAACTCCGAGAACTATTCTTCATTGATAGTGTCCATGAAATAGTGGAGAACCTCGGCAATGGAAGCTGGTGTGACCACTAACTCCACCCCGTCAACAATAGACAAAAGAGCTCTCGGGCCTCATCACTGGTGTACATCTTCGGATAAAAGACTTGCACAATGCGAGGATACGCCAGTTCAGTGATGGTGCAGATGCCCAGGAGGCCCCGGTCTTCAAGTTGTCGAACACTCCATGCAGTGGGTTGATACTGCTAGAACAAGTCCACATCAAATGATGTGTCACAGGCAATTGGTTTGTGGGCCCAGGTGTCAGTTAGTACATCCCTAGCGGCGATGTTAGCATTGCGAGGTCGTATGGGTGCTCGGCGGGATAATGTAGACATATCTACACAAAATAAAACAACCAACACAACCAAAAACATGAAACTATTATATCAGTACTCATCAAATATCGCATGCATACACAAATCTCTCAAAACCTCATTGTCATCACACCACCGAATTGCTTTTATTTCTATTTTTTTTTATTTTTTTTTTGAAAGGAAATCAAAATAAAATAAATAAATAACTTAAAGAAAAACAAGCAAACCAAAGTATGAAATAAAAGAAATAAATAATTAAGTTAGTAGAGGAAAAGAAAAGAAAAGAAATTAAAATAAAATAAAATAAATACAAATAAAAATTAAAATTAAAATTAAAAAAAAATACTAAGCAATTAAACTAACATTTAAATCACTAAATAAAAATAAAATAAAACTAGATCACTAACTAAACAATTAAAACAAAAATAAAAACAATCTACTAGCCAATTAAACTAACAAGAACCACTAACTAAACAATTAAATTGAAATTAAAGAAATAAGAACCACTAACTAAACAATTAAACTAAACAACTATATTATACAAAAAATAAACTACAACAAGCTAGATGATTATTATTACTATTATTACTACAAGTTTTTTTTTTTTTGGGAAATCTAACGCGCTACACGTGCACCGACGAGGGTCGCACGTGCGGCTTTTGCTCCCCAAATCCACTCTTTTTCACTTCTTTTTTTAAAAAAATTAGTTTTTATGTGAGGATGAAGATGAAGAACAATATGATGAACAAAGCTTAAAAATCACTATTAAACTACAAATGCACTAACATCATAAGTCAAAACTAAGAGATTTAAACAAAAAGTGGGTGATTACCTTGAGAAAAAATAGGGAGAAAAGAAAGGAAGAAGAAGATGTAGATCTGCCGGAAAAAATGGCCACCAAAAGATCGCTGGTCGGAAAATATGGTGATGCACTGGTGGAAGGTCGTGGTGAGTGAAAGAAGAAGGAAGAAGAAGTTGGTGATGGTAGGGGGTGGTGAGTTTGTGGGTTTGTGAGGTTGAGAGGTAGAGAGAGAAGAAGAAGATGATGAGAGGTAGAGAAAGAGTGTGCCGAGAGAAGATAGTGAAGGTGGGTCTATGGTTTGGCTTAAAGGTGTGTGTATATATTTATATTTTTTATAATAAAAATAAAATAAAATAAAATAACACAAATAAATAGCTAAACAAATAAAAAAAATGCACGATATATATATATATATATATATAAAGTAAGTAAATAAAAATAAATAAATAAATAAATAAAGTTGAAATTTATATATATATAATAAGTAAATAAAAATAAATAAATAAATAGAACTAGACAATTTTTTTTTTTTTTGAAGAAATATAAAATAAGTAAATAAATAAAATATGTAGGTTTTTTTATTATTTATTATTTTTAATTTTTTAATTTTTATTTTTATTTTTATTTGTATTTTTTTTATTTTTTTTTTTTGTGGACTACTCGTGTGCCCATGTGGGCCGCATGAGCGCTGATTTATGAGCTACTTGTGGGTCTGGGCCGCTCGTGCGGCCTGGGCCTCCGTTCATGCAGTGTAACTTTTTTTTTTTTTGGATTGGGCCGCACGAGCTCTAAATTTCGGACACTTCAGCGACTTAAATGGGCTGCTCCAACGGCGCTTGCGCAGAATGCTTTTGGGCTTGGGCGCTCGTGTGGCCTGGCCCACCGCTCGAGCGCCCAAGTAAGGTCTATCCGCTCGTGCGCCCATTTGGGCCGCACGTGCGGTCTAGTGCAATTTTTATTTTTTTTTTACCAAGGGCAACCCAAAACATGCCAAACCAAAATATTTCAACCATTTCTACCTTCATTTCACATCCGAAATAAATATGGCACTTTGAAAATATCGGAATGCTCAACACTGGTATAATCTTCACGTGAAAACCGCGGGTACCACTTTTCTCCCTAACAATATTTGTAACTCTCCCTATTCTCCAACAAGGTGACAGACTAGGTTGATTCGGTATCTAGAATCAAGGCGCATAAAACTAACTCGACCTATGGGGATGCCATACAGAGTTCAAGCCAAGGTGGTTTTAAAGCAATCTCCATACCCCTAGGTATTTGAACCAGACTCTAGCCTCAGAAATTCCAAACCTTTGCGTTCTAAGCTTTGCCATTCGAACTCTAGCTTCCACCGTCTAAGTTGGTCTCCTAGGAACTCACTACAAACACAGTTAGGTGGCCATACCAGACCGTCAGATGTCATTCGAGCACAACTAACACTAAAGGAATTAGACCTTTAGAGGATTTAAAGTCTCTTAGACGCAACGCAAGTACTATGGAAGATATATTGGGTCCGTCAAGTGGATGACCTCAATCATCTCCCTTTTTTCAACACCATCCACATAGTGTTTCAATCTTTAGCCATTGACCTTGAAGGTCGTACCATCTTGTGGATTTTTAATTTCAACCGCCCCATGCAGAAAGACTTCTATAACCTCATATGGGCCATCCCACCGA
Organism: Camellia sinensis; assembly: GCF_055761805.1. Classification (NCBI taxonomy): domain Eukaryota; kingdom Viridiplantae; phylum Streptophyta; class Magnoliopsida; order Ericales; family Theaceae; genus Camellia; species Camellia sinensis. Next base: position 115,509,292 of record NC_138963.1, read on the forward strand.
GACCAGAGTTTACCTGGGAACAACCGCAATTTAGCATTGAACAGCCAGACTTTTTGGTGAGGTTCGAAGGACTTATGAGAAATGTGCTTATCATGAAATGCCTTAGTCCTAGCCTTGTAAATTTTGGAGCTTCATATGCATTATTGCAAAGCTCCTCTAACTCATTAAGTTGGAGTTTCTTGTGGTCACCGGCTTTAGCCATATCAAAATTGAACTTTTTAATGACCCACAAAGCCCGGTGTTCTAACTCAACAGGGAGATGACACAATTTCCCAAACATAATCCTATACGGAGACATCCCGATGGGTGTCTTATATGTAGTGTGATAGGCCCAAAGTGCATCAACCAACCTAGTGGATCAATCTTTCTTATCGGGCCTTACAATTTTCTCGAGGATGTGTTTAATCTCTCTATTAGAAACCTCTACTTGACCACTAGTCTGGAGATGATAGGGAGTGCCAACTTTGTGAGTGATCATGTATTTGCGCACCAATGCCTCAAAGAATCGGTTGCAAAAATGTTTGTCACCATCACTAATTATGGCACATGGGAACCCAAAATGACAAAAAATGGTCTCATGGAGGAATTTAACCACAACCTTGTGATCATTCGTTCTGATGGCCACTGCCTCCACCCACTTGGAGACATAGTCCACAGCCACCAAAATGTATTCAAATCCAAAAGATGATGGAAAGGAATCCATGAAGTTGATGCCCCAAACATCAAAAATCTAGGGGTCATCGGCATCATATATCGCCGCGACATAGAGCCCATGCATTGACAACACTCGCAAGCTCTACAGAAATTATGGGCATCTTTGAAGATAGAGGGCCAGTAAAACCCATATTGTAAAATCTTGGCGGCCATTTTCTGCCCACTGAGATGGCCGCCACATGCATGAGAGTGACAAAAGGTGAGAATGCTATGAGTTTCACCCTCAGCCACACAATGCCGAATCACTTGATCCGAACAATACTTGAACAATTCTGGGTCTTCCCAGAAATAGTGCTTGACTTGTGAGAAAAATCGGTCTTTGTCTTGCTTAGACCAAGTTTTTGAAATTTGACAAACCGCCAAGTAATTCACTATGTGAGCAAAACACGGGAGGGTCACTTGTGATACCGCAAGAAGTTACTCGTTTGGAAATGAGTCATGCAAGGCTAAGGGATCACTCGTGTGCTCAATAAAGATTCGGGATAGATGATCCGCAACTACATTCTCGGATCCCTTATTGTCCCAGATTTCTAGGTCAAACTCCTGAAGGAGTAGAATCCACTGAATCAACCTAGGTTTGGTCTCTTTCTTTGATAGTAAATACCACAAAGTGACATGATCAATGAAGACTATGACCTTGGAACCTAGGAGATAAGACCCGAATTTATCTAGGGCAAAGACCATAGCTTGCAACTCTTTCTCGATGGTAGTGTAATCCAATTGTGCATCCGAGAGAGTGCGACTAGCATAGTATATAGCATAGGTTTCCCTATTGACCCTTTGGCCCAACACAGCCCCAGCAGCATAATCTGAGACATCGCACATGATCTCAAATTGGAATGACCAATCTGGTGATTTCATGATTTGGGCGGTAGTAAAGGCCGCTCGCAATGTTTCAAAGGCTTTAAGACATGGCTTATCAAAGACAAAAGGTGCATCCTTAGCAAGTAAACTAGACAAAGGACGGGATATTTTACTAAAATCTTAGATGAATCAACGGTAAAAACCTGGGTGCCCTAGGAAAGACCTAACTTGACGCACAGAATTGGGTGGGCAAAGGCCTGCAATAAGGTCAACCTTAGCTTTTTCAACCTCTATACCTCGAGGGAACACAATGTGTCCTAACACTATACCCTCACGAACCATAAAATGGCTCTTCTCCCAACTCAAAATTAGGTTTGTCTCCACACAACGAAAAAGGGCTTTAGTTAAGTTCTGGAGACATTCCTCAAAAGACAGCCCAAATACAAAGAAGTCATCCATGAAAACCTCTAAAAATTTCTCTACCATGTCAGAGAAAATGGCCATCATACACTGTTGAAAAGTCGTCGGTGCATTACATAGCCTAAAAGGCATGCGCCCATAGGCAAAAGTGCCAAAAGGGCAAGTGAATGTGGTCTTTTCCTGGTCAGGGGGGTACACCAGGACTTGATTACACTGCGAGTATCCATCAAGACACAATAAAAACCCTACCCCGCCAACCTTTCAAGAATTTGATCAATAAATGGTAATGGAAAATGGTCCTTTCTAGTCATGGAATTTAGTCTCCTATAATCAATGCACACTCGCCACCCAGTAGTGGTTCGTGTAGGGACCAACTCTCGTTGCTCATTCTCAACAACAGTGATGTCTGATTTCTTGGGCACCACTTGTGTGAAACTCACCCACTTACTATCCGAGATGGGGTATATAATACCCGCATCCAATAATTTTGACACCTCCTTTTTCACCACCTCTTTCATATTGGGATTCAGCCTGCGTTGCAGTTCATGAGAACGTTTGGTGTCCTCCTCTAAATGTATATAATGCATGCACATATAGGGATCTATCTCTCACAAATCAACCACCGACCACCCTATAGCATTCTGATGTGCCACTAGAACACTCATTAATTGACTCTCCTGCTCTGTAGTTAAGTCAGATGCAATGATGACAGATAAAGTATCCTTTGGCCCTAAAAATGCATACTTGAGTGTGGTCGGGAGTGGCTTCAACTCAAGTGTTGGTGGTGTGACTAGAAATGGTATGGCAGTCTCTCTAGACAAAGAAGGACTGGACTCAAACCGAGCTTTCCATGGAGGAAAATCCTATGTATAAGAAGAATTAAGTAAGGCATTCACCTTCTCAACTGATCCATCAATATCAAAATTCTCGAACCCAAAATGAGCTAGACAAGCCTCTAGAGGGTCCTCTACAAGAATGGAGAGTAAAGCCTCCTCCACAATTCCATCCACAACATCCACGAATAAGCACTCCTCTCTTTCATGGGGTTGTTGGGATACTTGGAAAACAATGAGTGTCACTTGCATATTCCCAAATAAAACTTCCATAACCCCAGTACGACAATTAATACATGTATTGGCCATAGCCAAAAAAGGTCAACCTAAGATTACCGGGATTGGTTTCCTAGAGCTTCCTACAAGTTGCATATCTAAAACCACAAAATCAATAGGAAAATAAAACCTATCGACCTTTACTAGCACATCCTCAATCATGCCACGTGGCACTTTGACGAACTGGTCAGCCAACTGGAGTGTAACAGTAGTGGGCTTCAACTCGCCAAGCCTGAATTCTTTGTACACAGAGTACGGCAACAAATTGACACTAGCCCCTAAATCTAACAAGGCCCTATCAATGAAATGGTCCCCTATAATAGGGGGTTGTAGACACCATATTTTTGACCGTCCTCAAGACTTGGACGTCACCGTTTGAACACCCGATGATCATCCATGTTTGTGTTCGTTCGGAGTTCCCGGAGGTCTCGGCTACGCGCCTTGCCTCAAGATCTCCGAACTCGACCGTTTAGTGTCTGGTTTTGCACCAAACACTTGCATTTTGCCTTGGAAGGGCAAGGAATGCCTTGTGAGGCATCCCCATATACCACCGGCCATGGCCAGAGGCCACCGGCTGGTTTTTGTTGCCACCGGCAATGTATATTGCCGGCCGGCACTGTTTAGTGCCGATCGACACTCTTTTTTGCCAAAATGGCATCTTTGGCCGGCCGACTACTGTGCATCTGCTTTTGCAGATATTTTAAGACAGCTGTCTTGCCTTTTGCTCCCCTCCATACACGTTTATGGAGGGATCTTCCTCTTTAGAAGCTTGTCTTGTAAGCTTTACAAGACAAAAGCCTCTATAAAGAGAGGTCTTCTCTCTTGGCTTAAGGGTTAGACACTTGAGATATTTTAGAGAGCTTAGACAGCCATTTTTAGGGTTCTTGAGTTCTAGGGTTAGAAACCATACACTTTCTATCTCTATATCTCTCTCTTGTGTGTGTTAAAGTGCATTTGTGTCTTACTATTGCACACAAACACATAGTGTTTCATCTTCACTTAGCTACTGAGGTTCTAAGAGGCTGGTTTTGAAGTTTTGGAGCTGTTTTCAACCTAGAAGGAGCTGTTGGAGCACCATTGTTGAAGGGGTCTTCAAGGGTAAGAAACTAGCCCCTTTATTCCCCAATCTTGCATTGTATTTCTACCTATCTTAAAATCGTTTTTGAGCTTAGTGTATAATACAAAAAAGTTCTGTTTTTTAGCCCTCTTGATTTTTTATTAAGAGTGTTTTGTGGTTTGAGGGTGTTTGACCCCTCTTAGGCCTTGAAAGGCCTCATTTTGTGCTATTTTGTGCAAGTTTCGAGACTTTGGTGTTTGGGCCTCTTCACCACTGAAATCTGGAGGGATTTCAGTGGTGAAGATGGTGCCTTGAAGTCTCCAAAAGGGGAGGGCCACCCCCTCCCCTTGTTGTCCTTGAAATGGACCGTTTTTGGCCTCTTGAGGGAGCATCATATTAGAGTATGTATTGATCATGCCTTGGCTGTTTTTCATGCTTAATATGTCATAACATACCTCTGTTTTTTTTTGGTTTTGGTACACCATGCATGCTTAGCATACCTACCATGTAATGCCTTATTATTGCCATAATATGCCTTAGGTTGTTAGCCTTTGTTCAAGCATGTTTTAGGCTTAGTCTTGTGAAGGTCTTGTGCACATTTTTCCATGTTTTAGGTCTGTCCATAGTTGTTTGGGTCGGATTTGGCATGCTTAGTATAGCCACTTTACATTCCGGCTTGTTGGCCTTAAGTGTGTGAATGTATAGCATGATATTTTTGCATTGATTTGGTGATTTGGAACCATCCACCATGTCATTTCAGTCCCATTTGCATGCCTATATGTTTGCCTCGGATGCCTCTTTGACGCTTTGAAAGCTTGTGTAGCATGTTCCATGTTTTGGCCATTGTGCATGCTTTGAAATTGAGCCACTTAGATGCCATCTAGGGGGCCCTGCTTTGTATAGTCTAGGTCTGTCTTGAACCTATCTTAAGCCCTCTTAGCCTTGCGAGGCTTGGTTGGCTTAGCCATGGTTCAAGTCCCCTTGACTTGCTTCAAGTACTTGGACCATTTGCATGCTAATGTTTAGCCTATCTTGTTGCTTGGTTTGACACCATCTTAACATGATTTTCAATGCTTACTTTGCATGCCACTAGTCCACATTATGCCTCTTTCAAGTGTGCTTGAGAGTTGTCTCACTTGTCCCTAAGCATTGGCCCTTTAACATGTGCATGTGTGTATGTGTTTTGGTCCTTTATTTTGGTCACTTTGGCCACTGTTTTGGGCCTTATTAGAGCTGCCTAAATCATGTATAAGTCCATCTTTTCATCCATTTGCATTGCCTCATGTTTGCTTGTATGCTTGCATAAGTGTTTTGCCATGCCATGTTGCATCCTTAGCTTGCATGCCTAGGTTGCATTGCATCTTGCATGCATGCCTTGTTCCTTGACTTGGTGATAGGAATTGGGCCTTGGTTTGTTTGTTTGGTCTGCATTTCATTTGACATGAAAATTGCACACTTGATTCTTTGGGCCATCATGCATGGAAATGCGTGATTGGTGGTCCGAGAATCGAGACACATGTCCGCTTGAGTCACAAACATGATAGGGGACATGATTGGTGCATATATGCCTTGAATTGTACTGCCATGCTTTGCCTTGCCCTCTGTTGCTGTCAATTGCAGATTCTGCAGGAACACTCTGCTGACCGGCAGTGGTAAGTGCCGACCGGCAATCCTTTCTCTGCCGATAGCCTCACCAATGGCCGGTGGTCATATGCTACTGCCGGTGGCAATTCCATTTAGTTGGTGGTGTCCCCCAATGTCCAAGGAAGAAATCCTGAGGTTTTGACAGCCTCCAGAGGAGTAAAGGAAGGAAAACAGAGGCAGCCTATGCATGGCGGCGCATTTTCGAGCAAGACCGTACATGCACTGCATCTGGCTCTCCTCCCGAGGCGGTTTACTGCTTTTCCTAGATTAGTTAATTTACTTAGCTGATTAGGCAATTTGTAATATTTAATTAGCTTGCGTAGTTAATTAATTTGTATTATTTATTTGGTCCCTCCGAGCGAGGGCAAATCTGTAATAAGTGTGTGTGAGTGGTGTGTATGTCTTCCAATCCCCACTTCTTTCTTCCCTTTTACTTACCCGCTTTGACGGTTAGTATTAGGGCACGTTTGATTTAGCATACCTCATGCTATGCATGTGTGCATTGATGCATTTGTATTGCATGCATTAGGCTCGGTACATCACGCTAACTGCATTTGTACTTCAATTCAAAAATTGAATATGTGATAGTTGATCGCATTTCACATACCATGCTTAGGTTAGCCGGGCCTACTTCGATTGCATCCTGTCTGTGTTGCATTAGGCAATTTAACATGAACTAGGACATTCATGCTTGCTAACTAGTTTATTGTTTTGGCACGGAGTACGATGTAAGTATTTATGCTTTAGCATCCCGCATGCGTGTGAGTGTTGCCATGACAGTATGCTTGCCATGCGGCTAAATGCTTATGTGATAAACTGTTTGAATGCCTATGGGTGAAGGTTGGGTTGCTTGAGTTGGAAAAACTCGTTGAAATCCGTATTTTAGCCTACTTGCGGTAGCAAATCCAAAACATTTTCCGAAACAAACGGATATGCAATGCTTATTTCCAAATTAGGCAATCTAGTCTATACTTGTTTGCTGCGTGCATAACATAGTAATTCTAGGCTAATAACTGGAATAAGAACACATAACGTTTTCAAAATTAGATATCACGGTTAGTAGATGCAGATCTTCGGATCGGGCGAGAGGGGGTGCTCATAGCTGACCTTCCCCAATCGTACCCAAGCTCCCGAGCCGAGACAACTCCGGTGATGACGGACATGTGGCCTTCGGCACCGAGTCAGGGTTTCCTAAATTTCCCCATTAAAAAATATTTAGGTGGCGACTTTGTATCTGGCAAAGCAGTCCATGTTTGGCACTACTTTTCAAAAAATCAGTTTCTCAAAACGATTTGCCGGATTTGGACTCTTTGGTTCAGATTAAGAACCATGACACAAATCGAGAGTCCGAACTGTAGTAGCAAGGGCCCCCCACGCGGGCGCGTCTACAGTTTCTGGCGACTCCGCTGGGGATTTTTAGAGAGCTTGACTCGAACTCATGATATCCTGTTTTGATTTCATTTATGTGTTTCTTTGCATTGCATGTGCATTGGTGCGCCTAGAACACCGTGTTTGCCATCTGCCATTCCTGAACGGTTTGCCGGAGGCTTGTCTTGTCAAGGCATGACCATAAGGCTGACCAGCTATGGGCTCTGATAGTATGGGAACACAAACCCCGGTTCTACCGGGGCACCCTTTTTGACCATTCGACCTAGTGCATATTGAAATCCATAGTGACCATTCCAAACTAGGATAGGTTGCTCAACCGATGTTAGGTTGTTTGAAACCACTGTGTGCGCAGTGAAACCCAAGTTCCTGACAAAATAGGACAGGGAAACCCTACCCCAACATAGGGGTGTTTTGGCTCTCTCTTACTTGCTATGTGCTTTTAGAGTGTATCTCTACAGGAACGCATATACCAGTTTGCAAGTTTGAGGATCAGGCCCAAGGGCACCAGTATCAGTGTTGTTGAGAATCAGTTATCTGCGGGTATCCGGATTTAGTTTTGGGGACAGTAATTCTGGGGAACAGTGATCAATAGTGGAGTACAGTTGTTCGGCTACACCTGTGTTTGATCCGTTTGGGGCTGAAATGCTGTTTGTTTTTCCTTTCAGTTCAAAGGGTCGGAGAGTTGATACAGAATAAGCCAGCGTTCCCCCTTGCCAAGGCAGGACTTATGACAACGCAGAATTCAGAAGAGTTCATGGCTATGACGACTGCATTAGATCAAGGGATCACTCCACAGAGTGAGGCCAACATTGATATATCGCATCCACCCAGATCGCCTGTTGTACACCCGGTCTGGGCCCCCCAGTTGTATCAGGCTCGTGAGCCCACCACCTTTGAACTAATAGGGATGATAGGTGATCTCCAGAGGTCCGTGGCGTATCTCGACTACGGAATGTCAGCTTCACCTCCAGCCGCGCCATATGCCGGGAGTTTTGTACCCCAGGAGCCCCCGCTGTTGGGGCGAATTGTGATTGAACTTAGCCAACCGAAGATGGCCTCCAGCTATGGTAATGACATGCCAACGTCGACCCAAGCCCTCGATCAGGTTGACGCCAGAGGAAAAGGCAAAATGAAGGCAAACGCCGATCCTATTGAACAACTGCTGTGGGCAGTCGAGGCTTTGAAAGCCGGGGGGATGAACAAGCAACAGATATCCGCAATTGTGGCAAAAACTGTGGAGGATACTTTTCCCACTCCGCCTGAGGGGAGTTCAAGTCAGTCAGAAAATCGGGTTGGGCCCCGTCATGCCAGAACAGTTTCTTCTATTCCCGCCCCTGCACCTGGGAAAGATCAGAAAGCTAAGGTGGCGCCTGCCGACCCTTTCGCCTGTGCGGCTAGTAAGAACACTCAGACTTCAAAATACTTGCCCCGAGGGCACAGGGCCTTTCATGCTCTCTACATGCCTCTGTCGAAGGCACTTCAGATCCTTGCCGAGAGGGGACATCTTAAACCCTTGGAGCCTCGGCCAATCCAGAAGAATCTCCCTGCCACGCATGATGCTGCTCAGTACTGCGCGTACCACCAGCAGACAGGCCATCCAACCGACAATTGTTCTCGCCTCCGTCATGAGGTGCAAGATTTGATTGACAACGAGGTTATCCTCCCGCCCACCTCAACCAAGTCCGTTACCACCCAGTTATTGGATTTTGAGGACACAGATGCTGCAAGTATGTAAAGTGAACCGCCTGCAGGCGGCATTCGATATATTTTGGATGTAGCGTCTGGCACGCATTTTTGAGCATCGGTGAAATCGAGTTTTGTAAATTCTGGCTTGGGTATCGAGTCAGTCTTTTGTTTTTTGAGTCTGTCTCTTTGTTTTGAGTTAGTCTTTTTGCTTAAGGGTCTGTCTTGTTGTATTGAGTCAGTCCCCTTTGTATAGAATACCAGGTGATTCTGGGGTTGTTGTCCCGAACACCGTTTTGTCTTGTAATTACCTGTTTTTGGTTTTTGAGTCTGTTTCCGCCGAGGGGCCAGTTACACCAACAAATCTGAATGAAACAGCTGTTGCTATTTCACTTTCGTGCCTGCTTTCAGTATAAGTGCCAGAGGACTTGAATGGACCGACAATACGTCTCGCCTACTCTCCTGTGCGCCAAACTCATTGCATTAGCCTAAGTTTTTCAAAAACCCCTTTTGAACACTGCAGTGATAAAAACGAAGAGGAAGGAATTCCTCGGGTTTTGCAAAATTTTGATCAATTGAGAGAAAGAGAAGCATGCTAAGCCTTTTAATGAATGAAATCATGCTTGTCGGCATGAGTACTGGGAAGGACCCTGGCTTGATCCAGATTGGTTCCACACTATCTTCGGCGCGAACGAGTCGTCGCTTTCTTAAAAACTTTCAAAAACAAATGTTTTACACGGCCCTGTGAAGACCTGTGTGGAACCGCTCTTGAGATTGTGCAGCCTAGGATCGCTATCAACCTCAAGATTCAACCCGTCCGTTTCGAACCTTGAACCCGTTCAGCAAGTTCAATGGTCAAACGTCATGCAAGGTCTATATTGCCAATTTTGAAGCAGCCCTCGGGCAAGAGGCACCAAAGCCAAATCAGAAGGAGTAGAGCTTGCCGGAAGAAGCTTGTGGAGCAACCGGGATGGATTCTCCTGCAAAACATCGCAACAGCCATTCTCCTAGATACAGAGAGGCTTTAACTTCAGAAACCATTTGGCATGGACTTGCTACACTTTTACCCTTTGAGAGGCTCGCTGGGCCGAAAACTCGGAAGGGCGACCCAGGCAAAAGTTAGAGCAAGAGAAAAATACAAAAAATACAAAAAAAGAAAAGAGCAAAAAAAAATACAGAAAAAAAAAGAAAAGAAAAGAAAAGAAAAGAAAAAAATACAAAAAAAGAAAAGAAAAATAAATAAAAAGAAAGAAAATGAAAAGAAGCTCGCAAGGTCGAAAACCAGCATCGGGCGCCTTGGCAAAAGTTAGAGCCTGAAAAGTGAAGGTTAAAATACCCGAGTGTACCTTAACCCGAACTACGTAAGGCTTGATTCCCATGTTTGGGATACGTAGGCAACTTCATTCTGAAGTCCAGCCCCCAACGCTTTCATAGCGTCTCGGTCCATGCAATGGTTTTGATTTCATCCAAAAGTCTAGTCGCCAACACCTTTCAAGGTGATTGTGTCCATATATCTGTTATGACCGTCTTCGTCATCTCTGCGTCCAAGAGTTCGACCATCACCGATGAAGACTGTCTGCGGACTGCTGCGGCATCATCCAAACAAGGGGCAACTTTCCGTTGCCACCAGTCGTCGCAAGACGCCGTTCAAACCAGGGGCAACTTTCCGTTGCCATCCACCCCGCTTTAAGCCAGGGGCAATTTTCCATTGCCTCCGATCCAAGGTTGCGTATCTCAAAGGGTAAGTTCTATGCTCGTTGAGCATCAACCGTTTGCAAAAATAGTTTTTGAAAATTTTTACTGAGGTTGACTATTTTCTCGAAAACTATTTCGTTCTCCAAAACTGGACCTTTTTCTTGGACCCCAAAAGGAAAATTTTCAGTGCTTACAGCCTGACTTGCATGGCTTTCAAATCAAAAATCGAACAAGTAGGTTAATCTGACTCTCATCTTGATCAAAACTATTTTAGTAGAAAGCAAAAGCAAAAAATGGTCAAAATGATGAACTAGTGGCACAGTTGAGTCAGGCGTTCTGTCTTTCCCCCATCGTCAACGTACTTGCCAGGAGGGCACTTTACCCACCAGAAGAAATAGCTGTGAGCTAACGGCATCGGGCATGAACCCGTAACTTCCTATTCATTCATTAATCACCTTGGGGAGGGACGAAAAATGAGAGAATAAAGAATAAAGAGGTTTAAGTTGAGAGAAAAGTAAGAAAAAAGGTTTTGAGAGAAAAACCGAGCCTGAGGGCCGAGTGATGTGAGAGTCACAGATCAGAAAGGGTAGGAAACAATACCTAGAGAAATTGGCTCCTCGTGATCTGAGGTCCTCCATCGTCGTTAACGCGCCTGTGTGTCGTGTCTTTTGTTTTGTTTACTTCAACCTTTGTTTTAGGTCTCTTCCGAGCGTGTCTCGTTGTGGTTAGGTCGTGTACCTCTTTGTTTGAGTCCTCCCTGCTGTGTTCAGTTGTAGGCTCGATAACCCGGTTAAGAAAACCCCTTTTCCGAAAGTTAATCGTTTATGCTCAGAATGTTGTGCCATTCTCTATATTCGATTGTGTTTCAACTCCAGTTGGTTTCACCTCCGTAGTCCGTCTTGTCAGATTGGGCTGTTTGTTCGGGATGTGCTATGTGTAGAATGAACCGAATGTTGTGTTACGGGCTGTATGCAGATTAATCCCCAACAAAGTGAGGGCTGTGTGTCCAGAATCAGGCAGTGGGTTGCTTGGGTTATTTTGCTGTTGGTTGTTTAGTTATCTGATTATTGCAGTGCAAGTGTTCAATTTTCAGACAACCAATCAATTTCATTTACATTGAGGTGTAATATGGTGTGATGCGATGCAAAGTTTGAAATGTAAAGATATACAGATGTAAACACTTTTTCAGATAAAAAGCCTGTTTCATTTCATCATCTTTTCAAATGTACAAGTTTTGGAAACAAAAATCTGCCTGCGGCAGTACAAGGTAATCTAACTACCAACAAAAGAGAAAAGTACAAGAAAGAAAAATAACAAAAATCTGTATCCATGACGAGCACTCTGGGGGCCATCAGTCTATCCTAGTCCTCTTCCTGGACGAGGGTCCAGGAGCATCATCAGCATCGTCGTCAGAGCCCGAGCTAGTGCCGCCTCCGGTCTCCTACTCTGATGACTCTGACTCCGCCTCTGCCTCCACCTCTGACTCCTCGTCATCATCATCATCAGGGACTGGAGCTCGCGAGCTGCTCCCGACATGAGTGCGCCCCGCCTTGGTGCGGGGGAATGCTTTGCCCTCCTCATCTCTCCCTCGGGCAGGGACGGAAGGTCCAGCTGGAGCACCTCCTGCCATCAGAATCTGGAAAGGAGGCTGAAAAAGTACATAAAAAGGGAAATGCATTAGTATACTGTGGACAGTTTAACAGTGCAAAATGCAGTGTATGAGTACAGTGTGAGAATGTTGTGAGCAGTTTATCAGTGCAGAATGCAGTGTATGAGTACAGTGTGTGGATGCCATGGGCAGTTTATCAGTGCAGAATGCAGTACATGAGTGCAGTGTATGAATGTCGTGAGCAGTTTATCAGTGCAGAGTACAGTGCTGAATGCAGTGTATGCAGTGTATCAGATGCTGTGAGATCAGTGTATCAGGTGTTGTGTCGTGCATCAGATTACGTGAATCAGCTTGTGAGTGGTTTGAGGCCGTGATCAGAAGAACATACCGGAATGCTGTAGAGGGCCAGAAGATCAAAAGTCCGCTGAAGCATCCCCATCATGGAGGCGTTCATCTCCAATGACTGCCGGGTATACCCAGAAGAAGCCTGCAAAAGTATCAGATGCATCAATATTCTGTGGAATATCAAATAAACTGAAATGAAATGACTATACAAAAATGCAGTAATACATACCGGAGGCAAGTCGGGGACACCGACAAACTCATGATCAGCCGGCGGAGGGGCGAAGGGGATCTGATAGGTCGCCCCGCCCTGCCCCCGGAAAGTCAGTACAGCAGGCAGGGCGGGCCAGCCAGCCCCCCGTCCTCCTTGAACTCCGCCCCTCCCCCGAACTCGAGCCCTCCTCGAAGCTCCTGCCCCAGCTCCCGCTCCTGCCCCAACTGCTGGCGCCACGGGCCTGGCTCCCTCCGCTCGACGGCCGCCGCTCAGAGGTCGCATAAGGTACGTCTGCACGTACTCTCGGTAGTCGCCGATGCCTCTAAAGCGGGTCTCCTCCCAGCCGATAGTGTAATCGGCCATCTGCTCGGTGGTGAGCCTCTCGGTCTCCCTCATGTCCGCAGGAGGGTGAACCGGGACTATCTGCTCCGGTAACCCTAGGGTCTGGCGTAGGAAACACTCACCCAGGTACCAAGCCCGACAGACCGGGCCCTCCAATAAGATCCGAAAACGCGAGGTCTCCTCAGCACCGGCAAACCGGTCCCGCATCGTCGCCAGCAATGGAGCCCACGGCTGCCAAGTGATCTGAAAATAACATACAGTCTGTTATCTACTGTTTTTGAAATATGCAGTGGAAAGGCGAAGCTTAAATGAACTGCAAGTAAAACATACCTCGGCGGGGGTAATGGTGTCGAAGTATCGGCGGAAAAAGCCGAATGTCTCTCGCGGTCGCCGGGTGCATCTCTCGTCAAAGCGACGCGAAAACGGGACAACCAGAGGAGTCTCCGTGACTGGTACGGGAGCAATCCTAGGAAAGTAGGCGTAAACCCACAACTGCAAGGTAAATACCAGTGCATTTATCAGATAAAGCAGAATATAGAGATAAAGCAGAAATGGCAGAGCCGTGTGTTGTGCAGTGTATTGTGTACAGAGTGTGCAGTGTGAGCAGTGTACAGTCAGTGTAAAGCAATGTATGTGTGTGCCGTGTGTACAGTATACAGCAAGTATAAAGCAGACTACAGTGTGTGCAGTGTACAGAGTACAGAAAATATAGGGCAGAAATGAAAAGCGGAGAAGAAGTGTACCTCCCACACCCGCCAATAGCCTCCGAGCAACTGTCGGCTGCCGCGGGAAACTGAGCTCATGTACTCGTAGAGAGTGGCCAGAGCGGCGCCACCCCAATCATAATGCAGGATGTCTCGGACATCCACCAGTGCGCTGAGAAGGCAGAGAGGCACGGTGTTCGCCCGGTCGGCGAAGATGGTCGTCCCGAACAAGAACATGAGGAAGCCGCGTGCGTACCTCTCCACGGCCTCCGGGGTCATCGGGGCTGCATCAACAAGAGTGGGCTGCACCTTGAACTGCACCTCGAACCAGGAATACTGGACAAAGCCTGGACGAGCTAGAGGTGGCACCTCACCTAGCAGATGGACCTGAGCGGCTGTCCACTCATCCATGTCGATATCAAAGGGGATCGGATCACCCCCTACCCCGATGCCTGTGAGCATCGAGAAATCGTAAGGGGTCATCGTCATGTCCCCTGCTGTGGAGAAGTGAACTGAATCAGTGGTGTCCCACCACCTCTCCGCCAGAGCAGCGAGGAGAGGTCTGCATGTGGTAAGCCTGGAGAGTCCTCGGCAGAAGGCGCCGAAGCCCGCCTGGTCCACTATGCGACGGACCGCGTCAGGAAGCTCGTCGTACCACTCCCGAGCGCCAGTGTTCCCATACCCGCGGATGGTATGGGAATCCTCCTGTAAACGGAAAATAACAATTGCAAGGCAATATTCAAAATGTAGTTTTAAGAAGCATACAGATGTAGCATGCGTGCAAGTTTAACAGATTCAGACAAATACCGGGTGCCGGTGTGCTTACAGTGAACTACAGCGTGTGATGCGTCAACATGTTTGGGTGGTTCAGGGCAGATACAGCATGCGTGCAAATTTGACAAATTGAAACAAATACCGGATGCCGGTGTGCTTACAGTGAACTACAGCGTGTGATCCGTCAGTGTATTAGGGTGGTTCAGGGCAGATATAGCATGCGTGCAAGTTTGACAGATTTCGAACAGATGCCGGGTGCCGGTGTGCTTACAGTGAAATACGTGTGATGCGTCAACGTGTTCGGGTGGTTCAGTACAGTATAGCATGTGTGCATAGTTTGACAGATTCAAGCAAATGCTGGGTACCAGTGTGCATGCAGTTGAAATACAGTGTGTTTGGATAATTCAGGGCTAGTGCAGTGTGTGCATGTGTCAGTTTCAAGCAGATATCAGTTGTATGTATGTTTACGATCAACTACAGCATATAAGGCATCTGAGCTAAAGCAGTTAAAGACTACAACTAGCTACGGCAGTTTTGTATCCTACATTGCAGAAGGTAAAGCAGAAGAAAGAGAGTTACCTCGGAAGCACCGAAGGACAGGTGGGAGGTCGGCTCACGCAGTAATAGCTCGGGTGGTACGTGCCTCTCGAAGCTTCGAAACTGGTGGAGTCCGTCAGGGGGCAGAACATGAATCGCCGGCCGGTAGGTCGCCGGGTCGAACGGGCGCTCACTCAAAGGTAGGAGCTCGACCCCGGGATCCATCTCGTGATCCGGGGGAGTCCCGCCCTGTGGAATATCGTCCGCCATGTCGAGAACGATGAGAAAATAGCCGGAGGAAGGAAAACCGGACCGGAATGTGAAAAGTCAACCGAAGAGTCAACTCCCGAGAAGGTCGAGAATGGCCGAAAAGGTCGGGATGTGAAAATGGTACGGAAATCAAGAGGGAAGCGAGGGGAACAAACCCCGAAAATGTGGGAACGGCAAACGAGGCTCCGAAACAAAGTTTTGTTCGGTTGAAAATGTTCGAAACGCGAAGAAAATCGCGAATCCGACGATGAAATGGGTGTAGAACGCGAAGAAACGGGCGAAAGAGGAGAGAAAAATGCTCTAGAGAGAGAGTGTGTGAGTTTTCGGCGGAAGGGAAAGTAAGAAATAGGGTTTGGAAACCCTATTTTAAAACACCCGAGGTGAAATGCCGAATCTGCCCCGACTCAGCAACTTTTTGCCGGTTGGCAATATTTTGTGCCGGCCGGCAGTATATCGTGCCGATGGAGTTATTTTGCAGCCGATGGATAGCCGGTGGCCTCCCCTCCCAGCCGGTGGTGTTCCCACAACCTTGTTTAGGCCATATGAGAAGTTTTTGGTCTTCATAGCTCAAGAAAGTGTAAGAAAGTGTATCTCCGACGCTCAACCGGCCTCCGTTTTGACCTCGGACCGCGTCTTCTGTGCGTAGCACTCTAACTCATGCCATGATTGTATCCTTTGGTATCCTTTTTGCCTCTTACGAGATCCAAAAGTTGCCCCGTATGCGTTGCACGCGTTCATCGCACTATCTCGATGCATTACACCGCGCTATTACGCGCCTCACAGTTGCATTGTTATGCATACTACATGCGTTGTAACACGCACCCCTTGCATTGTCATGCACATCTCTCATGCATTGTCATTGCATTTTTATGACAAGCATTGTCATGCATTTCAAAACATACGTTGCCTTGCGCATCGTTCGCGTTGTCGTGCGTTCCCTTACCATGCATTCCGAAACATGTGCGTTGTCACGCATTTAAGTCCATTTACATTTTACATTCCGTGTGGCATGCGTGTCACACTTAGCATCGTTTTACATTCCGTGTGGCATGCGTGTCACACTTAGCAACATTTTACATTCCGTGTGGCATACGTGTCACACTTAGCATCATTTCACATTCCGCGTGGCATGCGTGTCACACTTAGCATCATTCTACATTCCGTATGGCATGCGTGTCACACTTGGCATCATTTTACATTCCGTGTGGCATGCGTGTCACACTTGGCATCATTTTACATTCCGTGTGGCATACGTGTCGCACTGAGCATCATTTTGCATCATATGAGGCACGCGTGCCTCGTTTGCTTCATTCTGCATCTTGTGAGGCATGCGTGTCTCATTTGTATCATTTGGCATCCTACGCGGCATGCGTGCCTCATCCCCATTTGCGTCGACACGTGTGCCCCACTTGCATCGGCATGCGTGCCTCATCCTCATTTGCATCGCACGTGTGCCTCATTTGCATCGGCACGTGTGCCTCATTTTCATCGGCATGCGTGCCTCATTCCCATTTGCGTCGGCAAGCGTGCCCCATTTGCATTGGCATGCGTGCCTCATTTCCATCGGCATGCGTGCCTCATTTGCATCGGCATGTGTGCCTCATTTACATCGGCATGCGTGCCTCATTTGCATTGGCATGCATGCCTCATTTGCATTGCCTTACATTCCTTGCGACCTGCATTGTCTTGCATCCACTTTGCACTGTTATGCATACCAATTTCATTACTTGCGTAGACCGCATGTTAATTACATTACCTACGTAGACCGCATGTTTGTAATCCATTTCATTACTTGCGTAGAGCGCATGTTACTTACATTACCTGCGTAGACCGCATGTTTGTAATCAATTTCATTACTTGCGTAGACCGCATGTTAATTACATTACCTGCGTAGACCGCATGTTTGTAATCATTTCATTACTTGCGTAGACCGCATGTTAATATCACTACCTGCGTAGACCGCATGTTTGTAATCATTTCATTACTTGCGTAGACCGCATTATTGTTCAATATCATTACTTGCGTAGACCGCATGTTTTGCTTGCGTAGACCGCATTATTGTTCAATATCATTACTTGCGTAGACCGCATGTTTTGCTTGCGTAGACCGCATTATTGTTCAATTTCATTACTTGCGTAGACCGCATGTTTTGCTTGCGTAGACCGCATTATTGTTCAATTTCATTACTTGCGTAGACCGCATGTTTTGCTTGCGTAGACCGCATGTTTTGCTTGCGTAGACCGCATTATTGTTCAATATCATTACTTGCGTAGACCGCATGTTTTGCTTGCGTAGACCGCATTATTGTTCAATTTCATTACTTGCGTAGACCGCATGTTTTGCTTGCGTAGACCGCATAATTGTTCAATTTCATTACTTGCGTAGACCGCATGTATTGCTTGCGTAGACCGCATTATTGTTCAATTTCATTACCTGCGTAGACCGCATGTATTGCTTGCGTAGACCGCATTATTGTTCAATTTCATTACCTGCGTAGACCGCATGTATTGCTTGCGTAGACCGCATTATTGTTCAATTTCATTACCTGCGTAGACCGCATGTATTGCTTGCGTAGACCGCATAATTTTTCAATTTCATTACCTGTGTAGACCGCATGTTTTGCTTGCGTAGACCGCATGTTTTTTCAATTTCATTACTTGCGTAGACCGCATGTATTACTTGCGTAGACCGCATAATTGTTCAAAATTCATTACTTGCGTAGACCGCATGTATTGCTTGCGTAGACCGCATTATTATTAAATTCATTACCTGCGTAGACCGCATGTTTTGATTGCGTAGACCGCATATTTGTTAATTTCATTACCTGTGTAGACCCCATGCTTATGATCAATTTCGTTGCCTGCGTAGACCGCATGCTCCATTTACACATCTGTGCCTTCGCAGCATTGTTACGCTCCCCACTTGCTTTGCGCTGTCACGCATTTCGAGTACACTACTATGCATGTTGTTAACAATGTTGTACCTGTTAAGTTTGTTTTCTTTGCAGGCACGATATTGTATGTACGGTTCTTTTGAGGCTGGTGCAACCAGACGAGCCGCACAGGTATTGTATCCTCCGAGTGAGAAGTATTGAGAATTGCATAATTCTCTTACATCCTTTCTGCATTGTAGTGTAGTTTGGTGTATGCTAGCTTAAAATTGTCGCATGTATGCTTCATTACAGCTTTCTTTGCATGATTATAAGTTATGCTCGGCTTCGTGCATTGTCTTGCATTTTGCCCCTGCCTTCGGGCGCATACCTTGTTTGTCTTGCATGTTTGTCTAAGTCTTCGGTCTTGTCTAAAATGGGTCATCTCTGGGCTTTGACATTCACTCCCGTCATTGTTATGACTTTCGAGTTCTGTCAAAGAGGGGCAACTGTAGACACCCCATTTTTGACCGTCCTCAAGACTTGGACGTCACCGTTTGAACACCTGGTGATCATCCATGTTTGTGTTCGTTTGGAGTTCCCAGAGGTCTCGGCTACGCGTCTTGCCTTAGGATCTCCGAACTCGACCGTTAAGTGTCTGGTTTTGCACCAAACACTTGCATTTTGCCTTGGAAGGGCAGGGAATGCCTTGTGAGGCATCCCCATACACCACCGGCCATGGCCAGAGGCCACCGGCTGGTTTTTGCTGCCACCGGCAATGTATATTGCCGGCCGGCACTCTTTTTTGCCAAAATGGCATCTTTGGCCGGCCGACTACTGTGCATCTGCTTTTGCAGATATTTTAAGACAGCTGTCTTGCCTTTTGCTCCCCTCCATACACGTGTATGGAGGGATCTCCCTCTTTAGAAGCTTGTCTTGTAAGCTTTACAAGACAAAAGCCTCTATAAAGAGAGGTCTTCTCTCTTGTTGCAAGGGTTAGACATTTGAGACATTTTAGAGATAGAAAAGACAGAGAGAAGCTCTGGTTTTAGGGTTAGGGTTCATACATATCTCCTATCTCTCTTTTTCTCTCTTTGTGTTCTAGGTGTTTTAGTCCATACTATTGCACACAAACACCTAGTGTTTCACCTTCCCTTAGTTTCTGAGGTCCCAAGAGGTTGTTCTTGAGGTTCTTGAGTGGTTTCAAGCTTGGAGGAGCTGTTGGAGCACCATTGTTAAAGAGGGCTTCAAGGGTAAGAATCTAGTCCCTTTATTCCCCATTTTTGCATTGTATTTTTACCTGTCTTAAAATCATTTTTGAGCTTGGTGTATAATACAAAAAAGTTCTATTTTTTAGCCCTCTTGATTGTTTATTAAGAGTGTTTTGTGGTTTGGAGGTGTTTGACCCCTCTTAGGCCTTGAAAGGCCCCCATTTTGTGCTATTTTGTGCAAGTTTCGAGACTTTGGTGTTTGGGCCTCTTCACCACTGAAATCTTGAGGGATTTCAGTGGTGAAGATGGTGCCTTGAAGTCTCCAAAAGGGGAGGGCCACCCCCTCCCCTTGTTGTCCATGAAATGGACCATTTTTGGCCTCTTGAGAGAGCATCATGTTAGAATGTGTATTGATCATGTCTTGGCAGTTTTCCATGCTTATTATGCCATGATATAATCTTGTTGCGTGTTGGTTTTGGTACACCATGCATGCTTAGCATACCTACCATGTAATGCCTTGTTATTGCCTTAATATGCCTTAGGTTGTTAGCCTTTGTTCAAGCATGTTTTAGGCTTAGTCTTGTGAAGGTTTTGTGCATATTTTGCCATGTTTTAGGCCTGTCCATAGTTGTTTGGGTCGGATTTGGCATGCTTAGTATAGCCCCTTTGCATTCCGGCTTGTTGGCCATAAGTATGTGAATGTATAGCATGACATTTTTGCATTGATTTGGTGATTTGGAACCATCAACCATGTCATTTCAGTCCCATTTGCATGCCTATATGTTTACCTTGGACGCATCTTTAAAGCTTTGAAAGCTTGTGTGGCATGTTCCATGTTTTGGCCATTGTGCATGCTTTGAAATTGAGCCAATTAGATGCCATCTAGGGGGCCCCCTTTGCATAGTCTAGGTCTGTCTTGAACCTATCTTAAGCCCTCTTAGCCTTGCGAGGCTTGGTTGGCTTAGCCATGGTTCAAGTCCCCTTGACTTGCTTCAAGTACTTGGACCATTTGCATGCTAATGTTTAGCCTATCTTGTTGCTTGGTTTGACACCATCTTAGCATGATTTTCAGAGCTTATGTTGCATGCTAATTGTCCATGATATCCTCATTCAAGTGCGCTTGAGAGTTGCCTCACTTGTGCCTAAGTGTTGGCCCTTTAACATGTGCATGTGTGTATGTGTTTTGGTCCTTTATTTTGGTCACTTTGGCCACTATTTTAGGCCTATTTGGAGTTGCCTAAATCATGTATAAGTCCATCTTTTCATCCATTTGCATTGCCTCATGTTTGCTTGTATGCTTGCATAAGTGTCTTGCCATGCCATGTTGCATGCTTAGGTTGCATTGCATCTTGCATGCATGCCTTGTTCCTTGAATTGGTGATAGGAATTGGGCCTTGGTTTGTTTGTTTGGTTTGCATTTCATTTGACATGAAAATTGCATACTTGATTCTTTGGGCCATCATGCATGGGAATGCGTGATTGGTGGTCCGAGAATCGAGACACATGCCCTTTTGAGTCACAAGCATGATCAGGGACATGATTGGTGCATATATGCCTTGAATTGTGCTGCCATGCTTTGCCTTGCCCTCTATTGCTGTCAATTGCAGATTCTACAGGAACACTCTGCCGACCGGCAGTGTCAAGTGCCGACCGGCAATCCTTTCTCTACCGATAGCTTCACCAATGGCCGGTGGCCACATGCCACTGCCGGTGGCAATCCCATTCAGCCGGTGGTGTCCCCCAATGTCCAAGGAAGCAATCCTGAGGTTTTGACAGCCTCCAGAGGAGTAAAGGAAGGAAAACAGAGGCAGCCTATGCATGGCGGTGCATTTCCGAGCAGGACCGAGCGTGCATTGCATCGAGCTCTTCTCCCGGGGCGGTTTATCTGTTTTCCTAGCTTAAATTAGTTTGTTAGCTGATTAGGCAATTTGTAATATTTAATTAGCTTGCGTAGTTAATTAATTTGTATTATTTATTTGGTCCCTCCGAGCGAGGGCAAATCTGTAATAAGTGTGTGTGAGTGGTGTGCATGTCTTCCAATCCCCACTTATTTCTTCCCTTTTACTTACCTGCTTTGGTGGTTAGTAATAGGACATGTTCAATTTAGCATACCTTATGCTATGCATGCGTGCATTCATGCATTTGTATTACATACATCAGGCTCTGTACATCATGCTAATTGCATTTGTATTTCAATTTCAAATTGAATACATACATCAATTAATCGCATTTCACATGCCATGTTTAGGATTAGCCGAGCCTATCTAATTGCATCCTATATGTGTTGCATTAGCCATTTTCAACATGAACTAGGACATGAATGTTTGCTAACTAGTTTATTGTTTTGGCACGGAGTACGATGTAAGTATTTATGCTTTAGCATCTCGCATGAGTGTGAATGCTACCATGATAGCATGTTTACCATGTGGCTAGATGCTTTTGTGATAAACTGTTTGAATGCCTGTGGGTGAAGGTTGGATTGTTTGAGTTGGAAAAACTCGTTGAAATCCGTATTTTAGCCTACTTGCGAGTAGCAAATCCAAAACATTTTCCAAAACAAACGGATATGCAATGCTTATTTCCAAATTAGGCAATCTAGTCTATACTTGTTTTCTGCGCGCATAACATAGTAATTCTAGGCTAATAACTGGAATAAGAACACATAACATTTTCAAAATTAGATATCACGGTTAGTAGAGGCCGATCTTCGGATCGGGCGAGATGGGGTGCTCATAGCTGACCTTCCCCAATCGTACCCAAGCTCCCGAGCCGAGACAACTCCGGTGATGACGGACATGTGGCCTTCGGCACCGAGTCAGGGTTTCTTAAATTTCCCCATTAAAAAATATTTAGGTGGCGACTCTGTATCTGGCAAAGCAGTCCATGTTTGGCATTACTTTTCAAAAAATCAGTTTCTCAAAACGATTTGCCGGATTTGGACTCTTTGGTTCAGATTAAGAACCGTGACACAAATCGAGAGTCCGAACTGTAGTAGCGAGGGCCCCCCACGCGGGCGCGTCTATAGGGGTGTGTCACTCAATAAGATGGAGCTTACTTGCTCCATGAGTATGACCTTTTGGGACACGTGTGTCCTAGATTTACACTTTTGTGTACAAAGGTCCTTCAGAAATTTAGTATAGGAGGGTACTTCCTTAATCACCTCTAATAGGGGGAGGTTGATTTTTACCTGTTTAAAGATCTCCATCATCACTTCAATGGATGTCGCATTCTTATTAAAAGGGGACAGTATATCAAGGCATTAGGGAAAGGGTGCCTTAGGCACATATGGTGCCTTAGGCTCATGTAAATTACTAGGGACTAAGCCATCCCCCTTAGGTGTCTCTTCCCCACCCTTGCCCTCTTTGGGTTGACCCCCATGATCACCCTTCATGACCTTAGTTGCATCAGACGCAACTGGTCGAGGCTCCAACTCTCTCCCACTGCTCAAGGTAATCACCGCTTGCACCTGCTCATGGTGCTTTCCATTCCCACCCGACCCCTATGTTCCTTATTGACCCTTAGGGTTGGCCACAGTCTGACTTGGTAATTTTTCGTTCTCTCTCCTATTCATGTTATTAGTCATTTGACCCAATTGGGCCTCTAGCTTGGCAATGGAGTGAGTATGAGAGTGAACTATTGGTGCTAACCCCTTAAGTTCTGAGAGAACTTCCAACACTTGAGGCTCAAAGGCAGAATTGCCTTGAGGAACATGCGGGGGTTGTGGTTGCTGGTAAGATTGTGGGGGTCGGTAAGGTTGTGGTGGTCGGTAGGAAGATTGGTTGGCAAAATTATTAAAATTTGGCCTTTGTGGTGGAGGATTGTAAGAAGTGCCTTGTGAAGGAGGTCTCCATGAAAAATTTGGGTGATTTCTCCATCCCGGATTATATGTGTTGGAATATGGGTCATTACCCGTGTTGGAGAATCATTGAGCCACAATCACATGATTTTGGACTAATTCTAAAAATTGTGATGCCGAAAGGCACTCACTCAAGTCATGAGCAGGGCTCGCACAAATAGCACATGCCTCGTGAAATTGAGGCTAATCTTGCTGTGTAGGACCATGTCCCGCAGCTAATAATTGGTCCATCTTGTGGGACAATGCCTCTACCTGTTGGGCTAACTCTAGGTTTTGCCTTACCTCATAAATACCCCCTCTTTTCGGGGCTCCAACTACCGGTTTTCGGATTTGCCGGGCAGTGGAGGCATGGTGAAGGGAATTATCACTTAAGTTCTCAAATAATTGCCATGCCTCGGCGTCATTTTTGGACATGAATGTCCCACCACAAGAGGAATCCACCATTTGGCAGTGAGTCTCAGTTAAGCCATAGTAAAAGGTTTAAACAAGTTGCCAATCAGGCACTTGGTGGTGGGGACACTATTGGAGAAGGTCACGAAGTCTCTCCCAAGTCTCATGAAATTGCTCACAATCAATTTAAGCAAAATTGGATATTGTAGACACCCCATTTTTGACCGCCCTTAAGACTTGGGCACTACTGATGGTTTGCTCGGTGTTGAGAGATGTGCAGGGCAAAGAATCAGTTTCTTCGGCAAGGAGAGAGGCAAATCCTTCAAAACACTTTGATTAGGGGTTTGGAGTTGAAGAAGAGAGGAAAGGAGAGGAGAAAACTAGTTTGGGAAAAGTTCGGCATGAATCCGGGTAGAAGCGAGTTGAGCAGCCCTCGCTGAATCGGGCTTATCTATCTGTACACTTGGAGTTTAGCTATGAGGCCACCACTGTCGGAAAGCTTACTTCTGGGGCTTCATTTTGCACTCAAGAATCTCTTAAAGCCAAGTCCGGGTGGGGGAGATATGATTGGTTGAAGTTGGGTATCATCCCGGTTGGGTCGAATCTGCGCGGCTTCACCAAAATGGGCATAACTTTTTCCACAGGAGGAATTTTAATGCACGGTTTGCGCCATTGGAAAGATAACTTCCGGGGCTTCAATTTGGGCACCAACCGGCCGTTTTTTGACCTTTCCGGCCATCCACCGGCACTATATTTATCTGGCCGGCAATTTATTGTGCCGACCGGCACTTTATTTTGCTGACCGGCAATTTTTGCTAGCCGACGACCTTCCGGAGCATTCTGCAGATTGAGTGGATTCCAGCTGTGCCAGCTGGAATGCACAGAATCGATCCCCCATGCACATGTGTGTTTGTTTTGCACCTTGTGAGTCTTTGAACCCCTTAACCTTCTAGAAGCTTGAACCCTTTGGCCAAGCTTCTCCAAGAAGCTTGGCCAGCTGTTTTAGCTTCCTCTAGAAGCCTTGCACCCCCCTTGAACCCCTTTGACCCTTTCCCTTTACTTAGCTTGTAAGTTAAGTGTTTCCCTTGGCTTATATAAGCACCATTCCTCTCCCTTTGTCTAGGTTGGATGGTTTGAGGCAAAAAAAACCAGAGATATACCATGTATATCTGATATACATACATACAACCCTTGATCTCTCTCCATATCTCTCTCATTCAATCATCAAATACCCTTGTTCTTAGGCCATTTCTTCACCAACCCATAGCACCACACCCCTACACTTCATTCCAGCACATTGGAGGTCATTTGCAGAGGCTAGGAGCACCCAAACTTCAACCAAAAGCTGCTGGTTCATTGGTCTACAAAGGTGAGTCCTCTCCTTCCCTTTTCTAGCCTATTCTTGCATCATATCTAAGCCATAGTTGCTTGCATCTTTGGGCTCCGACCCAAACTGTAACTCATCATATTTTGAGGTCCTCTTCATGTTTGATTGAGGACCTCTTGCTGTTTGAGGACGGTAGCTTGCACTTGCTTCAATATCCTCCTTGAATGCCATAATCTTGCATAGAATTTTTGGCTTGCGTGTGATCTGTTTTAGAGCCTAATGTAAACTGTAAATAGGCTTATTTTGAGCCACTCTTCAACATTGAAGAAGGGCTCCACACTGTTTGGGACCTCCATGCTATACTTGCCTTTATACTCTCTTTTGGTCCCCATTTTTGCATGCTTTGGCAGCCCATTGTGCTTCCGTTTTTGATCTTTTTACAGGCCTAGAAAAGGTCTTATTTTGACCTTATTAACATGTTTTATTAAGGGTCTTTGGCTGTTTGTTGAATATTTTGCACACTTTGTGTTATAGCCTCTTTTTGAGCCTCATTTTGCATTGCATTTCTAGCATGTTTGTATACTGTTTTTGGGTTTTTACAGTTCTGTAAAGTGGCTTATTTTGGGCCCCTCTTCAATGTTGTTGAAGGGCCCTAACCTGTTTGGAGTTAGCAGCTGTGAGTTGCTTCATAATCTCATGTTTAGGGCCGTTTTTGTATGCCATTTTAGCCCTATCTTTGCTTGCTGTTTGGCCATGTCATAAACTGTAAAAATGCTTGTCTCAGAGCTGTCTTGCTTCTGTCTTCATGCTCCATGTCCATATTGTGCATGCTTTGTATAGCTGTAAGCCATTTCGGGTGCCAAAAGTCCATGTTTCGGGACTATTCCATGCATCGGGTGTGTTTTCGCCTCATTTCGGGGCTGTTTTCCCCCACATTTCAGTGCTGAAATCCCATTGGCACGTTTTCATATCATTTTCCATGCCATTGCATTGCATATGCCATTGCCTCGGTTTGCGTGCCCGTGTGCACGCATTTCGAGACACTTCATTTTCATCCACCGGCCTCTTATGTGAGTGTGGCTGAGGCTCTCTCATGTTAGTATAAGTCCATGTTGCATTCTATATGCCGTTTTAGCTATTGCATTGCATATGCCATTGCCTCGGTTTGCGTGCCCGTGTGCACGCATTTCGAGGCACTGCATTTTCATCTTATGGCCACTGATGTGGGTGCGGTTGAGGTCCACTCACATTGGTGTAAGTCCACCTTGCATTGTGTATGCCATGTTTCAAAGCGTTGCGCATGTTATGTTGTTAGCATTGTGTATGCCATGTAGTTGCATAGCATGCTTGTATTCTTGTTTGCATACCTAGGTTGCATTGCATTGGCATGCATGCCTTGCCTCTTGATCATGTGATAGAGGTTGGGCTTTAGTTTGTTTGATTGGCTTGCATTTCATTTGACATGAAAGTTGCATACTTGATTCCTTGGGCCATCATGCATGGAAATGCGTGATTGGTGGTCCGAGAATCGAGGCACATGCCCCTTTGAGTGATTACCATGATAAGGGACATGAATGGTGCATATATGCCTTGAATTGTGCTGCTATACTTTGCTTTGCACTCTGTTGCTGTCAATTGCAGGTTCTGCAGACATTCCTTGCCGACCGGCAGTAAACAAGCAGCCGATGGATTCATCTTGTGCCGGTGACTACACCACACTGCCGGTGGCAATTCTACTCAGCCGGTGGCACTCCTCAGTGTCCAAGGAAGCAGTCCTGAGGTTTTGGTAGCCTTCAGAGGAGCAGAGGAAAGAAAACAGAGGCAGCCTATGCATGGCGGCGCATTTCCCGAGGCGGTTCACCTGTTTTCCTAGATTAGTTAATTTGTTAATTAATTAATTAATTTGTAATATTTAATTATCTTGCGTAGTTAATTAATTTGTAATATTTATTTGGTCCCTCCGAGCGAGGGCATATTTGTAATAAGTGTGCGTGCGTGTGATGTATGCCTTCCAACCCCACTTCTTTCTTCCCTTTTATTTACCTGCTTATGATGGTAGATTAGGGCACATTTATTTTAGCATACCTTATGCTATGCATGCGTGCATTCATGCATTTGTTGACATGCATCAGGCTCGGCACATCATGCTAACTGCATTTGTACTTTAATTTCAAAATTGAATACGTGCATCAATTGATTGCATCTCACATGCCATGCCTAGGTTAGCCGAGCCTACTTCAATTGCATCCCGTATGTGTTGCATTAGTCAATCTAACATGAACTAGGACATGCATGTTTGCTAACTAGTTTATTATTTTGGCACGGAGTACGATGTAAGTGTTTATGCTTTAGCATCCCGCATGCGTGTGAGTGTTGCCATGACAGTATGCTTAACATGTGGCTAGATGCTTATGTGTTATAAATTGTTTGAATGCCTGTGGGTGAAGGTTGGATTCTTTGAGTTGGAAAAACTCGTTGAAATCCGTATTTTAGCCCACTTGCGAGTAGCAAATTCCAAAACATTTTCCCAAAACAAACGGATGTGCAATGTTTATTTCCAAATTAGGCAATCTAGTCTATACTTGTTTGCTGCGCGCATAACATAGAAATTCTAGGCTAATAACCGGAATAAGAACGCATAAAGTTTTCAAAAACGGATATCACGGTTAGTAGAGGCCGGTCTTCGGACCGGGCGAAAGGGGGTGCTCATAGCTGACCTTCCCCAATCGTACCCTAGTTCCCGAGCCGAGACAACTCCGGTGATGACGGACATGTGGCCTTCGGCACCGAGTCAGGGTTTCCTAAATTTCCCCATTTTAAAAATATTTAGGTGGCGACTCTGTATCTGGCAAAGCAGTCCATGTTTGGCACTACTTTTTCAAAAATCTGTTTCTCAAAACAATTTCCCAGATTTGGACTCTTTGGTTCAGATTAAGAACCGTGACACAAATTGAGTCCGAACTGTAGCATGAGGCCCACGGGCGCGTCTACAGATATGGCTCACCTAAGTTGGTTGGTCTTACCAATGGGAAAGTACTTCTCCAAAAACTTATGTTGTAATTGGTCCCAAGTTGTGATAGAATTACCAGGTAAGGAGTTCAGCTAGTGTTTGGCTTTGTACTTTAATGAAAATGGGAACAATCGCAATATTAGGGCCTCATTAGTGAAGTTCTGGATCCTCACTGTAGAGCAAATTTCTAGAAATTCATGCAGATGTTTGTAAGGGTCATCATGAGCTTGTCCATGGAATGATGGGAGCATTTGGATGGTGCTAGACTTAATCTCATAATGAGCAGCAGTGGTGTTCGATAACTGAATGCATGATGGTGATGTATATGTAGTGGGTGTGAAGTAATCCTTAAGGGTCCGGTTAGGCCCATTTAGGCCATTCGGATTCATCATATCTATTGGTTCGAATTATGGATAAGGGTATTCAATCCTAGGAACACGGAAAGAGGCTCTAAGTTTCCTAAGAGTCCTTTCTAGTTCGACGTCCAAATTCCACAATTTAGGGGGACAAGAATGGCGCTCGCGCATACACTACTCACACATACACACTAAGTTCCGACTCTGTGCACTAAGTTTTGAAAACTGAATACCAAATGAAAAATACTCACAGCGGTTAAACGAAAACGCTTTACTCGTCTTCCGGGTGCTTGACGTGTAGACCGCTGTCTCCAATCCACTTAAGCTCTTTCTTTCTTTTTTAGCACTTTGGTGCTCTGTTTCCGAGTATTTGCTTCTGTTTTTGTTTTTTTTTTTTTTTTGGCACTTTGGTGCTGCGGTTTTTTTTTTTTTTTAAAAAAAAAAAAAAACCTGGCTGCCCTTCGCTTGCACTCCAATGATGGCTCCAATTGTAAACACTTTGCACACTTGGCAACACAAAAATATAAAATCCTAAACTAAAAATTAAAATAGGAATGTAACTTTAAATTAATTAATTTTGCCATAAATCCCCGGCAACGGCGCCAAAATTTGATGGGTCGTTTCACACACCAAATATAAACACTAAACTATATCAAATTCTTTTAGAATAATGGCAAGTCTAGGTATCAATCCACAGGGACAATTGTGAAATTAAACTAATTTAATTGCTAATTCTTGAATTAATTTTGATTAAAAAGATTGAGGGATATTATGACTAAACAAGAATTAAATAAAATTGACAATTAAAATTAGGATTTGAGATACTGATTTTTGAGAAAAATCCTAGGGCAAAGAATTCACCACTAACCACATAAATAAGACTTAACAACGGCCATCAATTGCAATTCAGTTTGAAATACCCAATATTTCACAACTACAAGTCTGAAATATTGATCAAGAGAGTTGTTGCATTCAACGTACAGCCATGAATCATTTCGAGTATCACAAGGCGTTTGCTCTAAACTATGGTAGCAACACGACCCGTCTCTCGTAGCATGACTCATCTCGTACTTTGAACACAAACACAAAGAAAACTAATGTATGGAAAGCATTAAACAATCACAGAGACTAAAATACTTGCAGAGACGAAAAGAATAATTACTATAAACTTCGAAATCATCCATACATTTATTCAAACCGTCCACAATCAAAGCTTAAGAAAAATCCCTTTACATGGCTAAGGTTTCATCAAAACCCTAGAATTGGAGGACTAGCCACTCATGGAGGAGTGGAAAGAGGAAGAGGATAAAAAAGAAGCCTCCATGGAAGTTGTCCTTCAAGCTTGAGGAAAATCACTCTTTTCAAACATTAGCCTCCCTTTCTCTACAAATAATTTTCGAACCCTTTTACAGCCCCTTTTTCTTCCTTTTATTCCCAGCAGAATAGACTAAAAATTTATGCACGCAACCCTAGGTGGGCCACTCGAGCACCCATGTGGGCCACATGAGAGGTGATGGGCCGCACGTGCGGTGGGGCTTGGCCACACGTGCGGTGAGGTGGCAGGTCGGGCTTTTTTGTTCCTCGCACAGAGAATCTACTTTCGTGCCCTTTTTGATTGAATTTGCATGTTACCTGCCAAATTTATACAAGTGTACAAAACACATCATCTCCACTAAATAAACAATATTGAAAGACTAAAAATATAACTTAAGTGGCCTTAATGTGGTATCTTTTGGCCTACATCATAATAGTGAAATAGTCCTCACAAATTTGGTGTGTTTAGGATGTAGCCGCCAATCCGTTTGAGTTTATCGCTTTACTTTTGTTCTTATAACTTTCCCTATGTATATTGGAATCTTATGGTCATGGGAGGTGTGGGGAATGTGATTCGGAAATACTCTTCAGATCCTGGGACACGCTAGTGATCCTCAGCTAGTCACCTGAAAAGATACAAGCACTCCGGTCGGGGGTGCCAAAATTAGCACTCCGACAGACAAGTTAGTTCAGACGCTCAGGATAGCTTATTTACCAGTTTTGTGAAGTGATTCTTATATAACTTTCTATAACCGTTGTTCCTGTATTTATACCTGTTCATCTTGATCCTCGGGGCCAGGGCCTATTTTTTAATCATTGTCCTTTCCTTTATTTGGCCCTAAGTACTTATACTTTATTCGACACATATATTCTATTCGGCTCCCCGCTCTCGTAGGATATAGCCGATTAATATCAGTCTTCCAAAGATACACACCATCTGATCTTTCCATTATTCGGCCCCCACAATTGCCCCCCGAACTCCCCATTGACGGAAGTTAATCGGTGTGTTTGGTCTTGAATTGGAAAGGTTAAAATAGGTCAAGCGGCTTCGCGTACCCCAATATAGATGTCAGGATACACACACCTTTTCGTTCATCATTACGCTTTCCCGCCTCAACCTTGCGTCTCGCATTTATTGTGATTTGAAATTTCAGTCCTTTTGAATGCACAGTTCGTCGAGTATTCGAGACTCTTGGACCACCAGCAGATATCCCTTCTCTGACTCGCATTCTCTGCAACTCTTCTCCGTCTACCCTCGTCTCCCTTGTTCCTCGTAAGTCTTCTTCTCTTTTCTTTGCAATCTTACTTTTTGTTTATCACTTTCATTTTGGTGAACCCTTTATTCCCCGTGAAAACGGCCAAACACTTGAAAGACCTCCTTTCTGAGGGTCATGTCTCCGGATTCCGGCGACACTTTTCCATTCCTGACGATGTTCATCTATCTCTAGTGACGGACAACTGTCTAGATATGGAGAGAGATGATCAAAATTCAATCGTCTTTCCTCTCCTATCCATTGCAGAGGGCGGGGTCCGCTTTCCCCTACATCCATTCCTTAGGGCCGTCATCCGCTATTGGGGTCTGATTCCTTCTCAGCCCAACGTGAACTTTTTTTCGGATCATAATGGGGATCGTAGAGTTGAACCGGCACCTCTAGATCGACCTTGGGGTTCCGGCCATTCGACACTGCTATGGTTTAGCGAAATCCTCCGGTCGGCTTGGGCGGTACTTTCTTAGGGCCAAGGATACTGACCATCATTTGGTAACCATGCTCGCCAGTTCTGGCAAGCGTGTGGATGACGTAATGGTCAATATCCGAGGGAACTAAGAATTTGGCGAAGGCGATGATCGCCTAGACCCTATTCCCAGATGGAGGGGTGAACCAGGTTGTCGTGTGTCTTCTTGTGTTTTACTGAACTTTTCTTTTACTCAGCTTTCCCCCTATGTCTAACCCCTTGCCTTTGCAGGCAGTAATTTAAAGAAGATTCTGGTTTCTGCCGACGACATGGTCCTTTCCCAGGTTGCGACTGCACTCGGATACTTCGACCGTCCGAACTTACAGAAGCAAGGGAGAGTGGCCCACATACTCCTTCGATACGAGCCTACTTACACTACTTTTTCAGCCGCTGACAATATTCCAATTCCATCTGGCAATCGACAGCTTGCGGCTCTTATTTTCCCTAGCTTCAAGAGTCTCAGACAAGTTGGTCTCGAACCTTCTAACTCGGGGCAAGACGTCGAGCCGGTGGTAGAGGTAGTCACTGAACCAGACAGAGAGTTCGCTGAGGAGGCCGAAGAGGTTGACGAGGCCCTAAACTTGGCGTTTGTGACAGCCATACGTAGTCAGCCTACCTCGCCGTCCACTTCAGGTCGGGCCGAGTTTTCTTTTGGAGATATTTTTGGAGGTTTGGGAGATTTACCCGGCGATTTTTTTTTGAAGGTATGGCTGGGAAGGTATGGCTGGGGAAAGCCTCACGCAGATGGCTCGAAAGAAAAATGCCGAGCGTATGGTCGCCCGGAAAAAGGCCGAGGCCGCCCGTTCTGGACCTGCCTTGGTTGAGTCTTCCGAACCCGTTATTGAAGAGCCGGCTAAGATTGTTGAGGCTGAAAAGGCGAAAGAGGTCAAACAACCGGTCATTGATGAACGGTTGATTCCGGAAAAGCGAGGCAAGAAGCGTAGCACCGAGGGAGAGGTCGGTTCAGAAAATAGTCTTGCCAACAAAAGGCCTCGCTTAGAAGAATCGGACGTAGTTGTTCCTTTTATTGTTTAGCCAAAGATTAGAGACACGCCGATTCCTTCTGATGCATCCATCATTACCGACCCGACGGTAGCCTTGAGCCTGGCAGCGTCAGTCTCCCTACCAGCTGATAAGGCGTCCTTTCATGCCGTGCCGGATTTAGTGGCCGTAGCTCTATCTGCGCAGTCGGCCCTTTTGGTAGGTGAACTTTGACTTGTTTTGATTTTGGTTGCCTATGGCATCTAACGATCACAACTCGTTTTGCAGACGGTCGGCAGGATCGCCGACTTGGGCTACCGCCTACACGACGCCCTTGAGAGGATTGACCATTTGCAGTCGGAAGTGGTCGATCGAAAGAGCAGGGCCGAGTTTGAGATAATGAGGGCCGCTATGGAGACTGCGCGAGTCGAAGCTGAAGTGGAAAGGGCTCGGGCTGCCAATCAGCACCGTTCTGAAGCCGAAGATAGGGCGAACGTGAGTAAAGAATCGCTTAGGCTAGCCGAGGAGGCGCTTACCAGGATGGAGATTGAGTTAGCAAAGTTGAAGGCGGCCAAGGAAAAGGCAGAATCTGAGGCTTCTGCCACATTCGAAGCAGGAAAAGGCACCGCCTTCAAAGAATAAGTAGATGAAGTCCACAGGTTTGAGAATCGGGGGTTCAAGCGCGGGTGGCTCAAGGCCCTTGGTGCCGCTGGGGTTACATTGGCCTTGCCAATTCCTTATGAGCAGGTGAACGTTGAGCCACTTGAGTCTGACCCCAAGGATTGATCTGGGAGTCAGTCGAATTTTATGAAATACTTTCCCTTTTAATGTATGTTTTTGCTTTTAGGACTTTTGTTGGTTCCGAGTAGTTTTCATGTATAAATTGGCTATTGTCTACGCTTAATTTATTAATGAAAATTATCTTCTTGTGTCACTACTAATGCACAGTTTGTGATGTTATGTTGGTGTAGAATGTTTGCCTTTCACTAATTTAGTTAGAATGACTACTCTGTTGACCTTTCTATGATTGAATATCATGATTAATCTGCCCTTGCCCCAGGCGGTGCATGATCATTCAGGCGCCTGAGGAGGCAAACTTAGTTTTGTTGTCGATTCATGGGCCGACTAGGGCACATAAGCTGAATAGATTGATTAATCTATCACGCCCTTGCCACAGGCAGGGCATGATCATTCTGAAGTCGATTCGTGAGCTGACTAGGGCACCTAAGCCGAATGGATTCATTAATCTATCTTGCCCTTGCCCCAGGCGAGCATAATCATTCTGAAGTCGATTCGTGAGCCGGCTGGGGCACATAAGCCGAATAGATTGATTAATCTATCACGCTCTTGCCCCAGGCGGTGCATGATCATTCTGAAGTCGATTCGTGAGCCGGCTGGGGTACCTAAGCCGAATAGATTCCTTGCCTGAGGCGGGGCATGATCATTCTGAAGTCGATTCGTGAGCCGACTGGGGTACCTAAGCCGAATGGATTCATTAATCTATCCCGCCCTTGCCCCAAGCGGGCATGATCATTCTGAAGTCGATTCGTGAGCCAGCTAGGGCACATAAGCCGAATAGATTGATTAATCTATCACGCCCTTGCCCCAAGCTGGGCATGATCATTCGGGCGCCGGCGGGTCTATCCAGTCGGCGCCGAGCGATTGAGGTTTTCACAATTAATGAAATTGCCTCGAGGCTGCTGCCTCTGTGAAGGATAAATGATTATGGGTACAACTTTTATGAATACAGTAAACAACTGACTCCAGCTTTTGAAGGAATCGTGTGAATGTCAAACAGACTTTTCTTTAACAGCAGAGGGGAAGCGAAGACGCTAGCTGAGCTGGATGGAGACATGCATCGAGGTGGTGACCCTTCGCGCACCGGGGGTAGGAGTTCCAGGGATCGAGAGAGGCATCAGTCTCCTCGACGTCGAAGCAGGTCACCCAGGCGGGACAAGCAGTCGCAGGGCAGGTTTTCTCAACCTCGAGTTGAGAAGGGATCTGACTCGAATCTGTACCCATTAAGCTTTGCGGTGTTTGTGGAGAATAGACCCATGACAAAGGCGGATTCGATCGTGCGGGACCCAAACGTAGCAGTCAAGCTTGCTCGAAAAATTTTTCCTCCTGAGGTTCAGCAATCGATGGTAGGTCGTCAGGACTACGAAGTATTTCGTGAAGACATTCACGGGGCAGTGAAGGGGCTTTACATTGCACGCTGCCCGCCGAGAGATAGAGAAGAAAGAGGAACGTATTCGAAGTTTGGAGGCTCGCGCGGAGGCGGCTGAGCGTGAGTTAAGGAAGACCAAGGCGGCCCAGGCACAAACTGCCGGGCACGGAAACCCAATCGTGGAAGAAAGGGTTACCAGTCAGCTCATCAGCTCTGCGCTTGCCGATCGTGAGACGGCGAGTATGTTCGCACTGGAGAACGCGAAGGGGAGGGCCTATGAGAAAGGCTTCCATGATGGCCGAAAAGTTGGAATCAAAAAGACAAAGGAAAAACTTGCCGAAGAAGTTTGCCGATGTGAAAATCGTGGATTTAGGCACAGTTGGATCATGGCATCTCAAGCCGCAGAAGCTCTTCGAGCATCGGGCATTGATTCGGCATCGCCATTCTACCACAATAAACATTTTCCGTTTTCTTCTTTTGAAGTCGAGAAGAGTGAGGATGAGGGTGACGCCGTATAAGTGTACTCGTTGTAAGGTTGAAACGCAGATCGCGTTGAAAACTATGTAATATATTGCCTGTTTTATCGAATAAAAAGCGTTCTATGATAAATATTTTATTGCAATTCGTATTTGGTATGTATGCGTTTCGTTTCTGTATATGTTTGAATGAATGTATAAATGTTGATCAACAGGGTCGATCCATACGTAATAGTCGTTTATCCTTGAATGAGGCTATTGTCACTTGAGGAAGCCAAAAACCAGTGGGTAAGGTGGCTGCGGCAAATTCAACTCAGCTCGGGGCCTAGATTTTCGAACGGTGCACGTGCTTCATAAAGTCATTTGGATAACTATGCCGTGGTGAATGTCAACCGACATTTTTCTCATGGAGTTTAGAGTTAGTGAAATCGCCTCAGGATTGGGGCCTCGAGATCGCTGCCAGTATTGAAAATAAAAGGAGTGGGCGCTTCGCGCAGATAAACAATCACTCATGTGTGGTGGGATAAGTGGGGATGTTAGTTAGAGAGACTGGAGTTCAGCCGATCTTGGTGTTACCATGGAGCGCGGCAGAGGACCCATCTGTATGGGAAGTAGGGCATCCAAACGTTGGCATGAATCTTCGAGTCATCGAAGCAGATCACCCCGAAAGGAAAGGCAACGACCGTCAGGTTTTTATCCTTCCTTGTCCTGGATCTTTGCCTTGACATTAGCGGAGGACTTCCGGGTGATGGGAGGTGATTCGGCGCTGCCGCTTTACTAATGCGTCTTCTCCCTTTTTTAGCTTTTAAGTTTGGAGATGGGTATTGTAATGCTCAAATGCAAGTTGCGTTTATGTAACAACTGTGTGATTAAATAAAAATTATAACGCTCAAATGCGGGTTGCGTTTATGTAACAACTGCTTGATTGAACAAAAAGCTTTATTTTGAACATTTGCGTCTTATTCTGAATTTTTTATATGCTTAGTTAAGCACCTTATTTGCGATGTTGGCGAGTTTTGTTTTGTTCGTGCCAAAGGTTGCTTCGAATCCGGAGACTTAGTTTGGCCAATCGTGATATCCACGAAGGGCGCTCCGAATCCGGAGTCTTTAATCGGCCCTAAGGTGTTATGCACCAAAGGGGGCTTCGAATCCGGAGACTTTGATCGGCCCTAAGGTGTTATGCACCAAAGGGGGCTCCGAATCTGGAGATTTGGTTTGGCCAATCGTGATATCCACGAAGGGCACTCCGAATCCGAAGACTTAGTCGGCCCTAAGGTGTCATGCACCAAAAGGGGCTCCGAATCCGGAGACTTTGATCGGCCCTAAGGTGTTATGCACCAAAGGGGGGCTCTGAATTCGGAGACTTTGATCGGCCCTAAGGTGTTATGCACCAAAGGGGGCTCCGAATCTGGAGACTTGGTTTGGCCAATCGTGATATCCACAAAGGGCGCTCCGAATCCGGAGACTTAGTCGGCCCTAAGGTATCATGCACCAAAGGGGGCTCCGAATCCGGAGACTTTGATCGGCCCTAAGGTGTTATGCACCAATGGGGGCTCCGAATCCGGAGACTTAGTTTGGCCAATCGTGATATCCACGAAGGACGCTCCGAATTCGGAGACTTAGTCGGCCCTAAGGTGTCATGCACCAAAGGGGGCTCCGAATCCGGAGACTTTGATCGGCCCTATGGTGTTATGCACCAAAGGGGGCTCCAAATCCGGAGACTTTGTTTAGCCAATCGTGGTATCCACAAAGGGCGCTCCAAATCCGGAGACTTAGTCGGCCCTAAGGTGTCATGCACCAAAGGGGGCTCCGAATCCGGAGACTTTGTTTGGCCAATCGTGATATCCACGAAGGGCGCTCCGAATCCGGAGGCTTAGTCGGCCCTAAGGTGTCATGCACCAAAGGGGGCTCCGAATCCGGGGACTTTAATCGGCCCTAAGGTGTTATGCACCAATGGGGGCTCCGAATCTGGAGACTTTGTTTGGTCAACCGTGATATCCACGAAGGGCGCTCCGAATCCGGAGACTTAGTCGGCCCTAAGGTGTCATGCACCAAAGGGGGCTCCGAATCCGGAGACTTTGATCGGCCCTAAGGTGTTATGCACCAAAGGGGGCTCCGAATCCGGAGACTTTGTTTAGCCAATCGTGATATCCACGAAGGGTGCTCCGAATCCGGAGACTTAGTTGGCCCTAAGGTGTCATGCACCAAAGGGGGCCCCGAATCCGGAGACTTTGTTTGGCCAATCGTGATATCCACGAAGGGTGCTCCGAATCCGAAGACTTAGTCAGCCCTAAGGTGTCATGCACCAAAGGGGGCTCCGAATCCGGAGACTTTGAGAGATGAATGGAGCCACGAAGAAAAATGGTTTACATTGCAGAAGTAACACATATACAAGTATCAAAGCCCACAGATCGGGTCAGTGATAGGGTTTTCATTAAGTCTCTGCTTGTGCCGATTGGGGGGAGCCACGGATTTCTTCAATGCCATGGGCTGTCGGGAAGCGCACAAGCTGATGATAAGTGCTTGGAACAGCCTTCATCATATGTATCCAGGTTCGCCCCATGATGACATTATACGGCGAAGGGAGCTTTACGACCAGGAATTCTGCCTCGACCGTTCTGGAACCCGCTCGAATAGGTAGTATGATCTTCCCTAACGGATATTCGGGATTCATATTAAAGCCGAACAATGCGTAAGGCGACGGAGACAGATCTGACTTGTTGAGGCCGAGTTTGATGAAAGTTTGGTAGTACATAACCTCTGAAGTACTCCCCGGGTCTATGAGAATGCGTTTGATGGTGAACCGATTTATGCGTAATTTAATGACCAACAGATTGATGTTGGAAGCTTTTGTGCCGCTAAGATCGGAGTCATTGTAAGTAATTGTTGGAGCGTCTTTGGGCCATTCAGTCGGAATACGTTGCTTTTGGGGGATTGGATGCGATTGAATTGTGTGCACGGATGGGGGTTCAGGCAGGCTGTAGATCATATGGATCACACCAAGTGGAGGTGAGTCCTGCCTCAAGGCCAGTGCCGTGGTTGGCTTTCCCTTTCTCACGTACTGTTGCAGTCGGCCATCTTGCACCAGTTCTTCCAGGTGATCTTTTAATGCGTAACAACTCTCCGTTTCGTGGCCGTGATCTTTGTGATATTCGCATCGCCTATCCATTTTTCGCATGTCGAGCGGCCCCACCATCTTTGACGGCCATTTGAAGAATGGAAGGTGTTGGACTTTGGTCATTATTGCAGCGATCAGTTTTGACAACTCTGTGTACTTCTTGTCGGCACGTCTCGAACGCCTGTTGTCGACTTGCAGTTGTTCATTCGTCCGGTGGGAGCATTGATCGCTTGATTGATGAGTATCCCGCCTTTTGTCTCGTTTAGCGCGTTACCAAGGCTCTGGGCTAGGAGGTGGCGCGGAACTTATTGGTTGAGCAATTTCAAGGGGGGCCGTTTTGTTGGACATTTGGCCGGCTTTTATTCTCAAGGCATCGTCTTCCACCTTGCAATACTCTTCAACTTTCTTCATCAACGCTCAGACTGTTTTGGGGGGTCTTCTGGTCAGGGAACTGCGAAGGGGATTGTCAGGATGTAGTCCCATTTCGAAGGCGGTGATGGCCATGGAGTCGTTACAAGCGTCATCGACGAAGTTGAAGCACTCCCAATAGCGCGCTGAATACGCTCTGAGCGTTTCTCCTGACTGAATCTGCATAGCCCAGAGAGAGTCAGCCTGTTTCGGCTGCACCTCGTTGGTGATGAACCTGGCCCTGAAGGATTTCTGTAATTGATGGAAGCTTTTGATCGAGGCCGGCTCCAACTTGTAATACCACCTGACAGCTAACGGCCCCAGGCTGCTAGGGAATATTCGGCACATGAGGGCTTCATTGTCTGCATGCAATGTCATGGCCTGCTTGTAGTGACAGATATGATCAATGGGGTCTTATTTTCCATCGTAAAGAGTGAATGACGGAGCTTTGAACTTCTTAGGCAAGGTCGCCCTTACAATCCGTCGGACAAAAGGATCGTGCTGGTCCTCTTCATCTGAACTGCTCCTCCTACGCTTGTTCCTTGTATGCAGACTCTTTTCGGAGGAGCTGGAAGTTTCGGATCGTCCCTTCTTGTTGAGCTCCGTGGTTAATGAGTTGGAGTCACTATCAGTATCCTTTGGTCGGGCTCAAGGTCATTGTCCACCGGCCCTCGGAGGTCATTCGGGATCTTGGCGCATGGCTTCTCTCAATTTTGCGACTTCGAGGGCCAAATCTTGACGGAGACGTTCGTTTAATCTATTCATTCTGCTTTGCTTGTTCGATGATCACTTGCATTGTCTCTTGCGCTGAGGTCGTTTGTGAGTCGAAGTTCAAGGCTCGTCTTGCAACGATGGTTTCTTTTCCGAGCATATTTGCTGGAGTGAGGTCATCTCCCTGTGCGGTCTCGTCAATGGCTACCGGAGGATCTTCAGTCACGCCTGCCATGGATGTATTTGAGTATTCCCACAGACGGCGCCAGTTGTGGGGAATGTGATTTGGAAATACTCTTCAGATCCTGGGACACGCTAGTGATCCTCAGCTAGTCACCTGAAAAGATACAAGCACTCCGGTCGAGGGTGCCGAAATTAGCACTCCGACGGACAAGTTAGTTCAGACGCTCAGGATAGCTTATTTACCAGTTTTGTGAAGTGATTCTTACATACCTTTCTATAACCGTTGTTCCTGTATTTATACCTATTCCTCTTAATCCTTGGGGCCAGGGACTACTTTTTAATCATTGTCTTTTCTTTTATTCGGCCCTAAGTACTTATACTTTATTCGGCACATATATTCTATTCGGCTCCCCGCTCTCGTAGGATATAGCCGATTAATATCAGTCTTCCAAAGATGCACACCATCTGATCTTTCCATTATTCGGCCCCCACAGGAGGTTTAGAGCTTAGCCACCCCACCACAAGTTTGACTAATTGGTTGTAAATTTTGCTTTTGTACTATTATTGTTCACCTTGAAGCTAGATAGTAGCTTCCGTGTCGACAGTGTTGAAAAACTCTCTTCTCGATTATTTTTGAAACATGGAAATAGATGTCACATCCTTGTTCCATGAATAAAAAAGGAGTTATCAACCATTTTTGACGAGTTGTGTGTTTAAAGCTTTAAATAGTTAGCTTGATTTTTTATTTCCTCTCTTTTCTTCTTTAAAGTGTTATAAGCTCTCTTCTAGTTCTATTTTGTAGCTTGGATATGGGTGTCTTATCCTTATTCCATGAGTAGGAAGATAAGCATACAACAATTTTTTATAGCTTTCATATATTTGCATAGTTTTGATTTTATTTTGCTTTGAAGCCAAATGAGACCTCTTTGATCGAAAGTATTAGAAACTCTCTCCTAGTTCCATTTTGAAGCATGGAAATGGATGTAAATCCATGTTCCATGAGAAGGGAGAAGAGTCTCTAATTTCTTTCTTCAATGATGTAATCTCTTCTTTACAAGCTTCCCTTTCAAAAATGGTTCTCATTAACCTATTCTCTCTAATTCAAGTACTCATTTACTCTTATTCACTATGGGAGGTTGTAGGTTTGAGCCATTTCTTCATTTGAAGTTCTTAGCTTTAATCCTCATTATTTGTTAGATCTTTCATCCTGTTGCTTCACTAATCATCATGTAATACTCTTGGGATGTTTGATGATTTTTCAAGAAGCCCCATTTCCTCCTTGAATATCTCCATGATAGGAGGGAGCATGAAGAATGAACATCCTTTAGAAACACTCTATCTGCACTGTTATTACCTCACTGCACAAAACAGGTTTTTGGGCTAAAACTGAAGTAAGGTCGGCCTTCATTGGGCCCAGCCAGATCTCATCGTGTGGTACAGCCACGACTCTAAGTGTATAAATGGAGGACTGTTGTTGGCAAAATAGAGCAGTGGCTGGGGCTAAAATAGGGCAGTTCTCCAGAGGCAGGCAGAGCAGTTTCTGAGCGATGTTCTCACTTGCGCACATGTTGTTCTTGTTTTTGTTTCTTTAATATTTATTGTTGTAATATTTTCAAATGTAATAGTTAGGTAATTATTCATTCGGTGATGTAATAATTAGTTGATTAGGCCATTCAGACCTTCTTGTAAGAGGCAAAATTTGTAACACTTTATGTATATCTTCCAACCTTCATTTCTTTCTCCCTTTTATTTACATGCTTATCATAATTGTATAAAGCATCATGTTTTCCTTTATCATTCCCATACTTTGTATCCATTTTTGCATGCATTAAGGTTTGGCTCATCATACTTGATGTCGTTATCATTTCCTACTTGATTACGTGCGCTACCTCATTCTTTTAGTTGATTCACATGTCATGTTAGTAACCGAATCTAGTAGTTGCATTTTTTACATGCGTTGCATTAGCCATTTTGCATATTAGGATCATGTATTTTTTCTAACTATCTTCTTTTCTTTGGCTTGCCATGGTTGAGTACTAGGTGAGTATTTTCGTTTTAACATATCACATGCGTGTATATGTGCAGACACCCCATTTTTGACCGTCCTCAAGACTTGGACGTCATCGTTTGAACACACGATGATCATCCATGCTCGTGTTCGTTTTGAGTTCCCGAAGGTCTCGGCTGCACGCCTTGCTTTAGAACTTCTCAACTTGTCTGTTTTGTGCTTGGTTGTGGACCAAGGACTTGTGGTTTTGTATCTAAGGGAAGAGGGTGGCTTGTTGGCCATCCCCACAACCCATCGGCCAGGCCCTGTGCCTATCGGACTCTCCTTCTTGCCATCAGCCATAAGTGTTGGCCGATCGGCACTCGTTTTGGTCGATCGGCCATTTTTTTGGCCGAGACTCCTTTTTCTGCTTTTGCAGATATTTTTCTTCCAGCTGGTGCCAACTGTTGGTCACTTGGTGTATGCTCCATACACATGTATGGATGGATTTTAACAAGCTCCAAGTTTGCTCAACAAGCTTGGGACTTGATTTTCTAAAAGAAGGGAGGCCCCTCTCCCTTTCCAGAGGTTCTAAAAATCTGAGATACAAGTTATATATCTCTCTCTATATTTCCTCTCTCTCTCTCTCTCTATTTGCACTTGTTTGTGCTCAAAAGTGTATTTTCATCATACTATTGCTCACAAACACAAACTCAAACCCCTTCCTTTTGTTGCTGAGGCTTCTTGAAGTTGGTTTTGGAGTTTTTGGACTGGTTTTGATAAAAAAAAAAAAAAAACTGCTGGAGTTGTTGCTCTAAAGTAGTTCTACAAGGGTGAGCTTCTAACCTCTTAAACCCTTGTTTTTTATTAAGCTTTTGGACCTATTTGCATGCTTATTTTGTTTTGACTTTCTACTATAAAAAGTTCTGATTTTTCATGGTTATAATGTTTGTTTAAGGTCTCTTTTGTGTTAGGGGTGGTCTACCCCCTCTTGTGCCTTGTTTGGCTTTGTTTTACACCATCACTTTAGGCCTTTGAGATCACTTTCTCTTGGCTTTTTAACCACTGAAATCCAGTGGATTTTTAGTGGAAAAGCTTGTGTTTTGAGGCCTTAAATAGGAGAGGGTCATCCCCTCTCTTTGTATGCTTGCT
Source organism: Camellia sinensis (assembly GCF_055761805.1). Taxonomy (NCBI): domain Eukaryota; kingdom Viridiplantae; phylum Streptophyta; class Magnoliopsida; order Ericales; family Theaceae; genus Camellia; species Camellia sinensis. Next base: position 115,551,849 of record NC_138963.1, read on the forward strand.
TCATTTGTCTCATGTTTGAGCATGTTTGTTAAGCTTATGTTGGCTCTATCTTAGCATGTATTTGGGGTTATTTTGACATGGCATACCACTATTTTGATTTGGTTTTGTCACCTCATGCATGCTTTATACATTTGTAGTGTAAATTTTGCAAACTAGTCTTATATGCCTCGTGTTTGAGCATGTCATTCTAGCATGTTTTGGCTCAACTATAAAAAGCTTTTGTTCATGTTTTATCATGCTTTAGCTCTGTCTCATATTCTTTTAGTCATGCATGCATTGCTTTGTATAGCCATGGTTCAATCTAGCTCACTAGCTTTGAGTTTCCAAGCCACTTGCATGCATTGCTTGGGCTACTTTCATGATTTGGCATCATTTGAAATGTGATTTCAGTGCATATAGTGTGGTCATACACTCACATTTGTCACTCTTTCAATGCATTGGAGAGTTTGTGTTTTATGCCTTAACATGAGCCATTGCGTATGCCTTCATGCCTAGGCTTGCGAGCTATCATTTCAGTGTGTTTTTTGGGTTATTTTGCCATGATATAACTCTAATTTTTGTTGGCGAAGCCATCTCATGCTTGGTCTTAGTAGATGTAGTGTAATTCTCCCTTTTGGCCTTGCATATTTCATGCTTCATGCTCACCATGCTAGCCTATTTTAGCTTCCTTCCATACATGTTTTAGCATCATTTTGACATGCTCTAGGACTGTTTTGGGTTGCATTGGCCATATGCTTCATGTTTTGCATAGTTGTAGTACAATTGGCCTTGTTAGCTTTGAGTTTTGAGCACCATAGCATGCTTAATTTGTGACATGTATATGATTTGGCATCATTTACCATGACATTTCAGAGCATATAGACTTGCCATGCTCCCACTTCTTTCACCCTTTGAGTGCCTCTAAGGATTGTGCATTGTTGCCTAGCTTTTGGACCAATATGTGTGCATGCATGTCTTGCCTTTTGGTGCCTTAGTTTTGGTGTTAACGGCCACTGTTTTGGACATGATTGAGGTCTGTCCATATCTAGTTTAAGTCCATCTTGCATGTTGTTTGCATTACATGTTGTTTGCATGCTTGTTGTTTGCATTGTTGCTTGCATACTTAGGTTGCATTCAATGGAGTTTGCATGCTATTAGCTTTGATAAATTGCTCATGTTGTTTGCATGTTGCATGTTCATGATGTTTAGCATGTTGATTAGATAGCATGTTGTTGCATGTTGTCGCATTCTTGTCGCATTGCATGATTTTTGCATGCTTGTTGCATTGCATTGTGTGTGCATGCCTTGCATTGCATTGTGTTTGGAAAGGGTGTCAATCCAAACACAAGGAATGAGGGACGTTTCATACTTAAAGTGATGAAACATGCCTCATTTCTCGGTCGCCGACCCTCTTGATCATGCATGATAGAGGTTAAGGCATTTATGTGTTTTTTGTGTGCATTCATTTGACATTGATTTGTGCAACTCGGCCTCTTTGGCCATCATGCATTGAGATGCGTGATTGATAGCCCGAGAGTCGAGCATTACACTCCTTTGAGCTTTAAACATGATAAGGAGTGTGGTCGCACACACATTTTCTTGTAAATACACTGCCATACCTCTATTAGTGCTCTGTTGCAGCAAAAGGAGAATTTGCAGGAAGTGTTGGTCGATCGACCATCAGAGCTACCGACCGGCCATCTTAGTCTACCGATCAACTATCAATTTGGCCGATGGCCACTCCTCTTGTCCGATGACCTCTCAGCATGTGTATAAGGTGTATCAGAATCATCTTGGAAGTTGGCACAGTTTTCAGAAGTCTAAAACAGTGCAAAAAGAGGCAACATGAAGCACGGTGGTGGATTTCCGAGCGAGGCGATCAAACATGCATCTTCGAACTCTTAAAAATGAGCTGAGGCTTTGTAATTTGTAATTAGCTTTACTTGATTAGTTAGCTTTTGAATTTGTAATTAAATTAGCTAATTTGTTAATTAGTTAACGTGTTGTAATAATTAGCTTAGATTAGCTAATTAGCTTCTTATTCGGACCCTCCGTCGAGAGGGCCAACTGCTGTAATAAGCGTGTGTATGTGTGATGCATGTCTTCCAACCCCCATTTCTTTCTCGCTTTTAGTTAACCGCTTACGATGGTTAGTTTTGGGGCATATTTCAATTAGCATCCTTATGCTAGCATGTTTGCATTCATTCATCTGTTTTGCATGCACCGGGCTCGGCGCATCATACAAACTGTATTGTATTTCAATTCCTATTTGAATACATGTACCAAGCTGCATTTCATATGACATCTTAGAATAGCCGAGCCTATCTTAGCTGCATTTTTGCATGTGTTGCATTAGCCATCTTAACATGAACTAGGATCATGCATGATTTCTAACTAATTCTCTGTTTTGGCTCGAAGTACACTGTAAGTGTTTACGCTTTAGCATACTGCATGAGATGTGTATGTTGCCATGTTAGCATGCTTGCCATGAGGCTAACTGCTTAAATGATCAACTCTTTGAATGCCTGTGGGTGAAGGTTGGATTGCTTGAATTGGAGCAATTCATTTAAATGTGTGTTTTAAGCCCACTTGAGAGTGGCAAAATCATGTTTTCTAAGCCCACTTAAGGGTGGCAAAAACCCCGACTTAGCCTACTTGCGAGTAGCAATTCTAAACCATTTTCAAACAAACAAACATGAAGTGTTTTATTCCAACTTAGGCGATCTAGTATATACTTGTATGCTGTGTACATCATATAGTAAAGCTAGCTAATAAATCGGAATAAGAACGCATGTGTTTTCAAAAACAAAATATCATGTTAGTAAAGGGCGATCTTTGCTCGGGCGAGCGGGGTGCTCATTGCATGGCCTTCCCCTCTCGTACCCAAGTTCCCGAGCCGCAGCAACTTTGGTGATGACGGACACGTGGCCTTAGGCACGAGTCAGGATTTCCTAAATTTCTCAAAATAAAACATTTAGGTGGCGACTCTGTATCTGGCAAAGCAGTCCATGTTTGGCACTTCTTTATAAAAATTAGTTTTCCAAAACGATTTGCCGGATTTGGACTCTTTGGTGATTTATCAGTCTTGCATTGCACTTTGCGAGATTAGATTCAGAACTGTGACACGAGTCCGAACTGTAGTAGCTAAGGAACAAAACGATTCGCGCCCTCATGCGCAGAGAGCGGAGTTCCAGGGCGGTCTACAATATGTTACCATGTTAAGCATGCTACCGTGAGGTTACTTGCTTACTTGAAATAATTCTATGAATGCCTGTGGATGGAGGCTATTTTGCTTAAATTGGAATGACTTTGGTTGTCATATATATGAGCTTATTTTTCCTTTAAGTTGTATATATTCAAAACTCTTTCAAGAAAGCATGAAATCAAAGCATTCCAAAGTAAGTGACATGGTCTATACTTGTTTGCCTCACATGGTAATGTTAGTATATTAATAATCAGGACAAGAGCATACAATGTCTATAAAATTCACATCATGACTTAGTAGAGGCTGATCTTTGATCAGGTGAGTGGGGTGCTCAATTCATGACCTCCCCCTCTCATACCTTAGTTCTTGAACTAAGACAACTTTGGTTATAACCGACAAATGACCTATGGCACGAGTCACGGGTTTCCTAATTTTTCTAAAAATATTAGGTGGCGACTCTAAAATCTGGAAATGCTGTCCGTTTTTGGCATCTCTGGTGATCAATGGATTTTTCTAAGATTTGTCGGATCTGAACTCTCATTCATTTTTCTGTTTCATATTGAACTTGTGAAGCCAGATTCAGAACCACAGGAGTCTGAACTATTGGGAATCGCATCTGAGGAGACTAAACCCCTCCGAGAAGCGTGAAAAACCAACTACAGTTTCTAGTGACTCTGTTGGGAAATATTAGAGAACTTGACTTAGACTTCATGATGTGAACTTTTATCTACATATATATATATATATATATATATGTTCTTTGCATTGCATTTGCATGGTGCTCTTAAATCACTGTGTTTACCATCTGATATCCTGGATGGCTTGCTAGAGGCTTGCCAAAAGGATGGTCCAACATAGGCAGTGTCATGTTGGGAACATAACCCTTGGATCTGGGTTACCGCCGTACTTGATCCTCCTTTCACTTTTCGGTGTTAGGTGTGAGAGTTATATTAGGTAATATCTTGCTGAGGTACCCTTTTGACTAGTCGACCTAATACGTATAGTGAGCTCTAGTGACCTTTCAAACTAAGACAGGATACTCTCCCATTTTCAGGATGTTGTGTTACCGTTTGTTTGAATTAATGAAAATTTAGATTATTCCAAATCTAGAACAAGGTAACCCTATACCCTCATAGGGGTGTTTTTGCTCTCTTTACCTACTATGTGCTATGCTATTGATCTATACAGGGGTATAGCTTGTTTTTCGTGCTCCTCGGAGGGGTTTAGTTTCCTCGGATACAACAACCCTACAGTTCGGACTCCCATGGTTTTGAATCTGGTTTCACAAGTGCAATGTGAAATAGATAAACAAATGATAGTCCAAGTCCAGCAAGTCCTAAAAAATTGATTTATCATCAAAGATGCCAAAAAATGGATTGCATTGCCAGATTTCAGAGTCATCACCTAAATATTTTTGGAAAATTTAGGAAAATCGTGACTCGTGCCAAAGGCCACTTATCCGTCATCACCAAAGTGTCTCGGTTTAGGAACTTAGGTATGAGAGGGGAGGTCATGAATTGAGCACCCCACTCACCCGATCAAAAATCAGCCTATACTAATCATGATGTGATTTTTATGTACATTATATGCTAATTTACTATGTGAAGAACACAAGTATAGGCTAAGTCACACGCGTTGGAGTGTTTTGATTTCATGTTTTGTTTTGAAAAGTGTTTTGAATATGCACTACTTGAAAAAGAAAGCTTATATGAACATTAATCAAATCATCCTAACTTAAACAAAAAGGCCTTCATCCATCGGCACTCAAGAGATATATCAAGTAAACGTATAGCCTCATGGTAATATGCTTGATATGGCAACACAAACTTACATGCAATATACTAAAGCAAAAATGCTCACCTAGTACTCAAACGAGGCAAGCCAAAATAGAAGAAAATAGTTAGAAAAATATATTCTCTAATATGCAAGTGTAACTTGCTTTTCGTGCTCCTCGGAGGGGTTTAGTCTCCTCGGATACGATAGCCCTACAGTTCGGACTCCCGTGGTTCTGAATCTAGTTTCACAAGTGCAATGTGAAACAGAAAGAACACAAATGAGTCCAAATCCAACAAATCTTTAGAAAATCCATTTATCATCGGAGATATCGAAAATGAACTGCATTGCCAAATTTCAGAGTCGCCGCCCAAATATTTTTGAAAAATTTAGGAAACTCGTGACTCATGCCAAAGGCTATTTGTCCGTCATCACCAACGCGTCTCAGCTCGAGAACTTAGGTATGAGAAGGGAAGGTCATGAATTGAGCACCCCACTCACCCGATCAGAGATCGGCCTCTACTAATCATGATGTGATTTTTATATACAGTATATGCTTTTATTCTGATTATTAATGCTAAACATTACTACATAAGGCACACAAGTATAGACTAATTCGCTCACTTTGGAAATGACTTGATTTCATGTTGGTTTGAAAATAGTTTTGAATATGTGTTACTTGAAAAAGTAAGCTCATATATGCTTTAATCAAGATATCCCAATTTAAGCAAATTATCCTTCATCCACTAGCATTCAAGAGGTATATCAAATAAGCACTTAGCCCTGTGGTAATATGCTTGATATGGAAACACTAACATACATGCAATATACTAAAGCAAAAATGCTCATCTAGTACTCAACCGAGGCAAGCCAAAATAGAAGAAATAGTAAGAAAAATGCATGCACTAATATGGAAGTGACTAATGCAACACATACAAAATGCAACTACTAGGTTCGATTATTTAACATGACATATGGTTCAACTCAAAGCATGCATTTAGTGCATGAATTCAATTTAAGTAGGAAATGACAACAATGTGAGAATGATGAACTGAACCTAATGTATGCAAAAATGGATACAAGGCATGGCAATGACATGAAACCAAAACATGATGCTATATGTAACCATCGTAAGCAAGTAAATAAAAGGGAGAAAGAAATGGGGGTTGGAAGACATACACAATATTATAAGTTTGCCCTCATATAAGAGGGTCCGAATGTAAACTAATTATTACAACACCAAATTAACTAATTAATACTAATTTAACTAGCTCGTACAAGTTTTTGAATGAAGCTACTAATTAAGCACAACATATTACTATTAGCGCATTAATTTAAAGGACTACAAGAATCGAAGAGTCACACGCGCGCAAATGAGAACGTCCTCCCAGAAACCTTTCTATTTTGTTACCAAAAACTATTATGCTTGCAGTTAAAAAATGAATCTGTTTTTGCCTCAACTTCTGCTCTGTTTTTCCATGAAAATGACACTACCTGTATAAAATAGGGTGGCCGATCAGCCTTGGAAAGTGGTCGGCCGAACAGAATGGTGGCCAGTCGGCCATTGCTTTTTGGGAAATGTCGTGCTGCCACAGAGTTGAAACAGAGCAAAGCAAAGTGTTTCTAGGAGATGTTTATCCTCTCTGCCCTTCCCTATCATGAAGATGATCAAGGGAGAAGTAGATTCGATTCACAAATCAGCAATTGCCGCAAATTTGTTGCGTGATGATCTATGAACCGATATGACAAAAGCACAATAAAATGAAACAAAAGAGAAACAACACCTCCTCCCTATCATGGAGTACTTCAGGAAAGGGATGGACATTGCTTCATAAATCATTGAACATCACTAAAAAGTATGCAATGGTCCACCACGCAATGGGTTCAATATAACGTTCGATTGAGCCCAACTCAATTTTATTACCTTTTTTATCCCTTTTACTCCAATTTTATTAACCCTTTTTACATTACCTTTTCATTTTTATCTTTTCTTCATTTTTGTCCAAAAGTAATAATTATGTCCACTAAATCCAAAAGCGTGATGAAGAGTATCAAGCATTGACTTAACCCAGGAAATGAGCATTTTCTAGCCCTTTTCTACAGGGGAAATTACAAAGGAAGGGTCAAACTCATTTACAAGTGATAATGAATTATAAGTCAAAGCCAAAATGAACGATAATGACTAGTCAAACTCAAAAAGAGCGATAATGACTAATCAAACCCAAAATGATCAATAATGACTCTAAAGTCAAACTTGATAATAAGCTATAATGACACTCTCCTTGGTGATTTCCAAGGGTCTAACTAGAAAGTTAGTCCCTTAGAAGTAAATGCACCGGTGATAAAGGGAAATGACAAAAAAGAAGTTGTTCTTAGCATAAGAGAGATGTAATGCCTTAGTAATGAATCTCCGAAGAGATTAAACCATTAAGCATGGAAGGTCTCTTTCTTATGCTTGAACAACAATCTTTTGTTCAACAAAACTCTTAATCAACATGAACAAAGAATGGAGGGAGGTTGCAGAGATGATTTTACAAAGGTGATTATTAAAGTGAGACTATCTACACAAAAATAAAGAATGAAAAGCTATCAACTCAAATGGATTGGTGTCTAAGGCCTAAACCCCCAAATCCATGAGGACTTTACAGCACCACAAGTATAGTATTCAAAATATAAATTAAATAAACAATTAAAACAACCCCAAAAACAAGAAAATAGTGCTGAAATCATGTTGAAAAGCTAGAAAAAGTAAACACGAAAAAGAAGAGAACAAAGCTAGTAATTAAGCCTAAGGAAGGGTGGCCAACCCCTCCACTTTTTGGACCTTAAATCACATGTTTCAACCCTTAAAACCAGTCCAAAACAGTGTATAAACAACAAGACAAAGAGAAGGAAAGAGTGGTGGAAACAAGGGAGAAGATGGCAAAGGCTATACCTCTTGAAGAGCGGATGCTCTTTAGTTCACAAACCTCAAGTTGAACACTCTCAAGGACTGAAATTTGGGTTCAATAATCTCAGCATGAAACTTCAAATTTTTGGTTTAGGAAGTGTATGTATAGTATATGTATATTTCAAGAGAGAAAGGAAGAGTGTTTGGCAAGTCTTTGGCTTTTGGAAAAATTTTCTAACCTCAAACCATGAAGGGTGGGCTTGGATTTATAGGAAAAACTCCTCACGTCAGAAATATCTGTAATAAGCCATCTTGTGCAAGGCATGCACATGGGGGGACAGTTGGCTACAAAATATCTGTCTACCGGGAAACATGGCTGACCGGCCATGGAGGGGGACGGCCGGCCCAAAAAGTGGCCAGCCAGTCCAATTTTCGATCTGGCTGCCTATTAGACACAACCGGGTCCAAATACCCACAGCTAGGGGTGTGCACGGTGCGGTTCGGGCAGTTTGAGAGTAAAATTACAAACCGGATGGCAGGTTAGCAGATTAGCGGATTGACAAATTTTGGTTTGGGCGATTTTTGGAGGATTGAAGAATATTCTAACAATTATCATACATTTGCATAATATATAACACTAATTTGTATAATATTTTTTAGATATATAACACAAAGTAATTTTACATAATATGTTTCATAGATCTAATCACTAATTTATAATAAATTTCATATCTTAAATCTCTCTCACACTCACTTTTACATTAATATTTCATTGGAAGTTAAAAAATAAATACGTATTAGCTATAGCAGAGCGGAGCGGTTCGGCTGGCGGATTATAAATTTTAAAGTTTAAACCGCGGTTAGCGGTTAGAGTGGTGCGAATTGATGTGGATCGGTGCGATTTTAGCAGATTGGACGGTATTTTGTACTGCCCTACCCACAGCCAGGCCAAAATAATGAAAGGCTGGGTCTAAAACGGCACTCTGGACTACTTTTCATTGAAACCTGGCCGGATCTAAACAAGCCACGGCCGGATCTAAAAAAATTGAGTCAAAAAAAAAAATTACTTTTAAGCCCGACTTCAAACGGGCATATATCCCTCATTCGGGCTCAGTTTTAGGTGATTTTTGAGTCTAAATTGAATCCCCAGAAGTCTATTTTCCAATGGTTGTGGTCTCACATCTAAGTTCTAAGTGTACAACAAGATATGCCTAATTTAGTGAAGCCTGTTCATTTCTTTCTTAACGATTTGATGCTCAACCTTTTCCTAAACTAGTTTTCTTCCATTTCCTCTTATTTCCTTAAACTCCAAACCTGTAAATAAGATGTTTTTAAATGTTTTCAAAGATTTTACCTTCCTTCCAGTTATTTCCACTTTGTCCTTACTCTGTTTACTAAAAAGTGCAATATTTTTAATTAAAATGCAAGCCTCGATATATCGTAGAAACATTTGGAAAAAAAAAAATTGAAAAGAGGGTTTTAAGGTCTAAAATAGTTTGGCCAAAATGGGGCATAAGGTTTGGGATTAGAGATCAAAACCAAATTCTTTTTCTAAAGATCAGAACGATTTGCATAACGTAACTTTCATCATCAAGTGCTCAGAATGAAGCGCCCAAGTCTTAAGGGCAGTCAAAAATCGAGTGTCTACAGTTGCCCCTCTTTGACATAGCTTGTAGTCATGAAATGACGTAAGTGAATGTCAAAGCCCAAAGACAGCCCATTTTGACGAGGCCGTAAGACTTGGGCAAATAAACAAAATACAGATGCAGTTGGTTGAACTCGAAAGTTGCCTACCTATCCCTTTGCAAGGAATCAAACAGCGTAGTTCAGGGGCAAGATGCAAATGATACACAATGCAATGAAACAATGCAAATGATACACAATGTAACGAAATAATCAAACCACGAGCAATGCTTTTTACACAAATATCATAAAGGAGTGGGAAATGCAAATCAAACTACGTTTTAACACAGAAAAGGTGCCGGAACCCTCAGACCACAATTCTTGTGGAATAGGTGCATACACATGCAGAACTATGCCCTTCGCAGAAAGAGTACAAGTAATTGGGTGGTACGATATAAGTGAGGAATAATCTACTAGGGATGGATAATGATCCTAAATGTTGAATGCGCTGAATGCAACAAGACAAAGTACGATGCAATGAATGCAATGGATGAAGTGAATAAGAGGCGTAGGCTAAACTACATCTTACCTAGAAAAGGCATAGACATAAATAAACCCTGTCTAACACAGAAAAGGTGTCGGAACCCTCAGACCACAATTCTTGCAGAATAGGCGCGTACACATGCTCAGATATGCTTCAACGTGAGAAATGTATGAGCACATGCCAAACTAAGCTTAACATGGAAAGGATACGGGTTGTAAAATGGTATGATGAATGGATATAATGGATAATGTAGTAGATGCATGAGAGATGTTGCATGCAATGCGATAAAGGTAATAGATAATAATACATATGATGTAGCAGTTGGGAAGCAATGCTTTAGAAAGTACCTTACAGTGGTAATTGGCGATAACTCGCCTTATGCTGCTGGGGATCTTCCTCTTCTTCCTAGTTTCAATATTTCTTCCTTCATCTTGCGCTTCCAAACCACGGGTACTACTTTTCTCCCTGGCTATGTTTGCAACTTTCCCTATTCTCCAACAGGGTGACAGACTAGGTTAGTTCAGTATCTAGAATTGAGGTGTATACAAGCTACCTCAACCTATGAGGCTGCCATTCAGATTTTAAGCCGAGGGTACACCCTGGTATTTAAACCAAACTTTAGTCTCAGAAATTCCAAACCTTTGTATTCTAGGCCTTGGCCATTTGAACTCTAGTTTCCACCATCTCAGTTAATCTCCTAGGAACACACTACAAACATAGTCAGGTGGCTATACCGAACCACCTGAAGTTGTTCGGGCACGACAAACACCAAAGAAATTACACCTTTAGAGGATTTAAGGTCTCCTAGACCCTGTGAGTGCACAAGACGGTGCTGGTGAGGTGCACAAAATAGTGTGCGGTGGATGAATGCACAAAACAGTGCAATGTGGGTGCACAAAATAGTGTGATGCAATGAATGCACAAAACAGTGCTATGTAGGTTAAATGCACAAAACAGTGCGATATGGGTGTACAAAACAGTACGATGCAAAGTGCACAAAATAGTGCGATGTAGGTGCACAAAATAGTGCGATGTGGGTGCACAAGACAGTGTTATATGGAGGTGAATGCACAAAACAATGCTGTGTAGGTGCACAAGACAGTGTGATACACGTGAATGCACAAAACAGTGCTATGTAGGTGCACAAGACAGTGCGATGCAAGTGAATGCACAAAACAATGCTATGTAGGTGTACAAGATAGTGGGATGCAAATGCACAAAACAGTGCTATGTGGGTGCACAAAATAGTGCGATGCAAGTTGAATGCACCAAATAGTGCGATGCAAGTTGAATGCACAAAACAGTGTTATGCAGGTGCACAAAATAGTGCGATACATGGTGAATGCATAAAACAGTGCGATGCAAGTTGAATGCACAAAACAGTGTGATACAGGTACACAAGACAGTGCGATACAAGGGAAAGATGCATGGTATGTAGAGGGAAATGAGCAGTACATAGAGTAGCACATCATGTACCTTATGAAATAAGTGTAGGGCACTTCGCCACGACTTATTGAAATGTAGCACAAAGGTAGGCAACCCAATGAAACTCTGTTAAGTACAGAACAACGTCAAGAGCAAGGGCAACCAATCACGCAGTTCATATCAACCAAAGTGTATGAGCATGCATGCACAATCCAAAGCACATGTATTAATTAGAGGGAAGATGGAAATCCCAGGAGTATTTTGAAATGGTTGGAGACAACTTTCAAAAGCTGAATCATATCAGAATCATCATGGGGGTGAGCCCACTCTAACCCAGGGAAAAGTGCCCAACAAATGGCTTTGGCAGACTGAGAAAAAGGTTAGGTTATGCCCCTTGTTCGATGGATAGCCCGATCAGATGTACTAAAAATTGCCCCTAGTGTCCAGTCACTGGTCACCTTTTTTAACATCATGCAGGCACGTGTAATGGGGATCATCAAATCCTAGAACGGTTGCCAACCAGTCAGACTCATGCTTCTCTTTTGTCCTGGCATGTTGAGAACTTACTCTAGTCCCCTCCAAAGTAATGACGGATTCCTCACATACACTAATCATGAATGCGATGCCCTTTGTATGGGCACTCTCAGTTTGTTTATGAATTCCACATATGGGCTTGTTTTTAAGTTTGGAGCAAACATTCGTGTATGGAATTTTGGCGATGCCATTCTATTGAACTTTGAGAGACAAACACGCAAGGGTGACTCGATGAAGAACGCAAACTGAGATAAACACCAGGCACGACACCACAAAAGCAGAAAAAGACTCAAGGTAACTGATCATTCATAGTGCCCCTAGTATAACTTATGTTCCCTTTAGAACTCAATTTCGATTACTTTTTTTGCTCAAGTTAGAGATTCTACTAATAAGTTTAAGTATTGAAAATTGCTCCACTTATTGATTCAAACTAGTTCTTCCTTACCTAACGCAAGTGTGATATGCACAGCAGTTAGTGTAGCTCATGGATTGATGCGAAGCTGACAACACGAATAGGGCAAGGCTATTGGGTCGAGATAGATGAAATGGATATAGTTGAGACCAAACTTCAGGATAAAGTTGCCTACGTATCCCAAGAATGGGGATCAGGTTAACATAGTTCATGGCTAAGGTTCACTCGAGTGTTGACACTCTCCTTTTGCGCTCTAACTTTTGCCAAAGTCGCCCTTTCGGGTTTTTAACCTTGCGAGCTCTATTTAGTTGATTTCTCATTTTTCATGCTCTAACTTTTGCCTAGGTTGCCCTTTCGGGTTTTCAACCTAGCAAGCCCCTCAAGGATAGCATAACAACACTTGCAGTGAATTTGACCAATAGTCATCCTTGCCCCAACACTAGAACTGGCTTCACCTTGATTTGAACTTGGTTCTCTATTCCTTATGCATGTCTTCTTCCTTTCTTTCGTTCCACTTTCAAAGTTAGTTCTTCTCACAATGTGGTACCTTCTTGCATTGGCTTCCCCGAATTTAGACAAAAGTTTCTTTCCTCACGGTTAATTAGATTTCATTCCAATGAATATTCCATGGCTTGATGGTTGATTTATTTTCCCTTTTCTTTTCCCTTTTCTTTTTCTTTTCTTTCCTTTTTTTTTCTTTTTTCTTTTTTTTTTCCTCTTCTTTTCTTCTTGGTTTCTTTCTTTCTCTTTTTGGTTTCTTTTATCCGTTCCTTTTTGAAGTAATGAAAACAACAAAGCAATTCTATGATTATGAGGTCTCAAAGCCGCCTTGTGTTTGCCAAAATGATCACCAAACAGTGAAGAAAATCCCCAGGATAGTGTAGAATACCTTGTACAATTCTAAACCTATCCTCACAAGTTTGCAAAAGAAACAACTTTAAATTTTTTGAAATCATGAAGGACTTTGCACTGATAAGTCAGAATCCACTCGAACCATTTGGGGGATCTTTCTCAACACTCGAGCTTATTAATAGAATCTCATTCAAAAAAGCCCCCAAAAAAAATTAAAAAAATAAAAATAAAAATAAAATAAATAAAAAAAACTGTGCTGAAAAAAAGCAGTTTGAAAAGCTAAAAAAAGTAAAACAAAAATGAAAGAGAATAAAGCTAGTAAGCAAGCCAAAGGAATGGTGGCTAACCCCTTCATTTTTGGACCTTAAAATCACATGTTTTAGCTTCTGAAAACTCTGAAAATTAGTAGCTAAAAGTAAAGAAACAAGTGGGAAACACAAGGATATAAGCTATAGAATAAGGTTCAAGGAAGAGTGGTTAACCCCTTCACCTTTTTGGTAGCTTTTAAATCACAAGTTTTAGCCCATGAAAATAGTCAAAAACAGTGTAAGAATAGTAAGAAAACAGAAGGGAGGAGTAGTGTAAAGATGGCAAAAGTTATACCTTTGAAGAGAAGTTACTCTTTGGTTCACAAACCACAAAGTGTTCACCCTCAAGAGCTAAAATTTTGGCTCAATAATCTCAGCAAGAAGCCTCAAATATTTGGCTTAGGAAGTGTATGTATAGTGTATGTATATTGCAAGATAGAGAAGGAGAGTGTTTGACAAGTTTTTGGCTCTTGGCAAATTTTTCTAACCTAAAATCAAGAGGGATGGTCATCTATTTATAGAAAAACCAGTTCCTCTTTCGGAAATATTTGTATTGAGCCAGTTGGTACAAGGCATGCACGTGGGGGGGGACAGCTGGCAGCAAATATCTATCTGCTACTGGGCATGGCCGACCGGCCAAGAAAAGACACGGCCGGCCAATAAAATCAGCTTGCTGGCCACCGGTTTGGCCAACAGGCCTCCGAATGGTTAGGCTAGGAAAAAAAATTAGGTTTTGGTTCAAAAGGGGGTACAGGGTTTTAGGTTCTAAAACTCAAAATCGAAGCTTTTTGCTGAAGAAATTAAACGGTTATACAGCATACTAATTCATCATTAAGTGTTCACCATGAGGCGCACAAGTCTTAAGGGCGGTCAAAAATGCGGTGTCTATTAGGGGTTCCTAAATTCATATCAGTGGTGCAGTTGTATCAGTTTGTGGGGCAGAATTCAGTGAGGAGTACAGTCATTCAGTTGTGATCATATATGTTCTAGTGAAATTGGGCCGAGGTGCTGTCCATTTCTTTATTTTGTTTTTCTTTTATTTCTTTTGCTAGGTTGTTATGGCACTATATCTTCAAAAAGACCTGATATCCTCCAAGTTTTATGGACTCGCACCAGTAGGCTTTGCAAGATCAGAGATCTAGTTAAAGGCTAGCCAGTGTTAGTCTCTCTTCTGTCAGTAATCTGAAGAAGAAAACAGTTTCCACCAGTACAAAACACTCACCAGTCCTCTCCTAGTTCACGCTTACCAAGCTCTCCAAGAGCTAACTCTCTCATATCTGTAATGGCACAAAGTCCAGAAGAAGTTGTGGCCATGATGACCTTTCAAAAGGCCATGGATACGCTAAACAATAAGATCTCTGCTTAGGATGAAACCATCACTGAATTGCATCACTCATCTGGGGCATCTACCACGCTTCCAGTCCCAGCTACCTAGCCGAACCTTGATCTACCTCCACTAGCTGAAAATCTCAAGGCTCTAGATCCCCAAGAGATGCTAGCTCGAGCTCAAGCTTTCAAGCCTCCAACACAACCCTATGGGGGAGCTCTCCCATTTGACATTAATGATTTCGATCCTTCCATGATAAAAATCTTCAAGCTTAAGAAAATGTTCAAAAAGTCTCAGGGCTTTAACTCTATCTTGGACATCAAGGATGGTTACACTGAGGCTTCTATAAGGTTGCCAGAGAAGTTTAAGATGGCGTATTTCAACAGATTCAACGAAAGTGGAGATCCGATCAGCTATTCGTCTCTTCTCCGATGTCTTAAAACCAATAGGCCTGACATGAGCTCATAAATTATCTTTGTTCGGGAGGACTGTATCAGAAGTAATAGCCACCTAGTATGCCAAACTAGAGGATTCGACCAAGTAGAATTGGAAAGAATTAGCTCAGGGATTTGTCGATCAATATCCTTACAGCACTCAAATAGAGGTGAAAATTAGTGAACTAGAGGCAACTTCTCATAATCCCAAAGAACCCTTTATTGACTTTGTTACCAGAAGAAGGGCAATGGGTGCCCGAATGACGAATAGGCCTTCAAAGAAGGAGCAAGTCCGGTTGGTGGTTCAGAATCTTGAACAGGACATGCTGCAAAGGATGATAGTTACTCCACTATCCACTTTTACCATTTTATATGAATTAGGGGTTAAGATCGAGAGTGCATTAAAAAAAGGGATCATTCAGAGGACAAGCAAACCTGCAAAAGGCCATTTGTCAGGGGTACCAATGCTAGCAATAACACTATTCCTAGGCCCACTAAAGTCAATGTCATCACTACCACAACCAACACAGCTAATCTATTTGCTGGTGTAAACCCACAAACCACCAGCTCGGCTAGAACCCAACTCAGAACCTTTACCCCTCTTCACATGAGTCTACACCGTGCTCTAAAGGTCCTGATAGAAAAAGGACACCTCAAGCCCCTTGACCCTCAACCTCTTCCTGACCCACTCGAGGCCAGGTATGACCCTACCCAGCACTATGCTTTCCATCAGCAGCACAACCATCTTACTAACCATTGTATCCGCCTCCGTCATAATATTCAAGATCTTATTAATGATGAGACCAAAAAGACCTCACGCCACCACCAACCCATTACCTCCACACCTCAACCTAATCCATACATTGCCATCCACCTACAACTCCAGCATATATATCACCCTAGTCCATTTACCCAAGCTTGAGGTGTTCATTTCAAAAAGCACGAACTTGTGCATGATGGATACACTAGAACCCCAATCATCTCAAACCCCAAAAATTAAACTCCATAATAGCCCAATTCCAGTCCAACCCACTCCAAAGAGCCTAGCCTAACTAATTCATCAAGACCAAGTCAGTTCAAATACACCACGAGCACTAATGGCCAAACCCACTACTTCTGAGTTGTTGAGCATGATTGAAGATCTTCATAGAACTGTGGCAGATTTAGCCTATGGGATCTTATCTCCATCATCGACCACATCACATGCTATAAATTTCATGTCAAAAAGCTCCCCAATCTTGGGGCGAGCTATAGTTGGAAAGCTCTCTCAAGTCTGGGTGATAACATGTCAACAACGAATGAGCCTTGCCTCGGTATAACCACCCAATCCTTTGGAAAGGTTGAGGCAAGTGGCAAGAACAAGGTCGGGGCAAGAATTGATCCTCATGTACATCTTTGGTGGGCTATTGAGGCTTTGAAGGTCAAAGGGTTGAACAAACAGCAAGTGCTTGCAATTGTTACAAAGACTGTGGATGACACTTTTGTCGCCCAAGTTAGCGGCATTTTGAATTAGGGGGTAAGCCATGAAAAGGGATGCCTTACCAGAAACACCCCTTTCAGCTCCAATCCTGCACCCACAAGAAATCTCCACACCCAGTCAACGCCTGCCATCCCCCTCTGTCAATACTTCTAGGACTGGTAGTCACACCTTCAATCCCCTTTACATGACATTGTCCAAAGCTCTCCAAGTCCTCATTGGACAAGGCTATCTCAAACCCCTTGACCCTTGGCCTCTCCCTGGTCGTCTTCCAGCCAAGAATGATGCTGTCAAGTATTACGCCTTCCATTAGTAACTCGGCCATGACATTGACCATTTTTTCGCCTTTGCCATGAAATTCAAGACCTAATTGACAACAAGGTCATCACCCCACCAGGTCCTACAAAGTCTATCGGCGCTATATCAATGAACTTGGGAGATAATGCGACTAGTTTTGTGATCGAGGATGAACCACCTGCTAATGGCATGCATTTTACGCCAAACATAGCGAATGGCACGCATTGATTTTAGCAATTTTGAAATGTTTTTTATTTTACTTTCTAAATTGGGTGTTGAGTCAGTCCTGTTGTGTCAGAGTTTGGTGATTTAAGGGGTGTTAACTCGGATAACACTGTCTTGTTTGTGTTTGTCTTTTCATTCCTTCTTTTGAGTTTGTTTCAATCATTGAGCCAGAAGTTCTAAATGAAACTGCAATAATTTTCACCTACTTCTCTGTACCTTTAAATCATTATATTGACCAAAGTTTTTTAAAACTATTTCCAAAACTATGGTGAAAACAAAAGGGAAGGAATTCCTCGGGATTCACAAAATTTGATCGACTGAGAGAAAGAGAGACATACTAAAGTCCTTAATAAATGAGATTATGTCTATTAATGTGGGTACTGAGAAGGATCTTGGCTTGGTCTAGATTGGTTCTACATTGTCTTCAGAGGAGCAGCGAGCAACTGATCATTTTATTAAAAGATTTCAAAAATGTTTTACGTGGTCCTATGAAGACATGTCTAGACTTGATCTTGAGATTGTACAGCATAGGATCACTCTTGACCCTGAGACTTGACCCCTTAGCTTTCAAACCTTGATTCAAAATGTTTAACGATCAACCAAATTATGAGACTTGCATGGCCGGATCGGAAGCCGCTCTTAAGATAGGGACAATAAGGTTGGATGTGATCGAAAGAAGATTGCATAGCTGGATTAGAAGCAGCCCTTGAACTAGGGGCAAAAAGGTCAGATATGATCAAAGATTCAAAATTGTGTCATTTCTCAAGCCAATGGAGACCGACAAGAAAGCCAAATCCCAGAATTTGAGAGAAGAAAATTTATTGCTAAAAGACAATTGAGTTTCTATCAATGACACTAGAGGCAAATTCAAACCCAATTGGATAGGCCCTTACATTATCAAGACCATTTGGTCAGAGAGCAGCCATTCTCATGGATTTAGATGGCTTAGAGATCTCATAACTGATCAAATTGGATAAGTTAAAGTTTTCTATTCCTGAGAGGCTAGCTAGGCCGAAAACCCGAAAGGGCGACCTAGGCAAAAGTTAGAGCATGGAAAATTGGAAATAAATGAAAAATAGCGGCTCGATGGCCCGAAAACCTGGAAGGGCAACCCAGGCAAAAGTTAAAGCATGAAAAATGAAGAAAAAAAAAACATAAAAAAAAAAGAAAAAATAAATAAATAGAGAAATGAATAGAGAAAGGAAAAAATAAAAAGATCGCAAGGTCAAAAACCCAGAAGAGCAGCTTTGGCAAAAGTTAGAGCATAAAAGGAGAGAGTTAATGCTTGAGTGCACCTTAACCGGAACTACTTAAGGCTTGATTCCTATCTTTAGGATACGTAGACAACTTCATCTTGAAGTTCGGCCCCAACCATTTTCAGCATGTTGTAGACACCCTATTTTTGACCATCTTCAAGACTTGGATGTCATCGTTGGTGCACATGATGATTGTGATTGTTTGTGCTCATTTTGGTGCCCGAAGTCTTCGACGGAATGTCCTGTCTTTGAGCCTTCAACTTTCATCCATTATGTACCCTGTTTTGGACCAACATCTTCTAGCCTGCAACCCTTGGTGGGTGCCGGCCACCAACTGAGGCTGCCGATCGGCCACATTAGTGGCCTGCTGGCCATTGATGACTTTTTTGCAGATATTTTCTTGACAATTGTTCCAGCTGTTGGCACAATCAACTTGATCACCATACACGTGTATGGACTGATATAACTTAGCCAAATGCTTGTTTTTCTATAGATATGGAACCTTCTCCCCTATTGAAGAAGGTTAGAAATTTTGGAACAAAATTCTCTCTCTCTACATTTCTCTCTCTCTCTCTCTCTCTCTTGAACTTTTGTGCATACAAGTATAGACACACTTCAAGTTTGCCTATCAATCCTTAACCAAAGTTGCTTATCTTTGGGCTAAAGTTACTTGAGACCCTCTTTGAGCTCTAGAAGGTGGTCTTGGCTTGATTTATTGCCTCATTTGTGTCTTCCCTTCAAGAGGTATAAAATTCTTCTATTACACTTGTTTTGCATGCTTGCTTTACCATCTTTTTCAATTGTTTTTGGCCTTATTTTGAACTGTAAAAGACTCTGTTTTTGTGGCCTAAAGGTGGTGGTTTGAGGCCATTTTTAGTTAGGGGGTGTTCCACCCTTCTTGCTTCTTTGCTTGTAAAGTTTTTGTCCCTTTGTTCATCACTTTCAAACTAACTTTTTTGGGCCTTTTAACCACTAAATTTTAGAAATTTTTCAGTGGCAAAAAACTCATTTTGAAGTTTAAATTTGGATGGGTTAGCCTCCCCTCTTTGTGTCTTGTTTCCATGCCTAGTTAGCTTCACATATTGGCATGTTTTTCTAGCTTAACTTAGCTCAAGTCCAGCATGTTTTTGCCTCTGAAATAGCATTCTTTAGCTCTGTTTTGGGTTGTTTAAGTCGGTTGAGTCTTGTTTTGCACAGTTGTAGTGTAGTAGTCCTCACAAATAAGTGTTTTAGGCCTTTAGGCACCACTTGTTTGAGTTGATTTCATGTTTTAGTGTTTTTCTCACTTCATTTTAGCACTTATAATCTCTGCAATGCCCCTCATTTCTTCACTCTTTTGTTTTATTTTGAAAGTGGCTTCAAGCCACTTGTTTGCCTAAGTGTGAAATGGAGGTGCTACACCTAATGGTTTAATCCCTTAGGGTGTTCATTACCAACAATGTGATACCTCATTCATGCCCAAAGAAACTTGTGGTTTGAGCCCTCTTTCATCTTAGAGGACACTCACCAAAGGACAAATTGGTTAAAGAATGGTTTGGTAAATTAAAATGTGTAAACAAAATTGGCAAGTAAAAGTGGCAAGATAAGCATTCTTTGTGTTGCATTGTATGTGTTCAAATTGGATGTTAATTTCAATAGAAGGAAAATTGGACATTTCATACTCAATAGTGATGAAATGTGCCACTTTCCTTGGTCTCCATTGCCCTTGATCATGCATGATAGGGTGATGGCACTTGAGTCTTGTTTTTGCACTCATTAAACTTGTACAATTTGGTCCCTTAGCCATCATGCATGGAAATTGATTGATTGATGGTTTGAGGGCCAAATGTATCACTCCTTTGAGCTTATACTGATGATAAGGGGTGATATATAGAACAACAACCTGTGAGAATGCCTCTTCTTTGCCCTGTTTGCTCTCTAGTGCAGTAAGAAAAAGAGCATCGCTAGTGGCCAGCTGGCCACTGCCATTGGCCAGCAGGCCACCACTGTTGGACGACACCCCTTGCTGGTGGCTGGCCAGCCACCAATGAAAATTTAGCAGAAGGCTTGTCAAGCAAAGCAGGGTTGATCTAAAGAAGGAGGACCAGTACATAGAGTGTGTAACAGAGGCAATTGGAAGCAAACAACGGGCGTTCTTCGGGTGGAAACCAAGCATGCATCGGGCATCCCTTGCCTCCCGGAACTATTTGTTTAAATTGATTAGTTAGTTAATTGTGGCTAAATAATTAATGTTGTAATTATTTAAGTAGAGTAGTTAATTAATTCATATTGTAATTAATTAGCTTAGTTGCTTTGTAATTAATTAGTTAAGTATTTAGCTAATTAGTTTGATTTGTAATACTTAATTAGCTTCAAAAAGTTAGTTAATCCATTTAAAGTGTTGTAATAATTAGCTTAATTAGTTTAGATTAGCGTAGCTAGCTAGTTAGCTTTATTCATTCGGACCCTCCTTCGTGATGGCGTAATGTTGTAATAAGTGTGTGTGTGTGTGTGTGTGTGTGTGTGTGAATGTCTTCCGACCCCACGTCTTTCTCCCTTTTATTTAATCGCGTTCGATGGCTAGATTAGGGACATCATGTTTCAATTAGCATACCTTATGCTTGCATCCATTCATCTTGTATTGCATGCACCGAGGCTGGGCACATCATTCAAACTGCGTTGCCATTTCAATATCTTAGTTGAATACGTGTTTAAATTGCATGTTGTTCAAGTTAATTCATATGCCATATTGGTAGTCGAGCCTATTAATTTCATTCTTTGCATATATTGTATTAGGCATCTTGTATAGTTAGGAACATGCATTTTTCTAACTCATATTATCTTGGCTTGGAGTACTAGGTGAGTTTTTATGTTTTAGCATACTCACATAAGTGTGAATGTTTCCATATCTAGCATGCTTGCCATGAGGCTATGTGCTTAAATGCTAAACTGCTTGAATGCCTGTGGATGAAGGCTTGTTGTTTGAATTGGAATGATTTAACGAATATAAGTTTTACGTCCACTTTGTTGAATGGCAAACCTGTTTTAAGCCCACTATGTTTAATGGCAAATCCGCAAACTTTAACCCCTCTTCAGGTGGCAAATTCAAATCATTTTCGCAAACAAACGTGAGTTGAATTGTTCCAAATTGAGCAAACTAGTCTATACTTGATTGTGCGCATCACATAGTAACGCTAGTTTAATAACCGGAACAAAAGCATATAATGTTCATAAAAAATCATATCATGATTAGTAGAGGCCAATCTTTGATCGGGCGAGCGGGGGTGCTCAATTCATGACTTTCCCCTCTCGTACCTAAGTTCCCGAGCCGAGGCAACTTTGGTGATGACGGACACGTGGCCTTTGGCACAAGTCATGGATTTCCTAAATTTCCCCAAAAATAAAATATTTATGTGGCAACTCTGTATCTGGCAAAGCAGTTCAATTTTGACACTTTTTTATTCAAAATTAATTTTCCAAAACGATTTGTCGAATTTGGACTCTTTGGCGTTTATCAGTTTCACATTGCACTTGTGAGATTAGATTCAGAACCGCGGGAGTCCGAACTATAAGACTTTCTTTCAAACCTTCCGAAAGGGGGCGTGAAAAAGCCGAGCTACACATGCTTGTCTCATCCATGTTGATTGGCTTATCCTTTTTTAACTCGGCTATCTTATCCATGTCAAATTGGCTCATCTTTCTTCAAATTTGGTTTTCCTATTCCGTTAAAAGATTCAGTTGCAAGACAAATCAAGTTCAGATTTGAAGTTTTGCATCTCAAGAGTTAATTCCACGTTGGTCGGGTAGTGGCCACAACAATTTTTAAGGATTTTTTGTGAAGTTGACTAATTTTCTCAGAAATTATTCCATTTTTTTCCAAAATCGGACCATTTTTTGGACCCAAAAAAGGAAAAATTTCAGTGCTCATGGCTTGACTTACATGATTTCAAAATAGAGAGTGGAACAAGCATGTTAATCTAACTCTCATATTTGCCAAAATTGTTTTAGTAGAAAGCCAAAAACAAAAACAAAAAAAAATATAGTCAAAGTGATGAACTAGGGGCACAGTCGAGTTAGGTTTTCTGTCTCTTCCCCATTGTCAACGCACTCACCGGAAAGTGTACAATAGTTATCTCTGGCAATGTCTTTCAGTCGGGCGATCAATCAATGTTGTTTGTTTTGTCCATTTTATTCCGGCAAGCGCAAAGGGTTGTGTTGGGGATGGGTTTTTTTTTTTTTCTTTTCTTCTATTTAGTTGTATTTTAGGTTTCTGGTCCGTTGAAGGCTCAATGTCCAATTCATAATTCATTAAATTCAATCATTCTCAAATTCAAATTCAACAAAATATTTTCAAACTCAAGTGCAAAGCCATTCTCACCGTGATGTGCAAAAATAAAATTTCTTTTATTCAATTCAAGGTGAGGCCCCGATCAACACAAAAAGAAAAGAAATTTTCAAAATAGCGAAAGAGAGAAAATCTGAAGCATTGGTGCTCCTTCCAAAGCAAAAACCAAAAACAAAGAAAAAGAAATTTTCAAAAAAAAAAAAAGAAAGAAAACAGGAAATTTGATTGCAAAAAAATATATATTTTATCTGTTGTGCATCCATCCATCATTGCATATATTATGTCTTACATTGTCCCTTCATGCTTTGCATACACCATCACACTTGCACTATTTATTATATTTGTCATACATGGTTACAATCCATTCACATCACTTCAAGTTTGTTTTGGTTGGAGTGTGAGTGTTCCTCCTCTCACGATTCCAGCGTGGTTGGAGTCTCTTCCTCCTCTCATGATTTCAACATGGTTGGAGTGTGTTCCTCTTCTCATGATTCCAGCATGGTTAGAGTGTGTCCTTCTTCACATGATTTCAGCGTATTTGGAATTTGTTCTTCCTCTTCTCACGGTTCCAGTGTGGTTAGAGTGTGTTCTTCCTCACACAATTTCAGCGTGTTTGGAATTTGTTCTTCATCTGCTAACAATTCCAATGTGGTTAGAGTATGTCCTTCCTCACATGATTTCAATGTGTTTAGAATTTGTTCTTCCTCCTCTCACGATTTCAGCTTGGTCAAAGTATGTTCCCCCTCTTATGTGAGTGCGTTTGGCTTATACCTTTCACCCTTTCTGTGTGGAAAGCGTAGTTTAGCTTGAACCCTCCCCCTTCATGCATGGAAAATGTAGCTTGGCTTGCATTCACCCTGTTTGCATTGCAGGTGCTCTGGCTTGTCCCCCTTCACCCATTTTGCATCTCACGCGTATAAGCGAGTTAGTTCCTTCCCCAACAAGGCCTAGGAGACCTCAAATCCTCTAAAGGTGCAAATCCTTTGGTGTTGGTCGTGCCCGAATGATTTCAGGCGGTCTAATATAGCCACCTGACTGTGTTTGTAATGAGTTCCTAGGAGACTAACTGAGACAGTGGAAACTAGAGTTTGAGTGGCCAAGGCCTAGAACGCAAAGGTTTAGAATTTCTAAGACTAAAGTTTGGTTTAAATACCCATAGGTGTGGAGATTATTTCAAAACATCCTCAGCGTGAAATCTATATGGAAGCCCTATAGGTTGAGGTAGCTTGTAGGTGCCTCAATTCTGGATACTAAGCCAACCTAGTCTATCACCCTATTGAAGAATGGGGAAAGTTGGAAATATAGCCAGGGAGAAAAGTAGTACCCATGATTTTCGCATGAAGATTATACCTTTATTGAGCATTTGGGGTCCTTAGGATTGTTTTCTCTGTTTGAAGCGCAAGATAAAGGAAGAGAAGTTTTGAAAAACACAAAAGAGGAGGTAGATCCCCAGCATAATAGAGTGGTTCATCGCCACTTACCCCGTGAGGTGCCTTCTAAGGCGCCGCTTTGTTTGGTTATTCTATTGGATTGCCTAAACATCATCCACTACATTTCTTATCATACATACTACATTGTCTATAACACCCATTGCATCCATTTGCATCATGCATTATCTTGTAGCATCTATCCTTTTCACGCTGAAACACATTTAGGATCATTGTCCCCAAACGTCGTAAAGTGGTCCTTGCCACTTTTCCCCCATGAGGTGCTTTCAAAGGCACCGCCTTTTGTTCATCTTTTCCATTGTGTTGTGTGGAATGTGCATCGCATTGTATTTTACATCAACTACAACAATTGCATTGCGTTCATATGCATCATGCCTATATAATCTTATTGTATCCACCCTTATCACATGAGGTGTGATTTGGCTTGCACCCTCACCCTTTTCGCATTTCCTGCATTTAGGCTTGTTCACCCTTATCACATGAGTGTGATTTGGCTTGCACCCTCACCCTATTCATATTTCCTGCATTTAGGCTTGTTCACCCTTATCACATAAGTGTGATTTGGCTTACACCCTCACCCTTTTCACATTTCCTACTTTTAGGCTTGTATCTTTCATCCTTTCTACGTGATGCATAGTTTGGCTTGTATCTTTTACCCTCTCTACATGATGCGTAGTTTGACTTGTGTCTTTCACCCTCTCTGCGTGATGCGTAGTTTGGCTTATATCTTTCACCCTCTCAGCGTGATGCGTAGTTTGGCTTATATCTTTTACCCTCTCTACGTGATGCGTAGTTTGGCTGGTATCTTTTACCCTCTCTGCGTGATGCGTAGTTTGGATTGTATCTTTCACCCTCTCTGGGTGATGCGTAGTTTGGCTTATATCTCTCACCCTCTCTGCGTGATGCGTAGCTTGGCTTGTCTCTTTCACCCTCTCTACGTGATGCATAGTTTTGCTTATACCCCCCTTAACTTTATGATTTTTGGGTGGTATGCTCGTTCGTGGTTTTGATCATTGCATTGAATATCATTTGTATCTTGCCCCTGAACTACGCTGGTTTGATTCCTTTCAAAGGAATACGTAGGCAACTTTCGAGTTCAACCAACTGTATCTGTATTTTGTTTGTTTGCCTAACTTTTACGGGCTTATTAAATGGGTCGTCTTCGGGCTTTGATATTCACTCATGTTATGAAATGACTTCGAGCTCTGTCAAAGAGGGGCAACTGTAAACATCCCATTTTGACCGCCCTTAAGACTTGGGCATTTCATTCCAAACACCCAATGATGAAATGTTACGTTGTGCAATCTTTTGAATCTTCAGCAAAGGAATTCAGATTCGAGCTCTAATCCCAACCTTATACCCCATTTTCACCAAAATGTTTTAGACCTTAAAAATACTCTTTTCAAATTTATTACCTGGCCGTGGGTTTTTCAACCCGACCGTGGGTTTTGTGATCCAACCATGTGTCATTAGCGGCAGACAGTGTATCTGGCAGGATTTCGCCAACTGTTTGTTTTCTAAAGACATTTTCAACCAAAATATCTCAAATTCTATAAATAGACCCCTCTCCCTTCTGAATTTAGGGTTAGAAAAATTTTCCAAAGGCTTAAGAGATTGTTAAGAGCTTAGAGCTACACATGAACTTCAAAGCTTTTTCTTGACCTCATATCACCTTTTAGCTATACATATACAATACATACACCATTAGAGCTTGTTCTTTAAGCTTTTTGCTAAAGTTTCAAACTATATTTCAGATACTTGAGGGTGTTGGGATTGAAGTTTGATAACTAAGAAGCTATTTCCCTCTTTTCAAGAGGTAGAGCTTTGCTTTCTTTTCATCTACTTCTCTTTTATCTTCTTCCTCTCTTTTTCTTGTTTTGTACACTATTTTTGAGTTGTTTTGGGGCTGAAATATGTGATTAAGGTTACAAAAAGTGGAGGCGTTGGCCACCCTTTCTTAGGCTTGATTACTAATTGTTAACTATAGTTTTTCTTTATTTTATTTTTTTTTCTTGTTTTCTCTTAAGCTCTAGCACTGTTTTTTTTTTTTTTTTTTTTTTGCATTTATGGGCTATTTAGTTTGTTATTTAATTATGCTTTGAATATTACATTTGCACTGTTGTAATTGCGTAATAGTTCCCTCAGATTTGGTGTGTTTAGGATGTAGCCGCCAATCCGTTTGAGTTGATCGCTTTACTTTTGTTCTTATAGCTTTCCCTATGTATATTGGAACCTTGTGGTCATGGGAGGTTTAGAGCTTAGCCACCCTGCCACAAGTTTGATTAATTAGTTGTAAATCTTTATTTCATACTATTGTTGTTCACCTTGAAGCTAGGTAGTAGCTTCTATGTCAAAATGTTGAAAAACTCTCTTCTCGATCATTTTCGAAACATGGAAACAGATGTCTCATCCTTGTTCCATGAATAAAGAGGAGTTATCAACAATTTTTGACAAGTTGTGTGTTTAAAGCTTTAAATAGTTAGCTTGATTTTTGATTTTCTATCTTTTCTTCTTTAAAGTGTTGTAAGCTCTCTTCTAGTTCCATTTTGAAGCTTGGATATGTGTGTCTCATCCTTATTCCATGAGTAGAAAGATGAGCATACAACAATTTCTTATGGATTTCATATATTTGCATAATTTTGATTTTATTTTGCTTTGAAGCCAAATGAGTGCTCTTTCCTCGAAAGTATTAGAAACTCTCTCTTAGTTCCATTTTGAAGCATGAAAATGGTTGTCAATCCATGTTCCATGAGTAGGGAGAAGAGTCTCTAATTACTTTCTTCAATGATGTAATCTCTTGTTTACAAGCTTCCCTTTCAAAAATGGTTCTCATTAACCTAGTCTCTTTAATTCGAGTACTGATTTACTCTTATTCACTATGGGAGTTAGTAGGTTTGAGCCATTTCTTCATTTGAAGTTCCTAGATTTAATCCTCATTATTTGTTAGATCTTTCATCCCGTTGCTTCACTAATCATCATGTAATACTCTTGGGATGTTTGATGATTTTTGAAGAAGACCCATTTCCTCCTTGAATATCTCCATGATAGGAGGGAGTAGGAAGGATGAACATCCTTTAGAAACACTCTATCTACACTGTTGTTACCTCACTGCACAAAACAGGTTTTTGGGCTAAAATTGAAGTAAGGTCAGCCTTCATTGGGCCCAGCCGGATCTCATTGTGTGGTACAGCCACGACTCTAAGTGTATAAATAGAGTACTGTTGTTGGCAAAATAGAGCAGTAGCTGAGGATAAAACAGGGCAATTCTCTAGAGGGCAGACAGAGTAGTTTCTGAGCAATATTCTCACTTGTGTGCATGTTGTTCTTGTTTTTGTTTCTTTAATATTTATTGTTTTAATATTTGTAAATGTAATAGTTAGGTAATTATTCATTCGGTGATGTAATAATTAGTTCATTAGGCCAATCGGACCCTCTTGTAAAAGGGCAAATTTGTAACACTTATGTCTTCCAACCTCCATTTCTTTCTCCCTTTTATTTACATGCTTATCATAGTTGTATAAAGCATCATGTTTTCCTTTATCATTCCCATCCTTTGTATCCATTTTTTGCATGCATTAAGGTTCGGCTCATCATACTTAATGTCGTTATCATTTTCTACTTGATTATGTACGCTACCTCTTGCTTTGAGTTAAGTCACATGTCATGTTAATAGCTGAATCTAGTAGTTGCATTTTTTGTATGCATTGCATTAGCTATTTTGCATATTAGGATCATACTTTTTTTCTAACTATCTTCTTTTCTTGGGCTTACCACGGTTGAGTACTAGGTGAGCATTTTCACTTTTATGTTACCATGTTGAGCATGCTACCATGAGGCTACTTGCTTACTAGAAATAATCCTATGAATGCCTATGGATGGAGGCTATTTTGTTTAAATTGGAATGACTTTGGTTGTCATATATATGAGCTCATTTTTCCTTTGAGTTGTACGTATTCAAAACTCTATCAAGAAAGCATAAAATCAAAGCATTCCAAAGTAAGTGACGTGGTCTATATTCGTTTGTCTCACATAGTAATGTTAGTATATTAATAATCAGAACATGAGCATATAATGTCTATAAAATTCACATCATGACTTAGTAGAGGTCGATCTTTGATTGGGCGAGTGGAGTGCTCAATTCATGACCTTCCCCTCTCATACCTAAGTTCCCGAACCGAGACAACTTTGGTTATGGTAGACAAGTGACCTTTGGCACGAGTCACGAGTTTCCTAATTTTTCTAAAAATATTAGGTGGCGACTTTGAAATCTGGCAATGCAATCCATTTTTGGCATCTTTGGTGATTAATGGATTTTTCTAAGATTTGTCGGATCTAGACTCTCATTCGTTTTTCTATTTCACATTGCACTTGTGAAGCCAAATTCAGAACCACGGGAGTCCAAACTGTAGGGAATCGCATCCAAGGAGACTAAACCCCTCTGAAGAGCACGAAAAACTAGCTACAGATGTGTTGTGACATTTTGTGATGGGGTAAATTTAGGGTTTTGTTGAATAGATATGTTGTGTGATGTGTTTGGTACTCACGCGGAGGAAATTGAGGTGCCCACTTCCCCAGTCGTGTAAGGACGACAAATGTGGAAGAGTTGAGGTGCCCACTGGCCATCCGTGTGAGGACGGAAAAAATGTGGAATTGGTTAATAAATGTGGGATTGTTTGGATAGGTTATATATTCTTATATATATACTCATGTGGATTTGTTGCAAATGAAAGTCTTGGGGCAATGTATTTTGGGTTACATATAATTATATCAAATGTTTATATACCTTGTTAAATCTATTCTCTACTAGGCATTAGAGCATTCCTTTCATAACAAACATTTCAGGTTTATGATGATGTGCCTTCACTCAGCTAAGAATTTGTGGGGATCTTGATGGAGCACAAAAGCCTATGTTCGGATGTTTTATGTGATTACAATCACCGAGCTTAAGTGTTTGGGATAAAAATTCTACTTATGTGTGTAACCAAGTGTAGACTCGACTTTCTTCACGCCCCCTTTCGGAGAGCTCGAATTGGTACTACAGTTCGGACTCCTGTCACGGTTCTGAATCTAATTTCACAAAGTGCAATGTGAAACTGATAAACACCAAAGAGTCCAATCCGGCAAATCATTTTTGGAAAATTGATTTTGAGTCAAATAATGCCAAAACTGGACTGCTTTGCCAGATTACAGAGTCGCCACCTAAATATTTTGTTTTTGAGAAATTTAGGAAACCCTGACTCGTGCCAAAGGCCACGTGTCCGTCATCACCAAAGTTTCCTCAACTCGAGAACTTTGGTACGAGAGGGGAAGGTCCTGAAATGAGCACCCCCCCTCGCCCGATCAAAAGATCGGCCTCTACTAAGCATGATATGTTGTTTTATAAACCTCATGTGTTCTTATCCAGTTATTAGCTAACTTTACTATGTGACGCACACACAAGCAAGTATAGACTAAGTCGCAAGACTTGGAACAATTCAACTCATGTTTACTTTCGAAAATGGTTTGAATTTGCCACCCTCAAGTGGGCTTAAAACATGATTTGCCACTTTGCAAAGTGGGCTTAAAACTCACAATCATCGAATTGTTCCAATTCAAACAACCAAGCCTTCATCCACAGGCATTCATGCAGTTTAGCAAGTAAGCACATAGCCTCATGGCAAGCATGCGAAACATGGCATCACTCACACTCATGCAAATATGCTAAAGCATAAAAGCTTACTGAGTACTCCAAGCCAAAACAAAAACTAGTTAGAAATAATGCATGATCCTAACTATGCTAAACGCCTAATGTAACACATGCAATAATGCAACTAATAGGCTCGGCTACTAATATGGCATATGATACAATTTGAACAACATGCTTTGAAAACACGTATTCAAAGAAGTGTATTGAAATAACGATGCAATTTGAATGATGCACCGAGCCTTGGTGCATGCAAGACAAATGAATGATGCAAACATGCAAGCATAAGGTATGCTAATTGAAACATGTCCCTAATATAACCATCAAAAGCCGATAAATAAAAGGGAGAAAGACGTGGGGTTGGAAGACATACACACACACGACACTTATTACAATATTGTGCCCTAGCAAAGAAGGGTCCGAATGAATAAGCTAAGCTACACTAAGCTAAGCTAATTTTTACAAAACGAATTAATTAACTATTCTAAGCTAATTAATTATTACAAACCGAATTGAATAACTAGCTATGCTAAGCTAATTATTACAACAATTGAAATAAATTAACTAACTATTCTAAGCTAGCTAAAATATTACAAAACAGATTAAACTAATTAATTACAACACTTGTATTAATTGGTTACAACTAGCTAATAAAGCAATTAAGTGGCCTCGCGGGCGAGGGAGACATGCATGCTCGATTAGCTTCCTCTCGAAAATCCATCGCCTTGCCATCAGTTGCCTCTGTTTGCACTCATTTGATTTCTGAAAATTGTACCAACTTCCAGATTGCCTCTGCTCTAACACAGGAACACATTTGTGCAAAAATTCACTAGTGGCCGGTCAGCTACAAAAAGTGGTTGTCGGCCACCTTAACTGGCCGGTCGGCTAGTTTAAGTGGCCGGTCGGCTACTTCAAGTGGCTGGTCGGCCACCTCTTTTTCCAGACTTTTGTTTTTGCTGCAACAGAGGCAAAGTAATGCAATTTTCAAGAAATGTGTGTACTGCTACCCTTCTTATCATTTCTCAAGCTCAAAGGAGTGTAGCACTTGGCTCTCAAGCCACCAATCAAGCATTTTCAATGCATGATGGCCAAATAATCAAGCTTTTATAAGCTTAATGAATGCACAAATAAGACTCAAAGGACCACCACCCTATCATGCATGATCAAGGGTGACGGCGACCAAAAAAAGTGACGTTTCATCACTTTGAGTATGAAACATCCCACGTTTCTTGTGTTTGGATTAACATCCGATCCAAACACATGCAATGCAACACAACATGCTTAACTTACTCAAGTTTTACTTGTCATGTTTTATTTACACATTTTACATTACCGAATCATTCTTTAACCGCTTAAGTCCAAGGTGAGTGTCCTCTAATGAGATAGGGGTCAACTAAAGGATGACTTAAGACATGAGAGAGATCATGTCGTTGGTTAGTAGAAACCCTCAAAAGAGGATTAAAATCATTGAGCACAAGCTCTATCTCAAGCTTAAACACAACCTTAAGGTTAACCAACCCTCAAAACAA
This sequence comes from Camellia sinensis, assembly GCF_055761805.1. Classification (NCBI taxonomy): domain Eukaryota; kingdom Viridiplantae; phylum Streptophyta; class Magnoliopsida; order Ericales; family Theaceae; genus Camellia; species Camellia sinensis. The sequence continues at coordinate 115,583,394 of NC_138963.1, forward strand.
ATGGAAAAGTGAAGAAATGAGGGAGGTTGCAGATATTTCAGTGCTGAAATGGCATGAAAAATGATACTACAACATGCAAGCAACTCATGCACAACATGTTTAAAAGCCAAAAACACTAAACTAGTGAAGAGCACTACACTAGAGGCATGCAATACCAAGCTCAACTGACCAAACTAGCTCAAAACGGAGCAAAAACATGCCAAAACAGTGGCTAAAACATGCTGAGATTGAAGCATAAAAGACTGGAAAAACATGCTCACATGTTAGCTTGCAAACAAGACTCAAAACACAACTCTCAAAAGCAATGAAAGAGTAAAATAAATGAGCATGTGACAGAGCTATAAACACTGAAATTACATGTTAAACGACACTATAACATGCAATCATCTCATGCAAAACATGTTTAGAGGCCTAAAACACTAAACTAGTTAAGGCATTTGCACTATAACTATACAAAACACGGTTCATATGATCAAAGCAGCCCAAAACAGAGCTAACTCATGCCAAATCAGAGCCTAAAACATGCCTAAATTAAGCTAGGTTAAGCCATAAAAACATGCTACCATAGGATGCTAACTAGGCATGGAAGTGAGACACAAGGAGGAGAGGCTACCTCCTTCATTTTTGGACTTCAAAACACACTTTTTACCACTAAAATAACTTTGAATTTCAATGATTTAAAGGGCCAAAAGGTTTGGTTTGAATATGCTAAAAGATGACGCAAAAAGCCTCACAATTAGGCAACAAGAAGGGTGGACTACCCCTTTGCACAAAATGATCTCAAACCAACATGTTAAGGCACAAAAATCAGAGTTTTCTATAGTTGAAAACCAGGCCAAAAATAGTGTAAAAAGATGGCAATTCAATTGGCTAAAACAAAGCCTACAAGTTAAGTCTTTACCTCTTGAAGCACAACACAAATTAGTCAGAATTCTGAGCTCAAACCACCCTTAGAAACTCGAACTAAGCCTCAAAGGACCCCAGCTCCAAGATGGTTAAGGGTCTTAGTGCAAAAGTGTAAAGAATTCTCACTTTCAAGCACAAAATAGGGGGGGGAGAGAGAGAGAGAGAGAGAGAGAATTCTAGAGAGAGCGAGGAAATTTGCTCACAAATTATCTAACCTCTCCAAATGGGGGAGAGACACCCCATTATATAGAAATCCAAGCCAAAGGCTTGCATTCATCCCTCCATACACGTGTATGGAGATGGCATTCAGTGAACAACAGCTGGCACAGCTGGCTAAGAAAATATCTGAAAAAGGAGAAAAATGGCCGTCGGCCACTTTAGGTGGCCGGCCGGCCACCTCACCTAGCCGACCGACCACTTTAAGTGGCCGACAAGGAGGAAAAGTGGCCGACAAGGCCAAAAAGTGGCCGACAAGGCCCTTCTTCCCTCCAGGCAAGAGGCACCAAGGTTTGGTCCAAAAACAAGCACAAAACAAAGAGGGTTTAGGGGCTCAAAAACAAGGTGTTCCACCGGGAACTTCGGGCACTCAAAACGAGTACAAACAAGCACAATCATCGAGTGCACGAACGATGACATCTAAGTCTTGAGGTCGGTCAAAAATGGGGTGTCTACACCAAGGCCCTTGCCATGAAAGCTGTAAGCCTTCTTTGGGCATTTTGTTGTATCTCTTTCATTTCCTAAACTATAATGTATTATTATTATGATCGCTAATGTTGTAAAGTGAAATGTAATATCTATGAGAAGGATAAACACTGGACTTATGAAATGGTTATCCTTTGATTAATTTTCTATAATCTTTCTTTATACTTTGAAATTGGAGATCAATAAAGGATTGGTAATTATAAAATGGTTAAACGATCGAGGCGTTTCATAGTTTATTTCATTGTGTCTTTAACCGTCTCATTTACTTCTACTGGCATACCTTTTATTTCCAAAGCATAAATATACTTGTTTGATTACAAAGAAAGGATTTCTTGGGTGATAATTCATTTTTCAATTTGTCAAATAAGAATTTAAAAAAGAAAAACAACAATCCTTAAATTGAAACTATTTTTATGTTAATTTTTTTAGACCATCTTTTTTTCTCCCCTTCCTCTCAACTTTTTTATCTTCTCTTTAACTCTTTGGTAACACCTAATTAGAGAGAAAGACAGATGTCCATCTCATTGCTTGTGCCATGACTTGTAGTTATATTTATAGTAATATATAATTGTCATCAATATTAGGTGTAAGCTCAATTTAATTAGGCCTCTCTATTGTTCCTGTTTGTTTTGATATATATTTGTCATCATCATTGTTCATTAAATTTTTAGTTCAATTTTGGCTTAGCTTGGTTTGTCCTTATATCAATGTTAGCTTTGAAACATTTTGTAATGCCCTCAAAATAATACATAAAACTCATCACTAGACATGCAATTATATAAAAGAAACCAACCATTTATATTCATCAGAGTAGTTCTTACAATAGTATTACATGTTAACAACAAAAGCAAATGCCCTATGGGCTTACAGCTTTCCAAGTCAACACCTGGTTACACAAAAGAAGAGTACTAACTCTATCCAAAATAAGCCCTTGGCTTGATATACATGTAATACAAACAAAATAAACAAAAGAGTCTTCGACTCTCATCATCATCCAAGCTGTGTCCTTGGAGGTGGCATACTACCTGTACCTGAAAATGATGTCCCATATAGGGTGAGCCAACTCCCAGTAGAAATATGCTAAACATAGTATGAGTAATAACTAAGACGTTAGCAATTGATAGATGTTCAAGTTCCATAAATCAATTCATAATCCATTTCCATTTCATGACCGCTATGTTCATGTTTCATTTCAGTTTCCATTTCTTATCAATTTCACAATTTACATCAACGGCTCAAAACCTGGCCAACCATTTATATGAGACAGTGACTCATATTAGACATTTCTCATTTTGCAATAGACAAACATACTAGTTGCATCAACATTTCAACAGATAAGCATACAAGCTGTATCCACATTTCAACAGATATGCATATTAGCTATATCAACACTTCCAAAGATAAGCATATGAGATGTATCAACACTTCCATAGATAAGCATATAAGTTGTATCAACACATTAACTGACAAGCATATGAGCTGTATCAATGGAGTCCATCCCCTATCTCCTCCCAAACAACATCCGGTTTAGAGGTCCATCCCCTATCTTCTCCTAAACAGTGGAGTACATCCCATATCTCCTCCCATACACACAACGTATATACACATAGGTCATATACACAATCAATCAATACATATCAACCGTCATATTCTATGACATATCCAATTGATTAGTTTTAGTTTGCCTAATCATCATGCATTGTCTACAACAATCAAAACTACCCTCCACCGGTAGTCCAAGCAATTATTTCTAAACAGATAATAAAAGCTCCAACAGATAAAATATCAATATTTTCAAAAGTGAGCGATTAACAAATCCAACTCCACTATTCTACTATATAATGAGTCAATTTCATTATTTCCAACTCAATTCCATATAACCACAATTTTCCCAAATTAATCATACCAATTAATTTATACAACCAATTAGGGTTTTCTACCTCATTTCCCACTATTGACCCAATGGTCTATATATCAACAACCAACAACAATATCATTATTTTGAAACTCATAATACACATTCTTGGAATCAAAATAACAAAACCCTCTTTTAACATTTCGAAACCCTAAGTCCCAAAATTACCCAACTTCAACACTTTATCAAAACAACCAAAAATCTATGTCAAAGACCATAAGAGTGAGTAGGAATCCCAACCTCAAAAATCGGAGCTCAAGGGAAGAAGATAAAGAAACTCAACGTGGTCCAAAACTCAATATTCTCAGATCAAAGTGTAGCCCTCAACGATCAACCCAACTTTTACAAAGGTCGAAGGAAAAGGAAACACTCTAACTAGATCAAACCCTAGAGAGAATAGAGTTTCTAGAGAGAGGAACTCTCAAAATGTCTTTTTAGAAAGTAAGAGAGAGAGAGAGAGAATGTAAAAAGTGATTTTAAAATGCCCAGCTGCCAACTGATATACGATATTCCCGCTCGAGCGGAGAACACAACGCTCAAGCGTCAAGAACAAAAAACTAGGTCCGCTCGAGCGCAATAAGCCCGCTCGAGCGCCAAGACACAAGAATAAAGTACATCCGCTCGAGCGCGAAAACCAGTCCGCTCGAGCGTAGATTTCCCCCTCCCAGAACTTACACCAAAAAGTACTACCCGCTCGAGCGCCAGAGTACCCGCTCGAGCGCCACCGCTCGAGCATAAAGAAACCCGCTCAAGCGTGAAAAACATGCTTGCAGAAGTTCTGCAGAGCATCAAAATACTGGGAGTATGCAATATCCGCTCGAGCGCAAGAAGACCCGCTCGAGCGGACCTCCTAAAAACTGGGCAACAAAGAATTGAAACCAAAGCCCAACCAACCTGCAACAACTCTGCCCAATACATCCTAAAACTCAATCAAGCGGAATTAGAGGATGACAACAAGGTATACCACCACCAACATCACGGAACCGAGTCCGAAATTCAACAGAACAGTAAAGGGATAACCGAGATCGCTATACATTTGAGATAATCATCTAAGTTGGCAACCCTCGACTAAATCCATTTGAACATCTAAGTGAGAATAATCATTACGGTTTTCAAGCTATCCATTGACAATAATCAAATGGGAGATTATCCATAAGAGATAATTGCTGAATGTCGTGAAGAAACAACAGCCTCACTCTCACTTCTTCCACCCACAACACAATACTTTCCACTAATCACTTTATTTATCAAAGTCTCAAACAATGTCTACAATCTAATTGTAAAAAAAAAAAAAAAAAAAGACACCTTTCAAACCAAATAACCAAATATCCGAATATTTTCCCCTCTTAGGTGTAACCCACTATACCCTCCCACCATGATTGCAGATCAAACCTGTAGGCTATGTTTGTTTGGATGGACTGGATTAGTTTGGATTAGCATTCTCATGACTAATTGTCACGACCCCAAACTGCCCCTACTAGTTTGGTGCCATGATGGCCAGTAATCTGGGATTACCGAAGGCCAACCTCCAAAAATCCACACACAATCAGAGTATAAATATATATATGGGGCTCACAAGTGCGGAAGCATTAATTTAAAAATACAAGTGGTCCATAAGAGCAGTGCGTAAGTTACATGGAATGGCATACAACTTTACATAGTATTACAACTTGAATACAAATACAATGAAACACAAAATACATTTTTTATCTTGATCAAAAGGCTTCTCCAGCCGACATGTGTAAATTGCAGACATTATAAGCCGAGAAGCATAGTTTTCAAGACTGCCGACATGTATACAAGTTAAGCCGACATGACAAAAATCCAAAACAAGCTCGCGAGTCACACCTAGGCGTCACCGCCTTCCTACTCATCACCTACATATATATAGAGAGGGTGAGCTTGGATACTCAGTGAATGGTATAAGAAATAAAGGGGTTTGCATGACTGGTATTCAAGATCTTTATCAAACAATACATAACATAATTAGTGCAAGTCAAGGGATGAACCAAGTCCATCTTCCAAATCTGTCAAGTTTCAAAGGGTGCTTACTAACACCAATATAATACACGTGATGACATCTCGGCAAACAAACCCACGCGGTAAACCGACAGTGGCACACAAGACAAGACAAGGCAAGACAAGGGAGATATCTCAATTCAATGGTGTCGTTGCATTATAGTCCCCGGACACTAAGAACTTGTGCTACTAATGCTTAGATTCCCTAGCACGTACGGACTTCCAAACTTTGTGCTACAAGTGCTTATAGTCCCTTAGCACGTACGGACTTCCAAACTTTGTGCTACAAGTGCTTATAATGTGACGACCCAGAATTTTTCCCTCCGCTCGAGCAGAGGATTTGACGCTCGAGCGGACTTTTGGGGTTCCCAGCAATTTTGCAGATGGCTTGAGATTCTGGGAGTTGAGAATTTCCGCTCGAGCAAAGGAGTTGACGCTCGAGCGGACTGCCTTATTGGTCTGTACGCGCTCGAGCGTAGGTAGAAGCGCTCGAGCGTGAAGAGTAAGATCACCCTTGACATTGTAGTAGTGTATTTGGAATCTTCTTATTTTATTTTGGAATATTGATTGAGGTGGTAATATGATGGTGAAGTAAGATAGGACCAAAAACTTTAATTCGAACAATTTGTTTATGTTCAGCAGTCACTCTTTTGCCCTTTTCTTTTTCCACACTTTGAATTTGAAAGTGAGGTTAGAACCATTGAAAATCTTATCTCCGGGGCTTCAATTTGGACACAAGAACGACCTAAAACGGAGTCCGGATGAGAGAGTTACACATGATTAAAGTTTTGGGATCTGTGCTGGGAGCAGGTACGCTCGAGCGGGAATAAGGACGCTCGAGCGGGGTTGGCGAGTACAGCAACGTAAAAACGGGATTTTGAGATCTTTTTCCACATTTTCTTTCCCCTCTCTTCTTTCCTCTTCTCCTAAGACCGAAACCCTCCGAAACCCAAGCCTCAAAACCTTGATTTCCTCTATTTTGAACCACAATCCACCATGGTTTTTGCATCAAGGATGGAGAATAAGAAAAGATCAATGTTTTTACCCGATTGGAACTCGGATTTGCGAAGGTTTCTCCTCAAGCTTGCTCCTTTGTTGATTCTTGAGGTAAGGGTTCTAATACTCTTCAATACTTACATCAAGAGATAGATTTGTGGTATTTCCATTGTATTAATGTACAATTTGCATTTTTGAGCATATAGAGTAAATTATGAAATTTGGGAATTTCGGGTTTGAAGCATTGAGGGTTCAATTGATAGGTTAAGGTGATGGAGTATGATCCTTAGATGTATAATCAAGGAGGAAATTGGGATGTAAGGTCATGGTATGAGAAGTATGAATTTTTATGGAAAACTTTATGTTCTTGAAAACCCCAGGTTAATTTGTGATGATAAAGAATGATTTTTCTCAAATTGGAAATGGAATCATGGAATTGGTGGGTTGAATTATACGAGTACAAGTTTAATTGGATTTTTGAAATGTTTCGAAATAATGTTAAAAATTTACGAATGAACCTTATTATGGGCATTGTAAATCATGTTAAAATGAGAAAGGAAACTAGGGGAAATGATTTAAAGAATTAATGTGTGACTTCATATGTGTGTAGGACACGCTTCGGGAGGAATAAATGCTCCATCAACGCACTGTGAGTAATAGTACGAAGATATACATTTTATTTATCATTGATAACTATTATCACTAACGCTTTGTTTCTTGTAAGTGTTACACGAACATGTTACACGAACATTTATGATGATTGAAAGTCAATGTGAACGTTGAAAGATTGGCATACATCGGTATAACTTTGGAATTACTATGTTTTGTTAATAACGAATAATAATTCCCTGTTATTTATAAGCAAACCACGTCGTTTCTGAATGAATATATGGAATTATGTTCATCTTTAAACCAAGTATCTGTATGAAATTAAGATTATTCCATTGTGATACATATGGACCTAAGGTCGTTAAGAACCTATGACAAACATGCAAATGTGTAACATTCTTATGGGACTCACGTTAGGATGTGGGTTATTCTGTCCTTATTAAGCATATGGTAATGATATATGTGGCCTCAGTTAACGGTTGTTATTATTATTATTCAGTTGTCTACGAGACACCTGTATTAATTTGTAACCAAGCTATGGGAAACTTATGGGCATTATTACATAATGGTATTCTACGAAAACTGGAATTATTTCTATTATTGTTCCAACTATGCTATGCTAAGACATGATATGATGATTCGGTCTTTAAGACTTATGAAATTCTGGTATGGAGTAAAGTGTTGTACGGAACTAAGTACTGCAATGCGAGTTACCTCTAGAATCCGTACGAGCCACCTCTTGAGTCCATACATATGTGAAAGTTATGAGGCCAATGGCCATTTTGTATGAAGTATGAAACAAAGTGCTGTACGGAACTAAGTGCTGCAATGCGAGTTACCGCTAGAATCCGTACGAGCCACCTCTTGAGTTCATACTTGTAAGACATGGGCTTTATGCCATTACATGGGCTTTATGCCAATCTGATAAGGGCTTATGCCGTTCTGGTATGAAACAAAGTGCTACACGAAACTAAGTGCTACGACGTGAGTCACCTCTAGAATCCGTGTGAGACACCTCTTGGGTTCATATATCTATATGTTCAAGGGCTTAATGCCAATGTGTTTCAAGGGCTTTATGCCATTCTGATAAGGGCTTCATGCCATTTTGTTAAGGATCTCATGTCGTCCTGTTAAGGGCTTAAAGCCACTGTGTTTAAGATTGGGGCCAAGGCCGTTCTGTACAAGATACTTTAAGTATAAATGATTTTGAACAAGACTACGCTATACAATGTTTAATGAAATCCGTATTTTGAGTTACGAAATGTTTCATATGATAAGTAATTTCTGAAATGAGAAAAATGCTATGAACTTCTGATATGTTTATGATATGATACGTTTTCTGGATAATTTTCCCAAAATGCCTAGATGCACTACGAAACCCCGAATATTCAAGATATGACAAGTTTTCTGAAAAAGATACTTTGCTATGCATACAGAAATAAATAAGCCATATGTTCTCTTTATTGATAAATGCACGGATATGTATTATAATTCACGTTGAGCATTGAATTGTTATGTGCTATTATTCACTGAGCTTGACTCACTCTATTCTATGTTTGTTTCTGTAGGCACTCAACCTGGAGGTCAACCTTAACTTGTGGTTTTTGTTACCCAATTGTCAATCCCTGAGTATCTAAGCTCCTAGATGTTGATCGTTCAAGTTATGGAGTTTTGCTAAGTTTTTAATTTGTACCCTAAATGTCTGTTAAGACCGATGTATATATATATATGTACATAGCTGTCTTCAGATGCACGTCTCTGTATATTTGTCTGCATTATGTAATTTGTGATCCTGGCATGGTAGTGGTAGCTCAATGGGTATTATGTTACGCTATTATATGTTAATATATGCTTCCGTTCAGGCCCCATAGCTTATATTCATCAGGTTTTATGTCCGTTTCTGAGGTGGTCATGCCCAAACTTTTAGGGGCAGGTTTGGGGTGTGACAAGTGGTATCAGAGCACGAGTTGCTATCTCACACACGGATCCATTGAGCTGTAGGATGTCTAGAAAAGACTTAGGCCTCATGCATGACATCCTTAGTGCATATGAAAAGACTGATAGCAACGGTAAATGTAATTTGTTCACGTTAACGATTATGAGCCATGTTTATTGTACATTCCTTGTGTATATATTGTGATTGATTGTTGTGTAGAGCATGGCGGAAATAAGGATAGAGGATCACCTCGGGTTGGTTAGACAAAATGAAAAGGGAAAATGATTGGTAAGTAATGCACATGCAATTTTTGGTTGTTATTTTGAACTGATAGTTACCTATCATTTATTTAGATGAATTGCGAATTGCTTAAACACTAAGTATGGAATATTTATGATATAGTTATGTCTTCCTTGTCATGGTACTGTTTGGACCAATGATTTGAAAAGTTATTATGATACGTACTTTGATAAGTTGTGTTTTGTATAACAGTTGAATCATGTTACGTATGACCAACTGTAAGAGAAAGTTATGTATACAGTGACCCACATAAGAAGTGAATTATCCTATTTTGTTAAGCGCGTGACAATGACATGATATGACAAGCAATGCTTTATTTTCTGATATGTTACGTTACGAATTAAGGAATGATGATCCATATATGCAAAAGTATTTATGGCATCCTTAGTACAAGGCCCTTACCCAGGGGTAATAATACTGTGGTCTTATGGCCCTTGCCCGAGGGTAATAATACCGTGGTTGAAGTATGTTACAAGATATCTCTTGCCATCGACGGTCTTGTACAGATGGTACCACCGACAGTCTTGTACGGGTGGGTTATGATTAAGCATAAACTCTGATTTCTGTTTCTGATTCGAGGATAATTAAAAATACGTGTGAATATGTTTCTATTTATCTGTTTCGTTTATGTGTAATCGGGATTTGATTATGGAATCCGTGATATGTGATCTGAAGTCTGTAATCTGGTTTGTTTACGCGTATTCTGTAATTTGCGATCAGGATTTCTTGTAAGAAATGATTGAATGATATAAAGGACCTCACCCACATCACGTGTCTACTTACAAAAAAAAAAAGAGGCAGCTATTGACTACGTCGAAGTCAAACTAAATAATTGGTAAATAGATAAGCTACCGCAAGAATTCAAATCCTGCCTTTGTATATTAAGTGACTTAAGATTGAGAAATCATTTCTATGAAATATTTCTGTGTACCTATGCAAATGTTAGATATTGTGACATTGTCCTATATCACCTATAAGGAAGTTATGATGTGAACTGTTCTGCACGATATCGTGGATTTTGGTGAAAACAAATGGACATGGGAATAATCCATTTTGCTAATGGGTTAGCGATACGTAATGGGCATTTACCATCTCTTGCATGTTTAGACAACTTTGTACAATACTCACTACGTGATTACAAATTGATTTAAGACTATATTGAATTAATCTTACCAAGAATTACGTCTTACCAAGAATTACGAACTTTGATGTTACGAGATCGAATTACTTTTTTGTTATACTATTGCATATGTTGTTTGATAATATGAAATCTAGAAGGATGTGATTCTTATGGTTACTGTATCTTTAATGAGAATTATACTCCTATGAATGGATTTGATAGAATCTATGTACGCGGAATAACTGAAAACTCTATTTATGTTAACTGATTGAGCCAGATGACTGGTCTCTAATTCTGTATGACCGTTTGTTGACCCACTACAAGTATATGACAAGAAAAAGAGCTAGCCAAGGAAAATGTTATACCTTACGGCTATGAATGATTAGTCAAGTATGCCTTTGAATTCGATCTTTGGTCTTGTTTTTGATAGTTGTATTTATTATTCAGATTTGAACTTATGACGGCATAATCAGGTATCTATACTGGGGATTCTTCTTCCCATCATTCAGATCTTGTCAAGAACTAGTATATATGGTTTTGAATCCACATAACGATATGATTTTGATATGTTTTCGTAAATGGAATATGACTTGAATCTTGTCACTGTATTGGTGACTGTTGGAATGGAATACATCGTGCCTCTTAGACAGAACCTTATTTGGTAGATTCTAAGACCTGATTCAATGATGCATAATCGGATTTTAATCTAACCATGTAATTAAGTTATTTTGGGAACTATATGTAACCGTAATGATTATGTACCACCGAGTAAATTGCATTATAAGATTCACCTAAGGAATTACTTAACAGGATAAGTTTGAACGTGTACTCTCTAATGAAAAGTACCTATGAACTATTAACGCTGGGCCGACCTAGTTAGAGACTTAGTGGAGAGTACTTTCATTATGATTGAAATTAATGCATGTTGGAGAAATTTATGAATCATGTTTTTTAGTCCTTGTTTTGTACTTATAAATGTTTACGGCGAAATCCCCTGAGCAATTAAGGTTAAGTCGTGAAACCATGTTTAAGGATGCCTATCTGTTTAACAAGAAACGTATCTGTTACACTTGGAATAATTGAATAAGAAATTGGAAGCCTTAAAGGTTTAATTATCTGAAATTGATTATGTATCTGTGATCAGCATAATTTTTATGTAATCTTAAGTATGTTTATGAGATTTCAATTTCGGAATGATTTAACGATTGGATTTTGTCCTATATGCTTTAGTCTTCTTACGTATGGAAGAAATAAGGGTTGAAAAGAAGAACATAGATCTTCTAGGGAGCAAATGAGAAAGTGAAAAGGGTATAGAAATCCTAAAGCTTAAAGTATGTTTGTTTGGCCTCTCTTGAAGTTAAGTAGGAACTCCTCTATGTAATTGTCTTTAAGGAGTAATTGTATGATGGTCTTCACTGTTGTTTTTTTTTTTAAATGTCAAGTGGAATAAAGTATTGGTGATCCTTCCTATCCCGAGTGTGGATCTAGTTTTGGAACATTACAGAGTGTGTTTCCGTTTATGTTTGAATTGTCTTCTATTTGGTTTTTCAATTTCGAGGACGAAATTTCCTAAGGAGGGAAGGATGTGACGACCCAGAATTTTTCCCTCCGCTCGAGCAGAGGATTTGACGCTCGAGCGGACTTTTGGGGTTCCCAGCAATTTTGCAGATGGCTTGAGATTCTGGGAGTTGAGAATTTCCGCTCGAGCGAAGGAGTTGACGCTCGAGCGAACTGCCTTATTGGTCTGTACGCGCTCGAGCGTAGGTAGAAGCGCTCGAGCGTGAAGAGTAAGATCACCCTTGACATTGTAGTAGTGTATTTGGAATCTTCTTATTTTATTTTGGAATATTGATTGAGGTGGTAATATGATGGTGAAGTAAGATAGGACCAAAAACTTTAATTCGAACAATTTGTTTATGTTCAGCAGTCACTCTTTTGCCCTTTTCTTTTTCCACACTTTGAATTTGAAAGTGAGGTTAGAACCATTGAAAAGATTATCTCCGGGGCTTCAATTTGGACACAAGAACGACCTAAAACGGAGTCCGGATGAGAGAGTTACACATGATTGAAGTTTTGGGATCTGTGCTGGGAGCAGGTACGCTCGAGCGGGAATAAGGACGCTCGAGCGGGGTTGGCGAGTACAGCAACGTAAAAACGGGATTTTGAGATCTTTTTCCACATTTTCTTTCCCCTCTCTTCTTTCCTCTTCTCCTAAGACCGAAACCCTCCGAAACCCAAGCCTCAAAACCTTGATTTCCTCTATTTTGAACCACAATCCACCATGGTTTTTGCATCAAGGATGGAGAATAAGAAAAGATCAATGTTTTTACCCGATTGGAACTCGGATTTGCGAAGGTTTCTCCTCAAGCTTGCTCCTTTGTTGATTCTTGAGGTAAGGGTTCTAATACTCTTCAATACTTACATCAAGAGATAGATTTGTGGTATTTCCATTGTATAATGTACAATTTGCATTTTTGAGCATATAGAGTAAATTATGAAATTTGGGAATTTCGGGTTTGAAGCATTGAGGGTTCAATTGATAGGTTAAGGTGATGGAGTATGATCCTTAGATGTATAATCAAGGAGGAAATTGGGATGTAAGGTCATGGTATGAGAAGTATGAATTTTTATGGAAAACTTTATGTTCTTGAAAACCCCAGGTTAATTTGTGATGATAAAGAATGATTTTTCTCAAATTGGAAATGGAATCATGGAATTGGTGGGTTGAATTATACGAGTACAAGTTTAATTGGATTTTTGAAATGTTTCGAAATAATGTTAAAAATTTACGAATGAACCTTATTATGGGCATTGTAAATCATGTTAAAATGAGAAAGGAAACTAGGGGAAATGATTTAAAGAATTAATGTGTGACTTCATATGTGTGTAGGACACGCTTCGGGAGGAATAAATGCTCCATCAACGCACTGTGAGTAATAGTACGAAGATATACATTTTATTTATCATTGATAACTATTATCACTAACGCTTTGTTTCTTGTAAGTGTTACACGAACATGTTACACGAACATTTATGATGATTGAAAGTCAATGTGAACGTTGAAAGATTGGCATACATCGGTATAACTTTGGAATTACTATGTTTTGTTAATAACGAATAATAATTCCCTGTTATTTATAAGCAAACCACGTCGTTTCTGAATGAATATATGGAATTATGTTCATCTTTAAACCAAGTATCTGTATGAAATTAAGATTATTCCATTGTGATACATATGGACCTAAGGTCGTTAAGAACCTATGACAAACATGCAAATGTGTAACATTCTTATGGGACTCACGTTAGGATGTGGGTTATTCTGTCCTTATTAAGCATATGGTAATGATATATGTGGCCTCAGTTAACGGTTGTTATTATTATTATTCAGTTGTCTACGAGACACCTGTATTAATTTGTAACCAAGCTATGGGAAACTTATGGGCATTATTACATAATGGTATTCTACGAAAACTGGAATTATTTCTATTATTGTTCCAACTATGCTATGCTAAGACATGATATGATGATTCGGTCTTTAAGACTTATGAAATTCTGGTATGGAGTAAAGTGCTGTACGGAACTAAGTACTGCAATGCGAGTTACCTCTAGAATCCGTACGAGCCACCTCTTGAGTCCATACATATGTGAAAGTTATGAGGCCAATGGCCATTTTGTATGAAGTATGAAACAAAGTGCTGTACGGAACTAAGTGCTGCAATGCGAGTTACCGCTAGAATCCGTACGAGCCACCTCTTGAGTTCATACTTGTAAGACATGGGCTTTATGCCATTACATGGGCTTTATGCCAATCTGATAAGGGCTTATGCCGTTCTGGTATGAAACAAAGTGCTACACGAAACTAAGTGCTACGACGTGAGTCACCTCTAGAATCCGTGTGAGACACCTCTTGGGTTCATATATCTATATGTTCAAGGGCTTAATGCCAATGTGTTTCAAGGGCTTTATGCCATTCTGATAAGGGCTTCATGCCATTTTGTTAAGGATCTCATGTCGTCCTGTTAAGGGCTTAAAGCCACTGTGTTTAAGATTGGGGCCAAGGCCGTTCTGTACAAGATACTTTAAGTATAAATGATTTTGAACAAGACTACGCTATACAATGTTTAATGAAATCCGTATTTTGAGTTACGAAATGTTTCATATGATAAGTAATTTCTGAAATGAGAAAAATGCTATGAACTTCTGATATGTTTATGATATGATACGTTTTCTGGATAATTTTCCCAAAATGCCTAGATGCACTACGAAACCCCGAATATTCAAGATATGACAAGTTTTCTGAAAAAGATACTTTGCTATGCATACAGAAATAAATAAGCCATATGTTCTCTTTATTGATAAATGCACGGATATGTATTATAATTCACGTTGAGCATTGAATTGTTATGTGCTATTATTCACTGAACTTGACTCACTCTATTCTATGTTTGTTTCTGTAGGCACTCAACCTGGAGGTCAACCTTAACTTGTGGTTTTTGTTACCCAATTGTCAATCCCTGAGTATCTAAGCTCCTAGATGTTGATTGTTCAAGTTATGGAGTTTTTCTATGTTTTTAATTTGTACCCTAAATGTCTGTTAAGACCGATGTATATATATATGTACATAACTGTCTTCAGATGCACGTCTCTGTATATTTGTCTGCATTATGTAATTTGTGATCCTGGCATGGTAGTGGTAGCTCAATGGGTATTATGTTACGCTATTATATGTTAATATATGCTTCCGTTCAGGCCCCATAGCTTATATTCATCAGGTTTTATGTCCGTTTCTGAGGTGGTCATGCCCAAACTTTTAAGGGCAGGTTTGGGGTGTGACATATAGTCCCTTAGCACGTACGGACTTCCAAACTTTGTGCTACAAGTTCTCATAGTCCCTTAGCACGTACGGACTTCCAAGAATGTCATCAAAACAAGATATATATATTTTTTCCAATTAGAAATAACCATTCATGCTTACAAATACTTTTCAAAAACGAAGCAAAACAAGACTTTATCAGAGCATTATAACATAGCTTTATTAAAAATATCACTCACTTAGTTCTTCAAACGTTGGGGTCAAGGCAAGTCCAAACCCTACAAACACATGGCAAAGTCTGTTGATTGCACTTTCAAACAAGTTTCACATGCATGCAGATGATCTCGGCATTCCCCAAGACTAAGTCAAATCAAAACAAACACAATTCTTTATCTCGGGAAAACATGCTGGGCGACTACCAAGTCTAGGCCGAGGCTCTACATCCCCTGGCCGAGGTGTGGCCTCAATGGTCACATTCAAAGGAATGAAGTCGGGAAAAATCTGGGTTTCCCTTCCTTGAAGAACAAGATGAACATGAATATGAGGAAGATGAATGCAAAGATCGTGATTTGCTATTACAAAATTTGAGATTTATGCTATGAGTTCAAAAACATGGACCTAGGTACCCATATTCAGGGATCTAGTGAGAACAAACACAAAAACATGAAACTTAATGCAAACTTTCAGATCAAACAAGACCTTTCTTTCAAGAACACGTGAACACCATTTTCTCTTTCTAAAACCGACTTTAAATCGATGCATGACATGCAAAACGGGTTCGATCATGCAGTGCAGCTAGATGATCAATAAGGATGACAAGAGTAAATCAAGAATCTAACCTCAATACGCGAATCAAATGGTTTGATCTCTAGAAATCAAGCTCGAAAACCCACTCTCTCACTCTAAACTTCTTCTTCTTCTTCTAGAGCTTCTCTCTCCTCACAAACAAAGACATATAGCAAAATGATACATTTCTAAGTCTGCTGGCTGACTTAACCCTCTACAGAGGCACGTGGCAGCAGCTGGTTGGTGCTACACAGAAAGGTGGCTGAGTGACAAGACAAAACTATGACAAAGTGTGTTCAACAAGCAAGGCGGCATGGGCACTCTGGCGAGTAATGATCTCGGCTAAGAGCAAGACATCGGCAAGTAGGGAACAATGACCTCGGCTAGGAAGGACAACACTTGACTAAGCTATGCCACACCCTGGCCTAGATGTGCCACACCTCGGTCCAAGTCATACCTCTCCGGGACAAGATCACTTTGGTGCAAAGGTAACATCTCGGCCTAGATAATTCACACCTCAGCCTTGGTGATGAACACCTCGGCCTAGATAATGACACCTCGGCCAGTATGTCAAAGCGAAGGTAGAGGTCAAACAAAGTGGTTTCAAGGAAGTTCTAGACTAAAGACGCCCTCGGCTAAACTCACACCAAGCGGGTACAAAACATGTTGAAACACTTAAACGAACAAGGACAAGACTTGAAACACAAGCTTACAAGACAGAATCACATGAATGCATATGAGTGTGGTTAGGATAGTGTGAGGGTTATTACACTAATAGTCCTAGAACTACGAATCCCTTTGGATTGTGTATTCTATCCTATGTTTGGATTGAGTCAGGATTATAAGGAGGGACTAATAGCACAGACTTTGGCTTAGTCCTCCAATTTATATCTCACCCCCCTTTGTAGATTGTATAGTCCATCATATGTGGGATACCATATCCGGATGGATTGTTAGTCCGTACTTCAATTGTTTCACCAAACATCGGATTAATAATTTTATTGGACTATTAGTCCAATCCCAAGCTCATTTCCACCCAAACAAACATGGTCGTAGCGTCCTAGAAAATTTTTCTACATCACTCGAGCGATGGATTGTTCGCTCGAGCGATCTTTTGGGTCTTCCAGTACTTTTGTCTACAAACTAAAATTCTGGGAGTTTGTGTTCTACACTCGAGTGAAGGTTTTGTCACTTGACCAGTCTTGTGTCTTTGATGCTCAAGCGCAAGTTTCACCGTTCAAGTGGTCTGTTCGGGATCAGTACTTTAAAAAGTCAATTTTTTGTCAAATCTAGATCATTTCTCTCTCTCTCTCTCTCTCTCTCTCTCTCTCTCTCTCTCTCTCCCTCCTCCATTTCCGAAAGTCCCAAGGTTTCAAGCTTGGATTTCATCTCTTTTTACTTAAAATCTTACCCTAGTTCCATATTACCAAAACATATAGCACAAAGAGAGCTTTCAAGTAATCTGAGCGGATCGTGTTTTCGTCAAAGTTTGATTTTCGGGCTTTTTCCTATTCTTGCCAGAGGTAGGGATTTTTTTACTCCTATTCAATACCTTTTTTTTTCAAATAGACATGTGGTATATTTTATTGCATAAAAAGCATGATTTAGTTATGTGATTTCAAAATCATGAAAAATGGGGGATTTGGGGTTTAAGCTTTGGAAAGTGAAATTGTTTGATTTTGGAGGGTTTTGTTGTATTGGAAGTTAGATTATCTTGTTAATGTTGGGAATGGGGAAAACCCCTAAGTAATGAATATTAATATGTTAATTGCTAAAATGAAGTTAACCATGACGTTGTGATTGTTTGATCAACATGAGTTAGGTTGGGTTTTTTTTTTTTTTTGTCATTTATGGATTGGAATTTGTCAAAGCAAGAAAATAGGTTTATGGATAATGATTGGAATATTTTGAATTGGAAAAAAAAAACAATGGATTTAATTTTTAGGAAAGAAAATGAAAGTTGTAACTCTTTTATAAATTGAGAATGAACGAGATTAATCTTCAAGCATATTATATGTTGTTGCTGTTAGGCTTAATGTCTCATGAGAAGTGGGTATCGTATTAAGCATATTGAATGCTTGCTTTTAGAGGTTTTGTCTTTGGTTATCAGTAGAGGATGACAGTGTTGTGTTGAATAAATTATGTGTATATAGTACATTTGTGTTATTTGGGTGTTTAGCATGTTGTGATGGTTGGTAATGTATATGCGTTGAGAATGAGAGGTACCATTACCTTCTAGCTAGCACCTCGAGAAATGGGCAAGAGGTACCATTCCCTTCCAGCTTGTGTTTGGTAAATTGGCAGAGGTACCATTACCTTCCAACTTGTGTCTGGTAAATTGGTGCTTTGTTATGGATTGGTATACCCTCGGCTTACCATGCTTAAGGCAGGTAGCATTGTTTCGTTTCTCATTTTTGTCTCGGTGTATCTATGTATATCATGCATAGTAATGGTTATGGTTAGGTGAGACCGGGTGTCTTATGTAATGGAGTGGTGGCCATTCCACACATCTATTGTTTTGTGTTCATGTTAAGATGTATATGTATCTATAGAGCCATATAGGATGAGTAGTGGAAAGTGTCTCTTTACTATGGGCTTGAGGCTAGGGAATATGATGAATGTATTAGGAATGAATGAATGTCATGTATTGGGGTGTAAGTAATGAGAAGGAAACGAGTTTTGCAAACATGTTTTCAAAACAAATCAATTGTTATGTGATATTTTGAAATGGGAAATGAGAAGGAAGACTGAATATTTGTGTTAATAAGTAAATTGGATGATTTCTGGGAAGAAGTATATATATATAAGCACATTATTTATATAGTATGACATGAAACATTCATGATCATAGCTATCTATACATTATTATTGTTTAGGATCATGTTGGGATCCCTACTGGACTTTATGTTCATCCCACGTTGTTAATCCTTTTTCAGGTACAGGTTGATAAGTGATACAAGATCGGTGATCTTCTTTATGTGTTGGCCACAGCACCTTTATTTGTTGGTAGTAGGCCTTTATTGTATTAGGGTTGAACCCTTTCTTCTTTATGTAATAATGTAAGCCTACCAACAATTTATATAATTGTAATTCATGTTGCATTTCATTATGTATATACAATTGAGAGGAACCTTTATGTATTTATGGATATTAGTGGACTTGTCTCTATATTGCAATCAGTGAAAATGGACTATAATGACGGATTTGGTAATATTAACCATGTAATAAAAAATGGGGCGTGACAAAACCATATCTTCCATAAAACAGGGTAATGAAATAGATACCCAATGGCTTATAAACCCGCACAAGGACCACATTGTAGCTTAAAGACACTTGTAGCAACAAACGGCACATCACTAGTACTCATGATTAGAACATTAGAAGAAAGTATATGAAATTTATATTCATTTAAAGACTAAAAGCAAGTCGTTCGGTGCTAAATTCACAAAATAGCTACTTGATGGCCCGAAAACTAGCACAATGACCTCACTGTAGCTTAAAGACAATTGTAGCAACAAACGACACATCATTAGCTTTCACTATGTGAAACTACCTCCTAAGTTAAAGATTGAAAGTAGACTGTTAAGTGCTAAATTCACAAAATAGGCACCCAACGACCCATGAACTAACACAAGAACCATACTTTAGCTTAGGGTGTGCATATAATCGATTGACCAGCCCAACCCGACTGACCCGATCCAACCCAATGGCTCACAGTTGATTTCGAAAGCACCAATGATCGGCTGCAGATATGAAAGAACGAAAATTTTGATTTCTAGTTCGAGTATCGAATTGAGACATATTCCACCTGCGCAAACTTGAACCGACTGAAAATAGCAAATGTGTATGTGCCATAATTTCATTGGCCAATGTGGTTGCATTTATCCGCTTGTCTAGTTGTATCATATTGTATGTTATATTTATTTTATTTTTTATTGAAGTGCACAATCACTTTTCAACACTTTATTCTTGTTACATTTGATTCTAATTTGGTCATGTAATGGATAGGGATGGATGCCAACCATTGGAATTCTAATGACCCAAACAATGATAATGCAGTAATTAAGGTAAATTTTGTCTTCCATTGTCTTATGCAGGAGATAAATTGGGTGGATATATTTTAGTTAAATTGATTCGTATGGGGAAAAAAAAGTGGATAGTATGTTTGATGGCAATGTAAAACCCAAGTTGTGTGTAGGATTATTTTATTGGATAGATTAGTAATTAAATTAATTTATATGGGTCATTTATTAATATCAAAGAATTAGTTATGAGATGGCATTATATTTCCTATTACTTAGATGGTTAATTTTGTAACTTTGAGAAATTAGGTTAATAAGCCCACCTATTGTGGCTTTAAGTCTTGGAAAACAAACAAAACAGAGGCTGTGAATTGCTCCATAGGCGGCTAGGGTTTGAGAAGGTAAAAGAAAAAAGAAAAGAAAAAGAGAAGAGAGGTTCAAGTGAGGCTACAATAGGGATTGGAGGCAGCACGTTGGTGATTTTGGTACACCCATTGGTTAAGGTAAAATCTGTCTTTACTGTTAATTATTAAGTTTATGTTGAGGAATTTAACAATCAATGCATTAAGGGGATTTGGAAGATCTATAGGTGCCTACTTAGGTTTTGAGAATAGGGTGCAATGTGTAAGTGTAACTTTGGGTGGGTAATAGAAACAATGGAGTTTTGTATCATGGGTAAGGGTGTGTTTGGCTATAAAGTTGGGTTTAATGGTTTGATCTCTTGGATATTAAAGCAATACATTAATCTAATATAGTGGGGCTTTTGTGGGTGTATGTAATATGTAAAAAATATTAATTTATTTGAGGTTTTATTTATTAGGTTTGTGTGATTGAAGTGGTGGAGCTGGGTGTTTGGAGTTGGTGTTGGAGTGTTATTTCTAAGCTTTTGAGGTAAGTAACCTTCTATCACTGTTGGTTCATTTTTATTCCTATTGAATCGTTTAAAATCATAAATATTTATTTATAGCCTTCATGTTCTCTTAAAATAAAATATGGGTCAAGTATAAAACAACATTGAATATTATTATGAAAATTATTTGAATATTTTGTGAAACTATTCTGAAAATTGTACTAAACGTTTATTCTGAAAATATCGAATATTTTATTTAAAATTTGTTTATTGTTTGAATTTTGAACATCACTCTAGTCTGACTATGATTTGGACCCTAGCCAATGGGGGTTATTTATTGGCATAGAAACTAGTTTCTTTTGGGGCTTTACCACCGACCTATGTGTGGTTCTGGGCCTTGTCACGGGGTAAGCGACCGTAGTCACCAAGACTTGGGTTTTGTGAATCAAATCATTGAACCATCTGAATATTGAACCATCGATTTGAACGACGAATTTACTTTGAATTATCTTGTTATCTTTTCAATTAAAATGTATTGTACATTGTTTATTTTTAGCTATGAAACCATCTTACAAATAATTGTTCATTTATTGAACTGTCGAAAAAATTATATTTATTGGTTATCGATTTATTTATTTATTTTTTGTATACTTGATCCAGCTAACAGTGATGGTTGGTTATTTACTGGGCTATCTAGCTTACCCTTATTTTTTTTCAAATTCTGAAGAGTAGAGATGCGCGAGATTTTTACATGTGGGAGTGCCGAGAGTAGGACTATGATTTAAGTACTTGGATTATTGTTTTGTTAATGGATTTTATTAGTGGACTTGGTGGATAATTTCATACGATAAGAATAATCAATATTTATGAATTTTAGCATTATGATAATTAAGGATTTAATTAGAGTATTTTACATTGTTGGTTATGTGTTGGACTCTTAGCCTTGCATGCTCACTTAAATGAGTGTGCTGCGTTGTCACGGAGCTTGGGGCGTGACAATTTTGTGGTATCAGAGCTAGGTTATAATTTTAAAGGCTGGTATAGAATAGTAGTGAGATTGAGTAAATGTAGGATTGGGAACGCTTATAATTTAGTGTGATGTTAATTTTAATTACTTACCCCAAAAAAAATGTTAATTTTAATTACATGTTATATGGACTTGAGAATAGAATAAGATGAGGTTTTATTATTGATGCATAGAGGTTGCAATGGAACACGAGGAGACATTGGCAAATCTTGTGTGGTTAGTATAGATAGCAGGAGATTGCTTGTAGACTTGACTATTTTAGATATGCGGGACTTCGACATAATTCTTGGAATGGATTGGTTGGCAACCAATTGTGCTTCTGTTGATTGCCGAGGCAAAAGGGTAGTATTTCAGATTCCTGATCAACCAGAAGTTTGTTTTGTGAGTAGTGGAGTTAACACTCCTCCTTTGGTAATCTCAGCTTTGCAAGCTAGACGATTGTTGAGGAATGGCTGCGAGGGTTATTTAGCTTCTGTGAGAGATATTCATGAGACTGAATTGAAGTTAGAGGATATTCTAGTTGTAAAGGAATTTCCTGATGTTTTTCCTGACGACTTACCGGGGTTGCCTCCAGATAGAGAGATTGAGTTTGCCATCGAATTGATACCCGACACGGGTTCTATCTCCAAGGCTCCGTATCGGATGGCCCCAGTAGAGTTGAAGGAACAATTACAAGAGTTACTAGATAAGGGCTTTATTAGGCCTAGTGTTTCTCCTTGGGGTGCACCCGTTTTATTTGTGAAAAAGAAGGATGGTAGTTTTCGCCTTTGCATTGATTATCGAGAGTTAAATAAGGTGACAATTCGAAATAAATATCCTTTGCCTAGGATAAATAACCTATTTGATCAATTGCAAGGAGCACAAGTCTTTTCTAAGATTGACCTTCGTTTTGGATATCATTAGTTGAAGGTTAAGGCGGAAGATATACCTAAGATAGCCTTCCAAACTAGGTATGGGCATTATAAATTTTTAGTGATGCCGTTTGGGTTGACCAATGCGCTTGCAGCTTTTATCAATTTAATGAACAGAGTATTTAAACCCTTCTTAGATCAGTTTGTGGTAGTTTTTATTGATGAAATTCTTGTGTACTCGAAAAGTAAAGAGTAGCACGAAGAACATCTGAGAATAGTGTTGCAGATATTAAGGGAGAAGAAATTAATTGCTAAATTAAAGAAGTGTGAATTTTGGCTGGAGAGTGTATCATTTTTGGGTCATGTGATATCTAGAGATGGGGTGTCTGTTGACCCCAAGAAAGTGGAGGCGGTGGTAGAGTGGAATAGGCCTACTAGTGTCACTGAAATTCGTAATTTCTTGGATTTAGTAGGTTATTATAAAAGGTTTGTTGAGGGATTTTTCCGAATTTCTATGCCTTTGACTCGTTTAACACAAAAAGGGGTTAAATTTGAATGGTCTGATAATTGTAAGAAGAGTTTCCAGGATCTAAAGAGTCGATTGGTGTCTGCTCCAGTACTTATAGTTCTATATGGAGATGAAGGTTTTACCATCTATAATGATGCATCGAAGATGGGTTTGGGTTGTGTCCTGATGCAGAATGATAAGGTAGTGGCATATGCATCTAGGCAATTGAAGCCATATGAGCAGAATTATCCTACGCATGATTTGGAGTTGGCTGCAGTGGTGTTTGCATTGAAAATCTGGAGACACTACCTGTATGGGGCGAAATGTGAGATATTCACTAATCATAAAAGTCTAAAGTATATTTTCACTCAAAAAGAATTGAATATGAGGCAAAGGCGATGGTTGGAGCTATTAAAGAACTATGATTTGACTATCAATTATCATCCAGGAAAAGCCAATGCAGTGGCTGATGCCTTGAGTAGAAAGACCCCAAGTAATTTGGCTACCTTGATCACTGACCAAAAGAATATCTTGGAGGACTTGCGAAGGTTGAATAGTGAGATTAGATGGCACAACTATGGAGTGCAGTTGGCAAACCTTAGGGTTCAACCCACATTGATTGATAGAATTAAAGATGCACAAGGAAGAGATCCTCAGTTGCAAAAACTTAAGGCTGAAATGGAAATAGGGCTACAGATGGAATTTTGTATGCATAAAGATGGAACCTTGAGATTTGGAGAGAGGTTGTGCATGCCTAATGACTTAGAGCTCAAGAGAGAAATCCTGAGAGAAGCTCACAATTCAAGGTATACTGTACATCCAGGGAGCACTAAAATGTATAAAGACTTGAAGATGAACTTTTGGTGGAATAATATGAAGAGGGAAATTGCTCAGTATATTGCTCAATGTTTGGTATGTCAACAGGTGAAAGTTAAACATCAGAGACCTGCAGGTAAGTTACAACCTCTTCCTATTCCTGAGTGGAAGTGGGAACATATTACCATGGATTTTGTGACAGGGTTGTCGAGGACCCAAGGTGGTAACAATGCTATTTGGGTTATTGTTGATCGATTGACCAAATCCGCTCACTTTCTAGCGTTTAAGGTAGGGTTCTCCTTAGAGAGGTTTGCAAAATTGTATATCAAGGAGATTGTGAAGTTGCATGGTATTCCGGTGACCATAGTGTCTGATAGAGATAGCAGATTTGTATCTATGTTTTGGACGAGTTTGCATACAGCTTTGGGTACTAGTTTGAATTTTAGCACTACCTTTCATCCTCAAACTAATGGACAGTCAGAGAGAACTATTCAGACTCTTGAGGACATGTTGAGGGCTTATGTTATTGATCTTGGAGGTTCTTGGGATGAGCATTTGGCCTTAGTGGAATTCTCTTATAATAATAGTTATCATGCGAGCATTCAGATGGCACCATATGAGGCTTTATATGGACGGAAGTGTAGATCACCTATTTGTTGGGATGATGTAGGCGAAAGGAAGTTGTTAGGGCCTAAGATTGTGCAACAAACAGTGGACAAGATCAATCTTATTAGAGAGCGACTTCGCATTACACAGAGTAGACAGAAAAGTTATGCAGATAACAGGAGACGCGATTTGGTGTTTGGGGTTGGAGACCATGTGTTCCTTAAGGTGTCTCCTATGAAAAGAGTAATGAGGTTTGGTGTTCGTGGTAAATTGAGTCCTAGATTTGTTGGACCATTTGAGGTTTTAGATCGAATTGGAGAGGTAGCTTACATATTTGCCCTACCACCTTCACTAGCTGGAGTTCATAATGTCTTCCATGTTTTGATGTTGAGAAAGTATATACCGAATCCCAATCATGTGACTGATTATGCACCATTGCAGTTTAAGGAGGATTTGACCTATGAAGAACACCCTGTAACAGTTGTTGATAAAAAGGAGCAGGTTTTGAGGCGTCGAGTCATCCATTACGTTAAGGTTCAATGGAGCAATCACTCGGTAAGAGAAGCTACTTGGGAACTTGAGGATGAAATGAGACAAAAGTATCCACAATTTTTTGAGACTACAGGTATGTCAAATTTCGAGGACGAAATTTTTTTAAGAGGGGAAGAATGTAAAACCCAAGTTGTGTGTAGGATTATTTTATTGGATAGATAAGTAATGAAATTAATTTATATGGGTCATTTATTAATATCAAAGAATTAGTTATGAAATGGTGTTATATTTCCTATTACTTAGATGGGTAATTTTATAACTTTGAGAAATTAGGTTAATAAGCCCACCTATTGTGGCTTTAAGTCTTGGAAAACAAACAAAACAGAGGCTGTGAATTGCTCCATAGGCGGCTAGGGTTTGAGAAGGTAAAAGAAAAAAGAAAAGAAAAAGAGAAGAGAGGTTCAAGTGAGGCTACAATAGGGATTGGAGGCAGCACGTTAGTGATTTTGGGATACCCATTGGTTAAGGTAAAACCTGTCTTTACTGTTAATTATTAAGTTTATGTTGAGGAATTTAACAATCAATGCATTAAGAGGATTTGGAAGATCTATAGGTGCCTACTTAAGTTTTGAGAATTGGGTGCAATGTGTAAGTGTAACTTTGGGTGGGTAATAGAAACAATGGAGTTTTGTATCATGGGTAAGGGTGTGCTTGGCTATAAAGTTGGGTTTAATGGTTTGATCTCTTGGATATTAAAGCAATACATTAATCTAATTTAGTGGGGCTTTTGTGGGTGTATGTAATATGTAAAAATTATTAATGTATTTGAGGTTTTATTTATTAAGTTTATGTGATTGAAGTGGTGGAGCTGGGTGTTTGGAGTTGGTGTTGGAGTGTTATTTCTAAGCCTTTGAGGTAAGTAACCCTCTATCACTGTTGGTTCATTTTTATTCCTATTGAATCGTTTAAAATCATAAATATTTATTTATAGCCTTCATGTTCTCTTAAAATAAAATATGGGTCAAGTATAAAACAACATCGAATATTATTATGAAAATTATTTGAATATTTTGTGGAACTATTCTGAAAATTGTACTAAACGTTTATTCTGAAAATATCGAATATTTATTTAAAATTTGTTTATTGTTTAAATTTTGAACATCACTCTAGTCTGACTATGATTTGGACCCTAGCCAATGGGGGTTATTTATTGGCATAGAAACTAGTTTCTTTTGGGGCTTTACCACTGGCCTATGTGTGGTTCTGGGCCTTGTCACGGGGTAAGTGACCGTAGTCACCAAGACTTGGGTTTTGTGAATCAAATCATTGAACCATCTGAATATTGAACCATCTGAATATTAAACCATCGATTTGAACGACGAATTTACTTTGAATTATCTTGTTGTCTTTTCAATTAAAATGTATTGTACATTGTTTATTTTTAGCTATGAAACCATCTTACAAATAATTGTTCATTTATTGAACTATCGAAAAAATTATATTTATTGGTTATCGATTTATTTATTTATTTATTTATTGTATACTTGATCCAGCTAGCAGTGATGGTTGGTTATTTATTGGGCTATCTAGCTTACCCTTATTTTTTTTCAGATTCTGAAGAGTAGAGTTGCGCGGGATTTTTACATATGGGAGTGCCGAGAGTAGGACTATGATTTAAGTACTTGGATTATTGTTTTGTTAATGGATTTTATTAGTGGACTTGGTGGATAATTTCATACGATAAGAATAATCAATTTTTATGGATTTTAGCATTATGATAATTAAGGATTTAATTGGAGTATTTTACATTGTTGGTTATGTGTTTGACTCTTAGCCTTGCATGCTCACTTCAATGAGTGTGCGGCATTGTCACGGAGATTGGGGCGCGACAGGTAAAATATAATTCATTGAGCAATAGAAACTGAAAAGAGTCCATCTTTCACATCAACTGGTTATGAATAAAACTTGTGTGGAAGTATCTTTGATAAATCTTGATTTAGGATCATTCATATTGATAATTGAGAGGGAACCTGAGGATACACTGTTTTTAATTTACTGGGCCCACTCATCAATTCAGCCACTAGGCACTACCTAAGAAGGGTAGATACTTCTAAGAAATTGTACCATAAAAATGAAGAAATTGGTATTATTTAATTTATTTTCATGTATATATTTTATATAGGGGTTTTTTTTTAAGGTCCCTTGTATTAAGATTTTATAGGATAAAGGACATCTAATATTTTCATAATGTCTAAAGTCCCTCAAGTTGATCCAGAGAAAATTGGTCTAGAGAAAATTAGTCCAGAGAAAATTGGTCTAGAGAAATTCAGAATTTCTCTGGACTTTCCAGAGAAATTTTGAAAATTTCTCCAGACAACGTAGCAACCCTTTCTTCAAGCAACCTTTGCTCTTGCTGGAAATCCAGAGAAAGTTGGAAAAGAAGAGGTTGCCAAATTTCTCTGGACAACATTGAGGACTAGTTCAATCCAAACCAGAGAATTTCTCTGGGTCAACCCAGAGAAATTTTAGTTCAAACCATAGAATTTCTCTAGACCAATCCAGAGAAAATTCAGTTTAAACCAGAGAATTTCTCTGGACCAACCCAAAGGAATTTCAGTTCAAACCAGAAAATTTCTCTTGACTAATCCAGAGAAATTTCAGTTCAAAGCAGAGAGAGAAGATCATTTCATTGAGTGAATAAGCAACAATAGCAACCTATATATATATATATATTAAAATGTGTTTTTGTGCAAAGAGAAATCAATTAATGAAGAACATAAACCATGAGCACAGAATCCTGCTTTGCTGCGACTGCGAGCACTCGAAGACAAATATCATGATAACAAAGAATACAATCCTCTTCACGCATTTCTCATAGTCCCCAACCACATAGGTTTTGAAGATCACCCCACCATGATTCACGAACTCTTGCAACTCAGAGAAGCTTCTTGCCAATCCAAAAAATAGGACATAAAAGAAATATGACACACAAGATATTTTACTCTCTCAATGCAATTTAACAGGTATTCTGGTTTGTATTAAAGGCCTATTGGTTGAGCAACACATGTAAATTCATGAATTGTATCTCCCGTAAGAACCAGAGATTATATTACAACCCTTCATTCCCCTTGATCCGAGCAGACTTCTTTTCTTTCTTTCTTCTGGGAGCACCGACAGCACCAGGGTCCACCAACGGGCCAGACCAAGTTTGGATGGATGGTTTTGAATATAAGAAATTCATGGAACTGAATGGGACATCAGAAGGGTCAAATGCTGGATCTATGTGATGTGGACATCTTGTGCGATTTCGTACTCCCATCGGCGACCAAAAGGCGAACTCGAGCGTGAGTGAACCATCTGCAAAACCGTGGGTCCGATGGAGGTCTGATTTGGTGATGATCTCCCTCTTGGAGCGTCGGCGAATTCAGGGGGGTCCGGAAGGAGCCAGGAGAAGCGACTGAGACTCCTTGAGCGGCGGTGAGGTTTGGTGGAGGAATCGGATTCGGCGACGGCATTTGATGGAGAGCTGATCGACCCTCGTTCGTTTTTTTGATAGAATCAATCCGAGTCTTCGATATGCTTTCAATTTTGAAGACGAGCTTATCCAACTCTACAGCCTCGGCTCCTCGTGCTGCTTTGCCCATCTCTTCTCTCTAGGGTTTCGGAGAGAGAGAGAGAGAGAGAGGAAGTGCTGCTCTGCAATAGAGGAGGAGAGACAAAGAGTCAAATTTCTCTGATCTATGTTTAGGGACCTTAGATATCAAAAAATAATTTTGTGGATCTCTTCCATTACGAAAAGTGGGAGAGGGACCCTAGACTAATTTTTCCTTTTATATATATACGTTTTTGTTCTATTCCCTGTCCTGTTATGTCTTGATTGTTTGAAAATGTCCATGTCAACGTGTTCGTATCATGTCATATCCATGTTTTTTTTTAGGTAACTTGAAATTTTATTCCACACAAAACACAAAGAACACAAGAAACAAGGGCCAGCCCCTACACACTAGAAACAAAAAATATAGATCAACACCAAAACAAAACAAAACAAAACAAAGCTAGAAAATCTATTTATCAAGTCTATAGAATGGAACAAGGCAGCAATGTTTTGAAAACTGGACCATTGATCAAACCAGAAAAAAGACTAGGTTAACGTTCACTGGTTCAACTGTCATGTCAACCGAAATCAAGCCGTGATGTCATAATTATGTCATAAATATATTAAAAATTATATATTAATTTTTAAAAATAAATATTAAATTTACAAAAAAGATTACCCAAAAACTTAAATTTTCTTAAATAATTTTCTAATGCTTTATTTTATTTCTAAAACAAAAAATATCATAAATATATTTATTTAAATTATTTTTATTTTTGTATTGATTATTTGAAAATGAAATAATTATATTTGTTGTTAACTGAATCATATAATAAATAATATATAATTTCCATTTACTAGCAACTTGTAATAATAGCATAGTGGATAACATGCATCTTGCTATTAAGAAAGGTCTGGGTTTGAATCCCAGCAGCACGTATTTTTTACATAATATGTGCAATTGTGTTAACTGAGTGGTTGTGGTGAACCAGCTCCGATTCACCCGATTCGACGGTCTAACTGCGGGTATAAGCGGTTTTACATAAATAGGTCGATTTTCTATTAGAAACGATTCTAGTGGTTAGTCCGAACCGGAATCAAGACCGGGTGAGGGCTCAACCAGGTGGACCATCTGATCCAGTCCGGTTTCCTAAACATTGCAAGGTGGCCCCCAGTCCATACAAATTTGCTGATTTTGCAAAGAATTCTTAACTCTCTTGAAAGAACAAGCTCTAGCTCTAACTTCCTTGACCATTCCAGCCACCATCACTTCCTTGTGACTAACAGATTGAGTAAAATTCTCCTATTCCTTTCCAACCATACATGATATAAAGTGCAAGCCAAGGAAAGTTTGAACAGAGTGTTACTCAAACTAATGGTAGTGCAACAGGATATAGCCCATTGAATCTCCCCAAACCAACTCGAAGGATCTCTAGCAATATGATTCAACCTAAGCATCTTTGCCCAAATGCTCATAGTAGAAGGTCAAGAGAAGCACAAATGTTCATGAGATTCATTTACTATTCTACACAAACTGCACATAGGGTCCATCTACATACCCCAATTCAATAATCTATCCTTGGTAGCTAATTTTTGTTAGCAAATCAGCCAATGCACAAAAGGCCATTTAGGCACATTTCCTTTAAACCAAACAATAGAACACCATTGGGCCACTGCTCTAGATGGCCTCAGAGTTTCTCAGGAAAATTTATAAGAGTAGGTACTACTCTTTGAAGGCAACCAAACAGCTTCATCAAATCTGTTTAGATTAGGAATGAGGGTATGAGGGGTTAAAGCAATAACTTGTTGAATTACTCTATTTCTTAATCTAGGCCAATACTAGCCATTAACAGCTATAATACTTGAAACCTTAATTGAAAAGCCTAGCCCACACTTCTCTTTAAAACCCAGGTGTTAAGGAGAGGGAAATTAGAGCCTTATAACCAGCACAAATAAGACAACTCCAGGTGATGTGGGAAACATTCCAACACACCCTCCTGGACCACAACATACAGTGGCCGGACAAACGGCACACCAATCACAGGCCCAACTAAGCTCTAATATCAAATTAAAAAGCCCAGCCCACACTTCTTCTTAAAACCCAAGTGTTAAGAAGAGAGAAACTGGAGCCTTATAACCAGCACAGATGGGGCAACTCCAGGTAATGTGGGACACATTCCAACAACCTTTGCATAAAGAGCTTTGCCAATATTCTGCACAATTCTACTTCCAAAACGTTGATAAAGACACCCCATTGGATGCCAGTTATCAAGCCATAAGAAGGTAGATCTTTCATCCCATATTCTGTAATGAATAAGGGGCTGCCCAATCTCTCTAAGCTGGAATATCTTCCTTGTAGTTCATGAGGAATCATTTGGTACATCAATAAACCAAAAGCATTGATCCTTTAAAATATAGTGAATCAGCCTTCATACTTATAGCCCAAAGGTGTTTAAGCATATTGGCTTTATTCTAAATTTTTAGCAATCTAAAACCTAGCCATCCTTCCTGTTTAGGAACACAAATACTCTCCCACTTAACTTTGGCCCCTGTTTGCTTAAGCTCAGCACCCGACCATAAAAAGGCTCTAATCAAACTTTCTAATTCCTTTAGGATTTTTTGAGGTAAAATAAAAAGGGAACTCCAGTAGTTTTGTACACTAAACAATATATGACAAGAGCTTATTTTCCCACAATTGAATTCTCGAGCGTATTCTGTCCTTCAGTTGAAGACAATCCTCATACCTCAATCTTGTGGAAATAAGAGGCACACCCAAATGCTTGACAGGTAATAGACCCTTAAGAATTGGAAGAACAGTTAGTAACACAGCTTTTAAAATAGAAAGAATCCCAACAAAGAAGACCTCACTCTTCTGTAGATTAGGTTAAAGTTCAGCCTATAAATGGAACTGACATAAAGTGTCATTTATAATTCTGAATGACTGAATATCAGCCCCACATAGAACAAAAAGATCATCCGCAAAGACCAAGTGACAGACAGAGAGACAGGCCTCGATACAACTCTAGTGTTGGTCCCCGATGGCTCACCAACATATATATAAAAAACAAAATGGTGAGCTAAGGCCCAATGAGTGATATTAAAGTAAAGAGGTTAATGAATGATGTCCTTAACATTAAGAAAACATATTTCACAATTCTAAAACGTATCTCAAATCATTTCAAAATAAACATTTATCATATCATAATCCATGCCTTTTCAAATGGAATACATATTTGAAACTATTACAAAACATTTTACGTGGTACGTGGTATGCCCACTTATACAAAAGGTTAAAAGCACATTTCAAAATAGGGCATCCATTCATACATATAAAATAACACATCGTAACATGAGTCATATAGCGATGTAAAACATTTGTATTCCTATCATATGTTTTGAACGACCCTCGATGATCATCCATGCTAGTGTTCGTTTGAGTTCCCGAAGGTCTCGACTGCGCGCCTTGCCTTAGAACCTCTCAACTTGTCTGTTTTGTGCTTGGTTGTAGACCAAGGACTTATGGTTTTGTTTCTGAGGGAAGAGGGTGGCTCGTTGGCCAGCCCTACAACCCATCGGCCAAGCCTTGTGCTTATCGGCCATGTTTTCTTGTCATTGGCCATCAGTGATGGTCGATCGGCACTCTTTTTGGACAATCGGCCATATCTTTTGGCCGAGGCCTTTTTGTTTGCTTTTGCAGATATTTTTGTGCCAGCTGTGACAACTGGTGAGCACAGATTTCATCATCCACACACATGTATGGAGGTATTGAAACAAGTCTCAAGCTTGCTCAACAAGCTTGAGATTCGATTTTCTATAAGAAGGGAGACCCCTCTCCCTTTCCAAAGGTTCTGAAAAATTGAGATACAAGTTATATATCACTCTCTCTCTATATTTCTTCCTCTCTCTCTATATTTGCACTTGTTTGTGCTCAAAAGTGTACTTTCTTCACACTTTTGCACTAAAGCACCTACTCAAACACCATACTCTTGTTGCTGAGGTACTTGAGGGTTTTGTTTGAACTCAAATTTTGGTTTTTAGCTCAGAAAGTTGCTAAAGTTGCCTCTTTGAAGTTGTTCTACAAGGGTGAGTCACTAACCCTATTTTAAGCTTTGTGTTCATTGCTTATTTAGCCTTGTTTGCATGCTTATTTTGGATTAACTCTCAACTGTAAAAAGCTTCATTTTCATTTGTTTGAAATGATCGTTTAAGGTCTTGTTGGTGTTGGGGGTGGTCTACCTCCATTTGTGTCTTGTTTTGCCTTGTTTTGGGCCACTTCTTTAGGCTTTTATTTTAGTCTTTGCATGACCTTTCTACCACTGAATTCCAGAAGAATTTTAGTGGTGGAAAGTGTATTTTGAGGTCTTAAATAGGAGAGGGTCATCCCCTCGCGTTATGTCTTGCATGCTTGTATAGATGGCTCATCAAAGTAGCATGTTTGTCTAGCATGTATTGGTTCCATTTCAGCATGTTTTTTGTCATTATTTAGCATGCCATGACTCTATTTTGGGTTAGTTTGATAGCCGCTTGCATGCTCCTTGCACTTGTAATGCAATTCCATTCATTGGCCTAACATGCATCATGTTTTAGACCATCATTCTAGCATGCTTTTGGCTCAACTATAAGAAGCTTTTGTTCATGTTTTATCATGTTTTAGCTCTGTCACATGTTGTTTTAGTCATGCATGCATTGCTTTGTATAGCCATGGTTCAATCTAGCTCATTAGCTTTGAGTTTCCAAGTCACTAGCATGCATTACTAGGACTATTTTCATGATTTGGCATCATATGTTATGTGATTTCAGTGCATGTAGTGTGTTCACGTGCTTACATCTTTCACTCTTTCAATCCTTTTGAAGGTTGGTTCTTTATGCCTTAAACATGAGTCATTGTGTATGCCACCATGCCTATGCCTTTGGGCTATCATTTCAGTGTATCTTTGGTCTTGTTTTGCCATGATACAACTCTGATTTTTGTTGGCGAAGCCATCTCATGCTTGGTCTTGGTAGGTGTAGTGTAATCCTCCATTTTGGCCTTGCATACTCCATGCTTCATGCCCTTCATGCTAGCATGTTTTAGCTTTGGTCCATGCATGTTTTAGTATCATTTTGGCATGTTCTAGGACTGATTTGGTTTGTCTTGGCCATATGTTTTGTGTTTTGTATAGCTATAGTGCAAGTGCCTATGCTAGCTTCAAGCTTTGAGCCCTCTTGTATGCCATACTTGTGTTGTTTGAGTGATTTGGCATCATTCCTTACATGATTTCAGAGCTTATAGTGTTGTCACACGTCCATGTTTTTCACTCTTTAAGTGCTCTTAAGAGTTGTATCTTTATGCCTTAATTCTTGAGCCAATTAGCATGCATGCTCGTCTTGCCTTTTCATGCTTTTCATGCCATCATTTCAGCACTATTGGCCACTATTTTGGACATGATTGAGGTCTTTCCATATCTGGTTTAAGTCCATCTTGCATGTTGTTTGCATTACATGTTGTTTGCATGCTTGTTGTTTGCATTGTTGCTTGCATACTTAGGTTGCATTCAATAAAGTTTGCATGCCATTAGCTTTGATAAATTGCTCATGTTGTTTTCATTGCACGTTGTTTGCATGCTTGTTGTTTGCATTGTTGTTCACTTGCAAGCATTGCATTGTATTTGGCATACTTGTGTTGCATTGTGTTTGGATAGGGTGTTAGTCCAAACACGGGAAACGAAGGACGTTTCATACTTGAAGTGATGAAACGTGCCTCATTTCTCGGTCGCCGACCCTCTTGATCATGCATGATAGAGGTTAAGGCATTTATGTGTTTTTGTGCATTCATTTGACATTGATTTGTGCAACTCGGCCTCTTTGGCCATCATGCATTGAGATGCATGATTGATGGCTCGAGAGCCAAGCACTACACTCCTTTGAGCCTTAGACATGATAAGGAGTGTAGTTGCACACACATTTTCTTGTAAATACACTGCCATGCCTCTGTTAGTGCTCTGTTGCAGCAAAAGGAAGAATTTGCAGGAAGCAGTGGCTGATCGACCAATTAGTCTGCCGATCGGCTATAAAAATTGGCCGATAGCCATAAACTCTGGCCAATGGCCACCCCCCTTGGCTGATGACCTCTCAGCATGTCCATGAGGTTGATCAGAAGTACTTTGGAGGTTGGCACAGTTTTCAGAGGTCTAAAACAGTGCAAACAGAGGCATCATAAGGCACGGTAGTGGATTTCCGGGAGTACGCGACAGAGCATACATCATTCATCATTCCGAGGCAGAGCTGTGGTAGCCTATTTAGTTTCTTACTTAGTTGGTTTTGTAACTTAATTAATTTGTTTAATTAGTTAAGAGTTTTGTAATAATTAATTCGCTAGGATAGTTAGTTAATTAGTTGGTTTGTATTATTCATTCGGACCCTCCTCCGAGAGGGCGATGTTGTAAATAAGTGTGCGTGTGTGTGATGCATGTCTTCCAACCCCCATTTCTTTCTCCCTTTTACTTATTAGCTTTTGATGGTTAGTTTTAGGGCATGTTTCAATTAGCATACTTATGCTTCGCATGTTTGCATTCATTCATTCATCTTGCATGCACCAGGCTCGGCGCATCATACAAACGACATTGTATTTCAATTCCAATTTGAATACATGTATCAATTGTTGCATTTCATATGACATCTTAGAATAGCCGAGCCTATCTTAGTTGCATTTTGCATATATTGCATTAGGCATTTTTGACATGGTTAGGAGCATGCATTTCTTTCTAACATAGCTTCTGTTTTGGCTCGGAGTACACTGTGATGGTTTACGCTTTAGCATCCTTGCATGCGTGTAAGTGTTGCCATGATAGCATGCTTGCCATGAGGCTAATTGCTTAAGTGATTAACTATTTGAATGCCTGTGGGTGAAGGCTTGATTGCCTGGATTGGAACAACTCAATGGTTGTGGGTTTTAAGCCCACTTGAAGTGGTAAAATCATGTTTTCCTAAGCCCACGTGAGGGTGGCAAATCCGCGTCTTAGCCTACTTGCGAGTAGCAACTTCAAACCATTTTCAAAAAACAAACATGATTTGTTTTGTTCCAATCCACGTGATTGAGTCTATACTTGTTTGTTGTGCGCATCACGTAGTAAAGGTTAGCTAATAAACCGAAATAAGGACACATGTATTTTCAAAAACAACATATCATGTTAGTAGAGGCCGATCCTTTGATCGGGCGAGCGGGGGTGCTCATTTCATGACCTTCCTCCCTCGTACCCAAGTTCCCGAGCCGAGGCAACTTTGGTGATGACGAACACGTGGCTTTAGACACGAGTCAGGGTTTCCTAAATTTCCCAAAATAAAATATTTAGGTGGCGACTCTGAAATCTGGCAAAGCAGTCCCTGTTTGGCACTTCTTAATCAAAACCAGTTTTCCAAAACAATTTGTCGGATTTGGACTCTTTGGTGATTTATCAGTCTTACATTGCACTTTGTAAGACTAGATTCAGAACCGTGACATGAGTCCTAACTGTAGTAGCTAAGAACAACGATTCGCGCCCTCGCGCGCGAAGCGGAGTTCCAGGCGGTCTACACCTCGGGTCCATGTATAACAAAACGGCCTTAGGTCCAATCATATATCAAAATGACCTTAGGTCCAAACGTATCATACCATATCACTGTATCTAATCATGGAGTAGATGAAACATCAACATGTCTCCACCTCTCCTTAGGCCTAATTCATGTATGTATGGACCCAAGAGGTGACTCGTACGGACTCTAGAGGTGACTCTCACTGTAGCATTTAGTTTCGTATAGCACTTTGTTCCATACCAAAAGTCAATAGGTCCTAAAGACCAAACAATCATGCCATAGCATAAATGAAACGGATAAGCGAAACGGCCTTGGGCCCACCATATCATATCATAAATAATTCACATTTCTTGTTCATAACTTATTTCACATTTCTTGGAAACTTGTGCATTTAAATAAAATGTAACATTTAGATAATCATGTTATATATAAATCAAGGTAGATAATGAAAAACATATCTTTACTATACTATTACTCACAGTAATGGGCTTCTGGTAGCAGTTGGACGATGTCCTCGTCTTGACCTACAACCACAATTACATAACACAACATATGAATATAATCGATCCCTTTCTTTGTTCTCTTTAATCAACTAGTTATGCTGGTTCTAAACTCATTAGTCCTCAATAGGTCATAATCTGTGTCTAGGAAAATAGGAGGAAACGAAAGGAAAATGGGTTAGAAGAAGAAATGGTACAAAACCAGTAGATAGAAAGTGAACAACCTTCACTAATTTGAGAATATCTATTTTTGTACTTAGAATTTGGATATGAGACCACCACCATTGAAAACTAGACTTCCGAGGCTTGAATTTAGGCTCAAGAATCACTTAAAACAAAGTCTGAATGAGAGAGATATGCTCATTTGAAAGTGGGCTGGAACAGGGGTGCCCCGCACCTGCGGGAAACAGGGCCGCACGTGCGGGAAGTCTCGCCACACATGCGACTCTAGGGAAAATCTACTATCCGAAAATCCCTGTTGGCTCTAACACTTGTTTTTCCACTTTCTAAGATAGATTTCAACTCTAATCACTCAAAAACATGTAAAATTACCCCATAACATGATAAACTAACATCGTTCAAGTGTAATTTCATCTCCAAAGAAATCAATCTTTGCCTCAAGTTCAAGATCAATGTTTCATCTTTCATAATCTTGAAAGTTTCCAAAACACAACCCACAAACACACTTGATCCTTGCATAAATTTTGTTCTATGGATAATCTAGAGTTCATTTCATATGTTATTCACAAGATTAAGCTCCAATCATAAACAAAATCAAAGGACCCAAGTTCTAATTTCTTAAATTTAGCTCAATTAAATACATAACACAAAACCCTAACCCAAATGGGTTTCAAATCTTCCAATCTCACTATGATTTCATGAAATTGATGAATTCATCATAAGGATTCAAGATAGATTTCCATTCCTTAGTTTAATCTTTGCTTTTCCCTTAACACTCTTCAATTTTTCCAAGCTTTCGTGGTTGACCTTCTTCATTTCTCTTAAATCTCTTCAATTTGTCTTCAAATCCCATGAATGTTGAGCTTTGTCTCTCTTAGAGAAGCTTTCTCTCTCTTTCTCTCGGTTCTCTCTCTATCCCTCAGATATTTTTGGGCTCAAAAGTGATGAGTTCAACTCATATATCATATATATATATACATAAGCTTATGTGGGAGCCGAATATTAGGGGGCGCAGCTAGGCCGAGTACATATTTAGAAAATCAGGATATACTATATTCGCCCCTATCATGTACGTCCTAGATGCCGAGTATCCTAATCGGCTATAAAACCAGTTAAGCAAGGAGCCGAGTGAAATCTGGAATACGACAAAAGGAGGGCCGAGTGAACAATCACACGACGGATTAAGAGTGGGTCCTACCCTGAGGACCAGGAGCGTATATAAATAGAAGAGAAACAACCAAAGAGAGGTGTGAGAAAAAATCTAACTTATGATATAAGCAACCAAAATAGTATACACTGACTTATCCGTCGGAGTGCTAATTCCGGCACCCCCGACCAGAGTGTTCATTCATTTTCAGGTGGCTAGTTGAGGATCACGAGCGTCCTACAGGGTCCAAAGAGTATTTTCGAACCACCTCTCCATAATTGGCACCGTCTGTGGGAATACTCCAGCATATGCATGGCGGGCATGACAGAAGATCCTCCGGTAGTCGCTGAAAACCTTACACCACGAGATGATACCACTCCAAGCATTATGCTTGGACCAGAGAACATTACCGCACGAAGGGCCTTAAACTTCGACTCACCT
This sequence comes from Camellia sinensis, assembly GCF_055761805.1. Taxonomy (NCBI): domain Eukaryota; kingdom Viridiplantae; phylum Streptophyta; class Magnoliopsida; order Ericales; family Theaceae; genus Camellia; species Camellia sinensis. The sequence continues at coordinate 115,622,082 of NC_138963.1, forward strand.
TCGACTTCAGTGCATGAGACAATGCAAGCGATTATGGATCAAGCGAAGCAAAACAAACAAAGGTTGGAAAACATGATGGCTGAGAACGAACGCCTTCGACAGGATTTGGCCTTAGAGGTGGAAAAATCCCAACAAGCTGCACACCAAGACCCGGGCCGACCTCTGAGGAAGGACGGTCGACAACCTCGAGTTCGGAGACACGATAGTGGCAGTGATCCTGACTTATCATCCCCAGAACTTGTAAAGAAGGGACGAGTCGAAACCTCCACCTCTTCTGAAGGAAGTTCAAGTGCACGGAATAAGTGAAGAAGAAATGATTCAAACGAAGAGGATTAACATGACCCCTTTGTGTGACGGATTGCAAGGGCAGTACTTCCCAAAAAGTTCAAAGCTCCATCGTTCACCCTATACGATGGGAAGTCGGATCCCACTGATCACATCCGTCATTATAAGCAAGCCATGACGCTACATGCAGACGATGAGGCCCTCATGTACCGAATATTTCCGAGCAATTTGAGACCATTGGCCATCAGATGGTATTATAAATTGGAACCAGCATCGATTAAGAGCTTCCATCAACTCCAAAAATCCTTCAGGGCAAGGTTCATTACCAATGAGGTCCAGCCGAAGAAAGTTGATTCTCTCTGGGCAATGCAAATCCAACCGGGGGAAACCTTACGTGCGTATTCGGCGCGCTATTGGGAATGCTTTAATCTCGTAGATGATGCCTACAATGACTCCATGGCCATCACCGCCTTTAAAATGGAGTTGCATCCTGATAGTGCCCTCCGCAGTTCCTTGACCAGAAAGCCCCCTAAAACAGTCTGGTTGTTAATGAAGAAAGTCAAGGAATACTACAAAGTGGAAGATGACGCTTTGCGGGTCAAAGCCGGGCACAAGGCCAACAAGATAGCCCCATCTAAAATCGTTCAACCAATAAATTATGTACCATCACGGAGCCCTGAACCACGGAATCAGATTAAACAAGACAAAAGACGAGATTCACGCCGATCAAATGACCAATGTCCACACCGGACTAATGAACAACTTCAAGTGGATAGCAGGCGCATAAGGCGCGCGGACAAGAAATATACGGAGTTATCAGAGTCGATCAGCACGGTTATGTCTAAAGTTCTACATCTTTCGTTCTTCAAATGGCCACCCAAGATGGTGGGACCTCCTGACACAAGGAGACGGGATAGGCAATGCGAATATCACAAAGACCATGGTCATGATACCGACAGCTGCTACCCTTTGAAAGATCACCTTGAGGAGTTGGTACAAGACGGTCGACTTAAGCAACACAGCCGAAAGAACAACTCAACCAAAACAGTTGCTTTATGGCAGGATTCACCTCCGCTCGGCGTAATCCACATGATATACAGCTTACCAACAACATCCATCGTACACACAATTCAGTCGCATCCCAGTCCCCATAAGCAAATCACTCCAGCAAAATGGCCCAATGAAGCTGGGAGTATTACTTTCAATGATTCAGATTTGGACAGTGTAACGCTCCCCCACATTGATCCCTTGGTCATCAAACTACATGTGAACCGATTCACCGTTGAACGTGTTCTCATTGACCAGGGGAGCACTTCGGAAGTTATGTACTACAAGACCTTCATCAAACTCGGCTTCACTGAGTCAGACCTGTCTCCAGCTCATAATTCATTTTTCAGCTTCAACGCTAATTCGAAATATCCATTGGGCAAAATCACGCTTCCAGTCCGAGCGGGCTCCCGATCAGTGGATGTGGAATTTTTGGTTGTCAAGCTTCCTTCGCCGTATAATCTTATCATGGGACGAACTTGGCTGCATACCATGCAAGCCGTGCCAACCACCTATCATCAACTACTTCGCTTCCCAACTGAACGAGGCATTGAACAAATTCGTGGTTCCCAGAAATCGGCACAAGCATGTTATCTTCTTGCCGCAAAAACGCCAAGAGAGCTGGAAGTGAATTCTATTGAGGTACCGGATCGAGAGAGCCTTGACGATATTGGGCGGCTCCCAAGTGAAAAGGCAACCGAGGCCCTGGATCGAGTTGAAATTGACAGGAATCCTGACAAGTTCTTCATGGTTGCGCTACCCTGAATAAAGTCAACAAGCAGCAACTAATCTCCTTCTTACTCGGCAACCTTGATATATTCGCGTGGTCGCCGTATGAAATACCGGGGGTGGATCCATCTGTTTCTCAACACCGTTTAAACGTTGACCCCAAATGTAAACCGATTATTCAGAAAAGTCAGCGGTCAGCCGCAGAACACACTGCTGCTGTTGTTGAAGAAATTGACCGGTTGCTTGATGCCGGGGCGATCCAGGAAGTGACCTATCCCACATGGTTGTCAAATATTGTGGTTGTAAAGAAGAAAAATGGGACATGGCGTGTTTGTGTGGATTTCACGGACTTAAACAAAGCTTGTCCCAATGATTGCTTTCCCCTCCCCAAAATAGACCAACTCATAGATGCCACCACACATCATCAACATATGAGCTTCCTGGATGCCTACAGAGGCTACCATCAAATTGCCATGCATCTAGAGGACCAAGAGAAGACTACATTCCTCACCCCGAGAGGAACCTATTACTATAAGGTTATGCCTTTCGGGCTGAAGAATGCAGGGGCAACTTACCAAAGACTAGTCACTACTATGTTCAAGAAGCAACTCGGCCGTACTATGGAAGTGTATATTGACGATATGGTGGTCAAGTCCAAAGAAGAGCAAACTCACCTGGCCGATCTGGAAGAGACATTCGGCATTCTACGCAAGTACAAAATGAAGCTGAACGCCTCCAAATGTGCATTCGGGATTGGATCCGACAAATTTCTTGGCTTCATTGTTAACCACCGCGGAATCGAAGCCAACCCGAGGCAAATCACAACAATCCTGGAACTCAGCTCTCCTCAGTCGGTCAAAGAGGTTCAAAAGCTAACGGGGATGGCCGCCACACTCAACAGGTTCATCAATCGTTCCACAGATCACTGCCAACAATTCTTTCATACCCTTCGGCAGGGTAAAGCTTTCGAATGGACCTCCGAGTGCAAAGCCGCCTTGAACGGTTTGAAGACTTACCTCCGATCAGTTCCACTCTTGACAACACCTTCGGCAGGTGATCCGCTCATTTTATATCTGGCAGTTTCCGACCAGGCTATCAGCGCCGTACTGATAAAGGAAGAACTTAAGGAGCAGCGGCCAGTCTATTATGTGAGCAAAGCAATGGTTGATGCTGAAACACGTTACCTTCCTTTGGAGAAACTCATCCTTGCTCTCGTCATAGTAGCAAGAAAACTGATGCATTATTTTCAGGGGCATACCATTGGGGTACTCATGGACTACCCCCTCCGGTCAGTACTCTGTAGTGCAGAAGCATCAGGGCGCGTTTCAAAATGGGCTCTGGAACTCAGCCAGTATGATATCCAATTTCTGCCCAGAACCTCGATCAAGGGGCAAGTGCTCGCTGACTTTGTGGCCGAATTCACTGGATGCCTCGTCGACTATAAGTCTGATCAAATTCAACCTAAGCCGAATTGGAGAATTTATGTGGGGGGGCATTTGGCAGTTGTACTGTGACGGATCATTCAACCAACGTGGCAGTGGGGTGGGTGTAGTAATCATGGCTCCCGACGGGGCAATAATCGAGCAAGCAGTCAAACTCAGCTTTGAAGCATCAAACAATGAGGCCGAATATGAAGCACTGCTAACTGGCTTACGGAATGCACATCTCTTGGGTGCTCGGCATCTGCTTATCTTTTGTAACTCAAAGTTAGTCATCAATCAGTTAAAGGGGAAATACGCGGCCAAAAACGACCGTATGGCAGCTTACATGAAAACGGCGAGTTCCTTGCTGGGAAAATTCGACCATCATGAATTGAACCAAATAACCCGAGATCAGAACACACATGCAGACGCCCTGTCTTGCTTAGCCTCCACCATTAACTCAAAGATTAAGCGGACAATTGAAGTAGGTTTCATCCCTAAACCAAGCATCGGCCCTTTGGAGTCAATCTAGATCAATGTTATAGAATCAGGGCCGAGTTTGATGGACCCTATCGCTACATTCCTATCTTCCGAACAGCTCCCGACGGATAAGAAAAAAGCACACAAGCTGGGAAACAAAGCCCTACGATATTACTTGGATCCACAAGGAAAGCTCTACAAGAAATCCCTTTCTGGTCCATACTTAGAATGCGTTCATCCAGATAAAGTCGGAGAACTCCTGACTGAAATACATGAAGGTAGTTGTGGAGCCCATTCTGGCGGACACTCTTTGGCTCATCAAGCTATGACACAAGGATATTACTGGCCGACAATGAGAGCAGATACTGAGTGTTACGTCAAGAAGTGCAAACAGTGCCAAAAGTTTTCCCCTTTAACTCATTTGCCTGCTGAAGAGTTAAGCTCTATAACCAATCCTTGGTCGTTCGCCCAATGGGGACTTGACATTGTTGAACTATTACCTCGCGCCCCGGGCAACAAGTGATTTTTGATTATCGTGACAAATTACTTCACAAAATGGGTCAAAGCGGAGGCACTAACACACATTCGAGATATAGATATGAAGCGTTTTGTATGGAGAAATATCATAGCACGATTCGACATTCCAAGAGCACTGATTTCCGACAACGGCACCCAGTTTGATTGTGGCGTCTACTGAGAATTGTGCAGCAAGTATAGTATTCAGTCCTACTTCTCCACCCCGGCCTATCCACAGAGCAATGGTCAAGCTGAAGCCTCCAACAAAACCATTTTGGGCGGCATCAAGAAGAGGTTGGAGAAAGCTAAAGGCAGATGGGTTGAAGAACTGTCGAGTGTGTTGTGGGCTCATCACACGACTCCGAGGCGATCCACTGGGGAAACGTTGTTCACTTTATGCTTCGGAACCCAGGCAATCATCCGCATGGAGATCGGCCTCCCAACCTTGAAATCAAAAGTTTTTGATATGGACCGAAATGATATGATGCTGGCTTTAGATTTGACTCTGATTGAAGAACGAAGAGACCGTGCCCTAGCATCCGTGACACGGTACCAGCAGCAGCTTGTTAAGTCATATAATTAGTGAGTTCAGCTACGCCGCTATGCACCAGGAGAATTGGTCCTGTAGAAAGTACTTCCAGCGGCCAGGAAGCCGGCTGACAGAAAATTGGGTCCTAACTGGGACAGCCCCTATCAGATTGAGTCAATCACCGACACAAGGGCATATCAGCTCAAAGACATGTCTGGGAGAAGTCTGCCACGTCCTTGGAACTCCACGCACTTGCGAAAAATTCTATCATTAACCCGACTTGTGGGACATGATGCTTGTTTTGAATGTCCACCGTGTATAAATTTCACTTTTACAATGCAAAGTTTCTTATTCCCTTACCAAGAAATTCAATGCGCCAAGTTAAAAGCCTCCGAATTCGGAGCCCCATCCGTGCATGACACGTTTGGGCCGAATAAGACTCCGGATTCAAAGCGCCCTTTGTGGATGTCACGATTGGCCAAAAGATAAGCCTCCGGATTTAGAGCCCCATCCATGCAAGACACGCTTGGGCTAAAAAAGACTCCAGATTCAGGGCGCCCTTCGTGGATATCACGATTGGCCAAGAGATAAGCCTCCAGATTCGGAGCCCCATCCGTGCAAGACACGCTTGGGCCGAATAAGTCTCCGAATTCGGAGCACCTTTCATAGATATCACGATTGGCCAATAGATAAGCCTCCGGATCCAAAGCCCCATTCGTGCATGACACGTTTGGGCCGAATAAGACCCCGAATTCGGAGCGCCCTTCGTGGATATCACGATTGGCCAAGAGATAAGCCTCCAGATTCGGAGCCCCATCCGTGCAAAACACGCTTGGGCCGAATAAGACTCCGGATTCGGAGCCCCATCCGTGTAAGACACACTTAGGCCGAATAAGTCTCCGAATTCGGAGCGCCCTTCGTGGATATCACGATTGACCAAGAGATAAGCCTCCGGATTCGGAGCCCCATCCATGCAAGACACGCTTGGGCCGAATAAGTCTCCAAATTTGGAGCGCCCTTCGTGGATATCACGATTGGCCAATAAATAAGCCTCCAGATCCGGAGCTCCATCCGTACATGACACGTTTGGGCCGAATAAGACTCCGGATTCGAAGCGCCATTCGTGGATATCACGATTGGCCAAGAAATAAGCCTCCAGATTCGGAGCCCCATCCATGCAAGACACGCTTAGGCCGGATAAGACTCCGGATTCGAAGCGCCCTTCATGGATATCACGATTGGCCAAGAGATAAGCCTCCGGATACGGAGCCCCATCCATGCAAGACACGCTTGGGCCAAATAAGTCTCTGAATTTGGAGCGCCCTTCGTGGATATCACGATTGGCCAAGAGATAAGCCTCCGGACTCGGAGCCCCATCCGTGCAAGAAACCCTTGGGCCGAATAAGTCTCTGAATTTGGAGCGCCCTTCGTAGATATCACGATTGGTTAAGATAAGCCTCCAGATTCAGAGCCCCATCCGTGTAAGACACGATTGGGCCGAATAAGTCTACGAATTTGGAGCACCCCTCGTAGAAATCACAATTGGCCGAGACAAGACGCCTCGGAACTCGGCGTTTCTTTCATTTGTATTAAGATTAACGAGCATAGACGTAATAGACGAAAAATGGTAAGTAGCAGAAACAACATTCTAGCATTTAAAATGATACATTTTATTAAATTGATCAAGATTACATAATTTACGTTCAACTTGCGTTAAAAACGCTACAATAGATTTGCCTTTACACGGCGTCACCTTTGTCGTCGCTCTTTTCGACTTCGTAAGCCGCAAAAGGAAAATCGTTGCTCTGGTATAACAGTGACGCCGAGTCAATGCCTGCTACCCAGAGAGCCTCCACGGCACGGAGGGCCTTAACCCACCCGTGCTTGAATCCCCAATTCTCGCGTCGGCAAACTTCCTCGGCGAGTTTTTCATTCGTCTTGTCTATCCCAACTTTTCGGCCGTCGTGAAAGCCTCGTTCATAGGTCATGGCTTTCGCAGTCCCTATTGCAAACATACTTGCCGTATCTCGATCAGCAATCGCATGACTTATCAGCCGTTGGGTCACCCTTTCCTCCACAATTAGGTTAGCTGGGCCGGCCGAATGTGTCTCGACAGTCTTGGCCTTCCTCAGTTCGTGCTCAACCTTCTCTGCACGAGCTTCTAAGTTCTGAATGCGTTCATCCTTCTGCTCTATCTCCCGCTACGCGGCACGTAGATGCATGTTGACTTCATAGGCGGTACACAGCCCTCTCACCGCTCTATGGATGCCTTCCCGAAACACTTTGAAATCCCATCGACCGACCATCGACTGCTGGACTTCCAATGGAAAAAATTGTCGAGCGAACTCGACTGCCACATTTGGGTCATGAACAATTGAATCCACCTCCGTCATTGGTTTGTTCCCCACAAAAATCACAAAACTCAACGAGCACGGTGTCGCAGCAGATTCTCCCTTGAGCGCGGTTGAGGGGAGTTGCCCCGTTGTTGTTTTTCCCTTCTGGGTGACCTACTTCAATGACGTGGGGACTAGCGTCTCTCCCGCTCCCTCGACGTCCTATTGCCCGTGCGCACAGGCTCGTTACTTTGATTCATCTCTGCGTCCAGCTCAGCCAATGTCCTCCCCTCTTCTCTGCTGTTGAAGAATAGTCTATTTGACATTCACAATTATCTAACCTTCCTCAATAGATTGGGGTAAGTCGAGTTTGAACACACTAATGGGACCTACGTGCACGAAGCATTCACCCCACCCATTCCCTATGAGTGTAGCACCTCCGAGGCAATCTCATTAATGCTAAAACTTCAAACGCCTGACGCTGATTGGATCATGTGCTCCAACCATTCCATGAGCCACCGATATTCAGCATCCCAGTTCATGCACCAGTTGGGACAAAGGCAGATTCATTAATCAAGTCGGCCATAGGGCAAGCCCTTGCGCCGCACAGATTGAGTGCCCCAACCGTTCTATGACCTAATATCATTTGGCCCCCCAGTTCATGCACCAGCTAGGGCAAGGACAGATTCATTAATCTATTCAGCCATAGGGCAAGCCCTTGCGCCACACAGATTGAGTGCTCCAACCGTTCCATGAGTTAATATCGTTCGGCGCCCCAGTTCATGCACCAGCTAGGGCAAGGGTAGATTCATTAATCTATTCTATCATGACCCGAACCCGCCCCTATGGGTTAAGGACATAACCAGCCAGTAATCCTGAGATTACCTACGGCCTCAAACCAAACCAAACGTAACTCATCAGAGTAAAGGGGCCAAACGAAAGCAAAATTTAAAACTTTGTCCATAGAGTTGTACTTACATGGCACGTTATAACAAACCATACATAGACATATTAATAACTCACATCAAAATACGTACTACACAAAGCTCTGTACATGCGGGATCATATAAGTCTAAGTCAGCCAATCAAAACTATATACAAACGTATCCAAAGTCCTCGCTAATATGACAAAATAAAATAGGATAACAAAAAGGCGGAGACGAGTCTCGTGCGTGAGACGCTAGGGCTAACTCTTCAAAACTTGGTTGTTCCTTCCAAACTTCACTGAGGCTGGGTTTGGACCTCTCTTGGCTCACCTACAAACACATGAATGAGCGTGAGCGAAAGCCCAGTGAATAATATCAAATAAGGAATTTACACAAATGGTATTTAGAACAACGTGCTTCAAACGGCCTTGGGCCCAATTCGTATTTCTATCTAACATATATAAATATAGGTCAAGTGATTACGGTTCCAAATACATCATACGGCCTCAGGCTCCATTCATTCGTATCATTCAAGTCAAACTGGCCTTGGGCCCATTCATACTTTCGATCATGTCAAACTGGCCTTTGGCTCATTCAGACTTTCATTCATGTCAAACTGGCCTTTGGCCCATTCAAACTTTCATTCATGTCAAACTGGCCTTTGGCCCATTCAGACTTTCTTGTCAAACTGGCCTTTGGCCTATTCATTTATTCAGATCATACTAGCCTCTGGCCCATTCATTCTGTCATTCAAACTCATACGGCCTCTGGCCCATTCATTCTATCATTCAAACTCATACTGGCCTCTGGCCCATTCATTCTATCATTCAAACTCATACTGGCCTCTGGCCCATTCATTTATGTCAAACTGGCTTTCGGCCCGTTCATTCATTCATTCGTGTCAAACTGGCCTTTGGCCCATTCATTTGGCATAGCAAACATTGTCCACCATTCAAATTAACAAGCTTATAAACTTACATAGAAGTAAGCAATTGGACAATAATATATTTCAGATATCTTTGTCAAGATATTACTCACAGTGATCGGTTGGTTGATTTGCCCTGGAGCTTGACCCTACACACCACATAACACATATGGGTCACAAATGATTCAATATGTTCCTTAATTCACATATTCCTCTTTAGGCTTTATTCTTATCCCTTTAATTCAATTACAATGCTCAATGTATGCCTAAGAGTACTTAGAAGTAAAAAAGAACAGAAAATGAAACACAAAATGGCTTTTTAAAATTTTCAGAAACAGGTTCCCCTCTCGAGCGTGGACTTCCCCACTCGAGCGGACCCATGAGGTCTGCAAAAGTACTGGATGCATCAAATTTAAGCTCGAGCGTGCACTCAGACGCTCGAGCGCGAACTCGGTCTACATAGCTCCCCGCTCGAGCGTGAACTTCCCCGCTCGAGCAGATGTCATGCCTGCAGAAAATACTGGGAGCTTATATTTCCCGCTCGAGCGGCGTTTCCCTCGCTCGAGCGGACATCAAAAATTCTGGGTTTTCCAGAACATGTTCTTGAGCTTCAACTTGATATTCAAAGGCTCTAAATGCATGATTTTGGCTCAAACTTCACATATACATATACTAACATGGTATAAACACCAAATTACAACATTATGAAGCTCAATTCCAAGAATTACTTACATGCATGACTCAAATTAACCCAAACTCATCACCAACACATTAAATTCAAACATTTAACACTCACACATCCATGATTTGCACATGCATGTGGGAGATACCCATTATCCTTAACTTAGTTGGTGAAGAGATGACTAAATACATGGACTTTAATCAAAATTCGACATGAGTCATGTAATTCAAGCTCAAATATGCAAACTCAAAGAAATTTCTTACATGCATGCACATATTGGCTTCCAATTCAACAAAACCAACTTAACTCATGTTCTTTATCATCATTCAACTTAGAATCTACAAATTACAAACTAAAATCCATGAGTCAAGGGTTGATTACTCACCTAGGAGCCTCAAATACCCAAGCTTTAGCCAATTCTTGAGCTTAATCTTCAAGATTTTCAAGCTTCAATGATCAAACTCCAACTATTCTCTCTCTCTCTCTAGCCGGCCCTTCCCCTTTTCTTGAGTTAGAATCAGCCAAATAGAATGCTAAAGAGGAGATTTGAGTACATAGTGCCCCACTTATAATTTCCCTCAATTATACTTATTAATATTAAATAATTTGAGCACTACACTATTAAATTAATCTAATTAATTTGATCCGAATCAATTTACAATTAAATTTCACCGTAGGCTCTAAAAATTATGCTAATCACAATGGCGTGATCAATTTCGGGTTTCGTGGCCGATAAGGCCTTCAATTTAATTTTCAAAGCAGATAATCAAACAGATATTCCTACGGTGAACAGATAGAAATTCAAAACCACATATATTCATATAAATGGCACACAAAATCATATCAAACGCATAATCATATTTATAATAAGGACCAATTAGCATAATACGGAACAAGGTTATCACATATTCGACCATATGGGCAAGCCCTTGCATCGCACAGATTGAGTGCCCCAGCCGCTCCATGACCTAATATCATTCGGCGCCCCAGTTCATGCACCAGCTGGGGCAAGGGCAGATTCATTAATCTAGTCAGCCATAGGGCAAGCCCTTGCGCCGCACAGATTGAGTGCCCCAGCCGCTCCATGAGCTAATATCATTCGGCGCCCAAGTTCATGCACCAGCTAGGGCAAAGGCAGACTCATTAACCTAATTGGCCCGACGCCGAAACCTTAAGCCATTTTGCTTGTTAGTCTATTGAATTTTCATGCACCTTTACAAATTGTTAACTGCTGATTCTTTTAGTTATTCGGCTAAAGAGCAAAGAGATAGGATGTTTAATTGATTCAGTTAACCTATCGGATATACTATTTACGCATATAACAAACAGAAGAGCATACAGAATTGTCATTAATGAATTAAAAACAAATAGTAGATGCAGTAAACTCGAGAGCATAGAGAATTTTCATTAATAAATTGAGCGCTAATAGCAGTCATTTTACACATGAAAATTAGCTTACATTTAAAGAAATGAAAATCTACTAAAAAAACCTACAAAAACTGTGCATCTAAGATGCCTACCAAAAACCAAAATATGCCTCAATCAATCTTCAAGGTCAAACTCCAGCAGCTCAACGTCCACCTGCTCGTATGGAATCAGCTACACCAATGTCACATTCGCAGCAGTGAGGGCTTTGACCCAGCTGTGTTTGAAGCCTCGATTCTCAAATTTCGGCACTTCTTCTACGTAGCTTTCCAAGGCGGCATCCTTCCCAGCTTGGAACGCTTTGGAAGTCTCAGAGTCGACTATTTCCTTTGCCTTCTTCGATTATTCCAAGTTGGCTTCCAGCTTGGCGATTACCTCCTGGGCTAACTTGAGCGCATCATCGCTCGCCTTTGCCCTTTCCTTGGCAGCAAGCCTTAATTGGTCGAAATTCCTCACTCGTTCGGCCTCAAAGTCATCTCTTGCTTATTCCTCCGCTGCTCGCGATGCCTCATAACCGGCCATTTCAGAGGCCACCACAACCTTGTTCTTTTCATTGTCAATTTCGACTTTCAAGAAGCCGATCTGTTCTATCGCGTCATGTTGACGGCAGCCGATCTCAGTTATCCTGCCCACCGTCTACAAAACGAGGAAATAAAGTTACAACAAACAAATAATAAGAAAAACATTTATATATATACATGTATTTAGACAGAAGACTACAGATAAGGCAAGTAATATACCAATAAAGCCGATTGAGCGGTCAAAGCAATTAGCATTAGATCTGGCTCCGCGCGAAATATGGCTCTGTCAACCGGCAGGGATATTGAGGAGGCCATACTTAGGGCCACAGCTGGGTCCTTCAAAGCCGACGCATCAGAGGCAATCGACATGTTCCTTATCCTCAATTGAACAGTGAACGAAACAACCAAGTCCGATTCCTCAATGCGTGGCCGTTTATCGCTTTGGTCCTCATCGTGTACGACTTCTTGCTCGGCGGGGTGTTTTTCTCCCCTTTGCTCAGCCTCATCTGCCTGTTATACCTGCTCCATCTCGGCGGTTTCGATATGAGCCATTTCTTCCACAATAACAGGTGGAGAAGAGTCGACCGTGGCAGGTGGAGTTTCTAATCAAACGACCTCAGCTCTCCCCTGACAGCCATCCTTTCGTCAAACGAATTGAGTTCGACTTCCTCAAAGGGCGAGTTAAGAGCTTCGTCTACCTTGGCTTCCAACTGGTTTGGGTCCTCGGCGACCGGTTCGGCTGTTTGTTCTTCCACGTGTTCCGAATCGAAAGCTTCTAGACCAATCTGTCTTAGGTTTTTGAAGCTGGGGAAGATAAGGGCTGTAAGATGATCTTCGCCTCTCGAAATTGGAATGTTTTCAGCCGCCGAAAACATTGCGTAAGTCGGCTCGTACCTCAAGAGAATGTGGGCCGCCCTTCCTTATTTCTAAAGGTTTTGATGGCCGACAAACTGTAGTGCGATTTTTATTTTCGCAAGTACAGCGTCATCGGCTGAAGCCAACACTTTCTTCAAATCGTTGCCTGCATAAACAGAACGGTAAGTACATGGAAGGAGAGCCGAATACATATATGGTAATAAAAGAAACAAAAGTGAGCTATACGACCACCTGGTTCGCCTTTTCGCCTTGGCACAGGATCTGGGCGATCTTCACCCTTGCCGAATTCCCAGTTGCCTCGGACAACGACCGTCACGTCGTCAACACGCTTGCCAGAGCTGGCAGGCATAGTCACTAGGTAATGATCGGTATCCTTGGCCCTAAGAAAATAGCGTCCTAGACTTGACTAAGGCATAACAATGCCAAATTGTAGGTATACCTAGGTTAATCCTAAGACGTCGGTTCAACTCTATAATCCCCATTATGATACGGAAAAAATTCACGTTAGGCTGGGAAGGAATTAGACCCCAGTGTCGAGGACGGCCCTTAAAAATGGGTGAAGTGGAAAACGGACTCCGCCCTCAGCAATCGATAGGAAAGGTAAAATGATTATACTCTCATCAGTCCTCTCCATATCAGTGGTGCTGTTTGCCAAGAGTGACAGATAGACGTCGTCGGGGATGTAATAGTGGCGTTGAAAGCCAAAAATTCGATTCGCAGAAAGGAGCTCTTTTAAATGCTTTGCCATCCTAGCCAGCCTAAGGATTATGAAAAACTAAAAGTAAACAAGGAAACGGGATTAGAGGTGAATGAGAAGAAAACTTACAGGAAGCAGAAGGGAAAATGAGAAACAGGAGGAAGTTGCAGAGGTCGCGAAGTGAAGGAGTTGCACTAGAAGGCAAACCAGAAACTCTTGAGTATTCAAAACATACATTCGAAAAGACAAAGTTTTAAATCACATTAAATGGAGGAAGCGTACGAAGGGGCGGGAAGTTGTAATGATAAACAAAAAGCGTGTGCGCTGACACACATTAGAATGAGGTTAACCGCCGTATTTTTGACTTTACAAGTTCGAAACCAAACACGCCGACTAACTGGTGTTAGTGGGGTGTTTGGGGGGGCAATTGTTGGAGCCAAATATCAGGGGATACAGCTAGGCCGAGTGCATATTTAGAAAATCAGGATATACTATATTCCTCCCGTCATGTACGTCCTAGATGTCGAGTATCCTAATCGGCTATAAAGCCAATTGAGCAAGGAGCCAAGTGAAATCTGGAATATGACAAAAGGAGGGCTGAGTGAACAATCACACGACGGATTAAGAGTGGGTCCTACCTTGAGGACCATGAGCGTATATAAATAGAAGAGCAACAACCAAAGAGAGGTGTGAGAAAAAATCTAACTTGTGATATAAGCAACCAAAATAGTATACACTAACTTATCCGTCGGAGTGCTAATTCCGACACCCCCGACCGAAGTGTTCATTCCTTTTCAGATAGCTAGCTGAGGATCACGAGCGTCCTACAGGGTCCAAAGAGTATTTCCGAACCACCTCTCCACAGCTTATCACAATTAGGGAGAGCCAAACGCACCCTTACGAATCGAACAAAATCAAATTTCAATTAAATTTCTCAGATGACTCTAAAAATCATGTTGATCATAACTATGTACTCTGTTCTGATTTTTGAAGCCTCTAAGGCCTTCAATTTGCAATACAAAGTTAACCACCCAAACACACCTTAACGAATCAGACGAAATAAGTTTTCAATTAACTTTCCCAAATAGCTCTAAAAATTCCCATTAACATACCCATGTACTCAATTTCGGTTTATGAACTCTTAAAAGTCGGCAGTTTCAGTTTCAAGGTCGTAACTCAACAGATAATTCCTCAATTCAAACAGATATAATTAAATTAAAGCACATTAACCCATAATTAAATAAATATAATTTCTAATACGCCTTTTGGGGTCATTACAAAAGTATTCCAAGTGAAAATAATTCGAGCTACATTCCCAGTATCAATATTATTCAAATAGCTCCAATCCACAAGTAAACTATGCTTCAACACAATAGGAATATCAACCTTACTTACCTTAGTTTCAATAATACCAAAAACAAAGAACTTATTAGCATGAATCATTCTTTTAACCTCTAACTGCTTAACAGGGCCATTAAGACCCCTAACATTCCAGGCACCAATCTTCATCATCGTTTATGATTAGCTCTCCTACCACCTCCACCTTTTCCAGGGGGTTTCTTTTTAACTTTCTTACCTTGAACTAATCCAATATCTTGTATAGACCTAGATCCTACAGAAAGAATATCTTCCAGCACTTGAGCCTCCTCCAACACAGTTCAGCAGACAATATCAGTGTAACCAAAATTAGGCATATTTATGCCAACCTCCATTAAGCCAGACCCCGTACAATGTATTGCCAGCAATAGCACACCCTTGGCCATCCAGAACTGCTGTGGAAGAAGATTCCCTAACCCCTTACAACAGTTAAATCAGCTACAACAACAGGATGAGGCCACTACCTCACAAATCAACATGCTTGGCCCAGGTTCATCATGAGTATCCTCATGAACTATTTGCTTACCCTTCCCAAAATTTCTATTAACTGAAATCCACAAATCATCCAAAACTGTTGTGGAAGAAGATTCCCCAACCCTTTTACAATAAACTAAATAAGTACAACAACAGGATGAAGCTACTACCTCACAAATCAACATGCTTGGCCCAGGTTCATCATGAGTGTCCTCTTGAACTACTTGCTTACCCTTCCCAGAATTTCTCTTAACTGGAATCCACAAATCATCCATGTTCTATGTCCATATCCATGCTTCTTAAGGCAGCATCCACAAATCATTTGTTAGTGGTTAGGTTATCTTTAAACATGTTAGTGAAAGTTTTTCTTCATAGGCACATGTTAGGTTCCTCACTTCTACGTGAATTATGGTTGACTACTATGTTAATGAAGAAGTTATGATAGAGAATGAAAAATATCTTTGATGATTAAAATCTGTAGTACAAAGTTCTATATTTATACAATGAAAGAGTTTGTTATGTATCTATTCTATATCTAACTATATAACCGGATGTATCTATTCTATATCTAATTATATAACTGAAATTAGTTACAACTACTTTACAAGAGCTAGCTTAATATGCAACTAAATAACTGTTGAGCTATAACTCTTGATTCCTCTGTTTATAATCTTGATGCTCTTTATCTGGTGATGCTGATATTATCTCATCAGGCCCCCTCAAACGAAGAGGAGAGGCACGAACCATGAGCTTGCGTTGAAGATAAGCAAAACGTACAGAGGAAAATGGCTTTGTAAGAATGTCAGCAAGCTGATCAGAAAAGGCAACATGTTTGATAACAAGCTTCTTGGACACAACTTGTTCACGAACATAATGATAGTCCACAGCAATATGCTTAGTATGAGCATGGAACACAAGATTCAAAGCCAAACTAATAGCAGAAAGATTGTCACACCAAAGATGTAGCACTCCATAAATTTTTTTTCCTTCGCTCAAGCACAACAGTTGACGCTCGAGCGGTCTTGTGAGGCTCCCAATACTTTTGTAGGTCTATCCAAGATTCTGAGAGTGGTTGATTTACGCTCAAGCGCAGGAGTTGCCGCTCAAGCAGTCTATCTTGTCTGTGTCTGTTTGCTCGAGTGTAGTGTAGCACTTTGTACTTCCAGGACTAGTGGGATTGCTCTTGACATTCTTATTATTGTATCTAGAGCCTCCTTATTTTATTTTGGGATATTGATTAAAGTGGTAACATAATGGCAAAGTAAGATTGAACCAAAAACTTTGATTTGGATAATTTTCCTATGAATAGCCATCACTCTTTTATCCTTTTATTTCTCCATACTTTGAATTTGGATGTGAGGCTAGAACCATTGGAAATTTTGTTTCCGAGGCTTCGATTTGGACCCAAGAATGACCTAAAATGAAGTCTAGACAAGAGAGTTATGCCTTTTTGAAGTTTTGGTATCTGTGTTGGAAGTAAGTGCGCTCGAGCGCAAGAAGTTGTACTCGAGCGGACTGCGTGAATTCAGCAGTTTAAAAGTGCCTTTCTAGATCATTCTCTCCACTTTTCTTTTCTCTCTTCCTTCCTCTCATCCTAAGTCCAAAAACCCTTGATTTCTCGACCCAAATACCTTTCATTTCTCTAAGATTTGGCCAAGATCTCTCACCAAAAAGTGAAGAATACATAAAGATCTCATTTTGCTACCAATTGGATTTTGATTTTATGAAGGAACCTCATCAAAACCTTGCTTTCTTGCTTGATCCTTGAGATAGGGACTTTTAGTTCTCCTTCAATACTCTCATTTATAGATAGATTTGTGGTATTTTCCTTATACAAATACAAAATTTACATTTTTAAGCATATTGTGAAAAATCATGAGATTGGAGGTTTAAGGTTTGAAGTGTTGGGGTTTACTTGTGGGGTTATGATTTTGGGTTATGAATTTAGGGTGTATAAGCAATAGAAGAGTTGGAATAAAAAGTATTTTTGTGAAAAGCTTTAATTTCTCTTAAAAACCTAGTTTGGTTCATGAAGATAGATGATGGTTTTGCTTAAATTGAAAGCAGTGTTATGAAATTGAGGTGTTAAATTGCACATTTACAAGTTTAATTGAATTTTGAAAGTGTTTGGAAATTTATGTAAAAGTTGCGATTGAACTCTTATTGTTGATATTTTAAATTATGTTATAATATGAAACCAAATTTGGGTAAATGAATTGTTAATGGTATGGATGATATGAGATTTGTGATAAAATAATGAAGTGAATATTTAAAAATTTAATTGTGTTATGTTGAATTGCATTGAGTTATGTTAAATTGTGTTAAGTCTAGGTTGGGTGAAGATGAGTATGAGTAATGATAAATAGGATATTGTGAAATATGAAGGTGTTATATGAAGGAGTTGTGTCAAAGAAATTAATAGTGGAGGTTTAATTTATAGCCATGGGTAGTAGTTGATAATTAATGTGTTGTGGAAATTGAATTTGAAAACTTGATAATAATATGGAAAAGTAAAGAAATAGTTTGAATCCAAGAATTATGAACACTTTAAAGATGAGTCTTTATGTCTCTAGCCTCTATGGATGTACTGTTATATTTTTTAAACAAAAACAATGAATGATTTGACGGATAATAGAGAAGGTGGTGAAACATATGTGTACTTGTTTTGTAAATGGAATTTTAACATATGGTGGATGTGTATTGAACTAATGTGTTACGGGAATTATGGATGATGTGTTGGCTTTGCCCACTAATCACAATGACGGATGATTCGAGAAAAATTATGGAATGTAATGTTGTTTCGGGGTCCGTTTCCCACCGTAATTTGAGTTGGCAAAGCGTGGCGCTTAAAATAGGTTCTGCCTTCCTTCTAGAGTAGCACTCGGTAAAGCGTGAGGTCCTGTGTTCCTTCCGACTTGTGACCGGTAAAGCGTGTGACTCATGAACTTGTTAATGAATCCAGTAATTGATATGAAATTATTTGAAAGAATGGAAAATGAAATAGTAATTGGATTAGGGGTTGGTGATGATGAACTCACTGGATTGCTTGTGATTGACTATAAGGGAAGATTATGAGTTTTGTTTTGTAAATAATTGAGAAATTGAATTAAAAAGGGTTTGTTATTCTTATGTTATGTTTGAACTCTAATCCTTTGGGTTTTGATGTTATAGAGTATAGTAATTGGAAATAGTATAAGGGAAAAACGGAAATGAAATGAGGGATATTAAAATGGAAATGAAATGAGGAATAATTTGGAATCGGATTAATAAATTTAAGATGACGTTCTTTCTTAAGTGTACTTGTTTTCAAAAAGAATTTATGGCTTCCTAATTATGAGAGACAGCATTTAAAGGTTCAAATGGAGTTTTAAGAAAAAAATACTCTACGTATAATATTTTGAAGTTACAAAACGTCACCTTACTATATTGTATCACCCTGCATGCATGATCATTTTTATCTATGTGATAGTTATTGCTTTAGAACTATGAGATTTCCTACTCGGCATTAGTGCTCATCCCTCGCTGTTTTTTTTTTTTTTTTTTCAAGAAGAGAATTTGGATTCATTAGTTGAGGAGTTGAGAAGTCCATGAATCTCTTATGTGTAATCTCATTGTAGATGTGAAGGAAATGAATTTTGTACATTAATGTTTGTAATTATTTATTTGTAGCTCCGTAATGGAAGCTTGGCATGTATTATTGTCATTGTTGTATTCATTGAGAGAGAGAACATGTATTGTTATGTTTCTATTACTCAAGGGTAATAGATATTTGCAAAAATAAAAATAAAAATAAAAAGGGACTTAAATTAAAGGCTTTTGGTAATGTTCCGAGCAATTAAAATTTTGGGGCGTGACAAAAGAGTAGGCATGACAGATGGAAGATGCAACTCAGTGAGGAGCATTTGAAGCCAAGTGAGTTCAAAGGCAGCTTAAGCTGTATTCAGCTTCAGTGGAGGAGCAAGAGACAGTACTTTGTTTCTTAGCAATCCAAGACACAAGGTTGGATCCCAGAAAAACACAACAGCCAGTAGTAGATTTGTGGTCATGCACGTTACCGGCCCGATCCGCATCAGAAAATGCATGAAGATCTAAAGAACCAGCGGTGAAAACAAGACCATAATGCAAAGTACCATGAAGATAACGCAAAAGTCTCTTCACAATATTAAAGTAAGCCTCAGTTGGAGCATGCCTAAATTGACAAGCATGATTCACAACAAAAGAAATGTCAGGCCTTGTTATGGTTAGTTATTGCAAGGCACCCACCAAGCTACAATATAAAGCAGGCTGAGCAAAGGGAGTGGATATATCAATGGAAGAGGAAGCCTTAGTAGCCATAGGAGAAAAGTAAGATTTACAATTTGTCATCCCAGCTTTGGCAAGTATCTCAGAAGCATATTTGTGTTGAAACAAAAAGAGACCATCAGAAGTGGGTAGTACAGATATGCCAAGAAAATAGGAAAGATTGCCCAGTTCCTTCATGGAAAATGTAGAGTGCATATGTTTGATAAGTGTGGCAATTTGAACAGAGTCACTCCCAGTAATCAGAATATCATCCACATATACCAAAAAAAGAATGATTGATGAAGAAGAGTGATGAATGAATAATGATGAATCAGATCGATTATTAACAAAGCCATAAGTGATTAAGAATGAGGAAAAAGTGGAGTACCAAGCACGTAGAGCTTGTTTAAGACCATAAAGAGCCTTTTCCAATTTACAAACATGAGAGGGATAAGAAGAATCTTCAAAACCTGGAGGCTGAACCATAAACACCTCTTCCTCAAGAATACCATGGAGAAATGCATTGGAGATATCCAATTGTTTGATTTGCGAATTAAAATGAAGAGCAACAATAAGAAAAATGCAAATTGTGGGTTGCTTGGCCACTGGGCTGAATGTCTCATGGTAGTCAATCCCTTCCTCTTGAAGATAACCCTTAGCAACCAAACGAGCTTTATGACGAGCAATAGAGACGAAACACCCATTTGCAACCAATAACATGTTTGTGAACGGGAGCAGTAACCAAAACCCAAGTCTTTTGGCATTGAAGGGCTTGAAATTCTTCAGTCATTGCAGCAGCCCAAGCAGGGATAGTAATAGCCTCAGGCCATGTTTGAGGTTCAACCAAAGATGGATCACTAGAAGAAGAGACAGTCAAATGAAGTTGATGGCTGCTTTTAGAACGAGTGACCATGGGATGAGTGTTAAGAGAGAGAACTAAGGGAGCATAAGAACTTAAATCAACTTGAAGAGAACCAATAGGAATAGAGGAGGGACAAACAGATGGAGCTACAGGTACAACAGCAGCAGCTGCAGCTGCAGAAACAATAGCAGTGGCTGGAGGAACAGTAGGCCTAGCAGCGGCAGAAACAGCAGCAGCAGGTGCAGGAACAGCAGCAGTAGCTGTAGGAACTGAACACCTACCAATAGGGGCAGAATAGGGAGACAGAGAATAGGCATGCAGAGGAGTGTAGAGCAGAAGAAGGAAGAACAGGTGCAGACAGACCCGATGTAGACAGGACAGAAGGAGGCTGAGCAAATGATGACAGATTTGTGGGAGGGACGAAAGGAGATGGAGAAGAAGGCCGCCAAAAGAAAGAATGAATTTGAGATAAAGTAGGAATAGTAGAGGGAGGAAGAATAGGATGAGAAACAAGAGGAAATAAAGTCACATCAAAAACATGCCTAGAAAGAAAGACCTCACCTGAAATGAAAGGGGATCAAGACACCTATATCCCTTAATGGAAGGATGATAGCCAATAAACACACATGGCACAGACCTGGGTTGGAGTTTATGAGAGTTGTAAGGTTTGAACCAACTAAAACAACGACAACCAAAGCTCTTGAGAAAACTAAAATCAGTAGAGTGACGAAATAACATCTCAAATGGAGTCCTATTTTGCAATTTGGAACTAGGAAATCGATTTATAAGAAACACAGAAGTGGCTAAGGCATCAAACCAAAAAGATAATGGAAGAGCTGATTGATGAAGAAGAGCAATAGTAGTAGTAATTAAATGCCTATGTTTTCTGTCAGCTACTTCATTTTAGGGAGGAGTATGAGGACATGAGAGCTGATGAAGAACACCATTTTGTTTAAGAAATTGTTCAAATTGAGTACTGGTAAACTCACCACCACCATGAGTTTGAAACACTTTTGGCATGTTTGATTGGAAGGATTAAAGCATGGGATTAGGATTATTAATCCGTGGGCCCAATCATCCTATGTTTGTTTTGACATTTTGGTTTAGGATTATTAATCCAATGGATAATTAATACAACAAATTTGTAGGATTATTAGTAATGGGGTAGGGATGAGATAGTTAATACCACACTAATTTGATGGGATTATTAATACTTCACTATTAGTGTTGTGAATCAAACATGGCCTTTAAGTTTAGTGTCAAATTGAGTCTCAACAAACACTATAAATTCTCGAAATTTGAACAGCTAGATAATGGAAATCACTCTTGTAACACATAGGATATACCCAAGTAAACTTGCTAAATTCATCCACAAACAGAAAATTTGAAACTAGAACTAGAACAAGAAAATGGGTCCCGTACATCACTATGAATAAGAGATAAGGGCTTATTAACAGATGAATTTGACAAAGTAAAAGGGAGTCTATGACTCTTGGCTACAGCACAATGTGTGCACAAGTACTTATTATGATGAGATGAAACAGGTAACTGATATTGCTTAAGCAGTACATGAAGCTTTGAGATGAAGGATGGCCTAGCCCTGTGTGCCAAACTGTAAGGGAAGCAGAACTGGTGGCAAGACAAGCAACAGGAGATGATGTAGTCTGTGATTCTAGAGAAGACTTTGGAGAAGAAAATGTAGATGGAATTTGATATAGACCATGACTATGGACCCCTTTGTAGAGAGGGATCTAAGTAGTCTTGTCCCGAATCGCAAAAGACTTGTCATCAAATGTAATTATGCAATCATTATCAGATGTTAATTGATGAACAGAAAGAAGATTGGAGGACAGAGAAGGAACATGAAGAATCTGACTGAGCTTAAAAGGATGAGAGGGAGTGGGAAGAATACCTTGACCTGTATGTTGAATTGGAATAGAGTTGCCATTTCCCACAGTTACTTGGTCATGACCATAGTATGGTTGATATTGCTGCAGATTATTAAGGTCTGGAGTAACATGAGTTGTGGCTGCAGAATCAGCATACCAATTGGCAGCTGGAGAAGAGGTAGGTGCAGTAGCAACAAAACCAGTTTTGAAGGAAGATGAAGAAGAGGCTTGATAAGAAGAATCCATCCTATACCAGCAATCTATGGCTGTGTGATTAGGTTTGCCACAAATTTGACAAATCAGAGAACTATGAGAGGAATTTTGCTGTGATGGATATGAAAATCTTCCTACTCCACCTCTGCGATTGAAATGGCCTGGATGAAAGTACCTTCCACCTCTATTAGAAGATCCTCCTCTGTAGTTGGAGTATTTGTGTCCCCGAAATCCAGAAGTACACTGATACTTAGATCCTTGATCTTTGGTATCAGAATATGCAACAGTGAGGTCTGAAAGACAAGAAGAAACTTTCACCTCGGATTCAACATGCAAAGCTTCTGAGCACAAAAGAGAGGACAAATCTGACATTGTGATTGGTTCAGTTCTTGCTCTTATTGCTGTCTTTAAGGCATTGTACTCTGTTGGAAGACCATTCAAGACAACGAGAATTAGGTCCTCTTCCTCAACAGGAGAAGAAACAAGAGCTAGCTGATCTGATATGGTTTTGATCTGTAGTAGATAATCCTCCATTGATAAGGATTTCTTTGAGATAGGATTGAGTTTGTTCTTGAGTTGATGAATATGTGATCTGGACAAAGAGGTGAACCTTTTAGTGAGAAGAGTCCAAACTTCATAACTTGTGGAACATTGAAGACCTGATGTAAACACAGAAGGAGTTAAATTTGCAGTTATGCAACATAACAGATGAGAATCAACTTGTTTCCATGTGAGAAATTCTGGATTGGTGATCTCATTTCCATTAGAATCATGAATCAGTGAAGGAGGACATTGAGAAGAGCCATCAATGTAGCTAATAAGATTTGTAGCTCGAAGCATGTTTTGAAATTGACTCTTCCAGATCAAATAATTTGTAGAGTCCAATTTGATTGTGACAAACGAATTCAGATTGTTGATTAGTAGAGCAAGATTTGCTGGAAGTGATAAAGATGCAGACGTCATTGTTGTTATTGTAGAAGATGCCATTGAAGGACCTTGAAGGAGCTTGACTCGTTGGAGTTGAGAAGCTCTGATACCATGAAGAAGTTATGATAGAGAATGAAAAATATCTTTGAAGAAGTTATGTATCTATTCTATATCTAACTATATAACCGAATGTATCTATTATATATCTAACTATATAACTGAAATTAGTTACAACTACTTTACAAGAGCTGAGTTAATATGTAACTAACCAACTGTTGAGCTATAACTCTTGATTCCTCTGTTTATGATCTTGATGCTCTTGATCTGGTGATGCTGATATTATCTCATCAGTTAACAAACACCATAGATCTAACAGCAACGTGCAACTCAGGTTCTTTAAAGAAAGGCTTGGGGTTAGTATAGACAAGGAAGGCGAAATGAATTGTCTCATGGCTGATGCAAATTTCTTGCTCAAGGTGCAATTCTACTACAATTATTTATTTTTTCTGGTAAAGTTAGCATTTGGATGTATATAAAATGGACCTCTGGTACTTAGTCTTCTTCTTTGGTTGTTTAACGTTCTTCATCAAATTTTAAATGGATTATTGCTGTTATTTATTTATTTACTTTTCAGTTGTTTAATGTTCTTCCTAAGTTCTGGATCTTCAAATTTGGTTTTGATAATGGAGTTCCAATCTTGGCTTTTAGTGTTGCTTCTTTGATCTCATTATGCATGGTTTTTTATTATATGCTTATTTTTGTTGTTCATTTAATGGAAAATGTCATTGGTAATTATGGTTGTGGATGTGTGGTTTTCGAATTGAATATAAAAAATAAAAAAAAAGGCGATTATAATAGTGATAGAGTGAAAATGAAATGAAAATAGTCATCTGCCACATAATTTGTTCCTGCAGGAGGATGCACAAGCATGAAGGAACTAAAATAATTCTTTAATTTTTGCCATAAAATATGTGGATGTGTGGGAAGGGATTTGGCAGGGATTCTCCCAATCTATCTGAAGCTTAAAATTGTAAATACAAATAGCAGCAGACCTAACAAGAATCTTTCAATTTTTTATTTAAAAATTTTGAATTTGGGAGATAGAGGAGTAAGTAGATACTTGAAATGCTACCACACATTGACATTCCTAGACTCTCTCTCTCTCTCTCTCTATATATATATATATATATGTATATATATATGCATGTATAATAGTCTCTTGATGGAAAGTAGTATGAGTTTTGTTTTCTTTGATTTCACCTGCAATGCTGAAAAGATGAAAAATAGTTTAGAAAGGATACATCTACTTAATTGTTATCATGCTTCAAGTTTGTCATAAAAAAGTTATAACTTTGAGCTTAATTTAATTGTAGGAGATTCATAAATGATAATGATAATGATGATGCATTGTCTTTCTAATGTTACATGAAAGAGTAGTAGGAACTCATGATTGTCATAATGCGAACTGTGTGCAATATTTGGAAAACACATATAGATATTATTTTTGAATTTTTAGCCTTTAATGCATTATTTTTCATTACCTCCTCAAGTTTGTTACTATTGTATGGCAAAATCTTGCGTTCTAGGGGTGCTTCGAGTAGGCAATTCATCATGAAGCTTTCACGCACATGAAGGGTCAAAAAGAGTTCGTACAGAGTGACCAGAATGAATTATTTCCATACCTTCTTGTTAATATCGGATCTGGTGTTAGCGTGATCAAGGTACTATTTTCATTTCTCACTTTATTTGTTGTTGAGACATCGTAAAAACTTTTATGACGTTTGTCTAAATCTTTTAGTTTCGCATTGGGATAGGTCGATGGGGACGGAAAGTTTTAGTGGGTTAGAGGGACCAATGTTGGAGGTGGTACATATTGGGGTTGGGAAAGCTGTTAACAAAATGCAAGAGGTTGTTTTAATCTTCTGGTTGATTTTGTATCATTTCTCAATTTCCTCTTCCAAATGTAGGATTTTGAATTGAGGTTTCCCAGCTATTTTCATTTCAGTTTTGATGAATTGCTGGAGCTGAGTCAACGAGGAGACAATAGAACCATAGACATTCTTGTTGGTGACATCTATGGTGGTATGGATTACTCGAAGGTATATGTTCTTTTACGTCAAGAGTCTTGATTTTTGTGCCATTTGTTGTTTTTTTTTTTTTTTTTTTTTGATGTATCTTAGGTTTCTAGAACGACAATGACAGTTAAATGATTGTGTTGTGTACATGTTTTTGTCACCTTCATGTCTCAGAGGTGGAGTTTGCCTCAAGTTTGTTCCTGTCATTTTGTTAAGAGTGACTGAGTACCCATTTATCTTACAATCACAGATCGGTTTCTCTGCATCAACAATCACTTCTAGTTTTGGCAAAGCAATTTCTGAAAACAAGGATCTTCAAGACTACAGATCTGAAGATATTTCTCTATCCCTCCTGCGAATGATTTCATACAAATTGGACAGGTGAGTTGCATGAAGAAAAGATTTTTATCACGCAATACATGGAAATGAATGGTCAAAAATGTTTGTCTGCAAATGTTATACACCAGGCGAAATTTTAAAACTCAATCATTTTGGGGGTATGATAGGGGAAAACAGAAAGGATGTATTTGAAATGGGGAAAAAGCAATTGCTATTATGAGAAAAGAGTGTGTTTTCATTATGACTGATATGTTTGGCATCTGTGTCAGATACCTCCTCCTCCCCTCCCCAACTTTTTTAGGGAAAAAAAAAAAAAGAGAGAGAGAAGAAAAGCCATGATTGTGCTACCTACTGCTTGATGACTATTATATGATGCCTCTGATACAAGTTTTCTCTTTGTAGATATCTTACTTAAATGCACTGCGGTTTGGGCTTAAGCGGATATTTTTTGGAGGATTGTTTGTGAGGGGTCATGCTTGTACGATGGACACAATCTCTTTTGCAGTTCAATTCTGGTAACAACTAAGTATAGTATTAACTATGAAATTTAGGCTAGGAGTCTCATTATTGTTCTCCTAGTTTTATGGTTTATATTGTGATTCTGAAGTTGAACTTATTCTTCTTTTTTCAGGTCGAAGGGAAATGAGCAAGCGATGTTTTTTAGGCATGAAGGGTTTCTGGGAGCTTTAGGTGCATTCATGAGTTAGGAAAAGCATGGTTTGGATGACTTGATGGTCCATCAGTTGGTAGAAAGGTTCCCAATGGATGCACCATAAATTGGAGGAAAGATTCATGGTCCTCCACAAGGGGATTTGAACAAAAAGGCAAGTATTTGCTGTGTGATGGCAAAATTTGAGGCTGACCTTCTGATTTTTTAAAAATTAACAGATTCGAATTGGGTGTTGAACTAGGGGGATTGGTTTTTGTGTAACCTATAATCTTCCTTGATTATGCATACATGTGTTTTGGGATTGAATGTTGATAACATAAGTGTTCTCTAATTTTATACTTATATTAGTCAAGATGTTTCACTCTTTTTTTTTTATTATTTTTTTTATTTTTTTAAGAACGAAGATGTTTCAGTTTGAGAGCTAAAATGTTGCTCATGTAGGTTACTTTTTCCTTATAGTCCATGTATCACACAAGTGTCCACCCACACACAAGCCTTTCCAAAATGAGGGGAAAAAAAGATAAAGAAAAGAAGAAGGCTACACACAGGGTCCCACTATTTATTAGCTTCTAGTTTTCTTCCTAGTCTTTCAGAAGTTTCAAATAATTAACTTCAGAAATAAAAGCAAAAGAATATTTTCATACTAATGATTCTCTAGAATATATCCTTCACTATTATTCTCACATACTGAATTTTAGGCCCCAAAGAAAGAATTTGTTCTTTAAGAATATGTTCTTCAAGCAATCATGTTGGCATATATACACAATAATTGGGATTAATCTTGACATAGCTTGTGCATGTTAATGTAGATATCATGGATGGAAAAGTTTGTGCAGAAGGGAACTGAGATTACTGCTCCAGTTCCAATGGCTCCACCAGGAACCACTGGCCTTGGTGGCTTCGAAGTTCCATCATCCAGGGGAAATACTTTGCGTTCTGATGCAAGTAATCTAAATGTTGGTGTTCGCCATCTTGTACCCACTTTGGAGGTGTTTCCATTGTTGGCGGATCCAAAAACGTATGCAAATTCTTAAAGCAGCATTGCTTATTTTTTCGTTCTATGAATTTTGTTCAATGCTTCACCTAGTGGCCCTTGTTTTTGGATTAGTAGCCCATAGAAATGGCTCAGAAGATGTAGATGAAATCTTTATAGTACTTCTGGATTTTTCATTCTGGTAATGATATCTTGTGTTATATCACTTGTCTTCATTAGTTGCTTATTACTTTAGTGGTTAGGTATTATATCTTAAAGGTTCTCATAAAGTTCCTCTTTCTCGTCATGGTAACAGTCATTTTAAGTTTTCAAATCAAGTTTTTGTTACATTGCTGCTCTCTCTGTGAATCTCTCTCTCTCTCTCTCTCGACAAAAAGATAATCTTTCATACTCCCAACCAATTGATGCAATCCAAACACTAGCAAGAAAATAATGGAAAACCAGTTTATGTTTTGATATATTTTCTGATTAGGATATTTGTTGCCTTCCCTTTACTTCCAGCTGTCAATTGTGAGATTATGGGTGCTTTTTCCATTTTATTTCATTTTATATTTTGTTGTTGTTGCTATTGTAGATTTGCATTTACTCCTGGGTGAATCTGAATTTGCAATTATTTGTTGACTATTTCTTATAAACCATTAAATTTGTACAAAAAGTCAGTAATCTCACCATGTTTTGGCCTAATATTTATTCACTTCCTTTCCGACAGGTACGAGCCCAACACTATAGATCTTTCTGATCACAGTGAACTAGAGTGCGTCAATGGCTATTAATTTGCTACTTATTTTTATGATAGTTGGATACAGTCGCAATTGTTGACACTGCAAGTATTTCTCTGCTTTTATTGGATGTCTTTCGCTGTAGGTATTGGTTCACTGTGCTGTCAGAGCATTTACCAGACCTTGTTGATAAGGTATACACTAAACATTCATATCCTCCTCAAACCACCCTTGCTCTCTCTCTCAAATTGAAGTCATCACAAATGAAGGAACAGTGAGGATCTACGAGCTAGACTTGCCGATCAACAACAGTCCTTAATGAAAAGATCTGGATGAATGAACATTCTGATTTTAATCAAGTACTACCATTGATCCAGCATTTCCAACTTCCATCAAGGAATTTAAAACATTAGTTTCTTCAGATTTTTCTACATTAGTGGCCATCGTGCCATAATTCAGAGTAAAAGATATATTCTGGTTTGAAAAAATGAAAGTGTTTCTGTCACCGCTTGAAGCTGTATGGAATAACTCCCTTGGGACCTTATAGGTTTTCGTGATTTAACATTCATGGAGTAAATTATTAAAATACAATTTACCCATAAAACCTGTGAGAACCCGAATATAAAAATTAAGTAAATAATTAAATAATAATATTACAATCTCAAATATTTTTGTGGTGAATTCTAAGGTGCAAATTAAATATTATTGGAGGATGTTTTAATTAATTTTAAACTTAAAATAAATTTGTGGTGAAAACATTTAATTTAGAGGCAAGATTTATTATAAAAATAAAAAGAGAGAGAGAGGAGGGTGTGACTTGAACTCTAGACCACAATGTTAACTCCTACCATTTGAGTTACATATAACTTATACATGTATTTTGTATATTTATTTATTTATTTGACCTATGTGTGCCCACCACTAGTATAAAATAAAATAAACACAAACCCTACTCTATTATTTGTTCACCACATAGGGCAACAACAGCAGCCACGGGAGAGGGTTAGAGAGAAGGAAAAAAAAGAAGAAGATGTTGCAATCAAAGAACTTTTGGGTGTGTTGTGTTGTGTGTGATCATCAAAGGTTAGCCCTCCTTGGTTTTCTTCTCTTCTTTTTGTTCTTCATCCTTATTCTATAATTATTTTGTTCATTGATGGAGAGGTTGTAGGTTTATGTATTGTGTATATAGATATCCTATTAAGCCTATGTTTGGCAAGAAGGTTTGGGTGGGTTTGGGGCTAAAATAGCCACAAAAAACAAAATAGGCTATTTTAGTCACAAAAAACAAAACATCAAATCCAACCCCTAATCATTACAATCCTCTCTCACAAAAAAAGCCAAAAAAGCCAAAAAGCCAAAAAGCCCTTCCCAAACCAGGCTAAAATAGCCCAGGCTAAAATAGCCAAAAAGTCAAAAAGCCAAAAAGCCAACCCACTTCCCAAACGGAGGCTAAGAAACTTGAGGAGCTAAATTTATGTGTAAAGATTGGGTGTAATTTTCAGTCCAAAAATTCTGTACAAAGTCACAAATTTTAAAAATCAAGAAACCATATCAAACGGATGAATTTTAATCTGAAATTTTTACAGTAGATCAATTACACATTGAATTGAATATCTGAATTTTTTCATAATTTTTGGGAGTCGAAATCCATATAAATTGAGGTATTCAAATCTGTCCAGGAAACCAGTCCGAAACAGTAAATTCGGGATTGTTGTTCTCTTTGGGTATAAATCCAAAAATTATCAAATTAGTGTCATCAGAACCGGTTACGAGACTAGTTTCGTATGTTTTTGGCCTTGCATTGATTGCTCGTGTATATTAAGAGAACCGTCAATTTCTTTAAAGTGCTGCAGAAAACAACCTGTTTGGATATAATAAATTGTAGAAAATTATTTTGATAAGCAAATCAAGTGAAACCAATTGGGTTTGAAACTTAGGATATATTAGATCATATCTGGAGGTTATTGGAATTTTTTGAATAGCGTGGAGTGGGTTTTGTAATTTTCAAAGTTAGCGAATAGATTGGGAAAACTAGTTTAAAACACTGTTTTATCTTAAAGTTATTTTTAGTTAAGTTTCGATCGGAACCTATGTCTTGGGTGATTTTAGACCTTGAAGAACATGAACTTAGGTAATATTTAAGAGTAACGGTGAGTTGGGTTGAGCCGTGTTAGTGCGCTTTAGTTTGGGGTTACTCAGTTCGTATTCTTTAGTATTTTTAAATTAGCAGTGACGTGTAGTTTTCATATTGGTTCAGGGCACTAGTTGGACTTTCATACTCTATTCGAGGATTACATTATTTCGTTCCAGGTGAGTAGTTTCATGCTACGTATTTTTATAAATGTTCCCCTACCCTGAACTGTTGGAAAATTAAATTGTTGTTTCAAGATTAAACTGTTTTGATAAATTATTATATTATCAATTGATTCAAATTATTTCTGAAACATGTGTGAACTTGGCATACTGTAAACTATTTGTTTTGGTCTCATGTTTATAATGATGAACCACCATGTTTTGCGAAAACTGATGTGTATTGATTATTGGGACCATGTGTGTATTTAGTCCAGGGAAATTATTCCACTGTGTGTGGTGACTCTGGCCACTAGGGAACAGATCCGGGTCGGGCCGTGATGACTCTAGTGCTCAACGATTGTAAGGAAAAGACCTTTAAAAACAACTAGGTGACCTTCAATCGGATCGTCTTTGAGAAAAGGCCCAGGTGCCACCCTGAGGATGACTCTTAGTTCGGTTTTGGATCCAACGGGGCTTATAGCCTGAGAAATGTGTGGCAGATTATTTGTTTTTCTTGGTACCCAGAAAATTATTGGTGTTCATGTTATAATCTGTTTTAAGTGAAAAATGTCGTTTATCATGTTCTTGCGAGACATGAGTATTTTAAGTGTTGATCTGTGGAACCTTCTTTTTGAAACAGATTGTATTTACCAAACTGTATGCCAATCTAGTTTCTGTGATATATATCTTATTTTGGAATTGAACCCTGTTTTCAAAACTGTATTTACTATCCATGTTGCTACCCACTGAGCTATCAGCTGACTTAGTTGTGTACCATTTCCAGGTGTTAGATGGACTTAGAGTGAACTCATGGCATAGCGGGGACTCAATTGCATGGACCTCTAGGGCATTTATTTAATTTTCTTTTAGGTTGCTTTGTCGAGTTTTGTGCATACTTTGTGATTGCGTTTTATTTAGAATTATTTTATTTTGTGGGTTGTTTATATCCCATAAGTTTGGATGACTTTTGATTACGGTTGATTTTGCCGTTTATAATTGTGGCATGTCTGGATTGAGTTTTGGTTATTTATTATTGGACTATTGTTCAGTTGTTCAATGTGATTGGATTCGTATTTAGGCTTACGTGTGCCTTGGGCTAAGTCCCTGTGGGCCACGGCCGGTCATGCCCGGATTTGGGGTGTGACAAAACCTATCTGTGAAGCTGAATGCACGAAGAAGACATTAGAATTTGAAATGAAATCTAAGAAATGCATAATAAAAAGTTGGCATTCGAATGTTAAATATAATATTCGTAGTTTTTTTTTTTTTTTTCCTCTCTTCTTTAACTTCTACTTGGCAATCAGGCTGAGCATAATGTTTCAGTTGAAGGTGTAAAATATAAGGCAATGAAAAAAAAAAAATTGGCAACCAAGCTAATCTTATGAAGTCAAAGTCCTTTGTGTGCTAGAGCTTTTCTCTTTTCATTGTTCATTGATATATTCTCAATGTGCCTTTTTTTAAAAAAAAAAATAAATTAAAAAAAAAAAAATTTAAAATTGAATTCTTCATGTATTTGTTTGAAAATTTTAATAGTGAAGAAAATTCTTAAGATTATAACTAGGAGCACTTGAATAATTATATAGGCAGTAGCAAGTGAAGGTGGAACCGACGATGCTAAAAGGCGGGGTGATGCTTTCGCTCGTGCATTTTCTGCTCACTTGGCAAGGTATATACAAACTGATAAACAATTGCATTATTTGATCATCTAAAAGGATGTCATAGATCATAGTTGTAGACCAAAAGCCATGAAAGTATAAGAAACTTGAAAAGCTTTTGGCAGTTGTCACTGTGTGACATTCTTTCTGGAAAAGTAGTTTTTGAACTACTCCATAAATGAGTTCCAGTTATTAAAATTTTCAATTACAAGCTCCTATTTTGTGAAATAGGTTGATGGAGGAGCCTGCTGCATATGGAAAGCTGGGGCTGGCCAACCTTTTGGGACTAAGGGAAGAGTGCTTGAGGGAGTTCTATTTCGTTGATGCCTATAGAAGCATAAAACAAAGGTATCCATCCACATTTGGAGAGTTAATTTTTATTTGAATATAGTTTCTTCCTGTTTGTGACATCATTCTTAACCACATACAATTTGTGTCTGGTCACAAAATGACGTGCCTCTTATCTTTTTGTTGGTTATTCAACCTCTAATTTCCTCTTCTTGGCATGTGATAGGGAAAATGAGGCATCACTTGCTGTTCTGCCTGACCTGCTAATGGAGATTGATAGCATGAATGAGGTTTGTGTAAATTTTAAACATGTTCTTTCCTTCCCCCTACCCCCTAAATTGGAAGAAGAAAGCGAAAGTTGCTTTATTATGGAAACTAATGCATACTGTGTTCTTTCTTTAATCTAATCAAATTCTTATATCACTATGCATCTCTGCGTAACTACTGGAACTGTAAGTGTGAAGATTTGAATCTCGCAAAAGTTTTGTTGAGATTGGAGTGGACCCATCACTGAAATAAATGGAAATATGTTGCATTGTTTTTCACCCTTACCATTATTCTACTGATTGTCTGAAGCATTCCTTCATTGCAGGAAACAAGACTGCTTACCCTAATTGAAGGTGTTCTTGCTGCAAACATCTTTGATTGGGGATCCCGTGCGTGTGTTGATCTCTATCATAAAGGAACAATTATTGAAATATATAGAATGAGTCGCAAAAAGATGCAAAGACCATGGCGGGTAGGTGAACTGAAAATAAAATTCTTTTGGGAAAAATTACATTAACAATAGAATATCTTTCCTTCAAATTAATTGTTGGATAATCAATAGAAGGTTTTTGTTCATGTATTTTAGGTGGATGATTTTGATCTTTTTAAGGAGAGAATGTTAGGGTCTGGAGACAATAAACCTCCACCACATAAAAGAGCACTACTCTTTGTGGACAACTCAGGTGCTGATGTGATCCTGGGAATGCTGCCACTAGCACGGGAACTCCTCCGACGGGGAACTGAAGTAAGTGTTTTCTCAGTAGTGTTAATGAAATGGTTCTGAATATTTTTAATTGAAGTTTATATTAATAGAAACCCCAATCTAGGAATGCTTTTCTCCACTTTGTGAAGTCTGATTTAATAAAGGTTTATTGGTAATTGTGAGAATGGGATCATGAAGATGCGATTCACCAATCTCTCCCCTGCCCCCCACCCCCTCCAGGAGGAGACAGAGGAGGAGGATATGGAGACATATAGATGCATTATGATTGATGAAAGTTGATATGATTTTTTTGCAAAGGATTGCATATCCAGCTGTTCAAATGATCGATGTTACCACGTTACTGTTGTCAAAACCATAGGATATGAAATTAGGATCTTAGGATTGCATTACACTATTGAACAACATATTTGACATTTTGGACTTTATCGTATGAAATGACTAGTAAATGTATGATAAATGGCTACTATGTGATATACATCGTATTGAATTTTCAGGTTGTGCCCAGTTGATTAGGGTGTGAGCCTGAAACAAAGGAACTTAGGACTAACTTTACAGCTACCATTGGTGTTACTTTGTACTTTGTAGGCTTAACATTTTCTTTAACAGTGTTGTCTCCATGCTTGCCATGAGTAACAAGGATATTTTTACAGGTTGTTCTGGTTGCAAACTCACTCCCTGCACTAAATGATGTTACTGCTATGGAGCTTCCTGATATTGTGGCTGAGGCTGCCGAGGTTAGTGATGGACTATATGCATAAATGCTAACCAATTATTTTCTTCCACTGAATCCTGGTGTTAGTTATCATGATGTAGTTTAGTAAGAGACCCACCAACTAAAAATAGCATGTAATGTTGCCATTTTTCTTCTTCTTCTTCTTCTTTTGGTGTGTCATAGACATGTAGCTATTAATAATTTATGCTGATGTGGAAGTTCTATGTGATATCCTATGTTATATAGTACGGGATATATATATATATATATGATACTTTCCATCAGACATTTTTTATAAATAATACTTTCCATTGGACACTTTTTATAAATTTGTATTTAACACTATCATTATATGTATATATTGTTGTATGATTGTTATTAAATGAGTAATTTTTGACATAGTATGTTACATTTTATCACTGTTTAATCTCACATAATAGATTAAACATGTAAAATGACCCTTTTTTTCCAAATACACATACTCTTAAATTTGAGGTTTGATGGGCTTCCATCCTTTAAATAAACTCCCACACCTGACACCTATACCTAAGTCCATGTGACATGGTGATATCCATAAGTTGCACCAAAATACTGAAAGAAATTTGGATTAATTAGTGAAACAAGTTTTCTGATCTATACCAATATTCAAGGTAATTGATGTGTAAACATTGCTTGCCCATGTAACTACAGAACCATGTTAGCCATTTTTGATATTCCACTTCATGATTTATTGCTTTGAGTTCCCATTATACCTCTGCACATAATTCTGGAGGCTCGTTTGCTCTGCCCATCAACACAAGAAACTGATTCCTCTGGTCCACAGCATTGTGACATTATTCACAGGGCAGCTGAAGCTGGAGGCCTACTAGTGGATGCAATGATTAACATCCAGGATGCTTCCAAGGAAAATTCCGTCTCTGCAGTTCCTTTGATGGTTGTTGAGAATGGTTGTGGAAGTCCCTGCATAGACTTGAGGCAGGTTAGCTCAGAGCTAGCTGCTGCTGCGAAAGACGCTGATTTGGTACAATGCTGTTTTCTTCTAACTTTGTGATTTTGTTTTGTTATGTATAGGCATGTTGGCTTGATCATATGACTCAGAATTTTTCTTGCAGATCATATTGGAAGGGATGGGTCGAGCTCTACATACCAACTTCAATGCTCGGTTTAAATGTGATGCTTTGAAGGTAAGAGTCTACCATTCTGTGATATTTTTGGAATGCAAGGATAGAAGGCATTTGGTGGTTTCGCGTGTTCCTATCAATTGGTCTAACAATGAAAATTGTCCAACTAATGAGATTTTCGGACCTATAAAACTGAAGGGTTTGTCTACCTTTTATGAGTAGAAATATTAGAAGGCCTCACACGTAAGATCATCAGTCAACAATGTGATGACTTGGTGCATTAGATTTGTTGCTCTCTAAATGCCTCAGAACTGTGTCTGCTTTAGAAGGCCTTTAACCACAAATAGTGCACGAATAAACTTTATTTCCAAACTACAATAAAATGTGATTATTAATCAATTTTTTTTTCTTGAAAAGCGTTATTGTAACAATATTTTTTACTTAAATGTAAACACATGGAGAAAAATAGAACATGAAAAGGTTGTTCAAATGGTGTTCTACATTAAGTAAAAAAACATGTTTAGTATGAAAATGTAGTTGCTAATTATGTTTTACCTTAGTTTCGGAATAAAGTTTGTCTATCCACTATTTGTTTAATTTTGAATTAAAAAAGTGATAAAAGTCCCTTTTAAGTTTCTGGCTGCATTAGGAGTGCCAAAGGCAGATTTTCAAGGTCTTTTAGACTCGTTGTCTAACAAGAACATTCCTTTTACAGCTTGCAATGGTGAAGAATCAGCGGTTGGCGGAAAAGTTGATTAAAGGAAATATATACGAATGTGTCTGCAGATATGAACCTGCCGGAGATCAAAGCTCGTCATCAAGTTTCTGTTAATCAACCTTGATGAAATCATTTGTCTTTGACGGTTAAATCTTTGGATTAACATATTGTTTTCTACATCTTTTTGTTTTCATTTTTAGTTATTTAGTTACTTCACTGGCCTCGTGCTTTACCTGATTTCCGAAGCATGCAAATTTTAGTACTTTTTTGCCTACTGGAATGTGTAATTTAGTGAAACAACACACTGTACTTTATGGTGCTTCTGTTTTCAAGATTTAGGATAATGTTTTCAAAAACAGTACCAGAAAGGTTTCGAAATAAGTATGGGTTGTGGATATTTCGGTGTTTTCTCAAGTTTTTACTGCTCGGCCAGTCCCTTGGTCTACAAATTCATTTGAATTATCTTCAGTTGGTTGCAATTGCTGTGATCAAGATTTGAACGCTTGCTTTTGCTTTTAAACAAAATTACCAACGGTGAAAAATATATATGTATATTTTTTTCACAATTTATAAGCTAAGACGACTATAAAACACCTGAAGCAAACTCATCCCACTTTGTTTTAGAAAATATCAAACATGATCCATTCTTTTTTATTTTATTTTATTTTTGGTCCTTCAACAAATGTTCTTTATGACTGCCCCTTGAATTGAAGTGAATTCATTTCAACAATATACATGCAACAATGATAAATAGTTTCCAATGCCTCTCATTCAAATAGTTTAATGACTGGATTCAATGCCATGGAGAATATGGCTATAAAAAAAATATTAAAAAAAACCTAAAAGACAATCTCGATGAATAAATAACTCTGAAGACAAAACAACAATGGACCTGCATTATATAAAATTATTCATGAATATAATTAATTGTCAATATTTTCTTAGTGAGATTGCTTAATGTAATTGATATAATATAACAATACACAGAAAAACAACAAAAAGAAGGGCATTTGGTCTAGTGGTATGATTCTCGCTTTGGGTGCGAGAGGTCCCGAGTTCGATTCTCGGAATGCCCCTAAACCTTGCTGGCTCTGGTTTTATCTTTTTATCATGTGTATTAGGATTTGGTCCCCAGTTCGATTCTTGTAGGCCAATGCCAACTTTGTTTCTGTACTTTTATTTCTCTTATTTTTAAAAAAGTTACTCTCTTATGACCAAAAATAAAAAATCAAAATTCCCTACTAGTTAGAATTCGAAAATATCCTATTAGTTAGCTAACAATTGTGGTATGAACGCAAAAGATTTTCATATCATGAAACATAAATGTGAGACAAAAGTTGTATGTGAAACTCACCCTTGTTGGAAACAACATTTTATTAGAAAACTGAAGAATATACATACCATACATTTATATATATGAAAATAAGTTAGTGAAGCTAATATGAATTTAGTGTTAGATTAGGGTAACAAATGGGCTAAGTTAGGCTTATGAAGGGGTCATATAGATAGACACAAATACCTGTTCCTGTTTGCAACTTCACAAAGTTAAACTTGTTCTTTTGTAAGATAATGTCTAATCGTAAAGTTCACTGGTAGCATCATCCATGGCACAGGTTTGAGCTAGGAAAACTCTGTTCAGAGATGGTATATATACATCTTACTCTCTCCAAACCCAACACCTACATGCAGTCTGATTATATGCCCTTGAAGCAGTCACACACATTCGCAGTTACACACTAAGTTCTTCAACATATTTAACCAAAACTTCATTCAAATCATATGCATTGCAAAGTGTCAAATCAATTATTCCATAGAACAATTCAAATTTTGAAGAACTGATATTTTCATTTTCCCCTCAATGGGAACTGATAGAACACAGCGCAGCAACTACAAAAACAAGCATAAAATTTCATTCCATAATGGCAACTCCTCCTGCAGCCTTTACCTTCTCGATTATGTCATTTGCCTCCTCTTTTGTGACTCCTTGTTTGAGCACAACCGGCGCTTTTTCCACCAAATCCTTCGCTTCCTTCAATCCCAAATTTGTAAAAGCCCTAACCTCTTTGATGACCTTGATTTTTGCAGCGGCGTCAAATTTCTCCAACTTAACATCAAATGCCATTTTCTCTACCTTCTTCTCCTCGGCCTTTGCAGTGGACGGCCCTCCCTGGGGACCCACATCCATGCCTTCTACTGAAATCGGTTGCATCTTGGGATGCTTGAGTCTCTCCCTAAGAGTTGGACCGATTTGAACACGCTCTTCGGTAGGTAGGGAAGCAATGCGTTCAGCGAGCTGAATGATTTTATCGGAAGGTGGGGGTCTAGGGCCATATGGGTTGTAGAAGGCTGGATATTTGAACCGTTTGGGACTTGCTTTGGGATCTCTAGGAACAAAGTCAGGTTGGAATGATCGAGATTGTAAAGGACCAGTTATTTCAGGGAGAGTAGGATGGGGACGAATGGTTCTAACTAGTGCTATGAACTTCATGGTCTTGTTAATTAGTGAAAATGCTCATGGAATGAAAAGGGGGTCAATAAAACCTATTTGTTATGTACTTGCCATATCGATGTAACCATGGGATGGTAGCTTCTAATTTCTGATGCAATTGAAAGAACTCTTACCTGAAAAAGAAAAGAAAAGAAAATATAAGCCAAACAATCATCACCTTTTCCAGAAGAATATCCCTTCCCGTGCCACCCAATCCAAAAAAAAAAAAAAATGGCTCAACAAAATAAGGTAATTTAACATTCATTTGGCTACCTAAAAGAATAATGACAACGATAAATATCACAACTTAGATTCATCAAAATCCAAGAAACAAGAATCCAAGGAATTTCATCCCACTCTATCATATAGAAAGAGAAAAGAAACTAAAAGTAAAAAACAACGCATTTAGTTGCATTGCTTCTTTCTAGGGTGTTCGTTAAGGAATAAATAACATTAAAAAGAAAAGTTTGAATTCCAATACACATTTCACATATTCTCATACAATCTTTATATATTTCTATACACTTTTTTCACATATTTAAATACATTTTTTCACACATACAGTTATCATCTCCCTTTTATTAAAACAAAAATTTCGTTTCATTTCATTCCATTTGTTGTATAACAGAGTAATGTGTTTGGCACCAATATGTCTATTCTTAAATGAAAACACAAAACATGAACGTACTATACTTTTGATAGGTTTCTGATAATAAAAATAATCCTCAGAAAACCTAGCAAAAACAAGGAGACAGAGAAATCAAATATGCAGAGATTATTAACAGATAACAAGTTCAAACTTAATACAACAATCCACATAGAACGACCGAGCTATTAGTGGCTTAATACAACTCATTTCAGCTGCCAAACAATGGATTTTCCGAGAAAAAACAAAAACTCATACGCATATCGGTTAGGCATAGCTAGGGTGTGCGCAGTGCAGGTCGGTGCGGTGTAAGAGAAAAATGTCATTTTAAAAATGTCATTTGAAATTGCCATTTTAAAACTGGTGGTTCGGACAGATTGGCGATTTATAAAAATATATATATAATTCAAATTACAAAAATTGAATCTAATAGTAAAAAGAGGTAATTTATAAATTAACTAAAATAGTCAAAATTAAAATAGATGTTGATTCATAAAATATAACAAACCACAAACGCAAATTAATAAACTATCATCAAAATCAAAGG
Organism: Camellia sinensis; assembly: GCF_055761805.1. Lineage (NCBI taxonomy): Eukaryota > Viridiplantae > Streptophyta > Magnoliopsida > Ericales > Theaceae > Camellia > Camellia sinensis. Next base: position 115,661,752 of record NC_138963.1, read on the forward strand.
GGAAAAAATATGTATATTTAAAATTCACAAACACAACTTAGATTAACATTTACAGAGTAGCATATTTTATTCAGAAAATTAATTGCAACTTTAAAGTTTAGTTTAGTGGCTTCAATTTGAACATTAAAACAGTGAAGAAGGCAAACAATTCACATATTCTGATTCAACGTAAACAAGATTCAGTTCTTAATTGAAGAGGGGGGCCCGAAATTGGTACCTGCCGGAGACCCAATTGTAAGCTCCATTTGGGGAACCACGGCCGCTGATTTCACCGCCACAGACGGCGACACTACCACCGACGGCAGCTATTGGCAACGCTAGTAGCGGCAGAGGCAAGGAGCAGCAAGAGAGTTGAATGAGATGTTTTGGGGTTGTGAGTTAGGTTGAGTTGGGAATTGATTGTGTGTGTGTGTGAACATCTATATAATAAGGAAGTATAGTTTTTGAATTGTGATGGGACTTTTATCCCTTTGTTAAAATGTGAACCCTTAGATTAATTCAATCCAACAGTCACAAAATGTCTAAAGACAAATTATCTTTCAATGGTTGAGATTGTTTGCGCACATCCTACGGTCGATATACATTCTTTCCTTCCATACCTTTCTCTTCAGCTGACTCTCTCTCTCTCATTCAAAATTCAAAATTCGACTCTCCCTCATCTCATTCTCAAGGCTCACAGATTGGAGGGGAGGATTTTCAATGTCAATAGGTCAGCTCTCTCTCTCTCTCTCACACACACACACAGAGTTTCTTCAATATGAAACCCACCTTAGCAGGGTTTTCCCTTATGTGTATATTTATTGACTACAGTTTTCCTTAAAATGTGTATATATATATATATATATGAGGATTGAAATGTGTATATATATTTAGATACATATTTATTTTTCACTATTGATTTGTAGTATTGTTGTGTATAATGTATATGCAGGACTTGCGTTGCGGCCGATACTCGGATGTCGACTGGTTGCAGTATTCTCTCTCGCGATTACTCTAAGATCTGTAAACTGTACGCTCTCTTTATTGTTGTGTTTTTTATGTTATTGTATTTCTCTTAAGTGCTTATTATTCTGAATTGTAGTTAGATCAAGTAATTTTTGATGTGGGAATTACTTTTTTTTCAAACACTTTTCGGATTAATGTTATGAGGATTTTCCCTCTGTTTTTTTTTTTAGATGCATATAGGATTTGGGGTATATTTTTCTGGGTTTTGTTGATTTTTCTTATATATATATATATAGACATTATCTATGTATATTAGTTGGTCTGAGAAGGGATATTACTTGGCAAAGAGAGAAGAATTGATTCTTGAGTGTTTTAACAGTGATTCTCAGCCCCTGATGGACATATTGTCAAACCAACTAAGAAAAGTCCGAGAGTGAGGGAATGGGAATTATATATCTTATTTGAGTTTTCTTCAATTAGCAATTACATCATTCATTTAAAAATCCTCATCAAGAACGAATTAACTTATATATATATATATAACAAAACATAAAATTGCATGAGAGACCAAGAAGAGGAATAAAATAAGATTTTAGTCTGTTTAGTAGTACTACATATAGATGATAAAATAAACTAAATTCTCACAAATAAGATTGGAGGTGAAAATAAACTAATGACTACAATGAGAGTAAAGCAATATTTGGGAGTGAGGGAATGGGAATTATATATCTTATTTGAGTTTTCTTCAATTAGCAATTACATCATTCATTTAAAAATCCTCATCAAGAACGAATTAAGATTTATATATATATATATATATATATCTAGATAATAAGGGAGAGTGGTTTTTGAATTTTGATAGAACTGTTGTCCCTGTGTCAAAATGTGAACCGTTAGATTGAATCAATCCAATGGTGGATTTAAAATGGTGATTCAATCCTACGGTGTTCAAGAGAAGAGTTTCTTTGTTTTGATTCAAGAGGAGATCTCATTCAAGAGCAGATCTCTTCTTCCCTTCCATCCATCTCTCTCTCTCTCTCTCTCTCTCTCTCTCTCTCATTCAAGAGCAGATCGGCGACTTCGCAGATGGACAGTTTGTTGGATGCTAGCCTTGCTAGATCGGTAGGTCCAAATCAGCGTCCAAATCGGTGAGGTTCATCTCCAAATTTTTTTGGTGCTTCCCATACCATCCCTTTGTTTTCTTTGTATGTATATATATTGAAGCCGCAGAGATCATCCCTGTGTGTATATATATTGAAGAGTTTGTTGAATACTTGAATTTGTTGAATACTTGATATGATGAAGTGTGTCCGATTTAGTATGATTCTGAGTTGTTTTACCACATGTTCAAACCAGAAATATGTTGAAATCCCTGTGTGTATATATATTGGGATTATTGATTTTGATTATATAAATTTTCATGAAACTTTCCAATTTAGAGCTCATTGGGTTTCAGAAGCATTAATTTGTTACAACTGGTGTTATGAATGGGATAGCAGTTTTGCTAAGCTACCTATTGAGTTTTGAAAATGCATATTCTTCCAAACATGATTTCCATGGAAGAGCTTTACAATTAGTTGCACCGAAAAGCTCTCTATTTTGCTTAAGTTTAAAAACCCAAAAACCCAATGTGAATGTTTATGTAATTTCTATTCTGTCACTAATCTGCATTGAAAGCTTTTATTATCTATATTTAAGTTTCAAACTTCATTTTTGAGTAATGTGCAGTAATATATGGAGAAGTATTAATTTGGAGTAATTGCACTGTAGTGGAATTCAAAATAAAAAAATAAAAAAATAATATTCATGAAAAAATTTACAATTTTAATTATTAATATTTATAAAGTTTCTAATTGATTTTGTAATTATTGATTTTCATTTTCATTTTGATTATATTGATTTTGATGGGATTATATGAATTTTCATGAAACTTTCTAATTAAGAGCTTAAAAACCCAAAAATCCAATGTGAATGTTTATGTAATTTATGTTCGGTCACTAATCTGCATTGAAAGCTTTTATTATCTATATTTAAGTTTCAAACTTCATTTTTGAGTAATGTGTAGTAATATATGGAGAAGTATTAATTTGGGGAAATTGCACTGTAGTGGAATTCAGAAAAAAAATAAAAAATAATAATATTCATGAAAAAATTTACAATTTTAATTATTAATATTTATAAAGTTTCTAATTGATGTTGTAATTATTGATTTTGATTTTGATTATATTGATTTTGATGCGATTATATGAATTTTCATGAAACTTTCTAATTTAGAGCTTAAAAACCCAAAAACCCAATGTGAATGTTTATGTAATTTCTGTTCTGTCACTAATCTGCATTGAAAGCTTTTATTATCTATATTTAAGTTTCAAACTTCATTTTTGAGTAATGTGTAGTAATATATGGAGAAGTATTAATTTGGGGTAATTGCATTGTAGTGGAATTTAGAAAAAAATAAAAAATAAAAAATAATAATATTCATGAAAAAATTTACAATTTTAATTATTAATATTTAAAAAGTTTCTAATTGATTTTGTAATTATTGATTTTGATTTTGATTATATTGATTTTGATGGGATTATATGAATTTTCATGAAACTTTCTAATTTAGAGCTTAAAAACTCAAAAACCCAATGTGAATGTTTATGTAATTTATGTTCTGTCACTAATCTGCATTGAAAGTTTTTTTATCTATATTTAAGTTTCAAACTTCATTTTTGAGTAATGTGTAGTAATATATAGAGAAGTATTAATTTGGAGTAATTGCACTGTAGTGGAATTCAGAAAAATAATAATAATAATAATAATAATAATAATAATAATAATAATATTCATGAAAAAATTTACAATTTTAATTATTAATATTTATAAAGTTTCTCATTGATTTTGTAATTATTGATTTTGATTATATTGATTTTGATGGGATTATATGAATTTTCATGAAACTTTCTGATTTAGAGCTTAAAAACCCAAAAACCCAATGTGAATGTTTATGTAATTTCTGTTCTGTCACTAATCTACGTTGAAAGCTTTTATTATCTATATTTAAGTTTCAAACTTTATTTTTGAGTAATGTGTAGTAATATATGGAGAAGTATTAATTTGGGGTAATTGCACTGTAGCGAAATTCAAAAAAAAAAAAACAAAAAATAATAATATTCATTAAAAAATTTACAATTTTAATTATTAATATTTATAAAGTTTCTAATTGATTTTGTAATTATTGATTTTGATTTTGATTATATTGATTTTGATGGGATTATTGATTTTGATTATTGATTATTGATTTTGATTATATAAATGCTAGGGTACATGCTGCTCTATTTGGTGCACTTTATGGGGTTAATTATAAACTGAAAAAAATATATATATTGAGAAAGAAAGGGATACTTTATTTTAGTCTCTGTTTTCATCCCTTTGTTTTTTTTCTTTGAAGCCACAAAGACCATCAATTGAAGAGTTGGTTGCACTTTTTATATATTGATTACAGATTTTTACCAATTTTTTTCTTTGTTTTTTTTTTCTGTGAGTATTATTTTTCTTTAATTTTGGGTGCACTTTTATGGGTTTTTGTTTATTTTTCTTATACAGATAATATATACACATATATATGAAGAGTTGGTTGGGTTTTTGAGTATTGTTTATTTTTATTTTTCTTACTTTGATTTAGTAGGAATTTGTGGGTTTTCTAAGGTTAGGCTTAAGCTACAATGATGTTGGTATAGAATTGTTGGTTTTCTAAATTCTATACCTTTCAGATTCTATACGGCATAGAATTGTTAGCAAAATTCTAGAATTGTTGGTTTTCAAATTATATATTATTCTTTTCTTTTCTTTTTTTTTTTTTGGACAAATAAACAAACTTTATTAATATGATGTGCATCCTTTTAAGAGTGGACATTATTAATTTCCCCTAATATATGAGAAATCAATACATGATAAATCAATATTTAGCCAAGAGAATGCATTAAAAAAATATATATATTCAAAGAACAAGATTGAAACCTTAAACAAATAAACTATGGGTTTGTTGGGTGCTCTGTTCTGCAAAGTAAAAGTAACACTCTCATATCTTTCTTAATAGATTATTGTGTGTATATATATTAATTACAATTTTTTTTTTCTTTGAAGCCATAGAGACCATCAATTGATCATTAGTGGAATAGAGAAAGAACGATTCCCAAAATCAAATTGTGAGTATTTTTTTCCTTAATTTTCTATATGCATGTAATCTCTATTTTCTATATGTTTTTCCTTAATTCTACTTTAACTATGTTCATTGTGGAATCTAATCTCTATTTGTTCTTAGTATTATTGATTGGTAGATTATTCATATTGACATAAAACAGTGCATCTTTAGCTTAAATTTTATATTATTAGTTTGGCATCTGCATATGTGTGTGGTTTTGATTGATTGCTTGAATTAGATGGTTTGATTCTTGAATGAGAGAAAGAGAGAGAGAGAGAGAGAGATGGATGGAAGGGAAGAAGAGATCTGCTCTTGAATGAGATCTCCTCTTGAATCAAAACAAAGAAACTCTTCTCTTGAACACCGTAGGATTGAATCACCATTTTAAATCCACCATTGGATTGATTCAATCTAACGGTTCACATTTTGACACAGGGACAACAGTTCTATCAAAATTCAAAAACCACTCTCCCTTATTATATAGTCTAGTGGATGCCCGTGCCTTCGTGCCTGAAGGCACGGTATAAATAATGTTGGTATCACATACTTTACAAAAATTAATTAAAATAAATCAATTCAAAATGGTAACAATTTCACTGCTACAGAAATCAACTGTAATAAATTAATTTAAAATGACAACAATTTCATTGCAATATAAAACTTTAAACATAAGTCGAAATAGCAAATTACAGTTTTGGCAAACTTTATAATTAAAGTTTAAATAGCAAATTTATAATATAAAAATGTTGTGTACAACATAAACAAAGATATTTACACCAAGATAACACATGTACAGTGAATTAAAATGAGGCATCCTTCAATAAAAGAATGTCTAATTTAGTATTATAACTGAGTGAACATTTTGGTACAAAAGAGTAACCATCCTAGCTTTAAAAAAATAAAAAATAAAAAAGAAGAAAAATTAATCATCCAATTTAGAATGAAAGAGCCAACCATCAACACGCATAGAAAAACAACACAATCCCAACATTTGTAAGGTAGATTAGTCACCTGCAACAAAAATTCACTTTAAAAAATCAATTAAAAAAAACAATCATATCAAAATACCTTTGAAAAACAAATAAACGAATGACAATGAATTTATAAGAATTAAACATATGATCAAGCACCTTTCAATTTAGTTCCCAAGTCTCTTGATTAGTGTATATCATAACTTGTGAGTTCACCTGTTGTTGCTTAATGAATATGAATTGCTAAGTATAACTCTTCTTTCTTTTCCTTTTCCAATTGAACATGAAGAATTTAACAATTTAGATAATACATGAAAACAAATGAAAATAAATAATTACATCTAATTTGGAATCCCATTACAGGTAGGCTCATGACAAAAAGTTTTGCCCAATTAATTATTATATTACAATTTATTCAAAATTCTCATTATCACTGTTTTTCTTTAATATACTCATCACAGCGAAAGAATGCGTAATGAAAAATCCAATAAAAAAATTTAAATACAAAGATATTATCTTCTGCAATATCATGGACAATTGCCACTTTTATACACCTGAATTTTGAAGGAAAAAACAAATTTAAAAGTCAAAGTCAAAATATATCACTCTAATTGAGTCCCAAGGATTCACAAAAAAAAAAAAAAAAAAAAAAAACAATTTATGTTAGTGATGAGAAGAGATCGAACAATTTATGTGTAATAAAGTTTTATATTTAGGTAGTGCCTAATGAAACGATTAGAAGGCTTTTTTAAATTCAACAATTAGAAGGTTTAACCATAAAGTGAAAATTACCACCACCTCAATAAGATAAAAAACTGGAATGATTGATGAGATTGTACTTGAGTGCTCAAAGTTGTGATCTAAAACATTCCCTAAAAAAAACTTGAATGCGGTTTTTTATTTTATTTTATAAACTTGGAGTGTCACAGGCACAGGTGGTTCTTTTACGATGAAATGTTGTTCTTTTACAATGAAATCATGAAACTATCATATTTATACCCAAAAGACAATATAAGTTGATTTTCCTATTGCTCAACACTATCAATTTAACTGAATTGAATCAATTTGACAAAGACATGAGTTATTACACATTGGTCTCCTATGCATTTTGTTAGTTTCTTTAGACCAAGAATCCAACTATCTAATTCAAGCAATCAATCAAAACCACACACAAAATAATATAAAATTCTAAACCTGCCAATATCAATAATATAAAATTTAAGCTAAAGATGCACTGCTTTATATCAATATCAATAACCTGCCAATCAATAATACCAAGAACAAAAAGAGATTAGATTCCACAATAAACATAGTTAAATAATTACACTATGAAAAAAATAGAATTTTAAAGTAGACTAACAAATAGAAGGCTTCTCTGTTAAACCAACTGATAATGATGAAATCATAAACAACCAATTAGAAGATTCTATGTACATAAGAAGACTTTTGTTTATGAGATTAATCAAAGATTGAAACACCACAGACCTATAGTGAAGAAATAACTCATTTAATAGTGCTATAAATAGATTGGGTTAAAATAACGATGGGTTGTACAATAACTATTTGATTACTTAATTGTGCCATAAGTTAAATACAATGGGCTATTTCTTTCTCACTATAATTCTAATTTTTAACAATCAAATAAAAACAAAAGATCACAGAACATTACTTTTTATGTTAAAAAAGGAAACCTAATTCACATATTTATCAAAATCACCCAAATCATTTATCAAAACAGTAATCAGGTGACTTCAATCTCATTTATGCTTTATTTGGTTCACTGGAATGAGATGAGATGCAATGAAATGGTTATTCCTTACACTTCAAGCTGATAAGTTAGTTTGGTCTGTCACAAAATCAGGTGACTTCCCAAGATTGTCACTATGGAATAAATATATTATACATATGTGTATATGTACATAATCTGATTAGAATAATAAATATTGTAAATTTAAGTAATAATAAAAAAGTCCCATCAAGAATAAATATTGTAAATTTAAACAAAAGTCCCATCAAGAATAAAAAATAGAGCATCCTTGGCCAGGAAAAAAGAATAAAAGACATGAAAGAGAATGTGCTCAAACTTCACCATTCAAAAATCCATGCATAACACAATCCTAGTGAAACATAACACGTTAGGGAAAGATAACCTGCTTGTGGGTAAATGTTAGCACCAATTTACATAACCTGTTTGTGGGTAAATGTCATAACACAATCCTAGTGCATAATTAACACCAATTCAAAAATCCTAAGGAAAGAGAATGTTAGCACCAATTCAAAAATCCATGCATAACACCTGTTTGTGGGTAAATTTTAGCAACAATTTACAAAACTCACCCATGTCATAATGGGTATAATTAACCACTAATGAGGGAAAGATCCATGTAAGAATGATTTTGATAGTCAAATTAAACAAAATAGTATAGCAATTTATGTGTGTTACTGAGATAATAAACATGAAAACAATATTTCTAATTAGCCCCCAATAATGACACATCAATGCTAATTGCAAGTATTTCTATAGAGACCTATTAAATGCTCAGATATGGAAAAATCTGAGCATTTAAAATCTTTAGGTTCTTTTTCTTAAGGCCCAAGACACTAAATATTGGCCAGGGAAAAAGAATAAAAGACATGAAAGAGAATGTGTTCAGACTTCACCATTCAACAATCCACAAATGGTGATCTTGTAACGCCCTCAAAATAATAACTTTAAACCCATTAAATAAGACATGCATTGATATTCAAAAGCTTCACATTCTTTCATTTATCAGAGTTTCATTACAAAAAGTATTACATGTTAACAACAAAAGCAAATGCCCTATGGGCTTACAGCTTTCCAAGTTAACACTTGGTTACAACAAAAGAGTACTAACTCAAACACGTTAAGCCCTTGGCTTGAATTTACAAGTAATACATCAAAAGTAAAACAACAAAAAGGTCCGCCTCTGGCCTCCCAAGCTACGTCCTTGGAGGTGGCATGCTACCGGTACCTGAAAATGATATTCCCATATAGGGTGAGCCACAGCCCAGTAGAAATACACTAAACCAACCATGAACAATGACTAAAAGATTAGCAACTGATAGATGGTCAACACTGACACTTCCATTTACATCTCCCTACGTTACCATGACAGCCAAGTCTATGTTACAATTAACTTTTCATTTTTGTTCAACTTTGAGTTTGAAAACAAGGTTCAGTACTCTGGCCAGAACGTTTGATGAGATTATAGTTCATCACTAGAACACTTTCGAAATCCAAGGTGGATACACATTATTTTGTTGTATCAATAGCACATAAACTACTCCCATACTTCGCAAACAATGATGATATACATTTTAGTGCTATATCAAATCAAACAAACTTTTCAATAGATAAGCATATGAGCTATATCACTACTACAACAGATAAGCATATGAGCTGTATCAACATTCCGATAGATAAGCATATGAGCTGTATCAACACTTCAACCGATAAGCATATGATCTATATCAACATTCCAACAACCGGTTTAGAGGTACATCCCTCATCTTCCCCTAAACCATTAACCGGTGTAGAGGTACATCCCCCATCTTCCCCTAAACCGTGGAGTACATCCCCTATCTCCTCCCATACACAAGTAATGCATATAAACACAGAATCACATATGCAATCAATCAATACATAAAATTAATGTATTCTATCAACCGACATGCTCTATGGCACATCCAATTGATTAGTTTTAGTTTGCCTAATCATCAAGCATTGTCTACAACAATCAACACTACCCTCCACCGGTAGCCCAAAGCAATTATTTCTAAGCAGGAAATAAATGCACAATGGATATTCAATCGACATTTCAATTCGGTGAGTGATAAATAATTCAACTACACCCTTTAACCCCATGCACTCCCAATCTCAGCAATTCCATTTCATTTCCTCATTTCCCACAATTAATTATCTCAATTAATTAAACAATGTAATTAGGTCATTTTCCATAATTACCATTACCACCCTTAGGTCCCATTTTCATCAATGATTCAACATTTATTCCATTTCTCTATACCAAACATGCATCTAGGTTTATTACAAATAAAACCCCAACTTTTGTAAAATAACACAAATGGACCAAACTTTCACAAAATTACCAAACCAACCCCAACATCTCAAATTACCAAAATTTAAAGACAAAATCCATAGAGAGGAGTAGGATATCCCTACCTCAAATTCAGAGCTCCAAGGGAGAAGATGAGTAAAACTCAGAAGTGCTCCAAATCCCAAATTTCTCAGATCTCAACAAAGCCCTCGACGATCAACACACTTCTTACAAAGGCCCAAGGTGAGGAAAACACTCTAGGTAGATCAATCCTAAGAGAGAAGTTCGGTTTTAGAGTGAGGTGCTCTCCAATGGAGGTTTTGAAAAAGTAAGAGAGAGAAAGGAAATCAAAAAGTGATCAAAAAGGTGGTTTCACGAACTGATATAAAAGCCGGTCCGCTCGAGCGTACAACACCCCGCTCGAGCGTACAGACACAAGTTCACGCTCGAGCGTCCAACGATCCGCTCGAGCGCCGGGTGCACTCTCCCAGAATTTTCTGCAGACGACCAAAATGCTGAGAGAAGGAAATTCACGCTCGAGCGTCCAAACTGCCGCTCGAGCGTAAAGGCAGCAACAAAAGCTCGCTCGAGCACAAAACCGCCGCTCGAGCGGAGAGACCAAAACCTGGGCAAAATTTCAAAGCTTTAAAACACAACCAACTAATTCCCAACTTGCCCAACACAACCCAAAACTCTAAAACAAAGAGTAAGGGATAGAAATGAGGATAAGACAACAACGAATCTACGAAACTGAGTCCAGATTATAGTTATACAACAACAGGGAATACCGGGATCGCTATAGATCTAATAAAAAACGTGATCTAATCAAAAACTCACAAATGAAACCAGATCAATAGTAGAAAATGCTAGAAAAGTTATGATGAAATTCAGTCAATGGTGGCAAGTATTCCAAAACCAAATTTCAATCATCACCACAACATCTCACACCTTCAATTCAACTTAAAAAAATAACAATTTTCTATTTTGAATTCCACACAAATTGAATCCAAAACCAAACTAGTATAAAATTGAAACAAAGGTTACATGCCTTAACCACTCTCCCTTATTGAGATTTAGTTGAGAGAATGAGGAAGTGAATCAACAACTATTAACAATTCTATTGAAGCTCTATTCAAAATCACTTAATAACAAAGGTTACATGCAAAAACAAAATTAAATGTCCCAAATGAGCAACACTCAACAAAACAGCCCCATCCACAAAAAAAATTAGTTCAAACTTCCCAATTTCATTTGATTATTCAAGTAAAAATGATAAAATTTACAATGAAATCATGAAGCTGTCCTATTTATACCCAAAAGACATTATACATTCATTTTACTATTACCCAATACTATTAATTTAACTGAATTGAATCAATCTGACAAAGATATGAGCTATTGCACTTTGTTTTCCTATGCATTTTGTTAGTTTCTTTAGACCAAGAATCAAACCATCTAATTCAAGCAATCAATCAAAACCACACACATATGCAGATGCCAAACTAATAATATAAAATTTAAGCTAAAGATGCACTGTTTTATGTCAATATCAACAACCTACCAATCAATAATACTAAGAACAAATAGAGATTAGATTCCACAATGAACATAGTTAAAATAGAATTAAGGAAAAACATATAGAAAATAGAGATTACTTGCATATAGAAAATTAAGGAAAAAAATACTCACAATTTGATTTTGGGAATCGTTCTTTCTCTATTCCACTAATGATCAATTGATAGTCTCTATGGCTTCAAAGAAATAAAAAAAAACAAAAAAAAAATTGTAATTAATATATATACACGCAATAATCTATTAAGAAAGATATGAGAGTGTTACTTTTACTTTGCAGAACAGAGCACCCAACAAACTCATAGTTTATTTGTTTAAGGTTTCAATCTTGTTCTTTGAATATATATATATTTTTTTAGGGCAAATTACATATACACCCCTCGAGGTTTGGTTAAATTACAGATATCCCCCTGAGGTTTCGGAAATTACATCCCGCCCCCTGAGATTTGTATTTTCATAACAATTTACCCCCTGAGGTTTATATTTCATAACAAATTACCCCCTAATTTCTTATGCAAATATAGCATTCAGGGGGGAATTCGTAATTTCTCAAACCTCAGGGGGGTATCTGTAATTTAGTCAAACCTCGAGGGGTGTATATGTAATTTGTCCTTTTTTTTAATGCATTCTCTTGGCTAAATATTGATTTATCATGTATTGATCTCTCATATATTAGGAAAAATTAATAATGTCCACTCTTAAAAGAATGCACATCATATTAATAAAGTTTGTTTATTTGTCCAAAAAAAAAAAGAGAAAAGAATAATATATAATTTGAAAACCAACAATTCTAGAATTTTGCTAACAATTCTATGCCGTATAGAATCTGAAAGGTATAGAATTTAGAAAACCAACAATTCTATACCAACATCATTATAGCTTAAGCCTAAACTTAGAAAACCAACAAATTCCTACTAAATCAAACTAAGAAAAATAAAAATAAACAATACTCAAAAACCCAACCAACTCTTCATATGTGTGTGTATATATTATCTGTATAAGAAAAATAAACAAAAACCCATAAAAGTGCACCCAAAATTAAAGAAAAATAATACTCACAGAAAAAAAAAAAACAAAGAAAAAAATTGATAAAAATCTGTAATCAATATATAGAAAGTGCAACCAACTCTTCAATTGATGGTCTTTGTGGCTTTAAAGAAAAAAAACAAAGGGATGAAAACAGAGACTAAAATAAAGTATCCCTTTCTTTCTCAATATATATATTTTTTTCTGTTTATAATTGACCCCATAAAGTGCACCAAATAGAGCAGCATGTACCCTAGCATTTATATAATCAATAATCAATAATCAATAATCAAAATCAATAATCCCATCAAAATCAATATAATCAAAATCAAAATCAATAATTACAAAATCAATTAGAAACTATATAAATATTAATAATTAAAATTGTAAAATTTTTAATGAATATTATTATTTTTTGTTTTTTATTTTTTTTCTAAATTCCACTACAGTGCAATTACCCCAAATTAATACTTCTCCATATATTACTACACATTACTCAAAAATAAAGTTTGAAACTTAAATATAGATAATAAAAGCTTTCAACGTAGATTAGTGACAGAACAGAAATTACATAAACATTCACATTGGGTTTTTGGGTTTTTAAGCTCTAAATCAGAAAGTTTCATGAAAATTCATATAATCCCATCAAAATCAATATAATCAAAATCAATAATTACAAAATCAATTAGAAACTTTATAATATTAATAATTAAAATTATAAATTTTTTCATGAATATTATTATTATTATTATTATTATTATTATTATTATTATTATTATTATTTTTCTGAATTCCACTACAGTGCAATTACCCCAAATTAATACTTCTCCATATATTACTACACATTACTCAAAAATGAAGTTTGAAACTTAAATATAGATAAAAAAAACTTTCAATGCAGATTAGTGACAGAACATAAATTACATAAACATTCACATTGGGTTTTTGGGTTTTTAAGCTCTAAATTAGAAAGTTTTATGAAAATTCATATAATCCCATCAAAATCAATATAATCAAAATCAAAATCAATAATTGCAAAATCAATTAGAAACTTTTCAAATATTAATAATTAAAATTGTAATTTTTTTCATGAATATTATTATTTTTTATTTTTTATTTTTTTCTAAATTCCACTACAATGCAATTACCCCAAATTAATACTTCTCCATATATTACTACACATTACTCAAAAATGAAGTTTGAAACTTAAATATAGATAATAAAAGCTTTCAATGCAGATTAATGACAGAACAGAAATTACATAAACATTCACATTGGGTTTTTGGGTTTTTAAGCTCTAAATTAGAAAGTTTCATGAAAATTCATATAATCCCATCAAAATCAATATAATAAAAATCAAAATCAATAATTACAACATCAATTAGAAACTTTATAAATATTAATAATTAAAATTGTAAATTTTTTCATGAATATTATTTTTTTATTTTTTTTTTCTGAATTCCACTACAGTGCAATTACTCCAAATTAATACTTCTCCATATATTACTGCACATTACTCAAAAATGAAGTTTGAAACTTAAATATAGATAATAAAAGCTTTCAATGCAGATTAGTGACAGAATAGAAATTACATAAACATTCACATTGGGTTTTTGGGTTTTTAAACTTAAGCAAAATAGAAAGCTTTTCGGTGCAACTAATTGTAAAGCTCTTCCATGGAAATCATGTTTGGAAGAATATGCATTTTCAAAACTCAATAGGTAGTTTAGCAAAACTGCTATCCCGTTCATAACACCAGTTGTAACAAATTAATGCTTCTGAAACCCAATGAGCTCTAAATTGGAAAGTTTCATGAAAATTTATATAATAAAAATCAATAATCCCAATATATATACACACAGGGATTTCAACATATTTCTGGTTTGAACATGGGGTAAAACAACTCAGAATCATACTAAATCGGGCACACTTCATGATATCAAGTATTCAACAAATTCAAGTATTCAACAAACTCTTCAATATATATACACACAGGGATGATCTCTGTGGCTTCAATATATATACACACAAAGAAAACAAAGGGATGGTATGGGAAGCGCCAAAAAAATTTGGAGATGAACCTCACCGATTTGGACGCCGATTTGGACCTACCGATCTAGCAAGGCTAGCACCCAACAAACTGTCCATCTGCGAAGTCGCCGATCTGCTCTTGAATGAGAGAGAGAGAGAGAGAGAGAGAGAGAGAGAGATGGATGGAAGGGAAGAAGAGATCTGCTCTTGAATGAGATCTCCTCTTGAATCAAAACAAAGAAACTCTTCTCTTGAACACCGTAGGATTGAATCACCATTTTAAATCCACCATTGGATTGATTCAATCTAACGGTTCACATTTTGACACAGGGACAACAGTTCTATCAAAATTCAAAAACCACTCTCCCTTATTATATAGATATATATATATATATATATATATATATAAAAATCTTAATTCGTTCTTGATGAGGATTTTTAAATGAATGATGTAATTGCTAATTGAAGAAAACTCAAATAAGATATATAATTCCCATTCCCTCACTCTCAGATATTGCTTTACTCTCATTGTAGTCATTAGTTTATTTTCACCTCCAATCTTATTTGTGAGAATTTAGTTTATTTTATCATCTATATGTAGTACTACTAAACAGACTGAAATCTTATTTTATTCCTCTTCTTGGTCTCTCACGCAATTTTATGTTTTGTTATATATATATATACCTTAATTCGTTCTTGATGAGGATTTTTAAATGAATGATGTAATTGCTAATTGAAGAAAACTCAAATAAGATACTCCCTCCGTCCCAAAATAATGGTCCCTTTTGGGGAATCTAACTTTTTTTGGTAGTACAATCATTGGATTTTTAAAAAGTTGACTTTTCAAAATTACCCTTTTGATAGTACATTTTTTGAAAAAATCAATGTCATAATTGTACTTTTTATATTGTTTATTAATTTAAAAGAAGGACAAAATAGGAAATTTATATTATTTTTGTAATTGATTTTTGAAGAGGGACTAATATTTTTGGACAATGAAAAATGGAATAAGGGACTAATATTTTGAGACGGAGGGAGTATATAATTCCCATTCCCTCACTCTCGGACTTTTCTTAGTTGGTTTGACAATATGTCCATCAAGGGCTGAGAATCACTGTTAAAACACTCAAGAATCAATTCTCCTCTCTTTGCCAAGTAATATCCCTTCTTAGACCAACTAATATACATAGATAATGTGTATATATATATATATAAGAAAAATCAACAAAACCCAGAAAAATATACCCAAAATCCTATATGCATCTAAAAAAAAAAAAACAGAGGGAAAATCCTCATAACATTAATCCGAAAAGTGTTTGAAAAAAAAGTAATTCCCACATCAAAAATTACTTGATCTAACTACAATTCAGAATAATAAGCACTTAAGAGAAATACAATAACATAAAAAACACAACAACAAAGAGAGCGTACAGTTTACAGATCTTAGAGTAATCGCGAGAGAGAATACTGTAACCAGTCGACATCCGAGTATCGACCGCAACGCAAGTCCTGCATATACATTATACACAACAATACTACAAATCAATAGTGAAAAATAAATATGTATCTAAATATCTATACACATTTCAATCCTCATATATATATATATATATACACACATTTTAAGGAAAACTGTAATCAATAAATATACACATAAGGGAAAACCCTGCTAAGGTGGGTTTCATATTGAAGAAACTGCGTGTGTGTGTGTGTGTGTGTGTGTGTGTGTGTGTGTGAGAGAGAGGGAGCTGACCTATTGACATTGAAAATCCTCCCCTCCAATCTGTAAGCCCTGAGAATGAGATGAGGGAGAGTCGAATTTTGAATTTTGAATGAGAGAGAGAGAGAGAGAGAGAGAGAGAGTGAGTCAGCTGAAGAGAAAGGTATGGAAGGAAAGAATGTATATTCACCGTAGGATGTGCGCAAACAATCTCAACCATTGAAAGATAATTTGTCTTTAGACATTTTGTGGCTGTTGAATTGAATTAATCTAAGGGTTCACATTTTGACAAAGGGATAAAAGTCCCATCACAATTCAAAAACTATCCTTCCTTATTATATAGATATAATTAATTTTATCTTTTTATTTTTTTTTTTTCCCCCAAAAAATCAAATGTCAAAGGAAGCTTAGCTTGATAAAGTTATATAATGGCACCAAAAATGTTTGTGTGGGGGCTCATTTCATTCATAATTCACTCTCACTCCTCAATCAGCGTAACAGACTGTGATCATAGTATTCATAATTTAATATCCACATTAGAGCATCTCAGCCGTTTATTTAAATTTTATCTTAAAATATTATTAAAAAATTTATTTTTTATTTTAAGAATTATTTTTTTTTATCTATTTCTCCTAATCAATTCCATATTCTTTCTCTATTTTATTAAATAATAATTTTAATTATTATGAAAGTAAAGCATCAGCACCTGAATCACTTTTTTTTAAATAATATTTCTAATCATTATAAAGGCAAAGCAAAGTAGCAGTACATAGCAAGCAGAGCGGTCGACCGGTCAAGTTAATTTTGTGTTTTTTTTCTTTAGCTACAGGGTAATCACAGGACATCTGGGCAGGCATTCATAGGGACGTCCGGAAAGACATCCCTTCACATCTTTTATCAGATATAAGTGAGCTACAGTGACTCTTTACAAATAAGAAGTCACTGTAGCAACACTCGTATTTGATAAATTATTTAGGAGAACTGATGAAGGTGTATTTTGAGATTTCAATCCCTTAAAATAAGTAAGAGGTGGATCTAGGGAGACTGTTAGAGATGCTCTTAGTCAATGTGATATTATGATTTTGGATATTAAATTTTTTGAGAAAATGAAGAATAAAATTACTTATCTCTTTTATCATTTTCTTTTCGCTTTATCCATATAGTATTCATAATTTAATTTCTTTTTGCTTTATCATTTTCATGTACTTTCCTTTCTTTTTCCTTAGAGAAATGTTAGGAATTATGAAAAAAATTTCATGAAAATGATTATGAAAGATTTGTGACCCTTAGATTATCTTGATTAGTGTGAAATGCTTTATTCTAAATGTAATCCAAAGATCACAAATCTTTCATGATCACTTTCATAAAAGACTTTTCATAATACCTAGTATTGCTATTTCCTTTAACAACTTCAAAAACCAAATAAAATATTGTTATTGCAACAAGAACCTTAGCGGGCTTGGATCTGGTGGATCGCTGGGCCGAGTTTTAAATCTAGACCCAGTTCTATTTATATTGTATTTAGTTAGGAGATTTTGGTAGAAATTTAAAAACGAAAAGAGAAAATGTGTGTAAAATTATGTGAAATTTAGGTATATTTTATTTATATTTCATCTACTTTTTTTTATTTTCCTTTCCAAATCTCTCTCTAAATCCCGCAATCGGGTGCAGGTTTGGGCTGTGCCATGTATTGTGGGCCCAAAACTGTGCGTGGGCTTCATGCCAATTTACATACCAGGGAACATTACTAAATTTGGATGTATTGGTGCCAATAAATAAATAAAATGGTTAATTACCTTTCCATCCCGAAAGTATGCAAGTTTTGTCATTTTAGTCTCTAATATTTAAATTATATCAAGGTTGATTACATTTTTACGCTTATAGTTTTTACTTTAGCCCCCTATAGTTTCAAATTAAATAGTTTAGTCACTACACTTTAAATTTCATTTTTGTTTGGTCATTCAGTTCAAGTTAGAGGTTAAATTTAAAGATTTGGAACACATGTCAATCTCCTACAATGTACACATAGGAAAAATTAATGAAAATTTAGACAGAATAACCAAATTAAAATTGAATTTAAAGTGCAGAGACTATATTGTTCAATTTAAAATTATAAGGATAAAAGTGAAATTTGAAAAAGTATAGGTGTTAAAAATGGAATCAACCCTTATATCAATGTAATCTTCAGTGTATTAAGTGTAAATGCAATTAAAAAAATTACCAAACTCAACACATCAGCACACAAAAGTTATATAACTAGAAAAAGATACACCAAGTTCTCTAAATTCCAAAACATCTTTTTATGCAACTAAAAAAGCGATATCCTTGAAATCTCAACTAAATCCTAAGACTTCGAATTAATGCCTTACACCAAAGATAAAATTATAATAAGATAGATATAAAATATAGAATATGATTGAACAACACCAGAATAAATAAATAAAAGGATGGAGAGAACAACCTTTAGGCACTATCTAAAGCAGTCATTTTTGAACTCTCACACTCTCATTCACACTCAACAACACTTGGTTAATCAATTAAAGAGGGGAAAAAAGAAAAACCTTCACAGAAAGAAACATTAAAAACCTTTCCATCAAAGGCACATACTTAATTAGAAGTACTAATATTAAGTCCTAGATTATGTTTAGGTTTCTTCATCCACAGCCGTTGATCGTGGCAACATGCAATTCCGGACAATTGACTACAAAGGGTTTAGACTAATTTTTGCAGATGATCCATAAGAGGTGGTATTTTGTGTAATGAGTACATTATTGTGGTGCTCTTCTCTCTTACAAATATATGAACCCCACAGAGGTGAGTTTTATATATTTGTGAAAGAAATAAGTACTCTACAATGTTGTACGTGTTATGTAAAATACTCTTACGATCCATAGCCGTTCATCATTCCTGTCCATGATCCCATGCTATTGAGATACCCAAAAGAGTCCTTCCCAACATCAGAAGCTTCTTGATCATGCCACTCAAGGGTCAAAAGTTTGGTGTTTGGCTTCACATCCATTGTGGTTTGATCCTCAATATGTCCTTCATATGGAAGCATTAGCCTCTGACATGTGTCCATAAAAGGTACCTGATCACTTAGATTTGCTTCAGGCGTACTGAATAATTTCTCTCCAAAAGGAGAGCATAAGCCATGAAAATTAGGTGTCATTGTCAACCCATGGTCATGGCTCATGTCATGACCAAGCCCACCCATCATTGCCAGGTCACCACTCCCCATAAAATCATGATTTCTAGAAATTCCAACCAAACCTTCATATCTACTTTCCATAAAATCAATGGGCCTAGGGTTTTCAAACATGACATTTGCATTATACTTGCTCTCCAAGAAACTAGGGTTTCCAAGTCCTCCATGGTTCCCTAGCAAGTTAGTGAGGTGAGAAAGTTGCACCTCAGGGAACGAAAGCTGCAGATCGGTCGGACTGTGAGATGATGATCCGCCAGAGTTTTGGTGATTGACCGATTGATTATCATTTGATTTCTTGGAAGAAACTTTCTTGTTCTTCCTACATCCACCGCCAACCGGTATGTTCCTTAGTGTTCCTCCTTTAGTCCAGTACCTCCTACAGGTCTTACAGAAGTACCTCGGTTGTGTAAGGCTGTAGTTGTTATAGTAGCAAAACTTGGTATGGGTTGAGTCACACCGTGGACACTTTGGGGCTTGGTCATGTTGGGGCCTAAGCCTTCTCTCCATCAAGGGTCTTGGGCATGTGAGCATGTCTCCAGATGGAGAAGAAGAATCCATTGGAGATTCATTGTGGATAGTGTCCTGACATGAAATGCAAATGTGTCAGAGTTGTCATCAGAATAGTGCAAGTACTTATCCTTTGTGATTTTAGTTATATCGATCAAAATGTCCATAAGCTAAAGTTCCAAAGATAGAAATTCCCACATTACACATAACCTATATGAAGTGTGTAAGTAATCAAATAGATTATTATAAGTTTCCAAATTTAGTGAAATTTTTTACTATTTTGAATTACAAAAGTTAACTTCTTTATATATAAAAAAGAAAAAGATAAGACTGCTTACTTACTACTTGAGATATTGGTATAAGTCTAAATAATTAACTGAAATGCTACTTACTTCGAAAAGATTCTGAAAACTATTCCAAACGTGAAATTTACGATGTAAATTTCAAATTATTATTGTGAGAACAAAATCAGAATAAATCTTATTTGTAAATTCAATTTCCAATACTTCTGTAAACCATTATGTCTTTGAATTACTAGTGTTTCTTTCATTTCTATTTCAAAAGCAACCCTACTAGCTTTTTGAATTAATTGCCTACATGGTTAGCTCTTTTTGTATATCTTTTAATCATAGCTTTCACATAATCTTAGACTAATGTTGATTATTAAAATTGAACATGGGAAAAATCTTGAGGGCATTGGGAAATTTGTAGGTTTCATTTCACATAGTGTTTGCATTTTAAAAATGCCAAACATCTACATCACAGAAACTTACACAAAAGAAAGACAAAATTAAAGATGAGCATGTCTCTATGAACATATTATGTAGCAAGTATAGACTTGTTGAGAAAAAATTCATGATGAGAAGGGTAATATTATACAAATATAATTTTATTTTTACAAACAAAATAAAAATGCATAGAATGACACAATCTTTTATGTCAATTTATTTTAAATCAAAATATTATTGTACTCTTAATTGCAAGAATGTTACTGTCTCATATTATTATGAATGAAAACCACAAAATTTCTTCTGTGGAGAAGAGAAGGCGTGACATATACCTGTAGCCAATCAGAAGAATCCATGCAAACTTGGAGAGAAGTAAGAGCCATTGAACAAACTTCACTTGGAGCGAAGTGGGCAATTGATGAGCGGGCCAATTCTTCAAGAACAATGCATTTCACTCCTTGAGTGCTATAGAGAGAGAGAGAGAGAGAGAGAGGGAGGGAGGGAGAGAAAGATTGGTGGTTTGTATGGGAGGGTTGGGGAGATGGGGGAGTGAGAGTTGTGAATAAGAAGGAAGAAAAAGGGAGTGGGTGGTGGTGGGAGCAGCCTAGCTAGCGGCTGCATGCTACCGTCGGTGGAAACTTAAGTGGGCCCCCTCACTGTCCCCATTGTCTCATCTATAGAATTCTCAAGTTTGAATGGACTAAATATATTGGATATGATTGTAATATCATACGTCAGTATTAATCTAATCAATGAAAAGTTTTATGGTATTATGAATTATATGATTGGATGATGAAAAAAATAAATATTAGAGAATTAAAAAATTTATCAAAATAAAAAAAAAAATGGTATGTGCGCCTAATTTTCTACTATATGGTGTGGCATCCACATGATAGTGTGTAAATTATTAATTAGAAAATTAAATGTCTTTAGCATTATTCAATATATATATATATATATATACACTACGTTGTTGAGATTTAGGAGTTATTTAGGATAATTTAAATAAGTGTATTTTTTGTCTTTTTACGAAAAGATGTGCAGAAAAGTAGAGAGGTGATGTGATGAAAAAAAGATAAAAAGATAGATTATTTTTGAGTTGCCAAACTTGACCTTATTTTGTAAGTCACACAATAAAAAAAAATTAAATTTAGATCACATTATTTTTAAAGATGAATTTTTTAATAATTTTTGTGAGTTTCTGAAACCACACTTATTAGTGTGGATTACATTTACTGATGATAATATATTTTTTTACTATATATTATAGTCATATCAATAAATCATATGATGGAAAGAATTAACAAAAAAATTATTGTTTGTTGATCTTAGGTATTATATGGAGAAATTCATCTTAAAGGGTAAATACATTTTTTATCCTTAACATATAAGTTTATGTCATTTTGAATCTTGATATTTAATTTGTATTAATTTAAACCTTAATGTATAAATGTGTATTAATTTCATTCCTAATATTTAAATTATTTTAATTTAGTCCCCAATACATAAGGTGTTTCAGTTAGTCCTATAATATATTAAAATGTTTCAATTTAGTTACTTTATTAAAATAATTTTCTTATATTTTGAATTAAATTGACACAATGAATGAAATTAAAATAATTATATATATTAAAAATAAAATTGACATAATTTAAATATTAAAAATTAAAATGATACAAAATTCCGAAACAAAAAATTATCAAAAAGGTATTTAATAATTGTTTCTCTTTTTAATTAAATAAAAAAAATCCCTCTTTAGCTCAGATTGACTAGATCGTGACTTTGCTAGCATTAACCAACGGTTACGATTTAATCACATGATCTTTAACCAAATTCAGAGCCGTTAGATGGGGGATTTGTTGGATTTTCTACTTCAGAAATCACGGCGTCGTATTCAGAGAAGTCATGTCATGTCTGACGTGACAGAAGTGAGAGAATATTTGGGTCCGCTCTTCGATAAAGACCGCAAAAACAAAAACACTAAAATAAATAAATTACAAATACAACAATTTATTTAAAACATAAATTATTTTTGTGATTCTAAAAATTACTTACTCTTTTAAATTTTAATTGCTCAACAGATGATTTTTTTTATTAATAAATTATCAATTTAATTAATTATTTTTAATAATATTATAAATATGTTTTAATTAATAATTTAAGTAATTTTATTTATGCATAAAAGAGTGACTAAAAAATTTATTTTTTCTATTAATTCTGTTAATTAATTTTTTATATAAAAATAATTCATATTTAAAATAAAATTTAAAAGTTACATTTGTAAGTTATTCTTAAAAAAAAAAAACAAAAACAAAAACAAGGAGAAACAAATCCGAAAGAGCACTCCACTTGTGGACCTACCTTGTCTCTCTCTTTCTCTAAAGAATGAAAGGAACCAACTACTTCTGCAACGTGGACCCCTCTTCCTCTCCCCTTGCAAGCAAAGTATATATTCTACCATTCTCACGTGTCTTCTCTTCCGATCACCACGTGTCACCTTTCACTAAATTTTTTTTAAAAAATCTAGTATTACAATGGGTTAATTGCATGTGAAAAATATTATAGGTTCTAAATTTTCTACTAAATAAATAATTAAATATTTTATATGGGTGTAGGGTCTATTTTTTTATAGGTCTACATTCATGTGAGACATTTAGTCATTTATTTGGTAAAAAATTTAATATCCGTAACATTACTCATTGCATTTTTAGTTTTCAATGAATAATTTTTGTCATTTTAGTTCGTAATATTTAAATTATATTATTTTAATTTTTAATAAATAAAAAGTATTTTAATTTGATTCTCAATCTAATTTCATCAATAAATATAGCTAACGTTAGAAGTAAATGTATAATTTTGACAAATCACATATTGTAGAGGTTATTAATGTAATTTTTTCATATGAAATTTCATATTAATGATACAGATGTTATGTTTTGGAGATCAAAAGCGTAATTTTTTAAAGTGAGTTTTGATATTTATTTTTTATTTTAACAATGTCAATTGATAAAATTAGGTTGGAAACCAAATTAGAACGCTTGTTATACATTGTGTGCGGGGGAGAAATATTTGCCTCGCTCCGTACTTCATTGCTATCAAGCTTATCGTACTAACGAGGGTGAGCTACTCGGTCGGTGGGTTTGCCAGAAAGCCCCTCCGACGGTCAAGTTAGCTTGCTAAGAGAAGCGAGAAGACAGAGTACTCTAGAGAGTGAGAGTTCGAAATTCCTTACCTTTAACGTTTGCCTGCTCCTCATTTTCAAAGTTGGCCATGCAGTCTCAGAGATTGTGGGTGCACTATCTCTGCTGTCCTTTACTGGACAGGCAATCATGCTCCCCTCTACCTTTCTTACACATGTAAAGACCCAAACTACCAAACAGTGTTTGTCGCACCTTCAAACGGTATTGACGCATACCAGGAGTGGATTTCTCTCTTCTCATTATTGGTCCACGTGGAATACCTGACTAAACTATTACTTAGCAATAAACAGCACCAATCCTGACTTTCCAAATAACGAGGGAAATCTGATCGACTGTCTCCTCGATGTCATTTCCGAACTACGTCAACCCGGACGTCCCTTACACCGGGTTGAATGTGAGCGACCGATAGCTCGGTTGCCGCGTAGCTCGCATCTATTCAGGCCGGTAGAATGAGGGCGTACTGCTAGCCCTTCCGATTAAAACGATCCCCTCAGTCATGGTGAAGAACCTAGCTCGACAGTACCAAGTGTCAATCTTGTTTGGTGCTGCCCAGGGCGTATGTCGTACAGCCTTTGCTCGGCCTAACATCATTCCCGTGTTAATCCAGGCCCAACAGATGACGCGATCGTGCTATACCTAGACCAGCCCAATGCTCGGCGTAAATCCCCCTCTCAATTGCCCCTTAATCCTATCCGCGTTAAGCGTGATTGGGATTACCTTTCATTACCGAGCTATTAATTGCGTACGGTCTTCGAGACTTGTGCAGGTTGTCTTGTCATCGATCAGTCAGACACACTGACATCTCTTCGGTCGTAGTGACAACCAGTCATTTCCTTGCCACGTGGTATTCTCCCATTTGCTTCGTGCGACCCCATAGTTGTCATCATTATGCCAAAAATTCTAAAGGTTGCCGCCCTTTTGTTTTCCCCCCATATATACGCGCAAGAAGCCAAAAAATCTAAATCACTATTCATTTTCTTTCTTGCTCAAAACCTTTTCCCCTGAGCTCCCACCATCATCGTCGTCACTACCGTTGCTCCTGTTAACATTGTTTCCAGTGTTTTCCCTCGCCTAGGACGTTGCAGCGGAGGACGAGGTTAATTGAACCTCGATTTGGCTTCTGAATCCGTAAGTTCTCATTGTTATTTTTTTTTTTGGTACCACTGTTCTTCGTGTTTTTCAAGTTTTTTCTCGTTTGGGATTGCCAATACTCTGCCCATGCTCCCATTTTGGGGTAATATTGGTAAGTGTTTATAGAAATTAGGCAAAATCGAAATAGAGAATATGTGCGGGGCCTTCGTGTCCCCCATCTCCCTTGAGTTTCCGTATGCAACTTTGTGTTTAGGATAAACAACACAAATTATGGGTAAAACCGAGAAAAATCCCACTTTTAAATCCATAATAGGGTTGAGCCAGGCTACAACTTGTTTGTGGTCCTGCCAAGAGGTGGTGACCGCGCTAGGAGCTTGTAGGGACACCGAACCGAGATAGGAACCCAAATATTAGCGACTAAGGCCCAAGACCAGCCTAACACCCCTAGGTCCTAAACTGAGCTATCAAGCCTCACTCTGATAGCCAAGCTAAAATGCTCTTTAATCTTGGAGCCATGCAGAAAATGCCGCGCTAACACTTGCACTTGATTTCTATTATGTAGACCAAACTAGGGCCAACCAGGCACACATCAACATCATAATCAGTGAGGTTCAAAGACCGAGCGAATAATCACCAGAGTGTGTTGCTGAGCTATTTATCACATAAAAAAAAAGACCGGGATAAATGGGAAAATACTGATTTATGGTTAGTTCATCAGGCGTCATTGCTGAGTTCCATAAAGAATACAACATTCCAGATGACGTCCACTTTGAGCTAGCCAAAAAATGAGACACTCCTTGGGGTAAATTAGACGTCTGCCTCTTCACGGTCATGTCCATTGTGGAAGGCGGCCTACGTTTCTCGGTCCAACCCTTGATCTGCGAATTTTTAAGGTAGACTATTGTGTCCAACCCAAGTGTCCAATAATACTTATAAGATAATAAATGGCCGCGCTGAACCGAGTCCTCGGTTTGAACCTCGACCTAGCTAAGATATTCCATTAGTATACACTTAGCAAAAATAAAGGCGACTTTTGCTGGTACCTCAAAGTTAGGAAGCGCCGAGCAAAACTTATTAATGGTAACCCAAACAAAGAAGTAAACGACGATGACTTTCTATGGGTGTCCGGCAATTATGAGGACACCAAGGCCTACAAAAATTTCTGGAGCGCTGGTGAGTAGCTAGCACGGCTTAAATTTTTGTATTTGATCTGTTTTTGTCGATCTAACATTTGGAATTTTTATGCATATTATACAATCTTGGCGGAAGATTATTCCTGAGCCAATCAAGAGGCCATTAAAGTTGCTCTATGGTATCCAGTCGAGGAACAAGAGCCCCAAAAGCTGCTCGGATATGAACCAAGCTACCGACACATTGCATCGCGTAAAAGCAACGTCACCGATTTTCTCCGTGTCCTCTCTCCAGAGCGGGATCCAAACCTCCCACTGATCAGACTTGTACCTCTAACAGCCGAGCAAGAAATGGCCAAGATCTGCGTTATCAAGTCCATGATCACAAGTGAGCCGAGCGATTTACAACCAGTCGAAACAATTGGGGGCCAATCGTCTAAGCCAGCCGTGCAAGAAGGAGAACTAGTGCTGGCTCTCAGCAGCGAGCAAGTTACTGGTTGGTCGAAGAAGAGGCTCAGGAGAACTTCAACCAAGCAGCATTTTGTCAATGAAGATTCAACCGAGCAGCCGTCTGCCGATCAGGGTGAACAAGCATGTATTGGCGCAAGATCTCAGCCAAGCCCAGATTCAGGCCAAGCCGGTGGTTCAGCTCGGCTACTCCGTTTATGATTTTGTATGTATTGGTAGATACTTGTGTGGGAGCTAGTCTGATGCGTCTTAGAAATTTGCAAATTAAGAGCTACACTAGAAAGCGCAGTCCTCATTCGACTATGCTCAGCACGGTAAAGGAACAGGACTCCAATCTATCCCACGGGTTTATGTCCTCTTCACCAAGCTCTAAATGTACGTCAGCTGGGATACCGCATTCCTCTCAAAACGTAGCCAATGCACCCAACGTGTGTATAAGGAAACGATAGTGCCCCATGAGAGGCCGGTTTGTTTAGCCTGGCAAAATTAAGTTGGCAAAGTTGTGCATGGTGGCTGCTCGATCTTTGAGAGCCCTTATGTTGGTGTGTCTGATCCCTTAGGATTCTGCAGTTAAAAACCAAGTATAAGTGATAGCGTGGTCGCGCAAACGAGCTCGATTTTAGATCGGTCGCTTTGGGCGCAATAGCACCTCGGTCTCGACGGGTAAGCTTAGTGGCTCAGTCGCTCATGTGGACCAGATATTAGCCTAGTCACGCGACCCAGCGCATCTACTAGCTCGGTTTTTATTCCTAAGTTCTGAAAACACTAAACTTGCTCGATCAAATCATGATTTTGGATCAAATGGGGGTTTATAGCCCGGTCTGTTCTAGATTCTCACATGTTCATCACAGGAGATGATGAACAGTGTTGGGGACGGGAGACGAAGGCACTTTTTGACACCATAACACTACAAGAATTAACACTTTTGCCGACCAAAAAATTGGTCGCTAAAAGCCCATTTTTGGTCGGTAAAAGTTATCTGCGACCAATTTTTTTGGTCGCTACTTTGGTCGCCAATTGAGGGTCGGCAAAAGTAATTCGCGACCAAAATTTTGGTTGGTTGGGAAAAGTTGGATTTGCCAACTAAATTTTTGGTCGCTAAATATATCATTACCGCGACTAATTAATTTAGTCGCTAAAACACTTTGGTCGCGAAAAGTAATATTTTCCCGACCAAATATGTTTGTCACCAAAAGCAAAAAATCGGTGACCAACTGTTTTTGTCACCAAAAGTTGAGGAATCGCCTACTAATAATTTAGTCGCCAAAAGGTAAGGAATTGCCGACCAATGATTTTAGTCGCAAAAGTGTAGAATTTGACGACCAATTATTTAGTTGCCAAATGACATTAAACAATCAACGACTAATTAGTTAGTCGCCAAATCTCTCCTTTTTTTTTCTTTTTTTTTTTAACAATCAATTTTTGTTTATAAACATTCAATCCAATATTGAACAAAATTCATTCAACCCAACCCAAATATAACATTAAAATTCATCATATTTTCCTGCTCAATCCCAAACTTTACAATCATTCCATTCAAAACATTAATTGAGACAAGTTTTAAACATCCATCCATTGAAAACCAATAAGTAATTGAACAAAAATTAAAAGGAAAATCAATGAAAGAATCCAAAAAAAATTCTAAACTAGCATAGCCAAGCTGCACCTTTGCTAAAATTCTAAAAATTCTAAAATTAAAAAATTCTAATCAATGAAAGAATCCTAGAGCTCAATATGCTAGCATAGCCAAGCTGCACCTTTGAGCTTTAAACACCTGTAAACAACAGAACTCAGCAGAACTCAATAGAAAATGAAGAAAGGCTGGACTGATACCAAATCTGGTTGGACTGATATAAGTTGACCACAGAACTCAGCAGCAGATACACAATTTCTCTATTCCAATCTCTCTAATACCCTTACTGTTGGATTACCAACAGCTGCTAAGTTGCCACAATCCATGCACAATAGCATACCTACAGATAAACTCAATGCCACACTCCATATCTTCACAGTAGACAAATTGGTAGCCCAAGCAAATCCGACCTCCAATGCCATGCAACACCAACAGACCTCCAAGCTGGAACAAGCTCTTGGCAAAACAGAACAATCCCAACAATCCCATATTTGAGACATCATCACAGCAGCACAACATAGCCCATAACCCGTACCAGACATCATCACAGCAGACATAATCAAGACACCCAAATCCATCACAGTAGTACAACAGATGCTAGCAGCTAAGTCATAAAACCAGTAGAAAACCACCTAGTAGCCTCAAACTCAGAAGTAGCCTCATACCATCTCTGCATCCACCAAGTCTATGTAGCCTCAAACTCAACTAGTAAAAAACCAAAAGTAGAAAGCCAGTAGCCCATACCATATCTGCATCCACTATACCATTCTGCTCATAGCTGAACCAGTCAACAGAGCAGCAACAAGCATAACAGAGCAGACAGCAAAGCAAACAACTGATACGCTACAGCTAAGACACTAGAGCAGACAGTAGCTTTTTCTGATGCAGAACAAAACACCCATAACAGATACACACTCAACCACCACTCCTCAGGCATAACTTGACCTGCTGCAAGTTGTACACCAGATCATTTACAGAAGCTGCCACCTGTAGTAGCGATGCCTTAGTCCACAAAGCTACTCGAACTTTCACAATGTCGCATAGAGCTTCAAAATCTGGTTATAGTCCATTGAAAACACACTCGTTTCTATGCCTCCAGATAGACCAAAGAGTTGTCATAGGAATGACCATCCAGATTTTCTTCTCCAATTTTGACATACTACACTCATACCACCACTGCAACAGTCATCTACAAAACCTGGCATGACCCATTGAAAACCCCACCATCGTACAATGTTTGACCAAAGCCTCCAAACAAAAGGACATGCAAGAAGAATATGCTCCACGGTTTCAACATCATTATGACAGAACACACATTCAACATTGACACTGTTTAGGGGTTTCATATTCCTTAATCACGCATGTTGGGTCGAACAGATGCATGTTGCTTATGCTGATAGTTGTGGTGAGTTTAAATTTCTTTAGCAAGCCCTCTTGCTTTGCCATGATCAAGTTCTCCTCGGACATAATAACTTCAAAGTGTACGGTGGTGTCATCGTTGTGCTCTGTGTAATCCTACAACCATTAAAATCTATCGTGAGACTCCAAACACCTTAGAGAGAGAGAGAGGTAAGCCATAGAGCTGATTGCTTCCACAATGACTGTGAATAGTATAAAGAATTTTAGTTAGCTTAAATACAGAGAGAGAGAAAGAGAGAGAGGTAAGCCATACTAGAAGATTCAGCCCCTCTGCTAGTAATCTAACTGCAGCCCCTCTGCTAGTATCATTACACATTCCATAATCCATAAAAGCTCATGATTATTACCAGGGTTGAGCCACACGAGCTGGAAGAAACTTGACATGGATAAGTTTTTAAAATGAATACATTCCACAAATTAATTGAATAAGGATCCCTTAATACGTGTATTACCTCTCCATCGATGGTAATATTAGGAGCCTTGGTGGACGGGGCCTGATCCATCGAGGACCTAATCTGTCCATTAATACCAAAGTAAATTGTGATTTTTTATGCTTTCTCATGATGATCCTGCATACAGATAAACAAAAGGCATGTAAAACAAAAACTAAAATTTAATCAAAATTTTGAAAGTTGAGTATCAAAATTTCAAAAGGAAAGCCATTCAAACCCCAATGCTCTTAATCACTAAAATCAAACTGCAATACATAAACATGCCACAAGTCTGTTGTCCATTAGTTCAGAATATTTAAGTTGGTTTGATTTCAAGCTTCAGACCATAATTAATCAACATCCTATTTCAATGAACTCTCCAAGTAAAAGGGCCAACAGAGAAATTAACCGTTTTTTAACAAGATCAAACCAACTACAGAATGACAAGTGCATAAACTATTTTGATGAGTTCATTTCCAAACCATACAATTTGTAAAACAATTCATAACAATCTTCAAACAAAAAAAATTAAACTCTTTTATACTTTAGGAATTTATGCCAAAATAGTCAAAATCCCAAATTTGAATCCAAACCAAAAAATTGATAATCCAATTCATAGATATACCTAATATAGCCATATAAAAAAACCCAAGAAAATAAGGAAATCTTGCATCTGCCTACCTGTTAGCATTGGCCACCAATTATTGTACAAAGCACAAGCCTGTGGCATTACAAAAGTAGAAGTAAGCAACTAATAATGATTTTGTTACAAGGGATATGCAACATAATTGCATATAGTGAACCCAGAGCAATGAACATGAAAGAATGCAACTAACCAAAACTTGCAAGACAATTCCTCCAGCGACCAAAATTACCAAGAAAACAAGTTTCCCAGTTTGCAAGCAAGCTCTTACATAACCTGGTATGTCTGCCATAATTGAACTTGCCTCAACTCATGGAAAGGAAGTCTGGAATGAAGATAGATACCAGTGTGTTACATATATATATTTTTAATTACAAAGAAAAAAAGTGGTCCTCCAAGAATGAGAAGGATTAAAAAAATTCTAATAAAAGAATGACTCAGGCAGAATAGATCACACATCACCATGATTTCTGATGATTTCCAAGATAGTAAATTTTTTTTTATCAAACTACCAGTGTACTTTTTTAGCAATATAGGAACTCCACATTTCCTATGTATAAGGTCTGTATTATACATACACAGTTGGGTCCCATCTCTAAAGAAGTAGATAACTCTTTTAGGCACTCAACCAACATACAAATTTAGCAGAACCTTTATCAAATTAATTCAAAAAATGTTCGGTCACATGTTGGGCATAAAATGAAAGATTATATAGAGCCAGATACAAAGGGAGGGAGCTCCGGATGAATTTATCTATGCAATCACTAATTAGTAGGGGGAAAACTACGTATTCCCAAGTTCCTAATATTTGTGTGGAATAGCAATGATCCAAACTGCCATATGGTATAAACTGCCATAAAAAAAAAAAAATCAACTAAATTTCATAACTTTGAAGGCACTTCAATTCAGATCAAAAGTTACAAACCCAATTCCAAATCCAAAGACGAAATCAAAACCCAATTAACCGAATTATCCAATATCACCAAAAAAAACCCAACTAACAAGCTAAAAACCAGCAAGATCGCAGCTAATTCAACAGTCCCCCCAAAAAAACAAAAAACCCTAAAATCAAATTATCCCATTTCAATTAGCCATCATCCACATCACTAAAAAAACACACAACTTAACTCAAACTTACTGAGATTCGAACCGAACAGAGGATTGAACCACGGCCCAGATCGCGAGAAACGCACATTCAAAATCAAAATCATACCGCAAAATCATGACAAACCTCTTCAAAATCATCAATCAGGGCTCAAATCCCTCTCTTCGTACGGATGATCACCGCATTATATATATAGAGAGAGAGAGACAGAAAGAGACCGAGGCCAAAGGCTAGAGAGGGAGAGAGCGAGAAACGGAGAGAGACAGACAGACAGACAAACCGAGAGTGAGAGAGAACCTGTGAGGATGCGGTGGCGGCGGTGGCGCTAGCAATGGCGTGCGATGCTGGTCAGCGATGAGGTGAGATTGGGTGAGGATCCCCCAGAAATGAGGAGTTCATTAGACAGAGGGCGATGGCAATGGCGATGGCGATGTGCGACGGACGTGAACAATGGTGGTAAGGGACTTCGGTGAGCTAGAGAGAATAGGCACCGATTGAGAGAGAGAACACAGAGAGAGGGAGAGGGCAGATGAACATACTACACAGAGAGCGAGTTGGAGACAGAGAAGAGATCAGGGCTTTTTTTAATTTTTTTTTTTGTTTTCCAGGTAAAAAACGACGTCGTTTTTTGATTGGCGACCAAATTTTTTTTGTCCCCAAAAAATTTCATTTCCCCCCTCCATGTTTCAAATTTCCCTCCTAAACTTTTGGCGACCAAAACACCATATTAGTCGCAGAAAAGGTACCTTCGCCAACAAACTTTTTTAGTTGCCAAATCTCAATCAACGGCGACTAAAATATTAGTCGCTAAAAGTGCTAATTTGACGACTAATTTTTTTTGGTCACCAAAATGTAACCTTCCGCGACCAAATTTGTAGTTGGTCGCCAAAATCATACCAATTTCTGCGACCAACTCATTTTTGGTTGCCAAAATGTGACCTTTTGCGACCAACTCATATTTGGTCGCCAAAAATATTGATCATTCGCGACTAATTAATATTTGGTCGCCAAATGTCATTTTTTTGCAACCAAATTTTTTTTGGTCGGCAAAAGTGGTCGGCAAATGTGTAAATTCTTGCAGTGTAAAGAGGGGTAAAACCCTAGCCTAGTCTCATTTTTAGCATTGTTTGGCCATTGTTATCATGCCCTAAATGCAAATGTGGGAGTTAGAGTCCAAAAACGCAAGAAAAACATGAAGAATAAATGAGGAACATGAAGAAATATGAAAACTTACAAGTGGGGATCAAATTGAAGCTCCAATCGATACGCAAGGGCTCCAACAACGAGGGCAGTGCATGATCCATAATGAAGACACCACGATGAGGACGAGAAATGCAGAGAATAGGGCTTGGATACGTTGTTGCTCTGGATCGTCAATGGAAGGGGTGATGAACAGTGGAAACGAAGAGTTGGGTACGTTTGTGATGTATATGGAATAAAAAGGGGCGCCAAAAAAATTGAATATGAAAAGACACTGTGGAATGAATGGATTGGCAGCGCGGGCCAATGGGAGAATGACACGTATCTATGATGAGATCGGTGTCAGTCATCAAAAGACAGATTGGAAAGCCGAATCACTAACTAGGCAGGTCGAGTCGCCGAGCATGAGGATTACCATGGTAGGAAATTGCGAACCAATTCGGAATGGTGGACAACCAAGCAAAGAAACGAGCTCGGCCTTTAAGTGTAATCCCCGTCACGCTAGCGCAAATAGAATTAATGGGCAATTGAGAGAGATTCAAGATTTGAAATGGGTCGAGCTGGTCTGAGTCTTAGTTAAGGTTTTTACTCGAATAGAATGAGGTCGCGTGCTACACCGGGGTCTGAGCACGATCGGGCGTAGGACACGTGTTGGACCGAGGTCGCAGCCTGGTCGAGTCGACGATTAGTTGAGATGCTAGCCCGGTTTGAGATGTGCATTTCCAAAGGATGGAGTTTGTCCTCAAAAGGTCAGATTCGACCAGCAAGAGCTCGGTCGAGGATTATGGAGTTCGGTTGGGCCTACAAATAGGTTTAATCGATGACACCGAGCAGGTAGCGTGGCACTGAAGGAGGATTATGGAATCATGCTTATATTGGCTTGCCGAGGTGTGCTACGTAGCGTGACTTGACTGTTGGAAGGAGACTCCACCGTCCGTACGCGTCAATACCGTTCGGCGATATTGACATTTGGTGTTTGGTAGTATTTGCACTTACACGTGGAGGAATGTAAGAGAGGAACATGTCCACACGTCAGAAGGAGGACAGACAAAGAGGAGCGTGCGGAAAATTTATAAATGGCTCTGCATATCCATGCATAGGTCTGGAACATCTAGTTATTAGAGCTACATGTTCCTTTGTCTCTCTTTCTCTCTCCTTCTCTCTCAGTGTGCTAACTTGACCGTCGGAGGGTTTTTCTGGCAGCACATCGCCGGGTAGCTCACCGTCTTTCTGCTCTCAGGCTAAGCGACGGTATTCGAAGCTTAGACACGAGGAGTATGGAGAGCGATGAATATTTCCTCCCCGTACACATTGTGATGATTAAATTGACAAAAATGCCAGAAACTCACATTTTATACTCACAAATTTATCTATAATAATGTGGCAAATAAGGTAGGCCTTATATCATCGGGTATGTAACTAATTAAAAGTTAACACCTATCATACTACCTTAGTGTGGGACAAATTGTGAAAACTTTTTATGGGTCTCAAACATTTTCCTTAAATTGACACAATGCCCCCTTATTGTTGACTCACATAACTCATACCCATTCCACTAGTCATTCGTTAGCGATGGTGGCTTCAGAAATTTTTTTCAAGGTTCTCAAAGTGGGTATTCTAAGATTTTTTTTCATGTTAGACATTTAAAAATTTATTTTTTTTAAGACTTCAAATCACAAACAAATAAATAAAAAATAAAATAATAATATATTAATATCATTATTTCAAAAAATAAAACGTAGATACAAAAATTTACATAAAATATATTTTACTAGCATGATAAAATGAGCTTCTTCTTCTTCTTCTTCTTCTTTCTTTTTTTTTTTTTTTTTTTTTTTGAGTCTGATTTCTCTATGGCTGATTTGTACAACAAGTTATAAAATAAATTTTAAATTGGTCAAGTTGTATACTTGTTGGGAATTGTAAAATCACACAATTTTGTCAAAGAGGTACTTTGGTTTCGCTTGGAATGTGGGTTGACTTTTTGACTATTTTAGTCTGAGGCTAAAATGCCTCATTTGGAATGAATTTTTTTGATTTTTTTGACTTTTGTGAGAAAAAAAATGAAATGTTTATGATTTGGATGTAACATTTTTTACCTTGGGCCTAAAAAACCTAAATAGTATTTGGTAGAGTTTAGAATTATGATTTGAGAATAAAGTTGTATTTTGAGTTTGTGAGTTTTGGTATTATAATTTGAAAACAGAAAATTTATTTGGTTATGAGTTTTGAAAAGAGTTTTGAATTTTTTGTGTGACATATGAAATCAGAAAAGTTATTTAGTTATGAGTTTTGAAAAGAATTTTTAAAACTTAATTGAAAAAATTATAACTCATAATCAAACACATAACTCAAAACTCTATTGAAAATTCTATTCAAAACTCATAACTAAACTCTTTTTAAAATTCAATTCAAAAAAATAATTGGTTATTTTGGTCTAAAAAAATAATTTATATATTTAAAAAATATCAAAAACAAATATATATTTCCAAATAACAGGTAGCGATTGGCAAAAAAAAAAAAGAAATTATTGTTCCGGTCAACCAGCATAACATCCAAGAGGATATTCGGACAGACGACCAGGTAGACCAAAAATTCAAAAATTATCTACTTTACCAAACATGTTTTCAAAATGTATTTTAAAATTGATTTGGAATCATGATTTAAAAACTCAAACCAAACATAACATTAAAATGTAGAGGTGAAATTAATTTCAAAAAACACAATCCTATTTTGCCTTTTGTGTTATTATTTTAACCCCAACCCACCCAATCCAACTTTCCAAACCAGTGCTTTGCACAGGCTGAGGAAGCAAAGTTCCAAAACATAAAATATTGATTAAAAGGTTATGAATTTGGTTGGGTTGGGTGTTCAAAAAAGTGGATTAGATGGGTGTTCAACTCGGCTAGGTGTTCAGAAAAGTAAATTACGACGTCCAACATAAAATTTTGGATTGCATTATATATATATATATATGATCATTTTTATATTATGATCATGTATAATTGGAAAAAAAAAATGATATTATGATCATTTTTATATTCAAATTTATATATCATTATTGATTATCCATGTTTTTATGTACTACTTGCATTTAAGTTGTTTGTTTTAATCTTATTTTAAAAAATAAATTGAAATAATTATGTTAAATTTATGATATTTATTGTATTTTTTTTTTTCAAACTTATAATTGAACTTTAAATATATATATATATATATATATGAGTAACTTTGACTGAAAATTCTATTTAGTTTGATTTTCAAAAACTATTTAAAAAACAAATTTGGTTTCACTCCCAAAAAATTTAAAATTATAAGAAATTAATAATTTTTTTTATTTTTTAATTTTTCTTATCAAATTAATTTTTAAAAATTTCAAAAAATACTCAAAGCAGATTTGGTTTTCAAGTACAATGTAGCATCACAACGAAGGGACAAAATAACTTTAGAATCTTAGATAGCGTGTGGAACACAAAAGAGACAATGGCATTGGCTAGCTTAAAATTTTCAGCATTCAGTTTTGAGAAAATTAAATTTTTTTTATTTTTCATATATTTTTTTTTGTTTTCATTAATTTTTTTTAATATTCTAAACAATTTTTTAATTTTTTAGATATACCTAATATAAATACACTTAAAAATTATAATATTTGTGATTTTTTTTATAAAAAAAAATTCACTAAATACCATAAACACAAAAAAAAAAATACGATAATTCAATACATTTTTTATATTCTTCTGTATTTATTGATTTTTAAAAATATTTTTTTACAAATATTTTACTTTTTAGATATATCTAAGTAAGGTGCATCCAAAAAAAATAAAAAAAAATTGCTTAAAATTTTAAAAATATTCAATAAAAAAATACAAAAAATAAAAAACTCAATTTTTAAAAAATTGAATCTAGAAAATTGAAATTAAACACACTGAATACAACTCAAAAAATGAGTAATATATTTATTACTCACTATTACACTTATTTGATAAATTAATTTTGAATTTTCTTCCAAAAATAACAAACCTTTGACGTCAAATTACACTTATGATTCTTGTAATTTGTCATTTGTATTAATTTAGTTGTTTTTAGTTCTAATTGTGTTAATTTTATTTTTAATTTCTTCACGTTATGTCAATTTTATTCAATTGATAATATCTATTTTAAAAATTGACTGAAACCAAAATGGGTAAATTAATTCTTTCACTCTTGCCAAGTGATTCAAAATTTTCGCATCAAATTTTAAATAGGCCATTTTGTTATTGATTTCTGTTTAATTTCTTAGCGAATGTTATTAATTAAACTGAATCGACACAACGTGAATAATTAAAAAATAAAATTGATGCAATTAAATTTACAAAAGTTAATTAACACAAGAGAGGGGGGGGGGGGGGGGGGGAACAACCTTCTATTAACTGATGAACAAAAAATCACTTTTAAGACCCAATCTTTGTTGGGTAACTGAAGTAAGTGGAAAATCTTGAGCTTCAAGCTTGTTAATTGGGGTGTTTGGTGGAGTTTTTTTGAGTCAATTTATGACTTCTGGGTTTTAAAAAGTTATTTTGAACTGTTTGGTTAAACTTATTTCAAACAGCTTCTGATTTTAACAATTTATTGTAAGTCAAAAAAGCTGATTTTGAGAAGCTGCTCAAACCCTTGTTTCTGATTATCAGCTTCTGTTGTGGACATGTTAATTCACGGTTATACTCTTAGATTTTTTTATTTTTTATTTTTTTAAAAATAGAAAAAGACCCAAATGGATTAGAGAGTATTATTATTATTTTTTATGAGAAATGTAGACAAATAGTGAATAATAAAAAATAAAAGTTAATTGAAAAAGCTACTTCATAACTTATTTAACAAACAATACTCAGCAATTTAAATTTATAATCCAACAGCTACACCAAACAGATTAACAGCTTCTGATTAAAGTCATAATCTATAATCTGTTAAGTTATAATCTATAATCTGTTTTAACAGCTACACCAAACAGAACCAATGTAGCTTTTGAATTGTTTGTGCTTTATAAGTTTAAGCCTTTTGCAGAGTTCATTTTGTGATGAAACAAAAAAATCAATTACCTTGGTGCCGTTTGGTAACACTTACGTTTTCAGTTATCTGTTTATATTTACAAAAGTTTAAAAAACTCAAATAAAAATTTGTTTGGTAAAAATTTTGATTTATAAATCAGTGGTCTCAGTTTATAAATTTGCCAAAAAAATGAAAATACAAAAAATGTGTTTCCGTTTTGAGTTTTGAGTTTTGAGTTTTTTTTTATACCACCCAACACTAGCCACCACCCGCCACAATTTTCCACCACCGTCTTCTGCCACCACCACCCACTATCCACCACCCATCCCCCACCACCACCTACCACCACCACTCACCACCCACCTGTCACCACCACCCGCCACCCACCACCACCACCCACCAGCCACCCACTCGCCAACACCCACTCCTCGCTACCACCACCAGCACCACCCACCTGCCATCCACCCGCCACCACCCACCACCCGCCACTACCATCCACCGCCCGCCACCACCACCCGCCACCTACTTGCCACCGCCACCACCACTCGCCACCTACCCGCCATCCGCTACCCACTTGCCACCACCAAACGCCACTACCACCACCACCACCACCACCCACCACCCGCCATCGTCACCCACCAACCCACCATCACCACCCACCCGCCCGCCACCACCACCCACTCGCTACCACCCACCCGCCACCACCACCCACTTGCTACCACCCGCCATCATCACCCACCCACCCACAACCACCACCCGCTACCGCCACCACCACCACCCACCCACCACCCACCACCACCCACTCGCTACCATCTACCACCCGCCACCGTCACCCACCCACCACCACCTGCTACCCACCACCTACCGTTACCACTTTCCACCACCGTCTTCCGCCACCACTTGCCATTTCTCACTCTTTTTTATATTTTTAAATTTTTTTAAACATTTTGTCAATTACCAAACGCATTTGTAGTTTATGTTTTTCTAAAAATAAACAAAAATCAGTTTATAAAATTTTTATAAATATAAATTGAAAACGTAAACATTACCAAACACACTCCTTATGATTCTTTTATTTATTTATTTATTTATACTTGTTGGGTTAGATTTTTTACTATTAATTAATTAAGAAAAGTGATAAAATAATTACAATAATATTGATAAGAATTTTTAGCTTGTCAAGACTATATCTGTAATTTATTAATTTTTTTGTGTGATAATTGGTAGGAAAATATTTAAAATATTAGAATAATTACATTAAACTAGATAATCAATCATATAAGAAAGTTCAACCAGACAAACCACAATCTTAACACCAACAATTATTACAAGAAACTAAATCGAGAATGTTCACAACATAACAAGAGCTGGATCCCGATTCGTATCCCATTGTGAATATTATCAAATACGTTATTGGCTAAACTAAATTAAAAAAGTAACATATAAATACTCTTTTTTTTTTTTTAAAGAAAAATAATTATTCATTTCTACTATAATAAAAATTCAGCAGAAATTGAATAGACATGTGTCGTTATCACAAAAAAATCAATTAAAGTATGCACATGTTCAAATGTATTAAAAATCACGAATTCAAATTGTCAATAAAATTCAGGAAATATATATATATATAGAACTTGTAATAGAAAACTACATCGTTTCTTTGTGTTGGCTGTTGGGCTTGTAGATATGTGTTGGTAGATTACAATTATTCAGTTTGATATAATTATATTCATATTTATAATTAATTTCCTATCGACAAAAACAAAAAAGGAAAAAGTGATGATGTTTTAAAGAATGAGTGCAAAATGTTGATTCCAATTTCAAAATGTTGATTGCATATGAAGTGTAAGAAATAGATGTATTATTAATTGATTGATTTTGTATATTACAAGATTGTTGTATATAGATTTTGTATATTACAAGCTATTATATAGGAGAGGTGTGAGGTAGGTGAGTGGTGGTAGTGGATGGTAGTGGAGGTGGTGGGTGGTAGTGGAGATGGTAAGTGTGTTAGGTTTAGTGGAGTGGATGTAGTGGGTTAGGTTAGTGGGTTAGGTTTAGTGTACATTAACAGCCCCCCTCAAACTCAAGGAGGTTAGACACAAACCAACTTGAGTTTGGAGAGAGTTACAAAACAGAAAAATAAACTGATAAATAAAATAAAACAGGATAGGAGACACGGTATGGTCGTGTCAGACCGTTGTAGCAGACAGTTTACGGGGTCATGTCGGACCGTTGAAGCAGACACTGTGTGGTCGTGTCAGATGTAGAAGACAGTTTACGGGGTCATGTCGGACCGTTGTAACAGGACAGTTTACGGGGTCATGTTGGACCGTTGTAGAAGACAGTTTACGGGGTCATGTCGGACCGATGTAGCAGGACAGTTTACGGGGTCATGTCGGACCGTTGTAGCAGACAGTTTACAGGGTCATGTCGGACCGTTGTAGCAGACACTGTGTGGTCGTGTCAGACCGTTGTAGAAGACAGTTTATGGGGTCATGTCGGACCGATGTAGCAGGACAGTTTACGGGGTCATGTCGGACCGTTGTAGCAGGACACTGTGTGGTCGTGTCAGACTGATGTAGAAGACAGTTTATGGGGTCGTGTCGGACCGTTGTAGAAGACAGTTTATGGGGTCATGTTGGACCATTGTAGAAGCTGACCGGAATCAATGTCGGGACAGTTTATGGGGTCATGTCGGACCGTTGTAGAATGTTGTGGTGGTGTACCAAGGGGGCGACTTAGGGAGTGCGCCATGAGTGACTTATACATGATACTGTGTATAACCCCCCCTCAAACTCAAATAGGTGTGAAGATAGAAACCTATTTGAGGTTGAAACAAAAGGATTGATAAAGCTGGCTGGTGTAGAAGACACTGTATGAGTGTGTATATAGGCTGCCCAAAAGATATACATGGATGTAGATATCGAGCCCTCAAAAGTCGTGCCCTCAAAAGGTGTGTCATCAAAAGGCGTGTCATCAAAAGACGTGCCCGAGTCATGAAAAGGCGTGCCAGGTTGTCGGTGTCAAAAGGCGCGCGATGCGCGTGGCTGTCTCTGTGTCATGGTCGTTATAAACCGAAGCGGAGGAGGCAGAAACTGAGACAGAAAAACTGAGAGAAACCTCTGAAAAATTCTTCATTTTGCTGAGAAAGAGAGGTCGTTTTGCTGAGAGAGATAGTCTGTAACACTCTGTTGCTGTTGCCCAGAAAATGGCTTCGTCGTCCCGCGGGCTGCTCACCCTCTTTCCCGACCTCAACGAGTCCACAGGAGAGAGAACTGGTGCGGTGGCCAGTGAACCTCAACCAAACACCGCTGGGTTTGCTCCGCTGAACTTTCCGATGCAGTCGGTGGAGCAAAAAATGGCAGTGCAAACGGATGTGGAGGCGAATCAGTATACTTTGAAGGCATGTGTGGAGTCCATGACGGCGGTCACAAACTTGTCGCACCGGCTGCAGAGTAGGACAAATGAGGTGCAGCAATTAAACTCCCAGTTGGCTCTGCTCCAACGCATGTATAAGGATGCGCGAGCAGAGATAAGCGTGCTAAGGGCAGAAAACAAGGAGCTGAAGCGGAAGGCCACCGTGATGTTCCGATTTGGAGGGCCGCCATATGCTGCAGTGGAGGAGCAGGGAGTAGTGATCGTGCCCAGTGGAGTGGGAAACACGGAGGCAACACCGGCAAGGGCCGCCCAGGATGGAGGCAAGAAGAAGCGACCCGCAGCAGAGTAGAGAAGAAAAATTCCACTGTGGGTGTTTTTGTTTTTGTTTTTGTTTTTGTTTTTTTTTTTTTTTTTTTTTTTTTTTGTAAAATGTGGATCGGGGTGAACCCCCACGTGAATAAAAGAGTGTAGTGGGTATGAATGCAGTTCGTCTTCTGCCTGTTTTCTTGTTTTTTTTTTTTTTTTTTTTTTTTTTTTTTGTGGTGGTGTAAAATGATGTGTGAAAAGTAATCTTCCTCGACATGAATAAAATAAGATGGTGTGCAGTTCGTCTTCTTCCTCGCTGTTTTTGTTTGTTTGTTTGTTTTTTTTTTTTTTTTTTTTTTTTTTTTTTGTTCGTGCAAAGAAATAATAATGAAAAAAAAAAAGATGAAAAATAAAATGAAAGAGAAATAAAAAAGAAAGAAAGAGAAAGAAAGATGTGTGAAAAGTAATCAGAATATATATATATATATGAGTATTTTTTTTTGTTTTGTTTTGGTTTTTTTTTTTCTTTTTTTTTTTTGGTGTTTTTAAAGAAAATAAATAAAAAAAAATAAAATAAAATAAAGAAAGTTGAGTGGAATTGGAGGTGGTGGGAGAGTGGAGTGTGTGCCCATGTGCACGTCTGCCGAGTGGGAGAGATAAAGAGCCCCTTTTTTGTTGTTTGTTTGTTTTAAAATAAAAGAAATAAAGGTGAAGTGGGGTGCTTAATAATGAGGCCGGGATGTGGTGTGGATAGATGGCCTCTTTTTTTTTTTTTTTTTTTTTTTATTAAAATAGGTGTGTGTATGAATCACATATAGGGCTCTGTGGGAGTGCGGTGGAAGCCGAGGATTGTGAAGCGAAGGGTGTGGCCTCCTCTGCAAATCTCGGCGAAGGTGGGTGGAGTCTGGGAGTGAAGGAGCTGGAAGAGAAGGCAACGGCGTCCGACGCAGAGTTGGAGAGGGGCTGCGGGACTGGTTCGGTAGCCTGGGAGCCAGTGAACGCCGAGGCCAACGACGAGATGGTGGAGGATGCGGCGGCGATGGCAGAGAGTGGTTAGGAGCCATTTGCGGACGACGGGGGGAGTGGAGGTGACGGTGGGGGCGGCGAAGATGCCGGCGGCGGAGAAGTCGGAGTCCCCAAAGGCGTGCTCGAGCGGGAACGGGACTTTGGCGTCCGGAGCCGATGATTTGGTTCGGGCTAGTTGGCTGTGAAAGAGTAACAGTAGCAGGTGGTGTGTTGAAGATCATTCTTTGTCCTCATCATCATGAACTACGATAAGATTGCAAGCTTTGAAGCTCGACCTGAGTGAACTGGTTTTGGAGACATGGATTTGGTTTTAGAGCCATTAATCTGGATCAACAAGGCTGCCAATGTAGCCCTACAAATCTGCCACTTTCCACAGA
This sequence comes from Camellia sinensis, assembly GCF_055761805.1. Classification (NCBI taxonomy): domain Eukaryota; kingdom Viridiplantae; phylum Streptophyta; class Magnoliopsida; order Ericales; family Theaceae; genus Camellia; species Camellia sinensis. Next base: position 115,705,158 of record NC_138963.1, read on the forward strand.
CGCAATCTGCCACTTCTCACTCCGGACAATCAAGGAAATCTGGTTTTGGAGGAGAGCTGTGGGCGCGGAAGCAGCAGGAGAGGCATAGGGTGTGCCTGAGCTTTTTTTTTTTTTTTTTTTTTTTTTTTTTCAAGGAAGGAGAGGTAATCTGTTCGTCCTCCATGTGATAGAAAGAGAGAGAGAGAAGGGATGAGAGGTCCGGCGGGCGGCCAAGGTGAGGCTGCCGCCCGCCGGTGAAGCGAAAATACCAGATTCTCAACCTTGCTCTGATACCATGTAAGAAATAGATGTATTATTAATTGATTGATTTTGTATATTACAAGATTGTTGTATATAGATTTTGTATATTACAAGCTATTATATAGGAGAGGTGTGAGGTAGGTGAGTGGTGGTAGTGGATGGTAGTGGAGGTGGTGGGTGGTAGTGGAGATGGTAAGTGTGTTAGGTTTAGTGGAGTGGATGTAGTGGGTTAGGTTAGTGGGTTAGGTTTAGTGTACATTAACATGAAGATTGAAACTTACAAAGCCAGTGGTGAAGAGGACCACTGAATCGGATCCATACCACACATTTAACCAAAAGCATCATCGCATTGGCGAGCACAAATCCTCTCCTTGCACTTCTTCCTTGCATGACTTTTGGGCTCACTTTAGGTCCAATTTTAATAATTTGAATCGTTCATATTTTAAGATTTATTCAGTATATCATATCTGTAAAAAATTAAGTTAATCAGATATCAGAAAGGATGTGTTCAGAAAAATTGAACTAAAAACTATTTTTTTAAAGAATTTAATAAACAGTTTTCCGAACACATGCTTTCTGATATCCGATCAACTTGATTTTTTACAGATATGATATACTGAATAAATCTTAAAATATGAACAATTCAGATTATCAAAATTGAGCCTAAAAGTAAATCCAAAAACCCTATAAGATGAAAGTGCAAGGAGAGCATCCCAATTCGGCATTGGCAATGCTTGCATGTCAGTCTAAATTTCATTCCCTCCAGGGTAGTCTTTTTTGACGGTTGTGTTACACCACACGAATATAATTGAAAACTAATTTCAAAATCACTTTAAAATATAATTAAAATCATTACCTAATTTTGAGGCATAATCAAATATCATTTTGTGTCTTGCCCGCGATTAATCTACTTTAATTCGATCATAAGTGAATCCCATTTCAAGTTATAATCTTTTTTTTTTTTTTTTTTTTTGAACGATGAAACCAATCAACTGGAAAACTCCAAACCAATCTACAAGAGTCGATGGAGGATTTGACACCAATCAAGGGGTAAAACCCCTAGATTTTATAATCAATTTTAGTATTTTATGCCGTAGCTAAGATTTTATACTTTTTGATTTAGTGGTGATTTTTGTGAAACAGTTATTTGACGATAGTTTTGTTGATTTTTCAAAGCTATTGGATCAGGCCAAAGACACTTATAAATGACCTAACAAGTTCAACTCATTGATGTGTGATAACTTGAATTTTGAGTGAATTCCACCATTTACACTTTTTGAAAAGATTTTGATTGCTTAATTTTGGAGTCCAAACAAATTTGATTTTAGTTACGGTTTTTTATTTTATTTTTATAATTCTAGATTTCAAATTAGAGGGGATTTTTTTTTTTTTTTTTTTGGCCTTCTATAATTTTGGCTTAATTTTTAGTAATAAAATTTCAAAGAAATTGTTTTCTTTTTTATATTGTTCCAGTTTTTAGTTTACTTTTCATTTATTCTACACACTTATCTACGTCACACTTTTAAAAGAAAATTTATGAATTAAGTTCCATTTATAGCATACTCAAATGTTCTTCAAATAACAGAAATATACATATTCACTTTATCTTTTCTTTTTCAAATAAAAAAATATCTTTCACCCTCATATATCAGATTAACACATTATGGCGGTGTTTGTGAAGGATTTTTATTTTTTATTTTTTTTACTAAAAGATAAATTGGTTACAAAATAAAAAATAAAAAAAATAAATTCAAACAAAATATCACATCAAATCTCATAATTATTTCATTTTTTCTCTCACAAATATCACAACTAATCACAAAAAACTCAATTGTCTTCCCAAATACAAGAAAAATTTCTCCAATAATATCTTACAATTAAAAAATCCTATAAAAAAACCTCATTCCCAAACACCCACTGTGTAATGGATTGCACTCATCACAATTTTTCTTGTCATTATCAAAAGAATGTGTATCTGCAATTAGGTCTTCAAAATTAGATCACTAAAGTGTATACGATCTGACGGCTGAACCTCAAGCATCAATAAGATGTGGTCCATCTCATGATATGGTCCAACCAACCCATCTCGTAATGTGTGTAGTCAAAGTATTTGCATTGGGGTAAGCCTAAGCTCTTTCCACAAAAAGGTAAGGGTCACCGTTAGGGCATGTTTTGAGAAATTAATTAAAAATTAATTTTTTTAAATTTTTAATTTTTTAAAAAAATAAAAAAACATAATTCAAAATAAATTAAAAATCAAAATTAACTTTTAGCTAAGTTTAAAAAACAGTCCTAAGTTTCCAATTGATCCTAATTCCTAAGGTTTAAAACCTACATGCTGCAGCTCAATGATGGAATCATTTGATAGTATAATACTATGGCCTATTTTGGGAAGTGGATTATAATTCACTTTTCAGATTATAACTAACTTCCTCTCTAAAAAAAAATTATTTATAAGCTGTTTATAAACAATTTTTAATCAAAAAACTGATTATAATCATCTTTCTAAAATAGCCCTGTATATGTGCATTTTGTTTTTTGAGGGACCACGTGATAAATGATACTGTTAGCTTCAAAAGTTTGTTACTGGCTTCGTTTGATGTTGGTCATCTAATTGAGAGTGGCTTTTGTACTTTCTAGGTTCATTTTGGAGTGAGTTTTGAATGATTTAAATTGTTTATTTTATAAAATACATTGGGAGGAATATTTAAATAAAAAATTAAGTTGATTTTCTAATTCACTTGAGATGCAGAATTAGACCGAACAAAACTCTGATAAGTGAGAAAAATTCCAAGTCAAGTAATGTCCCTTAACTATACAATCATGTATAGGCTCTTAAATGCAGAGGGGCCAGGAGATTGTGTGGCTCATAAGGCATTCAGTAAGGGAGAGAAGTAGGATTCTGTCGTATCTCTTGCGGAAGCCTAGCTAACATAGTTATCAGAATCTCGATCTAAATTTTATGATTCTACGATCTTATAATTTATTTAAGTACAATCAATTCAGATTATGTAAAAAACTTCTTATAGGTAGGATCTTTCGATCCTAGTAGTAGGATCTTATAGGATCGTGGAATCCCGATCCGAATCTAATCCTATTCGATCCAATTTACAAGCCTTATTTTGTATTATATGACATATTTTGTTGTAAATTTTATATTTATTGTCTACATACCAATTTATGTGGTTAAAATAAATAATAAAAATTAAGTAGTATTGAATCAAATAGACTAAGAAAAACAAATTAGGAAATATACATTCAAATATTGTGGTAATTTAAGAAAATTAAATAGTCAGAAAAACAAACTTAGCTTTAGTGAAATCTAAGGAGGTAAGATGATTGCAATTTTATCCCAATTTTACAAGAGATTATTTTTGTGACTTGAATCTGCTCCACCAGGGATGCTAACAACAAACATTATCATTTGGTTAAACTACTCTTTTGAGTTCTTACTATTTTTATATCCAACTTTGTTAAATATTTTTTCTTTACTTTTTATGCATTATTGTAAATCGTAAAGTATTTTGTTATAGAATTCTTCTTCTTCTTCACCTTCTTTTTTGATGAAATACAAAACTTTTACCACCGAATTTTTTATTGTATAATATTATATGTACATTTTACATGGAGTATTATATTTTTCATAATATCTTCACTTTTTTTTAATAGAATATAGGCTCATTTTGTATATACTTTATAAAAAATATTTATTTAAATTAAATTATTATGTAATTTGTCTTTTTCGATAGGATCTTATGATTCTCGATCCGATTCTACGATCCGATCCTATAAATACCTCCAACAATCCAACGTAGGATCCCGATTTTAACAACCTTGTAGCTAAGATTTGAGCAGTTGATTTTTGTAAAATTCATTGAATCAAATATTAGTTATCATATAATCATATCATATTTCTCTTAAAAAAAATTTATATAAATAATTTTTTTAATAAATTATACAAAAACGATTTAAATTATTAAAATAAATTTCACAACCGAGTGAGACTGACAATGGTGATTGGTGTGACTTATTTTGGCTAACTTATAGATTCTAGCTTTGGAAAAGTTATTTTGAACTGTTTGGTTAAACTTATTTTAAATAATTTCTGATTCTAACAACTTATTTTAACTCAAAAAAATTAATTTTGAGAAGCTACTTACTTCTGATTGTGGACATATTAATTTAAGGTTATACTCTTAGATTTTTTTATTTTTTATTTTTTAAAAAATAGAAAAAGACTCAAATGAACTATGGATTATTATTATTATTATTTTATGAGAAATGTAAATAAGTAGTGAATCACAAAAAATAAAAATTAATTTAAAAAGCTATTTCACAGTTTATTTAATAAATACAACTTAATAATTTAAATCTATAATCTAACAATTATATCAAATAAATTAATAATTTTTTATTAAAATTATAATTTATAATTTTTTAAATTATAATTTATCTATCTATCTATACTATTATAAAGTGAACACATAATATGGTGTCCTGAAGCTTGCTTTACTCTCCTCATGCCATGTCGCAGTCTTCTTTTTTATTTTTTAAAATGCTTTACTCTCCTCATGCCATGTCGCAGTCTTCTTTTTTATTTTTTAAAAAAAAAGTTAAATAAAGAGATGGACAATGGGTTTAAGTATGAAGACTCATACCACTTAAGCTAAGTACACATTATAATATTAATTTCATTATTATTTTCTTTTATTCCTCTTTATTTAATTTGCACACACATCGTGTGCGCCCAACCGCTACTAATCTACTAAATGGGTCAATGGCAGATGGTCTATGCGCATGCTAAATCCAGCGGTGAAAGCGGGCGCAGCGTTGGTGACAACTGGCTATATATAGCAAGAAAAATATTTGGGAGCACTAATTAGTGCTCCCATTAATTAGGTGGTAGTGGGTCCCGTCATTAATGATGTGATGTTTTGATTTTAGAGTTGTGTTTTTTTTTTTTTTTTACTTTTTTAATGCATTAGTGCTATTAGTGGTGATATTTTTAGTGGGATAAATCATTGTTGATATAGCAAACAATAACATTCCCTCTCGGTCAGTTTTATCTATGGATTGGACGAATCCAAGTGGTCGGTCCACAAGATCTTTGTTCTCTTCTATGTATAATGCTTGGTTTAGGAAGGAGATGGGAGATGTTGGGGAACTGAAATTATATTTTATTTATTTATTTATTATTATTATTATTATTATTATTATTATTATTATTATTTTAAATTATTTTTTAAATTTATGAATTAAATATCTTTAAAAGAGATTGGTTGGTTATTATAGTTAAGATCATCATATTTTAATCATTTCAATTGATTAGCTCTTAGATCATTTAATAAATTATTTTTAAAAAAAATTGTTAGCTATCGGCCTCTTTTGGTAAATAGCTTAAGAGTAGTTTTTTTGGCTTTTAATATTTTTTGAGTTATATTACCTCTATATGTTTTTACACATTTTTTTTTAAAAAAATCAAAAAATTAATTTTTAACCAACTTCCCAAAACAACCTATTATAACTAATCTCATCCTATATTATTTCTTCTAATGGGCTAGCTACTAAATTAACTATTTTAACAAAATAAAAATTAAGCTAGCTACATTTAGAGAGTCTTGTAAGGCTCTTTAAACAATTTGTGTATAGATAGATAAAATAAAGAGTTGCCTTATAGTATACAGATAAAAATATAATTAGCTAAAATAAAGAGTATTCCGGTTTTGTAATTTAGCTAGTGAAAAATAAAGAGTAGTATTGGAGTTGATCTTACCATAGTTATTTTAATAAAATTCTTCAAAACTAGTTACATTTAGAGAGTTTTGAGAGGTTTTTTAAACATTTGTATGAATAAATAAGTAAAATAAAGAGTAGCATTGGAATACATAAATAAAAAAGAAATTAGACAAAATATATAAGTGGTGTTTGGGAAGTGATTGTTTTTTTGCTAATTTTTTGCTAAAAGACAAAATAGGTTAAAAAATAAATTAAAAAAAAATAAATCTAGACAAAATGTCACATCAAACTCATAATCATTTCACTTTTTCTCTCATAAATATCAAATCTAACTACAAAAAATCCAACTATCTTTCCAAATACAAAAATTTTAATCTCCAAAAATAATCAAAAACTAAAAAACCTACTAAAATAACAACTTTCCAAACACCTGCATACGTTTTTCATGTTGTAACTAGTAAAAAGCAAAGAATATGTTTGGAATTGCTCTAATATACTAGTATAAGATGGGTTACAAAAAATACAACATGAGTTTCATTATAACTTTTTATTGCAAATTTGCAATTTTTTATGAACCATCATTATATATTTTTAGCATTGGTTTAAATTGTTACATTTTTTAAGAATATAAAAATCAATCACAAAATCTGACAACTCTGTTATATAAGTGTGAAACCTATAAAAAAATGAAGCCCACTTTATAGGAGAATTTTTTTGTCTGATTCTATCGTATGATCAATTTATGAATTTATAATTTTATTTTATTTTATATTTTAGTTTAGTGTAATGTAGAGTTCATGTTTTTACATCTCTCTCATGTACAAACCGACAGTGAGGCCCTTAGGTTTGTCCCCTTTGCATGTATTACCTTCCATTTCATTAGGACCTCATTAAAGATGTTGTCTCTTTGGAGGAACCTCCAATCATATAAATCAAGCTCCTATGTTATGGGTGATTTTAAACATTAATAAAGTCCAACTGAAACTTGGTTTCCATGATGTTCTTGAAGACTTTTGTGTCCAAGTATACTTATATATAGGATTGAATTTAAAAATGTTTAATTTCTTAATCATGTGTTAAGAGGATAAGTAAAAATGAGGTGAAAATTTTAATCCACAGATTAATTGATTAACAATCACTCCTCGTAATTTAGCTCGCCCACCTGTTTAAATCGCATGAGTTTGAGTCAGTTTGAATTAGTGCTAAGTTGACTAGTTAGCGATTTTTTACAAATTCTTAATATTAAAATTTATGAATTTTATTACATGTTTCATTTTAATGATTTGAGTTGTTCGTTATCCGTGAAAAAAAACAATTAATATGCTAATGGTAATTAAATGATTTCATGTGTGTTTGGTAACGTTTACGTTTTCAGTTTATATTTACAAAAATTTTATAAACAGTTTTTTGTTTATTTTTAGAAAAACATAAACTACAAACGCGTTTGCTAATTGACAAAATATTTAAAAAAATTTAAAATATAAAAAAAAAGTGAGAAATGGCAAGTGGTGGCAAGTGGCTGCAAGTGGCGGCGGAAGACGGTGGTGGAAAGTGGTGACGGTGGGTGGTGGGTAGCTAGTGGTGGGTGGTGGTTGTGGGTGGTGGCGGGTAGGTGGTGGTGGTGGGTGGGTGGGTGACGGTGGCGGGTGGTAGTGAGTGGGAGGTAGTGGTGATGGGTGGTGGGTGGTGGTGGCAGGTGGGTGGCGGATGGCGGGTGGTGGTGGGTGGCGGGTTAGTGGCAGATGGTGGGTGGTGAGTGGCCGATGGCGGGTGGTGGTGCGTGGCGGGTGGTGGTGGTGGTGGTGGTAGTGGTGATAGCGGGTGGGTGGTGGATGGCGGGTGGTAGTGGGTGGTAGCAGGTGGGTGGTGGGTGGTGATGGTGGGTGAGTAGGTGGGTGACGGTGGCGGGTGATGGGTGTTAGCGAGTGGGTGGTGGTGATGGTGGCGGCGGCGGCGGGTGGTGGTAGCAAGTGGGTAGCGGATGACGGGTGGTGGTGGTGGTGGTGGTGGTGGTGGTGGGTGGGTGGGTGACGGTGGTAGGTGGTGGGTGGTAGCGAGTGGGTGGTGGTGGTAGGTGGTGAGTGGTGGTGGCAGGTGGGTGGCGGGTGGTGGTGGTGGTGGTGGTGGTGGTGGTGGTGGGTGGATGGGTGATGGTGGCGGGTGGTAAGTGGTAGCGAGTGGGTGGTGGTAGCAGGTGGGTGGCGAGTGGGTGGTGGCAGGTAGGTGGCGAGTGGTGGTGGTGGTGGGTGGGTAGGTGGGTGACGGTGGCGGGTGGTAAGTGGTAGCGAGTGGGTGGTGGTGGTGGGTGGTGGTAGCAGGTGGGTGACAGGTGGGTGGTGGGCGGTGGGTGATGGTCGTGGTGGTGGCGGATGGGTGGCTGGTGGTGGTGGTGGGTGGCTTGTAGTGGTAGGTGGTGAATGGTGGTGGCAGGTGGGTGGTGAGTGGTGGTGGCAAGTAAGTGGCGGGTGGTGGTGGCAGGCGGTGAATGGTAGTGGCAGGTGGTAAGTGGTGGTGGGTGGTGGCGGGTGGATGACTGGTGGTGACAGGTGGGTGGTGAGTGGTGGTGGCAAGTAAGTGGCGGGTGGTGGTGGCAAGCGGTGAATGGTAGTGGCAGGTGGTGGGTGGTGGTGGGTGGTGGCGGGTGGATGACAGGTGGGTGGTGATGGTGGTGGTGGTGGTGGTGGTGGTGGTGGCGAGAGGTGGGTGGTGGTGGCGAGTGAGTGGTGGCTGGTGGGTGGTGATAACGGGTGGTAACAGGTGGATGGTGAGCGATGGTGGCAGGTGGTGGTGGAGGGTGAGTGGTGGTGACGGAAGACGGTGGTGGAAAATGGTGGCGGGTGGTGGCTAATGTTAGGTGGTAAAAAAAAAAAACTCAAAACTCAAAATGGAAACACATTTTTTGTGTTTTCATTTTTTGGCCAAATTTATAAACTGAGACCACTGATTTATAAATAAAAAATTTTACCAAACAAGTTTTTATTTGAATTTTTTAAATTTTTGTAAATATAAACAGAAAACTGAAAACGTAAGTGTTACCAAACGGCACCTTAAATTTTTTTTTTTTTTTGAATGATCGATTCTCAAAATCTCAAATTTATTTGGTACAATTATTAAATTTTTTTTTCTATAGATGATTTACACAAGATATGACAAAGGCTTGATTTAGGAACTTGGCTAAAAGTCATTGTTTGGCTTTTGACCTATTTTGAGTCACATTACTTTTTTATTTTTTTACACATTTTTTCAAAAAAAAAAAAAATAAATTTTTAACTTATTTCTCAAAACAACTCAAAATGAACAACTATAATGATTATAATTGGACCCATGATTGATAGGACAATAGCCCCAATTAAAAAAAATAAATGAAGCAATTGCAGTTTGGAAGGCACGCACGTGGTAAGAAGAGGCCCAACCTAAGAATCCATTATGAGGCGTTGAAGTTCGGCCACATTTGGCCCAGAAAGTCTCGCCAACATAGCCCCAAAAAAAAAACCAACAATCGCTACAAACAAACCACCATACTCAACAATGTGTTTTGACAAGTTGGTACAAAATTAGCTTTTTAACTTTTTAGTTTTTTTAGGTCACATTATCTCTTACTTTTTTACATCAAAAAAGTCAAAAAGTCACAAAAAAAATTAAAAAACTAACTTTTTACCATCTTCCCAAAATACCACATAATACATACATATATTAGGCCAAACTATTATATAATATGTGGATAACACCTCACCCAAAGGAAGGTATAGTTGCTTGACGAAATTACGCTAAAGGACAAAGGTTGTCTCTCCCTTGTGATTAAAGTGGTGAATTAAACCGCAATTAGAACAGAAGGTTAATTGGCATGTGTAGATATTTCATTTTGACCGGTCCTAAGACTTGAACATTTTTTTTTTTATTACCCGATGATGAAAATAAGAATGTGTTTCTCACAATGTCCTCAGTAAGAAAGATGAAATTTGTACTTTGTTCCCAACCCTAAACCTATTTGGCCAAATGTTCAAGACCTGTTCAAAACTCTCTTTTGAAACTTTATTTTCGCGCTTTGTTCCGATTATTTTCATAGTGTTTCGAGACTCATTTTTGAACTTTAAAATGAAATGTTTTCTCAGGGAATTGAGTAAAGAACAATGTGGAAATAGGAGGAAAGGATGATAATTCTATCGAAAAACCCTGTTTTCCCTTTTAAAAAAAAAATATCAATGAATAGTGCATGAATAGTGAAACTCACCCTTTGTTGGAAACAACATTTTATCGGAAAACTGGAGGATATACATACCATACATATACATATATATATATATATATATATATTAAAATAAGTTAGTGGAGCTAATATGAATTTAGTATTAGATTAGGGTAACAAATGGGCTAATTAGGCTTGTGATGGGGTCATATAGATAGACACACACCTATTCCTGTTGCAACTTCACATAGTTCATTACCTTGTTCTTTTGTAACATAAAGTCTAATAGTAATGCTCACTGTTAGCATCATCTATGGCACAAGTTTGAGCTACGAAAACTATGTTCAGAGATAGGGTACATACATCTTATTCTCTCAAAACCCGATTTAAACACACCTACATGCAGTCTGATTATATGCCCTTCAAGCAATCACACACATTCACAATTGCACACTAAGTTCTTTGAAATATTTAACCAAAACTTCATCCAAATCATATGCATTGCAAAGTGTCAAATCAATTATTCCATAGAATACTTCAAATTTTGAAGAACTAATATTTTCATTTTTCTTTCAATGGTAACTGGTAGAACACAGCACAACAACTACAAAAAAAAGCATAAAATTTCATTCCATAATGGTAACTCCTCCAGCAGCCTTTACCTTCTTAATTATGTCATTTGCTTCCTCCTTTGTGACTCTTTGTGTGAGCACAACCGGCGCTTTTTCCACCAAATCTTTCGCTTCCTTCAATTCCAGATTTGTAAAAGCCCTAACCTCTTTGATGACCTTGATTTTATCAGCAGTGTCAAATTGCTCCAACTTAACATCAAATGTCATTTTCTCTACCTTCTTCTCCTCAGCCTTTGTGGTGGACAACCCTCCTTAGGGATCCACATCTATGTCTTCTACTGAAATCGGGTGCATCTTGGGACGCTTGAGTCTCTCCCTAAGAGTTGGACCGATTTAAACACGCTCTTCAGTGGATAAGGAAACAATGGTGGTGTTTGGGAACCTAGGTTCCAAATTTTTTTCTCATTTTTGCCACTAAAAGACAAACTTTTTACAAAACCAAAAAAAACACATCCAAACAAAATATCACATCCAACCCCATAATCATTTCACTTTTTCTCTCACAAACATCACATCCAACCACATAAAAACCCAACTATCTTCCTAAACACCAAAAATTTTTTATCCAATAAAAACCTACAACTAAAAAAACCTACATAAAAACCCACTTCCCAAACACCATCAATGTGTTCAGCGAGCTAAAAGATTTTATCAGAAGATGGCGATCTAAGGCCATATGGGTTGTAGAAGGTAGGATATTTGTACCGTTTGGGACTCGTTTTCAGATCTTTAAGAACAAAGACAAGTTGGAATGATCGAGATTATAAAGGACTGGTTGTTTCAGGGAGAGTAGGACGGGGACAAATAGTTCTAACTAGTTCTATGAACCTCATGGTCATGTTAATTAGTGAAAATGTTCATGGAATAAAAATGGGGTGAATAGAACCTATTTGTTATGTACTTGCCGCATAGGATGGTAGCTTCTAATTTCTGATGCAATTGAAAGAACTCTTACTTGAAAAAAGAAAAGAAAATAAAATAAAAGGCAAACAATTATCATTTATGGTCGGCTTGTAATTTTTGATGCATGAATAGTAGCCGGTTGGCCAAATAATGCATAAATAGTAGCCAGCCAGTCAAGTTTTTTGCCGGCCGGCTAATTTTTTCCAAGAACAAGGCATTTTTGGCAGAATTCTTGTTTAGTGTGCATAGGCCACCCCACTATCCCATGTTTTGGGCCACTCATGCACGAAATACATATACACTCAGCCTCTATTATCAATATAGCTGGCCTCTTCACAAAAAGAGGAGTTAAAACAACAACACATCATCTTTCTTTATTCTCCATGATCCATTGTCCTCCACTTTGTCTCTTACCATATCCTCTATTAAGTTTTCCTCCATTGGCTATACAAAGAAGATCAAATGGTTGGAGAATGAGGAGATCAGATTGTTGAAACTAGAGAGAGGCTGATTAAGAAAGAGATAGAGTGTAGCAACCCTCACCTTACTCTTGTCATACTTGCATACATTCATGCATGATCTTGTCTTGTTATGTTGTTTTGAAGGTTTTGCCTTGCCTTGTTTTGTTTAAGTACTGCTTGCATGATTTTGTTCTTTGCTCGGCGTGTAGCCGAGGTCATCTTGAGCTTAGTTCACATTTGAACCTTTGTACTTAGAGCTGTTTTGGAACCATTTGGTTGATCCCACCTTCACCTCAGGCTTGTTGCCGAGATGTTTTGCACTTAGTAATCCTTGTCCTTGGGCAGGCATGGCCTAGACCGAGGTGTGGCACACCTCGGCCAAGGTGTGGCACAGCTTAGTCAAGTGTCGTCCTCCCTAGCCGATGTCTTTGATTACCCTGTTGACGAAGCTTTGACTTGAGCCGATGTCATTACTTGCCGATATGTCTTACCCCAGCTTGCTGCGTATGCTTTGTCATAGACTTGTCTTGTCAATCAATTACCTTTTGAGTTGAACCAACCCGGTAGCGCCACGTGTCCGAGCTGATTGTTAAGACAGCCGGCAAACCTAGAAACAAATCATTTTGTCTCAAATCTTTGCCTTTAGAGAGAGAAGCTCTGGAGAGAGGAGGAGAAGTTCTTGAGTGAGAATAGATCTTCCAAGCTTGATCTTCGAGGTTTGAACCGTTGGATTCAAGTTTTGAGGTTAGAATCTTAACCTACTCTTGTTGTTCTCATTGATCATCTAGCTGCATTGCATGATCGAATCTGTCTTGCATGTCATGCATCGATTTGAAGTTGGTTTTGGAAAGGGAAACTGGTTTTCATGTGTTCTTGAAGAAAGTCTCGTTTTGATCTGAAAGTTTGGAACAAGAACCATGTTTTTGTGTTTGTTCTTGCATGACCTTCTTGTATGGGTACCCAGGTCCATGTTTTAAACTCATGGCATGAAATCTCAGATTTTTGTAACAAATTATGAACTTACATTTATCTTCCTCATGATCATGTTCATCATGTTCCTCATGTTCTCCAAAGAGAAACCCAGGTTTTCTCGACTTTGCTTTTGAATGAGGCCAACGGGACCACACCTCGGCAAGGAAGTGTGGGACCTCAGCAAAGACCTGGTTGGTACCCAGTGTGTTTTCATGGGACGGGAGCAGTGTTTAAACTCCCAGCATGTTTCGCTTTGTCATTGATTTGGATCTGGTGAGAATGCCGAGATCATTTGCATGCATGTAAAGCTTGTTTTGAGAATGTGATTGCCATGTGATTGTAGGTCCTTGATCTTTGCTTTGAGCCTACACCCGAGAAGAACTATGTGAGTGGTATTTTTAATAAAGCTATGTTATACTATTTTGTTAAATCTTGCTTTGCTTTGTTTTGATAAAAGTATTTGTTAAGCATGAATGAATAGCCTGTTTGATGTATCAAGTATAAGCTTTGTTTTGATGTCATTCTTGAAAAGTCCCTTGTACTGGAGGACTATAAACTTTCGCAGTACCAAGTATAAAAGTCCCTTGTGCTGGAGGACTCTAAACTTTCGCAGCACTAAGCATAAAAGGATACGGTCCTTTCTTGGAAAGACTCTTGTGTTAAAGCGGGCTACGGGCCTAAGTAACACAAGACCATCGTGTTAAAAAGGGCTACGGGCATAAGTAACACAAGTCCCTTGTGCTGGAGGACTATAAACTTTTGCAGTACCTTTGACTAATCGATTACGGATCGTACAGCCTTTGTTTTGCCACTGACGGTTTACCGCGTGGATCTGTTGTTCAGAAAGCTTGATTTGTGTTTTGCCGATATTAGTATGCATCCCTTGAGACTTGTAAGACTTAATAGATGAATACGGTTCATCAAAAGCTTGATTTGTGTTTTGCCGATGTTAGTAAGCATCCCTTGAGACTGTAAGACTTAATAGATGAATACGGTCATCGAAAGCTTGATTTGTGTTTTGCCGATGTTAGTAAGCATCCCTTGAGACTTGTAAGACTTAATAGATGAATACGGTTCATCGAAAGCTTGATTTGTGTTTTGCCGATGTTAGTAAGCATCCCTTGAGACTTGTAAGACCTTGATAGATGAATACGGTTCATCCCTTGTTTTGATAAAGTTTTGATGTGTTTTTGCTTTGAAAAGATCTCGGCTAAGATTCGTATGGTTTTGGCATGTTTTGTTTTGAAGGATCTCGGCTATATTCATGCAAAACCTTTATTTCTAGTACCATTCATTGAGTATCCAAGCTCACCCTCTCTATATATATGTAGGTGATGAGCAGGACGTCGGCGACGCCTAGAATGTATTTTTGAAAGCTTGTTTTGGATTCATGATCTTGTCAGCTTTGTTTTGTATTCACGTCGGCGATGTCATTTCTTTTATGTCGGCGAATCTTGAAAATCATGCTTCTTGGCTTGTATTCACTGTATTTTGTATATGTCGGCTCAAGAAGCCTTTTGATCAAGATGTAATACGTATTTTTGCTTTGTTGTATTCAAGTTGTAAAGATGTATGCCATATCATTGGACTTATGCACAGCTCTTATGGACTACTTATATTTTGATTTATTGCTTCCGCATTTGTGTGCCCCGTTTATTATACTCTGATTGTGTTAAACTTTTGAAAGTTGGCCTTCGGTAATCTCGGATTACTGGCCATCACGGCACCAAACTACTAGGGGCGGTTTGGGGTTGTGACATAGAGAGAAAGAGCGAAGTCTTGTTTGATTGAAAAATTGGCCAAAACTTCCATTCTTGAGGCTATACACTGTTATAGCTCATTCTTCATTACCAAAATCATCCAAAAATTCATTATAATCAGATTCTAGAGTCTTGATCAAAGAGAGAGTGATTGTGGTTGAAAGTAAGAAAATCAGAGAGTTAATTAGTTTCCCCTACACAGACTGTTAAACAATCCGAGTCACCATTCTAGCAATAATTTGAAGTTTTCAAATTGAGGATTAAGAACATAATTCACAACCTTGAGGGTGACCAAAAGGAAGTTTGGAAATCAAGAAGTTTATCATTTCCTTGAAATGTGAATTTTCATTTTCTTTCTTATATCAATTTTCTTGCTTTAATTTTATATTATAAACTTGTTGTAACCTAACTAGAAGTCGTTAGTTAAGCCACCCATATATTCCCTGCTTGTTCTTTTTTGGTGTTACAGCAAAAGAGGATTTTGCCAAGCCTTGTTGGCCAGTCAACTAAGTTTTTGGTCGGCCGACCAATTTCTTCTAGACAAAATCATGTAGTCTTTCGTTGACGAGCAGAGAAGTTTCCGGTGGTCTCTAAAGCACATGAAGTTTCTATTTTTATTTTAATTTGATAGATTTGTGAGGTTTTATTTTGTTGTAATATTTTCTTCATGTCCTCCCTTATTCGGATATATAATTATTCAAAGTGTTGTAATAACTCACCCCGCTTCTTTCTATCCCGTTCTTTTACTCGATTTCCTTATTTGTAAATATGCATCATGTTTTTATTTTCATCACATCTATGCTTTGCATTAATATTTCATGCCTTAAGATTCGGCTAAATTTACATTTATGGATTTAATTGTTTATTATGTGATTTTATGCGCTACCTCATATCTTGAGATGATTTACATGTCGTATAGCCAGATCTTTAGTTGAATTTTATTAGTGAATTGCATTAGGATTTTGTATATAAGATCATGCATATTTCCTAATTTTGTTTTGTAGTTATTAATGAAACGTCGATAAATATGTGAGTTTTTATGCTTTAGCATCCCGCTTGTGTGTGTTTTCCTTACTATGTTTAGCATTCTACTATGAGGCTATTTGCTTATTTGATATAACTCTATGAATGCCAGTGGATGGAGGTTGTGTTGCTTAATTTGGAATGATGTTCATTTTTTATGTTTGTAAACTCAATTTTTTTGAATTGTACATCTTCAAAACGCTTTTAAATACATGACATCAAGTTATTCTAAAATGAATGACATAGTTTATGCTTATATGTTTCACATAGTAAATTTTAGGTTTTTTTAAATAATCAGAACATGAATATATAAAGTAAATAAAATTCATATTATGATTTAGTAAAGCCCGATCTTTGATTGAGTGAGCATGGGTGCTTATTTAAAGATCTTCCATTCTCATACCTATGGGTCCGAATCGAGACATCTTTGGTTACGACGAATAGTGGCCTTGGCACGTGTAGAGACCCTAATTTTTGTAATTACCATTAAATCCCTAACCTTGAGTTTATTTCAATAAAGCCCTTGAATTTTCACTTAATTGCGTTTTAAGCCCTAGAATCAGGAAGTATCACGAATTAATTCGAGTAAACTCAAATCGATCCCGTAAATTAATAATCATGTTTAAAACCCTATTATTAATTATTAGACCCTATAATTATAGATTAATCACTTTAAAATCTTAATTTTCAGTAATACCGTTTTTGCTTGATTTCTCGCCTTTGTTTGCGCTTTAATTTAACGGGACCCAAATTTATTATTCTAACTATTTTCTAATGTTAGTATATTAATAACATATATCAAGATTTCATAAATTTAGACTTGGTCCCTATATTATTTTATTTCATTTTAATCCTTAATTGTAATATTTTAATAATTAATGTACTTGTGCCTATTGTATTATGCTTATAAACACAAATATCTCATACAAATATCTTATATATATATATATATATATGTCTTGGAGCCCAAGTTGTTGACCATGTGATGGATGAAAAGGCCATAATAGCAACTTTGACAATTTGCATTTAGAAAACTTAGTCCTTAAGAAACCTTCCATTCCTTTCTCTATATATGCACACTTCTCCCCCTCATTTTACACATTTTTCAGCCATACACTAGAGGAGTGAGAGAGAGTGATCTTGGAAAAGAGAGAGAGAGAGAGAGAGAGAGAGAGAGAGAGAGAGAGAAAAGAAGAAGAAAAAGAAAAATTTTGTTGAGTCTTGTACAACAACGGTAAACATACATTACCTCTTCTCTCAAGTTCTTTTATCACTTGTTTTTTCTTTCCTAATACATGCTGTTTGTATATATATGTTGTAGTCTAGGCCTATACTCTTGTATAAATGTGTATTAATCAAGAAATTGTATGCTTATTTTTCTTTCTTAAATTTCCAGCAGCAAATCTTTTCCCCCTCTTGAATTTATTTTCCTATCAAAACTCCATGAACTCGAAATCTGTTTTTAGAGTGTAATATTTGGTATGTCTAGAGTATGTGATAATTTTGGTAGGACCTAAGGATGAATTTTTATAACCTCAACAATTTTTCTAAGATTGTTACTCTCAGAACCAGAAAAACAGTCAACTTTCTCTATTTTTATAAAATTCCAGAAAAATAATCTTGAGTCCAATTTCATGTCAAAATCTTAATCTGGGTGCTATATTTTAACTAAAATTGACTAATATTCATGAGAACTGAAATTTAATTATAAGCTCTGCTTAATTATTACTTTCGCTGCATGTTATGATCATGCCGTTATGTTACTTGTGTATTTGGAATGGGAAAAGGATCGGGGTGTGTGTGTTTACTGGGCATTCCAAGTAGGAGTGGGCAACGGTTTATCCGAACCGCTCAAACCACCCAACCCGCATATAAATGGCCGGTTTTACAAACATAATGCGGGCGGATACGGTTTGAAATATGACAAATTTGTGGGTTGCGGGCGGGTCGCGGGTTAAACCCGCAACCCGCAAAAACCGCCCGCACTTTAATTATTATTATTATTATTATTTATATACCAACTTTGTAACTTTAACAGGAGCAGCATTATGTTCTCTATGATACTAGGATCCTTATTTTTAAGTATTTCTTAACTTTCTTAATGCCGTAGAATTATCAAGTTCTAAACTTGGTTTCTTATATGATTTTCATTGGTGACTCATCCACTTTTTCCTAATAAAATTTTCCTTCTGGTGGTCGATGGAGCTTCTAGTTTGATTATTGATTACTGAACTGGCAATTCTAATTGAATACAACCTTTAATGCATTGATATACATTTTTTTAATGCATTGATATACATTTTTTTCAAGGCAAAAATGCTAGTGTAGGGTCTATTTGTTTTGGGTACTTTCATTTAATACATTGATATTCAATTTTTATTTGTAAACTCATCAGAAAATTATTGTCAAATGATCACAAATATATAAAATGAATCTGATGCCTAAATTCGATACGGAAAAAAAAACTCAAAAATCAATTTTTAAAGAAAAAAGTGTAAACCGCAAATCACCCGCAACCGCCTGCACATCTGCAAACCCTATCCGCACAAACCGCAAACTGCACTGCGAGCGGTTGCGGGTTGACTTTTTCCCAAACCGCATAAATGCAGGTAGGTCAAAACCAAACCGCAAACTGCACAAAATCGATCCGCGAACACCCCTAATTCCAAGCTCATGGCATTTTATGCCAGATGAAGGCGAGTTTTACACCAAGAACAGAACCCCTAAAAGCTTTGCAGAACCACGGATGCCTTAGAGATTAGATTTTATATTTCTTGTATTTTGGATAATCTTTTTGTATCAAGGAACTGATCTGTATTTAAAGACTTGAAGAATTTTATCTGTAACTAATTTTTTCTTTTAGTGTAATTATCTGTATTTTGTGCTTAAAAATGATATGTATTCGCTAGTTAAACCTCGGTGTATCATTATATTATATTATCACAACACAAGTCACCGGTTTTCTAATTTTTCCGAAATATTAGGTGGCGACTCTGAGATCTGATGACGTAGTCTATTTCTGGCAAAGGTTTTGCAATAAAATGGATTTTCTATAAAAGTTGTCAGATTTGGACTCTCATCTATGTTTTACATTGCACTCGTGAGACTAGATCAAAGAAATTGAGGGTCTGAACTATTTAGCACCCTCTGGTACCCCCCCGCGCATGTTACAGCATGCATGTATCAGTTTGCCTATAAAAACAAACTTGTTGATTGTATTAAGTATCCAATTTTACTTAATCGCGAAATATCTTCCTCATTTGATTTCCATCTCTCTATTTTTACTTTATTTAGTTTTATAACACGTTATCAGTACGACATTCTGACCAGGTGAGAAGAAGAAAAAAAAACTAAGTGGTTAAGGTAAGTATAAATAAATTCTAAAGCTACTTCTATATTTTTCTTAATATATTCACGTAATACTAAATATATTATTTTATATATAGTGAATAAACATGTCAAATTTTTCAAAATTGGAATTATCAACTCTTGATATTTCTGAAAAAAAAATTATTCATCTTGGATTCTGGATGGTAAGATTTACCTTGGGACAATGAATCTTGGAGATACCATAAAGAATGAAAATAAAGCATTCCTATAGGATCGCGAAGGCAATGATATTCATTTGCCACCCTCTCCAACAAGAATTAAAAATTGAAAACCTCACGGTAAAAGATCCACTTATTTTGTGGAATAATTTGAATGAGAGATACAAGCACCAGAAGACCGTAATCCTCCCAAGAGCTCGTTATGATTAGTTGCACCTGAGATTGCAAGATTATAAATCAGTTAATGAGTACAACTCCGCTTTATTTAAAATTATCTCTCAATAAAAATTATATGGAGAAAAAATTACTAAAAAGGATATACTTGAAAAAACATTCTCCACATTTCACGTTGATAATGTGTTCCTACAACAGCAGTATAGAAGCGTCAATTTTCTCAGTACTCTGAAAACAATGATGCGTTGAATAATTAAAATTTTATATGGACATCTATTAAAGAACTAGGAAATTATTTTACCAAATGATTATCCATCCATTATAAAATTTTATATGGACATCATTTTCATTCAATTGAAAGAAGTACTGACCCACTTGAATTAATTCATAGTGACATTTGTGATTTTAAATCAATTCAAACTAGATGTGGGAAAAAAATATTTTATCACTTTCATAGATGACTATACTAGACATAGTTTTGTTTATTTAATTTGAACCAAAGATGAAACTTTGAAAACTTTCATTCAATACAAGAATGAAGTTGAAAATCAACTTGGTAAGAAAATTAAGAAATTTAGAAATGATAGAGGTGGTGAATATGAATCACCTTTTGGTGAGTTTTGTAAAGAATATGGAATAATTCATCAAACCATTACTCCTTACTCACCTCAGCAAAATGGAATTGCCGAAAGGAAAAATAGGACTTTAAAAGAAATGATGAATGCCATGCTAATAAGTTCTGAATTACCTCAGAACTTGTGGAGAAAAATAATAGTTTTTGCTAATTATATACTAAATAAAGTACCCCGAAAGAAAGTGCATCAAACACCTTATGAATTGTGGCATGTGAGAGTACTATAAATACTTAAAAGTGTGGGGGTATTTGGCTAAAGTTGTTATTCCTAGTCCTAAAAAGACTAAGATAAGTTTTAAAACCGTTGATTGTATTTTCATTGGTTATGCCAAGAATAGTAGTGCATATCGATTTTTTATTCATAAATCAGAACATTCTGAAATGCATGTAAACACTATTATTGAATCTCGGAATACATCATTCTTTGAATATGTATTTCCAAATAAGACTGTACAAGAGACTAGTAATAATAAAAGATCTTATGATGCTATTACTAGTCATGATCAAAAACAAGATCAAGAAATTGATCAAATTGATGAAGAGGAACCTAAGTGTAGTAAACGTGCTAGAACCACAAAATCTTTTGGTTTGGATTTTCTAACATTTTTGTTAGAAAATAAGCCTTTAACTTTTAAAGAGGCTATGTCTAGTCTTGAGGTTCTTTTATGGAAAGAAGCTGTAAACAGAGAAGTTGAATCCATCCTGCAAAATCACACTTGGGAATTGGTGGATTTGCCACCAGGTAGTAAACCTCTTGGGTACAAGTGGATTTTTATTAGAAAAATGAAAGCGGATGGATCAATTGATAAATATAAGGCAAGACTTGTGGTCAAAGGTTTTAGACAAAAAGAAGGTCTTGATTACTTTGACACATACTCACCAGTTACCAGAATAACATCCATTAGAATGCTAATTGCCATTGCATCTTTGTATAATCTAGAAATTCATCAAATGGATGTGAAAATCGCTTTCTTAAATGGTGAGTTAGATCAAGAAATTTACATGGAACAACTAGAATGATTTTCTGTTCCAGAAAAAGAAAAGAAAGTGTGTAAATTTGTTAAATCATTATATGTTTTGAAACAAGCGCCAAAGTAATGGCATGAGAAATTTGATAAAGCAATGAAGTCAAATGGATTTAAAATTAATGAGTGTGACAAATGTGTTTATATTAAAAATACAGACAAATGTTATGTCATTGTATATCTTTATGCGGATGATATGTTCATCATAGATAGTTGTGGGGACATAATTTTTAAATGACAACACATGGTCGAGGTGACACCGAAGTGTCAACCAAGGTGTCACGTGTCCTGGTCATGATACCGAGATGATCTCGGCTAGGCCGAGGTTATCTGCGAGGATACCGTAATCCGTGATAAGCGGATAAGGGACAAGAGTCCTAGATTGGGAAAAGACTTCAGTTTGGGTAAAGATAAGACTCTTAGAGAGTTTATCCTAATCCTACTAGGAGTCCAAGATTAGCAGTAATCCTAAGTCCATTAGAGCTAGGCTTCTATTGTGACTAAGATTATGTTGGCTATAAAAGAGAGGCACCCCCATGGGTCTAAGGTATGCTTTTTATACTCTATCTAGTGAGTTAAGCACTATTGATTATCTTTGAGAGATATTTAACTGACTTGATTGTCGGAGTGCCCCCGGGAGGACGAACCACCACCGAAATCTCTTCTTTCTGTTGCAGGTCGTTCGGGCTTAATCTATTCTGCCGGTGTTCTCCAGCTGAGTACTTAGTTGGCAGTGTGGTCGGAAATTGACACACATAATTTGGCACCGTCTGTGGGAAAGAAAGGAGAATAGATGGCCAACGACGGACAGAAGGAGAAGGTTAGGGACGACACCCCTACTGAGAATGGGAAACGTATTAACTCTGACATCGAAGAAGTCAACTGCAACGAAGAGACTCGTGATAAGAATCATGAAGGAAAGGACGTCGGCCAGGAGAGCGACGTACCAAATAAAACGGACCGGAGCGGGTATTACAACGAGGACGACCTCCAGGTATGGAAAGAAAAATGCCTACGGAGGGACGATGAGGTAAAGGCCAGGGTGTACAAATTGGCGGACCTACAAACAGTGGTCAATTTCATGATACAGAATAACGTCATGCGGCTATCGTTTCCACTACAAGATATGCCGATTCCATCGGCAAAGGAGAATGCCTGAAAAAAGGGACAGAAAACAGTCCTTACAGTCCCCCAGCACACCAGGACCCAAAAACACTGTCACCGGCCTTCAAGGGAGGTCGGGCGAGGAGAGTCAAGAAGGGAAGAGTCGAGGAGGACGTATCGCACCATGGAAGCTGACCCCAAAGAACATCAGCATGTTCAAGGGCAGGAGTTGCGCTTCGACACAACCAATAGAGGGAAGTCCAAAAGGACCCATAATAAAACTGGGAGTAGTGCACCGAAAAGGCTGAAGTCAGGAGATAGCCGAGCTCCTGGACGAACCAAAGAAGATCTGGGGGATCACCTACAGAGGAAGCAACAAGATGCTGAGGTAACCTCCCCGGTCAAGTCGAGAACCCCCCCGGTCAAGTCGAGAACCCCGTTCTCGGTAGAATTAGACAAATTCGAAGCCCCAAAGAGGTTTAGCATGCCGAGATTCCAGATTTACGATAGTAAGTCGGACCCCAACCTTCACATCGGCTTGTACCTAAACTTGATGGTGTTGTACACTGGGAACGAGCCGTTGCTCTGCAAGGTGTTCCCCTCATCCTTCGGAGAAATTGCATCGGACTGGTTTCACAAGTTGTCGAAAGGAACTGTGAAAACTTAGGAAGGCCTGGCTGAGATGTTTGTGGCCAGGTTCGTGACAAACAAGCTACAGCCATTGAAGGTGGACGCCCTAATGGCCCTGAAGATCGGCGAGGATGAAAGACTTAAGGTCTATGCCAAAAGGTATTATGAGATATTCAACCGAATATCAGGATGCAACCAAGAGGTGGCGGTCGTGTCATTTAAAAACGGCTTGAAGGATGACTGTCTGCTTCGAAAATCACTGGCAAAGAAATTGCCGAAAAGCATGGAGGAGCTGATGGCCAAGATAGAAAAGTGTGCCAGAGCCGAGAAAGACACGCCGGGGACAAAGGCGTCCAAACAAGAGAAGAGAAATGGTTCACCGAAGCGAAGCCGAGATAACACTAGATATGAGAAGACAAGAGCTTAGCCCAAGTGAGCAGATCCCGGATTCCAGATCTCAAATCCCAGATCCCAAAAGACAAGATCTCGGCCTAGATGATTAAGTCCAAGAAGAGAAGAGCTTGGCTCAAGTTAAAGAATTTTTATATAAGGTCCACAAAGGAGTATGTGGAAGCCATGCAGAGAGCAGATCCCTTGCCCATAGAGCAATATCGTAGGGATTCTTTTGGCCTTACATGCAAAAGGAAGCTGAAGCCTATGTAAAAAAGCGTGAAAAAGCTTTGAAATCCACCTGTAACATGCGACAGAACAATAATTCGGTTGAGGCATACCAGCAACAACTTGCTAGGGCTTACAACAAAAAGGTCAGCCCAAGAGAGTTCAAAGTTAGGGACCTCAGCCTACGAAAGGTTGCCGGCAATGAGGCATAACGGCTGAAGTGCTAGTTTGATTTTTGAAATCTATGCGATAAGATTGACCAGTCCTATGACGATGTTTCTGATTGAAACATGACGAATGACTTAGACTTATTATATGGCAGAGTAGAAACTTTACTTGCATATAATAAAGTTGAACTAAGTTGGGTTAACCTGGACTTGTCATATCGGCAAAATCAGACACAGATTGGAGCTAAGTGCCTTAGTAAAGAGACCAAGGTTAATAACCTCGGCCAGTCTTTATTCAAATCTTACATCGGCGACGAGGTCAAAGCCACGTGCCTAATGAGAACCCAAGTAGAACTTAAGTTCACATTAGGGAGCAAAGGGCTGAAGAATGATGCTTGGGAGTTGGAATTTCACAAGCTAAGATTGGTTTAGACACTTGTTGAAATTGAAATTTACAAGTTGAAATTAAACCGAGGTCATGTTTAACACTTATTGAAATTGAAATTTACAAGTTGAAGTTAAACCGGGGTCATGTTTAACACTTGTTGAAATTGAAATTTACAAGTTGAAGTTAAACTGAGGTCATGTTTAACAGTTGTTGAAATTGAAATTTACAAGTTGAAGTTAAACCGATGATATGTTTAAACACTTGTTGAAATTGAAATTTACAAGTTGAACTTAAACCGAGGACATGTTTAACACTTATTGAAATTGAAATTTACAAGTTGAAGTTAAACCGAGGACGTGTTTAACACTTGTTGAAATTGAAATTTACAAGTTGAAGTTAAACTGGGGTTATGTTTAACACTTGTTGAAATTTTAAAAATTTACAAGTTGAAGTTAAACCGATGTCATGTTTATACACTTGTTAAAATTTTAAAAATTTACAAGTTGAAGTTAAACTGAGGACATGTTTAACACTTGTTGAAATTAAAATTTATAAGTTGAAGTTAAACCGAGGATATGTTTAACACTTGTTGAAATTGAAATTTACAAGTTGAAGTTAAACCGAGGACGTGTTTAACACTTGTTGAAATTCAAATTTACAAGTTGAAGTTAAACCGAGGACGTGGTTAACACTTGTTGAAATTAAAATTTACAAGTTGAAGTTAAACCGAGGACGTGTTTAACACTTGTTGAAATTTAAGTTTACAAGTTGAAGTTAAACCGATGTCACGTTTAACACTTGTTGAAATTTAAGTTTACAAGTTGAAGTTAAACCGAGGTCACGTTTAACGCTTGCTGAAATTTAAGTTTACAAGTTGAAGTTAAACCGAGGTCACGTTTAACGCTTGTTAACCGAGGTTATGTTAAAAGAAGATTGGTTTAAACACTTGTTGAAATTTTGAAAAAAATTTACAAGTTAAGCCAAGGTTATGTTGAAAGAAATATCTACATACTTGCCGAGATTACCATGTTGCCAAGACTTGGAAGAAATTTGAAAACAGAAGTCTTTCTAAGAGTGAAGTATCGAGTTGTAAATAACACTTGTGAAAATATTGTAAAAAATATTTTCAAGTATTAAGCTGAGGCTAAGATAAACCGATTAGTGGGTACAATCGAGGTGCTACACCCCGAGGAGATTGCACAGTTAAGGTGTATTTTGAAGACAAGCAAATTTTTTTAAGTATAGAATGCATTCAGAAAAGAAAAGAAGGCACTTCGGCCTAACATTGAAGAATGATTGTTTAGATTACAAAAAGGGCGGTGTGAAGTTCGCCAGTGTCAGACAATGGTAGTAAGCAAAAAAATGCAATGAAAGTCTCACTAGAGGAAGAGAGTGAAACTGGTTGCAAAATACTTCACAAAAGCAGCAATGACAGATTTGAGAGAGAAAGTTTGAACAAGAACGAAGATGCAGACGTGAAAAGACGGAGAGAGAGTTAATCAAAAGCATGAAATGGAGGCAAAATGGCAATTATGGTGCCTTGGACGACGTGCTTGTCAGACAGCACACGCAAAAGTAATGCGACTTGATAGCACGTATCAGGTACGGTCCAATAGGGGAAAGACGCGTGGTAAAAACGGTTGAAATACTGTGCATGCCAGCTCATACGCGTGCTGGAACTCTTGGAGTTCTTGATTCAATGAAGCAAATACGTCAGCTAGGAGGACGGTTTCGGCTGAGAAACTTGAACAAACTTGGTCGTTGGTTCTAAGGCATTGATAAAAGCAGACTATAGGTCTTGGTCATATTGAGCCGACGAGTTATGACTTCGGCAATAGATAATGAAGCGAGCTTAGCCAACGTACATCACCTCAGGGTGCCGAGGTAATAGAACCTAGGGGGCAGTTGTAGGGACATAATTTTTGAATGACAACACATGGCCGAGGTGACACCGAAGTGTCAGCCGAGGTGTCACGTGTCTTGGTCATGATGCTGAGATGATCTCGGCTAGGCCGAGGTTATCTGCGAGGATACCGGAATCCGAGATAAGCAGATAAGGGACAAAAGTTCTAGATTGGTAGAAGACTTCAGTTTGGGTAAAGATAAGACTCTTAAAGAGTTTATCCTAATCCTACTGGGAGTCCAAGATTAGCAGTAATCCTAAGTCCATTAGAGCTAGGCTTCTATTGGGACTAGGATTATGTTGGCTATAAAAGAGAGGCACCTCCATGGGTCTAAGGTATGCTTTTTATGCTCTGTCTAGTGAGTAAAGCACTATTGGTTATCTTTGAGAGATATTTAACTGACTTGATCGTCGGAGTGCCCCCGGGTGGACGAACTACCGCCAGAATCTCTTCTTTCTGTTGCAGGTCGTTCAGGCTTAATCTGTAACGCCGTCAAAATAATAACATTAAACCCATCAATATAGACATGCATTGATATTTAAAAGCTCCACATTCTTCTATTCATCAGAGTTCCATTACCAAAAAGTATTACATGTTAACGACAAAAGCAAATGCCCTAAAGGCTTAAAGCTTTCCAAGTTAACACTTGATTACAACAAAAGAGTGCTAACTCATTTACACATTAAGCCCTTGGCTTGAATATACATGTAATACATCAAAGAAACTAAACGACAAAAGTCTGCCCGCCTCAAGCCTCCCAAGCTACGTCCTTGGAGGTGGCATGCTACCTGTACCTGAAAATGATATTCCCATATAGGGTGAGCCACTGCCCAGTAGAAATACACTAAACCAAATATGAACAATGACTAAAAGATTAACAGTTGATAGATGGCCAACACTGATACTTTTTCTTATCACACTTTACGATTTCATGACATACAAGTCCATGTTACAATCCATTTTCCAATTCTTTTCAATTCTCAATTTATAACCATGACTCAGAACCTGGCCAAACAACTTATATGAGACAGTAACTCATATTAAGCACTTTCCCATTTCATAATAGATAAGCATACTAGCTATATCACACACCAACAGATAAGCATACAAGCTATATCATCACTTCCATAGATATGCATAAGAGCACTATCACACTTCCAAAGACAAGCATATGAGCTATCTCAACACATTACTAGATATGCATATGAGCTCTATCTATGGAGTCCATCCCCTATCTCCTTCCAACAATATCCGGTTTAGAGGTCCATCCCCTATCTTCCCCTAAACCGTGGAGTACATCCCCTATCTCCTCCAACACGACACAATGCATATAAACAATAATATACACATCATCACACAACACATAAATTTAATGTATTCTTTCAACCGTCATACTCAATGACGCATTCCAGTGATTAGTTTCAGTTTGCCTAATCATCATGCATTGTCTACAACAATCAAGACTATCCTCCACCGATAGCCCAAAGCGGTTATTTCTATACAGAAAATAAATGCAACAATGGATATATAATCAACATTTCAACTAGGTGAGCGATAAATAATCCAACTACACCCTTTAATTCCATACCTTTCCAAATCAATTCCTCATTTCTCATAATTAATTATGCAAATTAATTAACCAATGTAATTAGGGCATTTTCCATAATTAACATTACAACCCTTAGGTTCCATTTTCATTAATGTTTTAACATTTATTTCACTTTTCCAAGCCAAACATGCATCTAGGTTTTTATATAGCTAAACCCCCAACTTTTGTAAATTTACACAAAAGCCCCAAACTTTCACAAATTACCAAACCAACCCCAACATCTCAAAATACTAAAATTTAAAGACAAAGCCCATAGTGAGGAGTAGGTTATCCCTACCTCAAAGAATGACACCTAACCAAGAAGATGATGGAAACGAAAATGCTCCAAACCACGAACTTCTCGGCTCAAAAGATAGCCCTCGACGATCAACAACCTTTTTGTAAAGGCCAAAGGTAAGGAAATCACTCCTACTAAATCAATACCTAGAGAGAAGTCAAGGTTTTAGAGAGAGGAGCTCTCAAAATGGGTTTTAGAAAAAGTAGGAGAGAGAAAGGAAAGTAAAAAGTGATTTAAAATCACCCAGCGGATAACTCATATACGCATGACCCGCTCGAGCGGAGAACACAACGCTCGAGCGCCAAGAACAAAAATCTGGACACGCTCGAGCGCAATAAGGCCCGCTTGAGCGCCAAGACACAAGAATAAAGCACTTCCGCTCGAGCGTAGATTTCCCCCTCCCAGAACTTATACCCAGAAAGTACTACCCGCTCGAGCGCCACCAAACCCGCTCGAGCGCTACCGCTCGAGCGTAAACAAACCTGCTCGAGCGTAAAAATCACATCTGCAGAAGTTTTGCAGGAACACGAAATACTGGAGGTGTGCAATCCCCGCTCGAGTGCAAGAAGACCCACTCGAGTGGATCGCTTAAAAACTGGACAACAAGGAATTGAAACCAAGGCCTAACCAACCTGTAGCAACCCTGCTCAAAACATCCTAAAACTAAATCAAGTGGAATTAAAGAACGGCAACAAGATGGATACCACTACCAACTTCACGGAACCGAGTCCGGAATACAACAGAACAGTAAAGGGACAACCGGGATCGCTATATAATCTATTCTGTCGGTGTTCTCCAGCTGAGTACTTAGTTGGCAGTGTGGTCGGAAATTGACAACACAGTAGTAATAATGAAATGATTAAAACTACCAAGAAAATGTTGAATAAACATTTTGACATGAAAGACATGGGGATTGCTAATGTAATACTTGGTATGAAAATTACCAAAACATCAGAAGGTTATGCTTTGTCACAATCTCATTATATTGAGAAAATACTTGATAAATTTAGTAAAGAAGATGATCATTTTGCTAGAACACTTGTGGTTATTAATTTGTTTCTTTCTAAGAATGTACAGGAAAGTATTTCTCAATTAGAGTATGCCCAAATTATTGGAAGTTTAACGTACTTGATGAATTGCCCTCGCCCGGATATAGCTTATGCAGTAAGTAAATTAAGTAGATATACGAGTAATCCAAGAGTAGAACACTGGAAAACAATTATAAGGGTTCTAAGATATCTCCGATTTACTCGTAACTTTGGGCTAAATTATACTAGATATCCAGTAGTACTTGAAGGATATTGTGATGAAAATTGAATATCAGATACTAGAGACTCAAAATCCATCAGTGGGTATGTCTTTACTCTTGGTGGGACGACTGTATCATAGAAATCTTCCAAACAGACTTGCATTGCTAGGTCTACTATGGAATTAGAATTTATAACTTTAGATAAAGCTGGAGAAGAAGCAGAATGACTTTGCCACTTCCTTGAAGATATTCCAATGTGGCCAAAACCGGTGCCTGCTATATGCATACATTGCAATAGTCAATCAGCAATAGGTAGAGCACAGAGTTATATGTATAACGGTAAGTCGCGATACATTCGTCGTGGACATAACACCGTAAGACAACTACTCTCTAATGGAATTATTTCCATTGAATATGTGAAGTTTAAAGACAACATAGCAGATCCACTGACCAAATGGTTAGCAAGAGAGTTAGTTGAGAATTCATCGAGGGGAATGAAACTTAGGCCTATTAAATAAGAGTTACCACAACAGCAACCCAACCTAGTTGACTGGAGATCCCAAGCTCTAGGTTCAAAGGGACAACCGAGTTATGTATGACTCATAAGAATCACTGGGGGGTCAAACTCCTACCCGTTTCTGTGATGAAATAGTGATATATGCAGCGTTTTAGGTTAAGTAATACTTTTAATGATTCTTATATTTAGGTATACCTAGTGGAGTATGGCAGGATACTTTTCATAAGAATCACCTATATCAGTGTGAACTGGGCCTGTTCTATGAGATTTGTGAAAGGCTACAAGTCTTTAGAACCAGGTTGTTCAAGGCTAAAATGAACACAATAGCGAGAACTAAACTGTGTTCGGTAATATATTGTGTGAGTTCTATTGTCTTGGTTTACACAAATGATTGAACAGTTCAAGGCATCATGTTTACTAGTTAGCTAGTAAATCCGGTAGTGTCTCACAAGGGAAGGTTTAAAGCCAAAAGCTACCTATCATTTACAGAATATTTCCAATATCTGTACTATCTGTAATTAGATCATGTTGTTGCATTTTCTCTCTGTCAAATTCCATTCATGTGGGGGATTGTTGAAAAATTGGTTTTTATAGGCTTATTTTGGGCCAACTTTAAGCCCAAAATTGAGTGGGTCCCACATATCTTTTGGGGTGGATCCAAAGAGATGACATGTTCATTACCGCACGGCAAGTCACACGGTAAAGACGGTTCGTGGAAACCATTTATGAGGGAATGAGAAGTTGACGTCATTTTCAGATTTGTGGAATGGATAATTAAAGAATTAAATATGGGTTTCCTTGTAAGGCTTATCCCATATTGAAACTTTAAGTAAGTTTTTGTGAGTATATAAACTCTAGGTGTACAATCTTAGGTTGGGCCCCAAGGGGCATCCCAAGTTTGTAGAAAGGAGGAGTTATGTACAAAGTAAACCTTGGCTCAAACCACCACACATGCGCGCATGCCGCCGCCGTTCGATCGGCCAAGCTGTACTAGGCGCGAGTGTGGGGTGTGGGTCGGATCGATCGTAACATTAATTTTTTGGATAAAGTTTGTTTGAATTTTTTTCAAAAATTATTGTGAAAATTTAATTTGAATTCAAATTTTTTTTCTGTCCATAATTGTGCCTCTTCCAGTCCAAAATTCCTAACAGATAAACTATTTTTTAACAGGTTTTAACTGCCAGAAACTGTCCAGCAGTTCTGGATAGTTTTTCCCAAACAGATTCAAATCTGAAACTGCTACAGATCTGTTCAGGTTTGAATTATATATGTTGCACCTATTCATTTGAAAATAAGATCTGTTCGGACAGATTGTTTGGTCATCATTTTGTCTATAAATAAAGGACTTTCCAGCAGGTTTTTGAGAATTACAAATATTCTGAAAATCTGCTCCCTTCCCTTTTGTTCTCTTTTTGCATTATTTATTCTTCATATTATTTTTAGGAGAAATATTTAAGAGAGTATAGAACACGGGTTTGGTTCTCCGTACAAATTGTTTAGAGTGCTATTACAATTTGTAGAGATCATTGTATCCTGGGAGATAAACGTCTTTTATTCTTAAGCACCGTAGCGGGCGAATCTGTCTTAAGGACAGAGTGTCACACACTCGACTTAATCTTTTGATTATTTATTCGGTTCCATAAAATAAATTCGATAAGTAATTTATTTTATTTGTTTGATTTGTTTCATTATTTGGTTTACACATAAGCAGCTTCTAACTTGCTGAATGTTGAAGACAAAAAGCAATCACCCTCACCACCCCGTGAGTCAATCCTTCAACACGTGACAACTTTCACTTGGGGGTTGGAGAGTATATGTAAACTAAAAACACAGAATATGCAGCGGATAAAATAATCAGATCATACCTTCTTGATGATAGAACCTTCTTGGATAAATCACGTGCTTCCAGAAAACTGATAAATCAACTCAGCAGTGGAGTGATATCACAGATTGAATATCACCCACACAAAATCACAGTGCAAAGACTTGATCGTTGTATTTTTGGGAGAGAGTCAGTATATGGGTAGAAACAGACTATACGTTGTTTCTCACTTGATTACCCATAACCATATATCAGATATATAATATATTATTATATCTATCCATATCAGTTAAAACTAATAATATCTGTATCTTGAGTAGTTATCCTAAATAGGTTTGATTTCAAATTCAAAACCTATTTGGATAAGGATTCAAATTCAAATTTAATGGTCATGCCACATGGGTGCCCATTACTAACATCTCCCACTCGCACGTGAGTTGGCATGACACTGCCACATCTCTATCTCAATCTCCCCAAAAAACGAACAATCTCATACTAGCCAATGCACCGTGCGACCGCTGAGAACACCTGCAAGTGGGAGCTCTATACTAGAAACTCAATATGAGTCAGCACAGAGACATCAACCCAAAAAGAATAGAAATAGTGTCTCATGTACCCAGACCCATCTAGCTACATCAGTCCAAAAACATCTCTAATCCTTCAAAGAGCATGTTTGACTCTCCTAGGTCCCGCATTATATTCACACCCAATCAGCATCCTATAAAGAGCGATGTGAGTTGTCGACAGTGAATATAGAGCAGAGATGTAGAACTAGATGATCTTCCCTTCACCCTCATATCATTCAATTTGAAATTGACCGCTTTCCCAGTAATGTCCCTTAAAGCCGAATCATACATGACTGCAGGCAACATACCAAAGTAGCTGAACATCAACTCCTCTTCTTATGACATAGTCAAAGGTCACAAAAGGCACAAAGTGAAGTCATTTAGGGAAAAATGACTTTTAGGACTCACACGGTGAAGAAGCAGGGATCCATTCTTTCACCTCGCTAACGGGTCGATAAGCACATGCGGTATGAATGCATGTTATAATGGAGTTACTCTTCCAAAGAGTGATGTTAAACTCACACACCATACAGATCTTAGTCTAGTTGCTCTTAAGCGCACGAGTCGCTTCCTAGCGTCTAATTCGAATTCTCTATTTGCTCGCCTCTCAGGCATCAAATGAGATCTCGCATCTGGCTATCCATAACAGACATATCATGGAAAAATGGGTACTCTCATATCCATGGTTGGTCTCTAACAAGACCTCATCTTGGCTCCAACCAAGGCGACATAGCTAGTGGATAATTTTAGCTTCTAGTCTCATCCTTACTCGCTACCCAGCGCTAAGGGCGATTGCTCGTGTGAGTGAGCCAATCTTGCCTGCTAACATCAATTTAATTATTTTGTGTATGCTAATTCACAAACCATTACTAAAAGTAGTAAACATAAATGTGTGATAGAAACAAGTATGAATACTAATGGCATAGATATCCCCAAAAATGAGTTCAACTGAATACACATAAAAAATATCACCACCTACGTAGTCCTAAAGCCCTAACATGAGTAAGATAAACATCTCTAGCAATGGGCTTAGTCAAAGGGTCCGCAACCATGCGACTCGTAGGGATGTGCCCCAGGATCACTTCTTTCTGCGCCAAAATATCTCTGATAAAGTTGAACCTCACATCAATGTGTTTGGTTCTGCCATGGTATTTAGGATCCTTAGCGTAAGCGAGTGCAGCCATGCTGTCACAATGGATAGTCACAGGGTCTGAAGTGTGTGTGACAACATCCAAATGCTGAAGGAATCTCCTCAACCACACGGCTTCCTGAACGGCAGATGAACAAGCCACAAACTCAGCCTCCATAGTCGATAAGGCGATACAGGATTGCTTCTTACTGCTCCAAGAAATAGCACCATCGCTAAGCATGAAAGCATATCCTGAAGTAGACTTACGCTCATCTAGGTCTCCTCCCCAGTCAGCATCACAATAGCCAACTAGATGTAGATCTGAACTCTGGTAGCAAAGTGTGTAATCTGCAGTCCCTCTAAGATATCGTAATATCCTCTTAACTGCTTTCCAATGAGCTGGTCCTGGGTTGGATTAGTAACGACTCACCAATCCGACTGCATAACAAATGTCAGGACGTGTACACATCATAGCATACATCAAGCTTCCAACAACATTTGCATAGGGAACACGGGCCATCTTTTCATTTTCTTCTTGAGTCTTAGGACCCATATCAAGGCTTAGGCTCTCGCCTTTTGCAACAGGAGTGTCAATGGGTTTGCAGCTCTGCATCTGGAACCGCTCTAGAATAGTCTTAATGTAAGTCTCTTGAGACAAACCAAGAAGTCTCCTAGAGCGATCCCTAAGGATCTTAACACCGAGCACATAGCTCGCCTCACCCATGTCCTTCATTTCAAATGTAGAGAACAACCACATTTTAGTGGCGACAATCATCTCCTTGTCATTTCCAGCCAATAATATGTCATCTACATATAATGACAATATCAGAAAAATGTCCTTGGACCGCTTAACGTACACACAGTGATCTTCATCAATCATCGTAAACCCATTTGAAACAATGGCTCGATGAAATCTCAGATTCCACTGTTTGGATGATTGCTTTAAGCCATAAATAGATCGTTGAAGCTTGCAAACTTTGCGCTCCTGACCTACTGCCACAAAGCCTTCTGGTTGATTCATAGAGATCTCTTCATCCAATTCTCCATTGAGAAATGCAGTTTTAACGTCCATCTGATATAGCTCTAAGTCCAACTGAGCTACTATGGCCAGGATTAGGCGAATAGAGGCAAACCTTACAACTGGTGAAAAAGTTTCCTCATAGTCCACACCCTCTCGTTGGGTGTAACCTTTCGCCACTAGGCGAGCCTTATACCTTTCTATGGAACCATCCGCCTTGCGCTTGATTTTGAGAACCCATTTGTTCCCAATAGTCTTGCGCCCTAGCGGCAAATCAACCAAGTCCCAGACATGATTTTTCTTCATAGACTCTATTTCTTCTTCCATTGCAGTACTCCATTCTTTACTAGCAGGGGATGAGAGAGCCTCTTTGAGATTCTTAGGCTCCATCTCATCACTCGGAGCAATCATGAATGCTTCCCCTTAAATCTCAAAACGACAACGGGGTATAGCTCCACGTTTGCTTCTACGTAGTTGAGAATCCTCATCCATTGGATCTAATCCATGGGTAGGTAGATCGCTCCCACTGTCCCTAGGAGCTTGAGGAATTATTTCCTCATTCTCTACTAAGCTACTAGGTGCGCCTTCAAGTAGATCCTCCATCTCATAGAATTCTACTTCTCTAGTTACCTCACCTCTGCTAGGGAAATCCTCCTCTAGGAAATCCACATCTCGCGACTCAATTTCAGTCACACTTCCATCCGGATGCTCCCCAACAAACACATAGCCCTTAGAATGCTCACTATAGCGAATGAAGATACACTTCTTTCCTCTAGGGCCCAACTTCCCAAACTTATGAGAAGCGTTGTGTATGTAAGCTGCCGAACCCCAAGGCCGCAAATTGCCCAAATCAGGCTTTTTGCCAGTCCACATCTCATATGGGGTGGAAGGAACTGATTTGAAGGGCACACGGTTAAGGACGTAGGCAGCAGTCAACAAAGCATCTCCCTAATAAGAAATTGGAAGATTAACTTGCGCCATCATTGATCTAACCATGTCAAGCAATGTGCGATTCCTTCTCTCCGCTACACCATTTTGTTGCGGAGTCCTAGGAATTGTCAATTGCCTGATAACTCCTTTTTCCTCACAGAGCACTTTAAATTGCTCAGATAGATACTCACGTCCTCGGTCAGTCCTTAGAGCTTTAATGCTCTTGTCTAATTGATTCTCAACCTCATTAACATACCGTCTAAAGCAATCCAATGCTTCTAACTTGTGAGAAATCAGATAGACATGACCAAAACGTGTGCAATCATCTATAAATGTGATGAAATAAGGGGCTCCATGCCTTGCCCTCACATTCATTGGTCCACATATATCAGAATGAATAAGTTGCAATGGGATAGATGCCCTTATGGCTTTCCCAAATGGTTTTCTTGTTGCCTTTCCAGCAAGACAGTGCTCACAAGTAGGCAAAGTGACTCTAGCGAGTGGGCCTAAAAGACCTTCTCTAGCTAATCTAGTCATCCTGTCTTGTCCTATGTGGCCTAATCTAGCATGCCATCTCATAGAATCATTATCACAAAAAGATGCAATATTAGAAATAGAGCCATTGGCATTTTTATTAATACTAGAATCATCCACATCCAAAACTAAAAAACCATCTGAAAGATAACCAAAACCATAAAAAATCGTTCCCAAATAAATGCTAACACCATTATTCTCAAAACAAAAACTAAAACCAAGGCTCATCATGCTAATAACTGAAACTAAGTTTCGCCGAATATCCGGAGCATAAAGAACATCATGAAGATACAAGGTGCGCCCTCGTCGCATTTCCAGCTTGAATGTGCCAATGCCAAGCACCTCCACACTGGACTCGTTCCCCATGTAAACTTTTCTGCTCCCAGCAGGTACTCGGCGATACTCAACGAACCCTACTCTGTCCCTCGCGATGTGGTCTGTTGCTCCGGAGTCTACAACCCAAAAATGAGGAGAATGAGCAATTAATGCTTGACTAGACACGAAGCATTGAATGCGAGAAATTAAGTAAGGGAGTACCTTCTTTTGCTCAGGGCAATCCCGAGCGAAGTGTCCTTCTTTGTTACAGTTAAAACATGTCATCTTAGCCTTTGCCTTCTTACCACCTCTCTTGCCCCTACGCTTGAAATTTCTAGCGCCATTGGGCTTAAGCGCAGCCGCTGCTTGCTTCTTAGGGGCACCTTTTGCTTTTCCACGTTTGAACTGAGAAGTCCTACGTGAGCTTGACTCAACCACCATAGCAGAACCATCAGACTTAGCCACCTCAAGGCGCTCAGCCTCTAGCTCCAAATGACGCGATATGTCTTCGAATGTTTTCACACTCTCATTATACATCATGTTCTGCTTCATCTGCTCCCAAGAATTTGGCAGAGAGCGTATCACAGCCTGTACTTGCTGCTCTTGAGTCAAATTATGCCCAGCAGCCGCAAGCTCACGTATCATGGCTGACATGACTCTCAAATGCTGCTTCATCGAGTGATGCGCCCTTTTCTGATATGAGTCAAACTTCATAGTCAGCCCACGTAGCTTTGCCAAAGAGGTAATACCAAACTTTTGCTTGAGAGCTTCCCACATCTCAAATGCAGTCGGGCAATGCTCAAACTCACTAATCAAGTCGTTGTGCATGCTGCTCAACATAGTAAAGCGCGCACACCGATCTTTGTTACGCCAAGTCTGAAAAGCTTCAAGATCACGACGATGTTGAGCTGTATTGCCCTGCTCTGGCTCAACCATCACTTGTTCAAGTGTGGTCAACACTTCTTGCTCATTGAGGAGGTATTGGATCTTACGGCGCCATATGTCATAATTGTCGCCATCCAATTTCTCTCCCTTAGTTAAGTCTGCCACCACTGTCTTAGCAGCCATTTCTACATACAGAGTAAATAAATGCGCAGGGGATATTAATGATAGCAACACAAAACAAAATATTTTGCAGCAAAAAAAGAATCTAAATTAAATAATGATAATTTTACACATGTCTCAAGATCGAAAATTTGCTATGCTCGTAATCATCTCTTGCGCCTCTAGTGATAATTATCAAAATTTAATTTCATTCCATGCACAAAAAATAATCAAACAATCTCCCACTATTTATGGCATATACAAAGCATGATAAATTCCATACAATAGCATCTCAATATAAATTTACAAACAACTCATGCTATATTTATTTAATGATGGAATTCAAATAAATAATTAATCATGCTTCTTTAATTGCAACATATTAAAAAACCCAAAAAAAAAAATGTTGTATTTAATATGCAGATTATGCCATAATTAAAGTGTACATCATTTTTGAAATTTTCTGGAATTTTCTGAAATTTTCTGGAATTTTAAATAACTAATTAAACACACATAAAATTAGAAATAAAAAATCCAAAAACTAGTAAACAGAAACAATATTCAGATTATGCCATAATTAAAATGTACATTGTTCTGAAATATTCTGAAATTTTTCTGAAATATTCTGGAATTTTAAATGACTAATAAATACACATAAAATTAGAAATAAAAAATCCAGAAACTGATAAAATGAGACAATATTACCAGTAAATAATAAAACCTTTCAGAAGTCTACAATAAATATTTCAGCCCCAGAAAATTATTTATGCAATACTAGAAGCAGTTTAAAGCATAAAACATGAATTATTAACACAGGAAAAAAAAATTATATTTTCTGAAAATTTTCAAAATTTTACAGAATGTAGAAAAATTAATTCTGAGTCTAACAGTATAAGCCACGCATAAAACAAATATGTAATGAATTAATTATGACCATTTAACGCAATTCAGAATTAAAAACAAAACAAACAGTGCCTAATACGCCAGCAGCCAAGCCAGTCGAGGAAAACGGCGCGGCTCAGCACGCGGCCCAGATCGCGGCTCGGCTCTTGGCTCGGCTCGCGGCTCGGCGCGCGGCTCGGCTCGCGGCTCAGCCCGCGGCTCAGAGCACGGCGCGCGTGCGTGGCGCGGAGGGCGCGCGCGTGGCTGCGCCGCTGACGTGTGCGTGAGAGCGCGTGCAAGCGCGTCAGTTGAGCAGCTGGCGCGTGGGGGCGCGTGGCTGCGCGTGGGGGCGCGTGGAAACGGCCCACGGCGTCAGGTGGCGCGTGCAGACCACGCGCCGCCTTCCAGGGTGTTTTCTGGTCCGATTTTTGTACTGCCGGACTCCTTTTTTCAAAATAAAACTATTTATGATATGAAAAAAGACATTAATGAACATAAAAAAATTATTTTTATGCTCCTAATCTGATAAAAAATTTTTTTCTTCTACAAATATTCATGTGTATAATGTATACATATACATATAAAAGTATACACATGATTAAAGGAAACACGAAAAAATCCATTAACATGCTCTGATACCAATGTAAACTAAAAACACAGAATATGCAGTGGATAAAATAATCAGATCATACCTTCTTGATGATAGAACCTTCTTGGATAAATCACGTGCTTCCAGAAAATTGATAAATCAACCCAGCAGTGGAGTGATATCACAGATTGAATATCACCCACACAAAATCACAGTGCAAAGACTTGATCGTTGTGTTTTTGGGAGAGAGTCAGTATATGGGTAGAAACAGACTATACGTTGTTTCTCACTTGATTATCCATAACCATATATCAGATATATAATATATTATTATATCTATCCATATCAGTTAAAACTGATAATATCTGTATCTTGAGTGGTTATCCTAAATAGGTTTGATTTCAAATTCAAAACCTATTTGGATAAGGATTCAAATTCAAATTTAATAGTCATGCCACATGGGCGCCCATTACTAACAGTATACTAGGGTAACACAATGCCATGGGTTATGATGTTCAATGTACCAAAAAGAGAATAAAATCGTTGTACAAGTTAAGTCAGAACTCAGCATAATATTAGATAGATAAATTGGATCAATTTTTATAGGTCAAAGGATCTTATATTCTCATAATTCCTATCTCAATGCACTTCTAAACATGCAATATGGTGAACACATTACAACATTTTTTTAGTTTAGTGACATTTAAAAGTGTCACAAAATTATTTTTCTAATGATATTTTTTGGTCTTGTGACATTTTGAACAAGTGCCACTTCTATCGGTGCCACGGTAGATACTTGCAAGTGTCACTGCACCATCATGGCTGAAAACTTTTAATGACATTTTAATGTCATGGTAGATATTATTTGTGGCACTATCAAGCGCCATTAAAAAAAGAGTTAGTGACACTTGTAAGTGTCATTACACCATCAAGACTAAAATCTTTCAGTGACACTTTAATGTCATGGTAGGCACTACTCGTGACGCTATCAAGTGTCATTCATGACGATAATTCGTTATATAACAATTTGATCCGCTCTTGCGGAGACTCGAACCGTCAACCTTCCGCACCATAAACCTTATACACCATACTCTTCCCACTACACCTCTATACCACCACATGATTATATATGCAACATATATTATTTATATAGTGCATACATCCATATTAATATAAAAGTATATGTATAAACATAATTATTTTATTGAACATAATTTATGTAAAATAAATTATTTACTACCAAAATAAAAAAAAAGACCACTTTTGGCGACTAATTGTTTTTTAGTTGCTAAAAAACTTAAATTTTGTCGACCAAAATCGGATTTGGTCGCCGAAGATGCACTTTTAGCTACCAAAATTTTGGTCACCAAAAATTTTATTCCCGCCTTAAGATTTTAGTTCTCCCGCGCTAAAAATGACCACTTTTGGCGACTAAACTTATTTTTTGGTTGCCAATTGTAGACTTTTGGCTACTAAAATTTTTTTTGGCACCAAAAAGCTTTACTTTTGGCTACTAAAATTTTTTTAGTCGGTAAAACCCATATAATCAGCGACCAAACTTATTTTTAGTCGCCAATTGTAGACTTTTGGCTACTAAATTTTTTTAGTCGCCAAAAAGCTTTACTTTGGGTTACTAAAAATTTTTTAGTCACTAAAACCCATATAATCAGCGACCAAACTTAGTTTTAGTCGCCAATTGTAGACTTTTGGCTACTAAAATTGTTTAGTCGCCAAAAAGCTTTACTTTTGGCAACTAATGCTGTTTTGGTCGCTGAAAGCTATACTTTCAGCGACCAAATTTTTTTGGTCAGGAAATTTAGTCGCCGAATATGATTTTTCCTGTAGTGTATATGAAGTTTAATTCATTTATTTTTAATCATTTACTGCATTTTAAAAATTTAGAAAATATATTGGCATTTTTATTTTTTCAAAAATGTCATTATAAGCTTGGAAAGTTTTTGGCTTAGTGGCATTTCTCAAAATGCTATAAAATATTTGTTTATGACATTTTTCACCTAAGTGCCATAAAAAGTAATTTGCACCTACCTAGTGTCCTGAAATTTTTTAAAAAATGCCATTGCAACTAAAGTTTAGTGGCATCTGTTGGTAAATGTCACGAACATAATTTTTTGTGTCATTATGTTATAAAATGTCATAAAATTGATGTGACATTTCTTTATTGAAATGCCACTAGAGCCTTATATGTTTTGTGGTTCTATGGCATTTTTCTAAAACATTTAATGCCAATTTTTATTTTTGTGGCATTTTCTAAAAACATGCTACTAGTGTAGTGTCACTAAAACGTAAATTTGTTGTAGTGACATTTTTGTTGTAGTGAAGTGACACTTTTTTTAATTGGAATGCCACTAGAGCCTTGTATGTTTGTGGCTCTATGACATTTTTCTAAAAAATGCCACCAAATATTCTTTTTGTAACATTTTTTAAGAACATGCCACTTGTATGGTGTCCCTAAAATATGTTTTTGTTGTAGTGTTGTGATACTTGTTCATTAAAATGTCACTAGAGCCTTTTATGTTTGTCGTTTTGTGGCATTTTTAAAAAACGTGCCACTAAATATCATTTTTGTGGCATTTTCTAAAAATATGCCACTAGTGTAGTGCCACTAAAGTATGTTTTTGTTGTAGTGTTGTGACACTTGTTCATTGAAATGTCACTAGAGCCTTTTATGATTGTCGTTTTGTGGCATTTTTCAAAAACGTGCCACTAAATATCATTTTTTGTGGCATTTTTTAAAAATATGTAACTAGTGTAGTGCCACGAAAATATGTTTTTGTTATAGTGACATTTTGAATCACAAAAATCTAAAAATGTAATCGTGAGATTAAAAGTACATTAGTGAGCCATGAACAAAAATTTAGTCATCTCAAAATTCAATTTTGATTCACAAAACCTTGCTCTCAGTTAAATGATAGTTCATTAGAGATTTATACATATATATATATATATATATATAAACAAGCAATTAAAGTATG
This sequence comes from Camellia sinensis, assembly GCF_055761805.1. Lineage (NCBI taxonomy): Eukaryota > Viridiplantae > Streptophyta > Magnoliopsida > Ericales > Theaceae > Camellia > Camellia sinensis. The sequence continues at coordinate 115,746,737 of NC_138963.1, forward strand.
TGTTCATTTATTTATTTATTTTTAATTTTTTTTTTGTTGTTCTATTCATTACCATTTCATTTCATTTCACTACTTTTATTTAGGTAAGAGAATGCTGAGTTTGAATTGAAGAGAAAAGTAACAGATTTGTGCCATTTAAGCATTTTTCATAAATTAAAACTTTAAATTTTATCTACCATTTAACCTATTAAATATTAGGTCTGATTTTTTTTTTTTGCTTGCAAGTAAGCGAAAAAAATTTAACCATTAATTTTAAAAAAATTATCAACGTGACCAGCATCATACCTCGGACTGCACCTCTATAGTCAAACACCCGAAACATGCTAATGACATTGAAAAGCTGGTTTTTATTATTCACCTTTGTGTTAATTTGATTAAATTAATAATACCATTAAGAAAAGGTAATATTATGGTAGACACTTTTCAAAAAAGTGTGTATCATACACACCTTTGTTATGTATTTTTATGGTCATATTACATATTTTTGTAATAAATATTACGTATTTTTCTGATAGAATTATGACAGTTTATGACTCAGAAATGAAATTATACATTTTATGGTAATATTACTCATTTTTGTAATAGTGTTACATATTTTTTGGTTAAAAAGATTTAAATAAAAAAATACGTAATATTATCACAAAATGCATAACATTATTTTTGAACCACAATTTATTGTAACTTTACCAAAAAAAAAAAAAATACATAATATTTAATATAAAAATACATAATACAAATTACAAAAATACATAACAGGGTGCATATGATACACACATTGACCCAAATTTTAGACCGACAAATTCACCTACAACGACGTGGTAAGGAATGTAGGCCTTATATTATTAGATATGTAACTAATCAAAAGTTAACACTTATCATACTACCTCAGTGTGGGTCAAATTGTAAGAATTTTATGTGGGTCTCAAACATTTTCTTATGATTATTTTATGATCATTCTGGCCATCTTTGGCTTGTATTTGTAAAATAATTTTGAAAAATGATTTCCTAGAAAAGAGTTTACAAAACTTGATAATTTATTTAGTTGCATGTTTTGAAAATAATTTTGAAGTTTTTGGAATTTGGAATAGTTTAATTTAATTTATTTTTTTTTTGTAATTGCGTAAGAGAAAAAATGATTGATTAATGCCTACAATATGAAAGAATAAGATAGGAGAGAGAAAAAGACATTGATTGATATAGAGAAAAAAAATGATTTTAATTTCGAAAAAAAAAATTCAACCAAACAAATTTTTCAAATTTTTTCTCTAAAATTGTCTCTAAAAAAGAAACCAAACAAGGCCTCTCTTTCTCTCTCCCTCCTATCTCTCTTCTTCTTTTTCGTTATCACCCACCAAGCTTATTGATACAGGATTCTTGTTTAACCTTTCCACATATCCATGGCTTTTTTAGGGTAACCCATGTTCATGGTTAGGTAATAAAAGTTGAAACTTAACATGGGTGTCACTGTATTTGGTTGAAGAAGAAGCAGCAAAGTTGCATTAAAAAGGCTATCAAAACTAGTGGATTGGGCACCAAGAAACATATGTTTTTAAACAAACTATAATTCAAAGAAAACAACAGGTCGTCAAATGAGGGAATGGAGGTCTAACTGTCTTTCTTTTCTGAAATATTCCTCTATACTCTTTTAGACTTCATCAAATACGTAATAGAGTGTATTTATTTTTATCTTTGGCTCCAAGGCACTGACCTTTTAGTCCTCACAATAATAATTAGTATATTTGGTTTTAGTTTTTTGAATTTAGTTTTTTTTAAATTGAGTTTTCTGTTTTTTGTGTTTTTGTGTTTTTTTTTTTTTTTTTTTTTTGTGTTTTTAATGAATATTTTTAAAATTTTAAGTATTTTTTTTACTTTTTTATATCCATCTTACTTAGATGTATCTAAAAAATAAAATATTTGTAAAAAAAATATTTCAAAGAATTAATAAATGCGAAAAATATACTAAATTTTTGTTTTTTTTTATGTATTTTTGGTGTTTAGTGAATTTTTAAAGATTTTTTTCACGAAAATTATACTTTTGAAGTGTATTTATGTTAAGTGTGTCTAAAAATTAAAAAATTGCTTAAAATTTTAAAAAATTCAGTAAAAAACAAAAAAATATGAAAAATAAAAAAATAGAATTTTCTGAAAAATATTCTTAGAAAACCCAAATCAAACAAAGAAAATACTTTTTTTAGACCCATGATGATATACGGACTTAGTATTTAGAAAATGAAATGCATGACGCAGTCTAAATGGAATGGGATAATATATATATATATATATATATATATATATGAATTATGTTAGGGTCATCAAAAATTTTATTAAAAAATTTGATCAAATGTTTCACATATCTCATATACAAGATATGTGGTCAAATTTTTGATAAAATTTTTGAAACCTTTAATATTTTTATATATATATTATGGGCAACGACAAATAACACGTAAGTACCATGCGAATTATGTTATGGTGACGTTTCAGTAACTAAATGTCATTTAAATGGATGCTTTGTTTTAACATGATAAATCTCAATATAATTATATTAATCTATATATAAATTGGAAAATTCTAATATATATCATTTTAAAAAAAGTATTATATGCCCTCTTAGTTATATTATTTTCTTCTTTAGTTGTGACTAATTTTTTTCCAATTATGACTCATAAATTTCTTAGTTATTTTTTATGTTGTGTTTAATCATAATATATATGATTTAAAATTTTAAAATTATACTATTTTTTTAATTATAAAATGCGTACGGTGCACACACCTAATAAGGGCGTGCACAACATGTTTCCCATACAAATTATATATTTATATTTTCTAAACTATTTCTCCTTTTTAATCATGAATCTTTGACAGAGGAGTTGTTGCTTCCATCGTAAATCAATCGATCTATTCTATCCCAGGGCAAATCTAGGACGTACTTCAATCTAAGTATTATTAATCGAAACAGCAAATTTCATTATTTATTTAAAAATATTAGAAATTTTAAAAATTATATCAAATCACATAAATATAGAATTCACATAGAACTTACATAGCGTGAATCCCACACTTATATAAAATATTTAGTAAAATTTTTTATAAAACTTTTAAAATTTGTAGCACTACTTCTATTTATTTGTTTCTTTGCAGAGACAGTTACACGGTTGTCCAAATATAAATGGTATAGAACAAATGCTCCTGGGATAATGAATAAATTCTCCTTCTTATTGGAAGTGTCTTGTACCCAATTGGATTGTGACACCTTTTAACAAGCTAGAATTAAGAGTAATCTGAATTTGTTAACCGAAGGGGTGTAGCAACTTAATGTTTTGAGGCATAAACCTTCAAATCTCAGGTTTCACTCTTCTCGAGGTCAATTATTCGGGCAACAACACATATGACTAGTAAGATGAACCTTTTAGACTTGGGTGAATCGTACTAAGTATCAGGAGTGTGGATTTAAATCTCCACCTGTGTGCGAGTTCGCGATTTACCACCACATAATTGAGTGATCCTACTATGTAACACTACCTAAGAGTGACATCTGAAGTCTCGACTTCCTTAAAATCTAGTTCCAAAAATCATCCGTACATGGTTAGACCTTTTCATGTAACTTGTCCTACAATGACTCTCATCATTTAGAAGTCACGCAAATTTGTCGATATTTTCCATCAAACAAAAAAATAAAAAGGAAAACAAAAAAGCCCTAATAGAATGGAAAAGTAGAATTGTAAACAAGTCAAAGTAAGTCCAATATGTGATTGTTTAATTTAAATTTTAAAATATATTTAAATTAATTTGAAATTAATGTTTTTAAATACTTTTTTAGAATATGGAGAATTATTCATTATAAATTAAAAACCATGAGAGTAACTTCCTAATGCGCCCTAGCGGCTTCATGACCCAAATAGCAAAACACTCTCGCAATTGGATTAGATTAGACCCGAGGGCGATCATGATTAGCGACAACTTCATAAATTTTGATCAAGGATTCAAAAATTTAAATTTGAAATTGTATAAAAGAAATTACACTATTGGTAGCTTATTAGGCATGGAATATGTACCTTTCACTATAAGAAATCAAACAATCATCATTTCTCTTATTAATAATATCTCATTCGTGGATTATATATAAATTTTATGTCCTAATTTAACATAAGCTATATTTATTTATTTATTTATTAATTGATTAGATTCAAAATTAAAAGAGATATTGTGAGTAGAATGTAATGTGGGGTGGTGTGCCTGTTACCCCCAAAAAAAAAAAAAAAAATGTGACGTAGTGTGCAAGGGATTAGAGTAGAATATTGTTATGATTTTTACCATGGCACGTTATTAAAATATATAAAATCTAATTAGTAAATTAAAAACTAAAGTAAAATAGTTTTAAAATTGCACATTTTAAAACGATATAGTTTTACTTCAAACTTTAAATCTCAATCGTTGAATAACCACAATAACATTATAAAAAAAAACAAAATAGAGATCCTCATTACTTTGCGTATATTGATTAACCTATCTCTAACCTTAAAAAATAAAATAAAAATAACAATAGGAGAAAAAAAAAGTTGTGACCAACCACATGAGACGTGGGTTATCCAAATTTAGCCACCCAAACATGGCTTTGGCTCCCAGAATTAATTTAAGAATATGTTCTTCCTTTTGCCGTCACGCATAAAATCAATATCATTACGTCAGTGATCATGCAACCTCCCTAATACATTTGTTATCATTTATTTTATGTCCTATTTTTTGCAATTAGCCTTTCACAATGTGAATCCCAAAAGATTGTGGATTCAAATATTATTTTAGCAATTTACTATATTTATAATGATAGAGAATTCATGAATCTTCATTTTCTTTAAAAGTTTTATGCTATAGTCAAATTGATGTTTCACATTGTAAGAATCATCATATGTGAGAAAACGATTATTCAACTTGTTTGGTTTTCAGTTTTCAAAAATAATTTTTTGAGTTTTCAATTTGTATTTCTATATTTTTAATGATTTTTTAAAATATTTTAATCAATTTTTTATTTTTAAATTTTTGGATTCACTTAATCTTAATATATTTAAAAAGTAAAAATATTGAACAAATTTTTTTTTAAAAATTCATTGAATACAACAAAATACGAAAATGTATTTAATTTTCATTTTTTTTTGTATTTAGTGAATTTTTTTTTAAAAATTCAAAAATATTATACTTTTGGATAAATTACACTAATACCTCCAGATGTTTGGATTTAATACACATCCCCCCTCACATTTAGGAAATTACACTGACCCTCCTATCAGTGTAATTATTTTGACGGAGTTAATGTTGGGATGAAAAAAACATTTTTGCACCTAAACCTTAATATGTAGAAACTAATAAAAAAAATATAGATATTTTGTTCATGTCATTTTAGAGAAAATGACAATCACCCTGTTTGGTTTTGAATTTTTAAAAATAGTTTTATGAATTTTCAATTCATATTTTTACATTTTTAATATTTTGTTAAATATTTTAATCAATTTTTTATAAAAAAAATATATGAAATTAGAACCACTTAATCTTAATACTTAAAAGTAAAAAATTTGTACAAAAATCTATAAAAAAAATTAAAAAATTAAAAAAAATCCATTGAATACAGTACAAAAATGTATTGAATTGTTTTTATTTTTTTGTATCAGTTATGCTACATAGCTCAAAATTTCCGAGCTCAAATTTGGCTCGAACTCAAAATGACGTCGTTTCGCCGTTTAATTTTTTTTTTTTCAATAACTGGCAGAAGAAGAAAAATCAAAAAAGAAGAAGAAGAAGAAGAGAATAGGAGAGTAGCAGAGACAGTGAGAGAGAGAAAGAATCATCATCATTAACCACCCAACACATCTTCATCAACACAGCAGAGACCAAACACATTATCATCATCATCACATCTGAAATGTTGAAATGGTATAGTTTCTAAACCCACAAAGAGATCAACAAAAAAAAAAAATGTAAAAATCTGAAAAAAAAAAAAAAAAAAACATCATCCTCATACATAGATCGGAGGTGGAGATAAGAGATCGGAGGCCGGGCTGCGATGATCGGAGACGGAGGCGGCAGTGATCAACCCTCTCTCTCTTCATTCCCTCTTCCCCTCTCTTCTCTTTCTCTCTTTCTCTTCCTCTTCTTCTCTCTTCTCTCTGCTCTCTCTGTTTCAGACATAAGGAGAAGGAAAAAAAAAAAAAAGAAACTACCCAAAACGGGGGATTCGGGGAAGAAAGATTTGAGCTACGAAGGATTATTTTTTTTGTATTTGATGAATTTTTAAAGTTTTTTTTTCCACAAATATTATACATTTTAAACGTATTTACATTAGGTGTATTTAAAAAAAAAAATTAGCGCAAAATAATAAAAAATTGACTTAAAATAAAAAAACATGAAAAAAAAAAAAAAATTCTAAAAAGTGGACTCAATTTTCTAAAACTAAACGTGGATTATAATACCCTTTTGTGCTTTTTACCTATCACAAGCCATATCTGGCAGGTAAATGAACTGCAAATGCATATGAAATAGTGTAGTGCCTGCTGTGATTAGATCTTTGTTTTTGGTATATTGGTAATTTTAAGTAGAAAAATGGGTGGGTGCTCGAATTTCGTGGGTCTAAATTTGGGTCGAATTCGAAGAGAGGGAGAGAAGAGAGGAGAAGGAGAAGAGAGGGAGACGGGGTGCTGGTTCTGCCGACGTCCTCGTCGCCTCGCCGTCCTCGTCGCCTCGCCGTCCTCGCCTCAGCTCCGCCTCTGCCTCTGCCTCGCCGCCACACCTCCGCCCCTACCTCAGCCCCGAGTTTGTTGGCCCCCTCCCCTCCCCTCCTCCTCCTTCTTCCTCCCCTCGTCTTCTTCTTCCTTCTGCTAAAAAATAAAAAATAAAAAAATACAAAGATCAAAACGACGTCGTTTTGATCTTTCGACCCATTCGACCCACGAATTTTTGAGCTACCAACCGGGTTTGTTTTAAGTAGGGTACCACAAGCCATACTTTTTGGGTAAATGAACTGCAAATGCAAGTGGAATGGTGTAGTGTCTGTTGTAAATGAACTTTTATTTTTGATATATTGGTAAATTTAAATAAGGTATGAGGCTACAAATGACTTTTTAAGGTCCCAAAGGACAATTCAATCACTTATACTTTTCTTTTGCTTATGTCATCAAAATTCTTCTAACCGGTCCAATGTAATTTCTAGAATGTTAGGGATGAAAATATAATCGGACCAAACGTCAGGGGGTGTCAGTGTAATTTACCCTATACCTATTTAAGCATATTTAGATTATGTGCATTTAAAAAATAAGAAAGTTGCATAAAATATTTAAAAAATTCACTAAAAATAAAATATAAAAAATAAAAAACACAGAAAATAAAAAAGTAATTTTTTAAAAAGTGAACACAATTTTCTAGAACCAAACATGTTGATTAAACTTAAGAATACTGTAAATTCAACAACTTCTAAGATCTAATGTAGCGTTTATTTAGCTGACAAATAAAATGGTTTTAAAGCAACACCCATCTGAGTACTTGCTTTTGACCATATATATAGAGACATCTCAATATAAATAAAATAGTGTAAAATATATATAAATTTGGGTTTTGAGATAGTTTGGATTATGGCTTAATCCATGAACGGAATCAATCTAATAGGGTTTTCCACTTGGAGAAGGCTTTTCCCTAGTTGAAAAAACCAATGGGAGGGTGATATTGGGCTTCTTTGAGCCCAATACAAAGTTCACATCTATGATTTTCAAACCATTCAATATGTAAAACTTATCGAATACTTTATTCTTACAAAAAAAAAATAAAAAATCATATTGTTCAAATATCAATAACCACTTGATCATATCATATTTGTATTAACAATTTATTTTTAAAATTACACGTAGCGTTGACATAAATTTTATATGATCAAGTGACTATCAATATCTTATTAACATAATTTTTTATTTAGATGAAATATTCAACAAGTCATACACATTGAATAGTTCAAAGTAACGATATGGGCTCCATGATGGGTCCATAAAAACCTAATAACACCCTGCAATCTTATATGGACAGGAGAGAAACCCCACACTCTCTACTTTTAGACCCAAAAACCAAAGGGCAAATTACATATACACCCCTCCAGGTTTGGTTAAATTACAGATACCCCCTGAGGTTTCGGAAATTACATCCCGCCCCCTGAGGTTTGTATTTTCATAACAATTTACCCCCTGAGGTTTATATTTCATAACAAATTACCCCCTAATTTCTTATGCAAATATAGCATTCAGGGGGGAATTCGTAATTTCTCAAACCTCAGGGGGGTATCTGTAATTTTGTCAAACCTGGAGGGGTGTATATGTAATTTGCCCAAAACCAAATCAATGCATTGACAAAACTTGATTAACTCAACACATAGGTCTCGTTTGGTAAGTGACTTTTTTAGTCAAAAAGTCAAAAAGTCACTAAAAAAATCAGAAAGCCAACAAACCATACCAAAAAGTCAAATATTCTTTTCTTTTTTTTTTTATTTTTTGCACATTTTTTCGTAAAAAGGCAAAAAATATCTCAAACGTACTAGTTTTTTTTACATCACATTTTAACCAAAAAACTAAAAAATTACTAAATAAATCTGTTTCCAAACAAGGTTAGATTGATCTCTTAGGGCTTTTTGGATGTCTTGTGCGCTCCTAATTGAAATAAAAACCATTTCGTTCTTATCTTCTTAACAATCATTTTTTCTTCTACTTTTATTAAGGTATTTATTTTTATTTTTATTTACCACTAAAAATTACACTAAATAGGGTAAAAATTCCCACAATAAAAAAATATTTTACACCCCTCCAAAAAAAAAGAGTCGTGTATTATAAACACCAATCAATTATTATTTTATTTATTATTTAATTGATAAACTCTGAGTTGGGAGAGAATTTTTTTGTTTTTTTAAATAAAAAAATTATTAGGAGCTTGCTTCTATAGAGGGTGGTCTTTTGGAAAGTAAAAAAAAAAAAAAAAAAGCTAGCTCTTAATTTTTTATTTATTTTAAATTATATCACTTCTCATATTTTTTATTCATAAAAAAATAAAATAAACTAAAAAAATTAAAATATTAATTCTTTACTAACTTCTCAAAATATCACAGGGAGGCTCCTTGAAGATAAGGAAAGGTATAATTGAGAATTCATAAATGTTCACAAAGTTCCGGACAGGACAGGAGAGGTTACTTTAACCGCCCACGGTAGCCTCATTAAAACGACCGCCCCCAGCAAGCAAATCCCATCTACTAAGGAAAACAATTTGCGCTCACACCCTGCCCATGAAGTACTAGTTTTGAACTTTTAATTTACACACACAGAGTATTAACAAATAGTAATAATAATAATAATTAATTACATTTATATTATTTTTATATTTTCGGTAGTGATGCATTTATTAATTAGTGTACATATTAGTGTATTAACTAATGTTATAATATTATTATTGACCATATTTATTATGCAAGTTACAAATACCTAAAATCATACAAATGATGCTACATCATCTGTTAGTACACTAATGTGTGCATTAATTGATACATATAACATTATTCTTATATTTTTATTAAAATTTTACTTTTATTTTTAATTATGATCATGTAAATAATATATATATATATATATATATATTTAAAAAAATAAAATTTAATAAAAAGTATATATAATGTGTTAATAAATGTAATTAAGTCATTTTGCTTAAATATGAACCAATTACTGAATCAAACATAATCTTCGCACCTAGATGTGAAACTTATGTCATGGAAATATGGTTGTATTCGGTTTTGTAATTTTTAGATTTTTATTGTAATTTAAATAAAAGTCAAATTAAAATGGAAGCAACTTGTCTCTAATCTTATTTTTGGACTAAAGGGGCGAGCTTCTACAGTTCTATATTTGTCTTAGTGATTTGAATTGTTCAAATTATAAGACGTTATGCAAATCATTGATACAAAAAATCAAATTAATCGAATTTTGACAGTTACATGATCGAATCATATTTCTCTTTAATAAAATGAATGATTAATGTGATTTAAAAAATAGACTCTTTTTTTTTTATACAAATGTAAATAGATCACATATCTATCAATAGGCTTAATTTTTTATATAAATAATCTACACATTAAATTTGATAATTTGAACTATTCAAATTATCAAAATGCAAACAAACTAGTCAAAAAAATGAGAGGGGAGGTTTTAAATGAAAATTTTGGCAAAATGTAAAGGCGGTAAATGTAATTTACTAACCCCCCAAAAAACAAATAAAACGTGAGGCGGTGTTTCTGTGCGTTTTTATAAAAACTTCTGATATCCATTCCATTTTCTCATACTTGTTCTCCAATGCAACTCTCAATTTAAATACATACAAATATATATATATATATATATATATATGCATATAAAATGCTCTATATCTGTAGATTGAGTAAATATCATACTGGTAATTGATTTCGGTTTTCAAGTATATCAACTTTCAAACAGACTTTTGTCCATCTTCAATTCAATATTTCAAACTTTTTCATTCATTCATGGCGGTTCCATGTTCATGAATCTCTTTTCTTTTTTTTTTTTTTTTTGTTTGAATCTAATTTTGCAGAGTCAGGCTTGGAATAGTCCTCACAACAACTGGAAATGTGTACTGGACTTGATTTTCTTGCGGATTGGTTCGGTAAATATTCTAATTCTCTCTTCTTTTTTCCTTCCACTCAAAAAACGAATTAGAATTCAATTCCGCGTAGAGTTTGATTTTATATTCTCACGTTTTGATGGTCAATTTGATCTGGGTTTCTCTTTTTTTGTTGATCCAAAGTCCCTGAACCTTGATTTTATTCTTTCTTTGATTTTGGGTTCAAGCTTGTTTCTGTGATTTCTAGATTCAATTTCTCTCTAATTCTCTATCAATGGAGGCTGATAGTAGTCGACATCAATGTCGGTTGTTCTCTGTTCCATTGGAAACTACCAATGGATATGTAAATGGGTTCAGAGATTTAGCTTCTAACAACATAGAATTTAAACTTTCTGGTAGTGAAGATCATGATCATGATCAAGATCAAGATCAATCAATTTCAGACTGTGAAAGTGGGATATCAGGACCAAACATTGAGCAATCTCAGTTGTTTGGTGATGGGTTAATCAAAGTTCCTGAAGATGATAAGTTGCACGAGTTCATCAACCGAAAATTCATTTCGGGTTTGGGGTCTCTCGGAATGCATACCTCTGTAGTTTCAATCCACAGAAATTCTTGTTCTAGCTTTCTAGGACAAGCTAGGCTTCAATCGTTTCATGTTTTTGCCCGCGCAATGGAGAAGAAGTGTGTCGGTAATGCGAATTTGAGGTATGCTTGGTATGGTGCTTCTAAGGATGAGATTGGCAAGATTATCACTCATGGTTTTGGTCATTGTGGGGGTGCTGGGAACAATGGATTGTATGGTTGTGGCATCTATCTCTCTCCCGATGATTCATCTATTGATAGGTAAGCAGTATTCATAGCATTTTTTGAATTAGCACTGAACATTTTTAAGTCAGAATGCATTTTGCACGTATATAGTTGATAGTTCATTATTTTTTGTCAATATATATGATGATTGTTGTCTTTTATCAAGTGTAATGTAATGTATCCATTTCGATTTCAATTATCATGAGTAAATGTGAGCCCCGGATTAGGAATTGTTGCACAAACATCTAATGAGGTATTTAATTTGTATATGCTTGTTTATGGAGAATATCAATAAATTATCATGCTTTAAAAGAAGAGATAAATCCATTTTTGATTTCAATTTTTATATGTGAACCCCGAAATAGAAATTGTTGCACAGATATCTAATAGGTATTTGATTTTTGTAGGCTTGTCTATAGATAATTATCAGGAAACTATCGTGCTTTACAAGAAGAGATGTAACTTGTTGATTTATTTGCATCCACAGTTTGAAATCTTCCATTGTTGATGAAGATGGGTTAAGGCATGTGTTGCTTTGTCGCGTTATCTTGGGGAACACTGAACTTGTCCATCCCGGGTCTGAACAGTTTCATCCGAGTTCTGAGCAGTTTGATTCTGGCGTCGACAATCTTGTATCTCCTAAGAAGTATATAGTGTGGAGTACCCACGTGAATACTCACATATTGCCAGAGTACATCATAAGTTTCAGAGTTACTTATCCATCAACAGGTGAGTAGATTGACTTTCTTTCCCGGTGTCAATTAGGTCAAGTTATAACACTCCTGGTGTCAATTAGGTCAAGTTGTAACACTCATTTGGTTGTGTTTTCAAATTGATTAGGTTGGCACAGGATACCAACTTCGCCGTGGATGCCATTTTCTACTCTGATCTCAGTACTTTCTAAGTTCTTACCTACTCATGCCATTAGTTTAATTTCCAAGTATCATGCTCATCATAGAGTAAGTAACAATCCAAGGCATTTGTGGCAATGTAAATGAATACCCTTTATATGTTTCCTTTTCAGTTTCATAACCCTCTTCTAGAATTTTGCCTTTCAGGAAAAAAAAATGGCGCGACATGAATTCATACAGCGAGTGAGACAGATAGCAGGAGATGAGTTGTTAAGTGCTGTCATCAAATCTTTCAGAGGCAAGGTATGGCTTCCTCAAACAAAATATGTGTTTTTATCAATGGAACATATGGTTGGTTGCTTCTTTTTTTGATGAATTTGAAACATGTTGGGTGCTCAAATCATTTTGAATGCCTTGCATTATTTCATTTGTTTTCTTTTTCTCCCCTTCTTAATCCATTGCGGTGTTTGAAGTTTCGCGTGGGGTTGGGGGAAGATGGGATTATTATTATTATTAGTCTACAAAATGCAAAAAATTATATAGATTTTGCTGTGTTTGGGTATATGGAAACTTATGTTCTGAATAGGCTCTTATGTGCGTAAAAGAATTGTAATAGGTGATGCCACTAGGAGAAACTGAGCAATTCTACCCAGTATGCATATATATGCTTTCTTGTTTTATGAAGTCATATTTTGAAAACATGACTTTGAGTATGAAATCGAATTTTGATAGCACAAAATCGAGTTTAAAGTCATATTTTGAAAACACAATTCAAAAAAACCACTTAATTTCAAAAAATAATTCAAAAATGGTAAACAATTTTTATACATTCTTGAAGCTTGTTGCAGTGAGATTTTTAAATTATTCGACAAATACAATGTCACAAAAATCCTCTGCTAATATTTTGTTGATGCCTTTTTGTTTGAACAATTTGATTAATTTTTTGCATTTTTTTCCATATCCACAAGCTCCATATTGATTCAGAAATATATATGTTTCATGTTGCAGCGACCTGATTTTTTGCCAAAAAATGACTCAACCACATTTCACCGATGATGTGGGAAAAACCCACAATGAAGGCATGGCGGATGAATTGATCGTTGTTGTAAGTGTTCATATCATGGTTTTAAATAACAGTTTTAGAATATATATCAGTATCAGTGATACAGTTATATATCGGCTAATAGAGAACAATATGATATGAGTCAAAAACATAGGAGATGGCAATGTATGAAATTTACATATTCTCTCAGTTCAAAAAAACATATATATATATATATATATTATTGCAGCAGTAGATGGTTAATTAAGCTTTGCTTTTGATGTTTTTTTTTTTTTTTACAGTAGCTATATTCTGATTTTAGGGAGTACTTTTTTTTTCTTTTTTTGGAAGAAGATGGGTGGTTGTAATAGCAAAGTAAGAACAATTTTTTGTTGTTGGTGATGAATGAATACAATATGTTTCCATTTATTCATGTTTAGTTTACTTTTAATATATATTTTTTTAATTTTAAAAAATAAAAATTAATTTGACAAACATTAAAAAAAATATTTTAAAATTTTCAGAAATTATTTTGATCCAAGAAAGAGAAAACATACAAAAATAATGAGCGCTTTTTAAATTTTTTTTTAACAAATTAGTTTTTAACTTTTTTTGGGGGGGGAAAAAATGGCTTTTGAAAACTGTTAATGTACACCCACCTACTCCACTACACCTACTCCACCTACTCCACTACACCTACACTTACTCCACTCTCCACCCACATCTCCTATATAATGTACATACAATACAACAATCAATAATATCAATAATAATACATACAATTTATTCTCTCTCTATCAATTTATTTTTACATGGTATCAGAGCTAGGTTAAGAACCTAGTATTTTCGTTCCACCGGCGGGCGGCAATCTCGCCTTGGTCACCCGCCGGACAAACCCAAATTTCCTTAATTTCCTTAATTTTCACCCCTTGGTGCACCACCACAATCTTTTACAACGGTCCGACATGACCCCATAAACTGTCCCGACATTGATTCCGGTCAGCTTCTACATCGGTCCGACATGACCTCATAAACTGTCCCGACATTGATTCCGGTCAGCTTCTACAACGGTCCGACATGACCCCGTAAACTGTCCCGACATTGATTCCGGTCAGCTTCTACAACGGTCCGACATGACCCCGTACACTGTCCCGACATTTATTCCGGTTAGCTTCTACAACAACGGTCTGACACGACCACACAGTGTCTGCTACATCGGTCCGGCATGACCTCGTAAACTGTCCAGACATTATCTTCTCCAACGGTGTGACACGACCATAAAGTGTCTCCTACAACGGTCTGACACGACCATACCGTGTCTCCTATCCTGTTTTATTTTCTTTATCAGTTTACTTTCCTATTTTGTTACTCTCTTCAAACTCAAGTTTGTTAGTTTCTATCCTCCTTGAGTTTGAGGGGGGCTGTTAATGTACACCCACCTATTCCACCTACTTCACTACACCTACTCCACCTACTCCACTAAAACTAATCTAGACATCACCAATTTTTGTTCTACATATATGTTTGTACTATTATATAAAGCACAAGTTTCAACAATTTGTCTCGCAAATTTCAATCTTACAAAACTCACAATAATATAGAAAATGCTCCAGACCTCTAGTAGGGTGACTCCCACCATCTTTACTGTCTTTTGATTGGTTCAATTTTATTTTATTTTATTTTTTCAATCTTGCTCTCATAACCTCCACGTGGAGGTGGGGGGTACTTAGAGTCCCGACACTGTTGAAATAATATTTTGCTTTTCTTCTAAACATTTACATTGCCTGACCGTTACGATAAAAATCAAAGAGTGAAATCACTAATTCAATAATTGTTTTCCATTTCATGTGACGCTCCACTTTGCTCACGATTTCTTGTTGCATGAAATCACTTCTCTCCTATCGAGGCATGGATTAGAAAGAACGGTCCCGATTCTCAAATTGTGCCAATTTGGCACCTTTTACAAATTAATTTTTTAAATTTTGTTTATCCATTACTCTATAAAATATTTGGTCTAAATTTTTGTTTGAATCTAATAATAGATTTGTAAGTATGCAAACAAAATCTAAATTATTAATTTACAAGCATCCTAACATAGCAGGGATTCTTTGCTCAAACTGGGCATTGAGTTTGGATCCGAATTAAAGAAAACCCTATGAAGATAACCCTATGGTCCCGTTTGTTTTGGGATATGAGAGGAAGATTGGCATTAAGATAGCTGTGAATCCCATTTAATGTGCTATTTGTTTACAAAGTTGAGGAAGAGACTGTTAAGCCGAATGGCTTAGGATAGGCCTTGCAGATGGAATTCGGATGGGCCTCCAGGACTTGGTATTAGAAAAATAATCCAGCGGATTAGAAATTTTTTATTTTTATTTTATTTTTTACATGTCAGGTATTTTTTTTTCAACATTAATGTTTAATTTTTTGTATTTTTTGTTAAGTAAAAATCATGATTTTATTTATTTTATTTTTTTCTGAAATTATTTTATTTTATTTTTATTTTTTTAAAATTTTTTACATGTTGGACATTTTTTTTAAAACATTAATGTTCAATGTTTTTGTATTTTTTTTATTTATTTTATTATTTTATATAAAAATAATTTAACAATCCTTACACTAACAACTATCATAAAAATAAACATAATTTTATTTAATCCCCTCACTATCAATCCCTTCACTATCAATCTCCTCCATTCTACCTCTGAAAACAAACGGGTCTATAAAGATTTATGATTTGCAGGAGCAACCACAATTATCTGGGTCAATAAGATATTCTCTCACATGCCAATTTTTAGATAATTATTTAATTTTAATTTAATTTATATATTATTATTTCTATTTCATAAACTATAAATTGAAGTTATAAACACTCCAATACATATTTTCAAATATATATATATATATATATATATAATTGGGCTGTGGAGTTGTACAATAGATTCGGCCCAGACCGAGTGTCATATTTTTTAGGGGTGTATAAGAAAATTGGCGGAACCAGTAAACTAATCCACTCTAGTATAAATCATCGGTCTGATTTGATTTTTATTAGTTTCGGTTCTGGTTTTGAAAATGGTAGAATCATTTAAATTGGTTCGAATTCTAGTTCTAAGGCTTTGGCTATGGTTTCGAATCGAATTGTGACATATTTATTTATTATTATTTTTTTAAATATTTTTATATGTAAAAATTAAAATATAAAAAGTCTCTTATAAGATTTGCACACTAACCTTTGTGGGGGCCAAGTAAATTATTACGTGGGATAGCTGAATATAATAAAGAAGGAAACTAGATCATGTACTATACGGTGCCAGCCCCGAGGGACAGAGGCCGAATATCCAGATCGGCCTATATACCAGTTGTAGATTGGTTCGAATATGAAGATATAACCGAATGAGCGATTGTTCGTTGGATGAAAGGTGGGCCTAACCATCAACATCGATGATGACTATAAATAAGAGGAGCACCAGCCAAAAGAGGCATGTGAGAACAAATAAGTTTAATTTGAGATATAAGCAACCAAGAGAGTATACACTGACTTATCCGTCGGAGTACTAATTCCGACACCCCCGACCGAAGCGTTCATTCCTTTTCAGGTGACTAGCTGAGGAACACGAGCGTCCTACTGGATCCAAAGAGTATTTCTGAACCACTTCTCTACAATTGGCGCCGCCTGTGGGAATACTCCAGCATATCCATGGCGGGCGTAACAGAAGATCCTCCGATAGTCACTGATGACCTTACGTGATGAGACAAAACCACTCCAAGCAACATGCTTGGGCCCGAGACCATTGCCCACGAAGAACCTTGAACTTCGACTTAGTTGCCCAGACCTCACCCTCGACATCAGCACATGAGACAATGCAAGCGATTATGGATCAGGCGAAGCAAAACGAACAGAGGTTGGAAAACATGATCGTTGAGAACGAGCGCCTTCGACAGGATTTGGCCTTGGAGGTGGCAAAATCCTAACAAGTTGCATGTCAAGATCCAGGACAACCTCTGAGAAAGGATGGTCGACGACCTCGAGTTCGGAGACAAGATAGTGACGGTGATTCTGACTCATCATCCTCAGAATCCAAAAAAGAAGGGACGAGTCGAAACCTCCAGTTCCTTCGAAGAAAGTCCGCGTGCACGGAATAAGCAACGAAGAAATGGTTCAGACGAAGAGGATCAACATGACCCCTTTGTTCGAAGGATCGCAAGGGCAGTGCTACCCAAAAATTTCAAATCTCCATCGTTCACCCTATACGATGGAAAATCGGACCCCACAAATCATATCCATCATTATAAGCAAGCCATGACGCTACATGCAGACGACGAGGCCTTCATGTGTCAAATATTTTCGAGTAGTTTGGGACCTTTGGCCATTAGATGGTACTATAAATTGGAGCCGGCATCAATTAAGAGTTTTTATCAACTCCAAAAATCCTTCAGCGCAAGGTTCAGCACCAATGAGGTCCAGCCGAAGTAGGCCGATTCTCTCTAGGCAATGCAAATCCAACCAGGGAAAACCCTACAAGCGTATTCGGCGCTATTAGGAATGCTTTAATCTCATAGATGATGCCTGTAATGACTCCATGGCCATCACCGCCTTTAAAATGGGGTTACATCCTAATAGTGCCCTCCGCAGCTCCTTAACCAGAAGGCCCCCCAAAACAGTCTGGTCGTTGATGAAGAGAGTCGAGGAATATTGCAAAGTGGAAGATGACGCCCTGCGGGTCAAAGCCAGGCACAAGGCCAACAAGATGGCCCCATCTGAAATCGTTCAGCCGATAAATTATGTACCATCATGGAGCCCTGAACTACGAAATCGGACTTAACGAGACAAAAGACGAGATTCGCGCCGATCAAACGACCAATGTCCACACCGGTCTAATGAACAACTTCAAGTGGATAGCAAGCGCATAAGGCGCGCGGACAAGAAATATACGGAGTTGTCAGAGCCGATCAGCACGGTTATGTCTGAAGTACAACATATGCCATTTTTCAAATGGCCACCCAAGATGGTGGGACCTCCCGACACAAGGAGACGGGATAGGCGGTGCGAATATCACAAAGGCCACGATCATGATACTGAAAGTTGTTATGCTTTAAAGGATCACCTTGAGGAGTTGGTACAAAACGGTCGGCATAAGCAACACGTCTGAAAGAACGACTCAACCAAAACAGTTGCTCTACGGCAGGATTCACCTCCATTCGGTGTAATCCATATGATATACAACTTGCCGATGACATCCACCGTACATACAATTCAGTCACATCCTAACCCCCAAAAGCAAATCATACCAGCGAAACGGCCCCACGAAGCTGCGAGTATTACTTTCGATGATTCAGATTTGGCCGGCGTGACGCTCCCCCACATTGATACCTTGGTCATCGAGCTACGCGTAAACCAATTCACCGTTGAGCATGTTTTCATTGATTAGGGGAGCACTTTGGAAGTTATGTACTACAAGACCTTCGTCAAACTCGGCTTCACTGAGTCGGACCTGTCTCCACCTCATTACCTGTTATTCGGCTTCAACGCTAATCCGGAATATCCGTTGGGCAAAATCACACTACCAGTTCGAGCAGGCTCTCGATCAGTGGATGTGGAATTTTTGGCTGTCAAGCTTCCTTCGCCGTATAATCTTATCATGAGACGAACTTGGCTGCATACCATGCAGGCCGTGCCAAGCACCTGTCATCAACTACTTTCCCGACTGAACGTGGCATTGAACAAATTCGTGGTTCCCAGAAATCGGCACAAGCATGTTATCTTCTCGTCACAAAGACACCAAGAGAGCTGGAAGTGAATTCTATTGAGGTGCCGGATCGAGAGAGCCTCGACGATATTGGGCGGCTTCCAAGTGGAAAGGCTACCGAAGATTTGGATCGAGTTGAAATTGACGGGAACCTTGATAGGTTCTTCACGGTCGGCGCTTCCCTAAACAAAGCCGATAGGCAGCAGCTAGTCTCCTTCTTACTCGGTAACCTTGATGTATTTGCACGGTCACCATATGAGATGCTGGGGGTGGATCCATCTGTTTCTCAGCACCGATTAAACGTTGACCCCAAATGTAAGCCAATCATTCAGAAAAGCTGATCGTCAGCCGTGGAACACTGCTGCTGTTGTTGAAGAAGTTGACCGGTTACTTAATGCCGGGGCAATCCGCGAAATAACTTACTCTACATGGCTGTCGAATACTATGATTGTAAAGAAGAAAAATGGAACTTGGTGTGTTTGTGTGGATTTCACGAACTTAAACAAAGCTTGTCCCAAAGATTGTTTTCCCCTTCCCAGAATTGACCAATTTGTAGATGCAACGACACATCATCAATGTATGAGCTTCCTGGATGCATACAGGGGCTACCATCAAATTGCCATGCATTCGGAGGACCAAGACAAAACTACATTCCTCACCCCGAGAGGAACCTATTACTATAAGATTATTCCTTTCGGGCTGAAGAATGCGGGGGCAACCTACCAAAGACTAGTCACTACCATGTTCAAAGAGCAACTCGGCCGTACTATGAAAGTATACATCGATGATATGGTAGTCAAATCCAAAGAAAAGCAAACTCATCTAGCCGATCTCGAAGAGACATTCGGCATTCTTCGCAAATACAAAATGAAGTTGAACGCTTCCAAATGTGCCTTTGGCATCGAATCCAGCAAATTCTTTGGCTACATTGTTAACCACCGCGGAATCGAAGCCAACTGTAGACACCTCATTTTTGACCGTCCTTAAGACTTGGACGTCACCGCTTGAACACTCGGTGATCATCCATGTTCGTGTTTGTTTTAAGTTTCCGGAGGTCTTGGCTACGTGCCTTGCCTCAGCATCTCTCGACTTGCTTGTTCTGTGCTTGGTTTTACACCAAAGACTTGTTTGTTTTTGCACCAGTAGCTTGCTAGCTACCCTTGATACCCACTGGCCATGGCTTGAGGCTACCGGCCGTGTTTTGAGGCTACCGGCCATTGGTGAAATAGTCCATTGGCCGGTCGGCATTTTGTGTGGCCGACCGACCACCTGTTTGGCCGATGGCCTCCTTTTCTGGCCGGTACCACCTTTTTGCCTTTTTCAGGTGTGGTGCATGCCAACTGTGCCAGCTGGAATGCACAAACCCTGCCCCCGTGCACATCTATGGCTGTTTTGCCCCTTTTGCACCCTTTTGGTCTAGCTTCTTGAAGAAGCTTGGACCTTTGTCTTAGCTTCCTCAAGAAGCTTGAACCCTGCCTCAGCTTCCTCAGGAAGTCTTGGCTCCTTTGCCTTGGCTTCTTGAAGAAGCCTTGATCCTTTTATTTAGCTTCTCTTGGAAGCTTAGCACCTTTGAGGGTCTATAAAAGAAGACAAACCCTCTCCTTGTTTTTGGTTCAGCAAAATCAGACCTAGAACATATATATTCTGATACATACATCTTCGCTCTCTATATCTCCCTCTCTCTCTTCATTTGTGTGTGTTTGAGGGCCTAAAAGGGTGATTTGTTCTTACTTTTGCACTAAAACACACACCATTACACCATGCTTCGACTTTGGGAGGTGTTGAGGGTTTATTCTTGAGGTTTTGAGATGGTTTTGATCAGAAGAAGGTGGCTGGACTTACTGTTCTTGAGATGTTCTTCAAGAGTAACACTTTTGCTTTAGATTCCTCAACCTTGCACTAGCTTTTGACCTGCTTTGCATACTGATTTGAGCTTTGTGTATAACTGAAAAAAGTCTTGTATTTGCATGCTTAAGATACTTCATTAAGGTCATTTTGTTGTTTGGGGTCGATCTCCCCCTCTTAGGCCTTGTTTGGCCCTTTTTGTGCTCGTTTTGTTAAGCTTTGGGGACTTTTGTGTATTGGCCTTCTCACCACTGAAATCTAGTGGATTTTCAGTGGTGAAGAAAGGGTTTTGAAGTATTGTATAAGGAAGGGACACCCCTCTCCCTTGGTCTCTCTTTTGTTTGCATTTTTGGCCCATAAGCGTAGCATGTATGATTAGTTGTTCTTGGCTTCACTCCAAAGGTTTTTGGGTGTTATTGGGTCATATTATGCCTCTGTTTTTGGTCAGATTAAAGGTCCCTTGCATGCATAAGATACTTGCTTTGTATTCCCCCGTTATGCCTAGAAGTGTATCATGCATTTAACCTACTATGCTCTCATGTTTTGGCCTAACTTTGTGAAGTTCTTAGCCATGTCTTACCATGCTTAAGGTCTGTTGAGAGCTTATTTGATCATATTTACCATGTTTGGTATAGCCCCTTTGTATTTTGGCTTGTGAGCCTTAAGGGTGTGAGTCATGAGCATGTTTTAGTTGGGTTGTTTCAATGATTTGGAGTCATTTCACATGCCATTTCAGTCCCTAATCCATGTTCCTATGCTTGTATCCATCACCCTTTTCATGCCTTGAAGAGGTGTCCTTTTGTGCCTTGAAATGAGCATTGTGCATGCTTATGTATTTAAGTTTTTGGGGCTGCCATATCAGTGGGTTTTGGGGCATATTTTGATGCATAAAAACTCTGTTTTGGGTTGCTTAGTTCATGCCATGTTTGCTTGGGGTAGGTGTTGAGCAATGCTCTCTTTTGTGGCATTGAATACCTTCTATTTTGCATCCATTCCCTAGCATGTCTTGGTGTCATCTTTTGCATACTTTTCAGAGTTTAACATGACTGTTTAATGTCCAAGCATATTGCCTTTAAGTATGCTTAGAGTTGTCTCCTTCCATGCTTAGATGATAGGCCTTGGTGTGTGCATACTTGCATGTATAAGTTGTGCCATTTTTGACCCTTTTGGCCACTGTTTTAGGGTGTGGTTGAGGCCTCCCATTCAGTCTAAGTCCATTCTTGTACATAGTTGTTTGTTTGACTGGTTGCCTTTCGTTGCATGCTTACATTGTACCATGTTTGCATCACATGTTAAATTGCATTGTATTTCCACTTGCATGATTAGCACATTGCATGCTTGCATAATAGATTGCATTGCATTTGGCATGTTTTGCATCTTAGCCTCATGTTGCATTCTTGAGCCATGTTTGTATACATGCATTGCATTGCTTGGTTTGGGGTGTCAAACCAAGCATGAGGATTGAGAGTGTTCGTACTCCAAGTGATGTAACACGTCTCAATCCTCGGTCACCGACGCGCTTGATCTCAATATGATAGGGTGTTGGCATTCATCTCTTTTGTTGCATGCATTTTACATTGAATGACAAACTTGGCCTCTTAGGCCATCATGTATCAAAATGCATAATTGATGGCCCGAGGGCCAATGGTCATGCTCCCTTGAGTCCATTGCATGATGGGGAGTGTAGCCATGCTCACATTTGCTTGAAAATTCCATGCCATACACTGCTTGCCCTCTGCTGCTGTCAATTGCAGGAAGAAATAGCCAGCCGGCTACTTGGAGTGCCGATCGACCAAATGCAATTAGCCGGTGGCTCAACCAATGGTCGATGACCATTCCCTTCGGCCGGTGGTGTTCCCACTTGGTCGGTGATGCTCCTCAGTGTTCAGAGAAGCATCCTTGGGACTTGTGCAAATTTTCAAAGGAGCAAGGCAATGTAAACAGAGGCAACAGTGCTATGGCAGCGAGTTTTCGACCGGGCGAGTCAAGCATGTATCATTCGCGCATTTCGAGGCAAAGCTGCGGCAGTCTCTTTAGCTTCACATTTAAATTATTTTTGTGATTAATTTGTTAATTAATTAAGAAGGTCTGTAATAATTAATTAGGTAGGATAGTTGATTCATTATTCAGACTGTATTATTCTTTTGGACCCTCCAAGCGAGGGCAATTGTGTAATAAGTGTGTGTGAGTGTGTGTATGTCTTCCAACCCCACTTCTTTCTTCCCTTTTATTTACCAGCTTTCGATGGTTAGTATTAGGACATATTTAAATTAGTATACCTTATGTTATGCATGCGTGCATTCATACATTTGTCTTGTATGCACCGGGCTCGGCGCATCATACTAACTGCATTTGTATTTCAATCCCAAATTGAATACGTGTTAGCTGTAGCATTTCACATGTCATTTTAGAATAGCCGAGCCTATTGCAGTTGCATTCCTGCATGTGTTGCATTAGGCATTTCTATATAATTAGGACCATGCATGGATTTCTAACATCGCTTTTGTTTTGGCTTGGAGTACTCTGTAAGTCTTTTCGCTTTAGCATCCTTGCATGCGTGTGAGTGTTGTCATGAAAGCATGCTTACCATGAGACTATTTGCTTATATGATATAACTGCTTGGATGCCTGTGGGTGAAGGTTGAATTACCTGAATTGGAATAATGCATTAAAACTGTGAGTTTTAAGCCCATTAGATAGTGGCAAAACCATATTTTCTATGCCCACCCGAAGGTGGCAAAATCTGCATTTTAGCCTACTTACGAGTAGCAGACCATTTTCAAAACAAACATGAAATGTTTTGTTCCAATTCAGGCGATCCAGTCTATACTTTTGTGCTGTGCGCATCACATAGTAAATCTAGGCTAATAACCGGAATAAGAACGCATAATGTTTTCAAAATAAGATATCATGGTTAGTAGAGGCCGATCTTCGGATCGGGCGAGAGGGGGTGCTCATAGCTGACCTTCCCCAATCGTACCCAAGTTCCTGAGCCAAGGCAACTCTGGTGATGACGGACACGTGACCTTAGGCAAACGAGTCAGGGTTTCCTAAATTCTCCCAAAATAAAATATTTAGGTGGCAACTCTGTATCTGGCAAAGCAGTCCATGTTTGGCACTTCTTTACAAAAATCTGTTTTTCAAAACGATTTGCCGGATTTGGACTCTTTGGTTCAGATTAAGAAATGTGACAATTTGAGAGTCCTGAACTGTAGTGAGCCCAAAACGAACAGAACGGGGGTTCTCCCCCCCCGGGACGTTCGGGGACGTCTACACCAACCCGAGGCAAATCACAGCAATTCTAGAGCTCGCCTCTCCTCGGTCGGTCAAAGAGGTTCAGAAGCTGATGGGAATGGCCACCGCACTCAACAAATTCATTAGTCGGTCCACAGATCGCTGCCGGCAATTCTTTCATACCCTTCATTAGGCAAAGCTTTTGAATGGACCCCCGATTGCGAAGCCGCTTTGGAAGGTTTGAAGACTTACCTCCGGTCAGTTCCGCTCTTGACAGCTCCTCCGATAGATGATCCGCTCATTTTATATCTGGCAGTTTCCGATCGAGCTGTCAGTGCCGTATTGTTAAAGGAAGAACTTGGGGAACAGCGGTCAGTTTATTATGTCAGCAAAGCAATGGTTGACGCCGAAACACGCTACCTTCCATTGGAAAAACTCATCCTGGCTTTCGTCACGGCAGCAAGAAAACTGATGCATTACTTTCAGGGGCATATCATTGGGGTACTAATGGACTACCCCCTCCGGTCAGTACTCTGTAGTTCAAAAGCATCAGGGCGCATTTCAAAATGGTCTCTCGAACTCGGCCAGTATGATATTCAATTTCTGCCTAGAACCTCTATCAAGGGGCAAGTGCTCACCGACTTTGTGGCCGAATTCACTGGATGCCTCGCCGACTTTAAGTCTGATCAAATTTAACCTAAGCCGAACTGGAGAATTTATGTGGGGGACATTTGGCAGTTGTATTGTGACGGAGCATCCAACGAACGTGGCAGCGGGGCGGTTGTAGTGATCATGGCTCCCGACGGGGCAATAATCGAGCAGGCTGTTAAACTGGGCTTTGAAGCATCGAACAATGAAGCCGAATACGAAGCGTTGTTAACCGGTTTGCGGAATGCACATCTCCTCGGTGCTCGGCGTTTGCTTATCTTCTACGACTCAAAGCTAGTCATCAACCAATTGAAGGGGGAATACGCCGCCAAAAATGACCGTATGGCAACTTACATGAAAACGGCCAACTCTTTGCTTGCAAAATTCGACCATCATGAGTTAAATCAAATAACCAGGGATCAGAACACACATGCAGACGCCCTGGCCTGTCTAGCCTCCGCCATCAACTCAGAAATTAAACGGACAATTGAAGTAGGATTTATCATTGAGCCGAGCATTGCCCCATCAGAGTCAATTCAAATCAATATCATAGAATCAGGTCCAAGTTGGATGGACCCCATCACTGCATTTCTATCTTCTGAACAGCTCCCAACGGACAAGAAAGAAGCGCACAAACTGCAAAACAAAGCTCTGAGATATTACTTAGATCCGCAAGAAAAGCTCTACAAAAAATCCCTTTCTGGTCCATACCTAGAATGCGTTCATCCGGATAAAGTCGAAGTACTCTTGATTGAAATACACGAAGGTAGTTATGGTGCCCATTCTGGTAGGCGTTCTTTGGCTCATCGAGCTGTAACACAGGGGTACTACTAGCCGACCATGAGAGCTGATGCCGAGTGTTACGTTAAGAAATGTGAACAATGCCAGTAGTTTTTCCCGTTAACCCATTTGCCAGCCGAGGAGTTGAGCTCAATCACCAGTCTTTGGCCGTTCGCTCAATGGTTTGGCCGTTCGCTCAATGGGGGCTTGATATCATAGGGCCATTGCCACGAGTCCCAGGAAACAAGCGATTCTTAATTGTCGCGACGGATTACTTCACAAAATGGGTCGAATCAGAGACACTAACACACATCTGTGATACTGATGTTAGGCGTTTTGTATAGAAGAATATCATAACACGATTCGGCATTCCAAGAGCTCTCATTTTAGATAATGGCACCCAGTTTGATTATAGCGTCTACCGAGAATTGTGCAGCACGTATGGTATCCGGTCCTATTTCTCCCACCCGACTTATCCACAGAGCAATGGTCAAGCTGAAGCCTCCAACAAAGCCATCTTGGATGGCATCAAGAAGAGGCTAGAGAAAGCCAAATGCAGATGGGTCGAAGAATTGTCGAGTGTGTTGTGGTCTCATCGTTTTATGCTTTGGAACCCAAGCAACCATCTCCTTGGAGATTGGCCTCCCAACCTTGAAATCGAAAGTTTTTGATATAGGCCGAAACGACATGATGTTTGCCTTGGATTTGACTCTGATTGAGGAACGAAGAGACCGTGCCCTTGCATCCGTGGCACGGTACCAGCGGCAGCTTGCTAAGTCGTATAATCAACGTGTTCAGCTACGCCGCTATACGCCAGGAGAATTGGTTCGGAAGAAAGTCCTCTCCGCAACCAAGAATCCGGCTGACGGAAAATTGGGTCCTAACTGGGACGGCCCCTATCAAATCTACTCAATCGCGAGAATAGGGGCATATCGGCTCAAAGACATGTCTGGGAGAAGCCTGTCGCATCCTTGGAACTCCACGCATTTGTGTAAATTTTATCATTAACCCGACTTGTGGGGCATGATAACTTGTTTTGACTATTCACCGTGTACAGCTTTCACTATTTTAATGCAACTTCTTATTTCGCTCTATGAAATTTTAGTTCAAAGATAAAAGCCTCCGAATTTAGAGCCCCATCAGTGAACGACACTTTTGGGCCGAATAAGTCTCCGGATTCGGAGCGCCCTTCGTGGATCTCACGATTGGCCAAGATAAAAGCCTCCAAATTCAGAGCCCCATCAGTGAATGACACTTTTTGACCGAATAAGTTTTCGGATTCAGAGCACCCTTCGTGGATCTCACGATTGGCCATGATAAAAGCCTCTGAATTCGGAGCCCCATTAGTGAACAACACTTTTGGGCCGAATAAGTCGCCAGATTTGGAGCGCCCTTTGTGGATCTCATGATTGGCCAAGATAAAAGCCTCCGAATTCGAAGCCCCATCAGTGAATGATACTTTTAGACCGAATAAGTCTCCGGAATCGGAGTGCCCTTCGTGGATCTCATGATTGGCCGAGATAAAAGCCTCTGAATTCGGAGCTCCATTAGTGAACGACACTTTTGGGCCGAATAAGTCTCTGAATTCGGAGCGCCCTTCGTGGATCTCACGATTGCCCGAGATAAAAGCCTCTGAATTTGGAGCCCCATCAGTGAACGATACTTTTAGGCCGAATAAGTCTCTGGATTCAGAGTGCCCTTCGTGGATCTCACGATTGGCCAAGATAAAAGCCTCCGAATTCGGAGCCCCATCAGTGAACGACACTTTTGGGCCGAATAAGTTTTCGGATTCGGAGCGCCCTTCATGGATCTCACGATTGGCCAAGATAAAATCCCCAAATTCGAAGCCCAATCCTTGCAAGACACGATCGGTCCGAGTTTGGCCAAGAAAAATGCCTCCGAATTCGGCGTGCTTTTTGTGTATTATGATTAAAACGCATAAACGTAGTTAGCGAAAAATGAAAGATGATCATACCGAATTTATAAACATAAATTGAAACAACACACAAACGTTTAAAATAAAATGTTTCATTGAATTAATCGATAATACATAATTTGCTCCCAATCTATGTTAGAGCGTTACAACATGTTTACTTTTATTCGGCATCTCCCTCATTGTCACTCTTCTCAACTTCGAAAGCCGCAAAGGGAAAAGATGACTCTGATATAGTGGTGATGCCGAATCAACGCCCGCTGCCCGGAGCGCCTCTGCGGCTTGGAGAGCCTTGACCCTTCCGTGCTTGAATCCACGATTCTTGTATCGACAGACCTCCTCGGCGAGATTTTCCTTAGTTTTCTGTATCCCAACTTTTTGGCTATCATGGAAGCCTTTTTCCTAAGCCCTGGTCCTTGCCGTCTTTATTGCAAACATGTTTGCCATATCACGATCGGCAATAGCATGACTTATGAGTCGTTGGGTCACCATTTCTACCACAATTGGGTTAGCTTGGCCGGCCGATTGTGTTTCGGCGATTTTGACCTTCCGTAGCTTGTGCTCAGCCTTGTCCGCACGAGCTTTTAAGTTTCAAATGCATTCATCATTCTGCTCTATCTCCCGTTGTGCTGCATGAAGGCGCATGCCGATCTCATAGGCGATATACAACCCTTTCACCGCTCCATGGATGCCCTCTCGGAACATTTCGAAGTCAGGTTGATCGACCATCGATTGTTGAACTTTAAGTGGAAAAATTTATCGAGGAAACTCGGCCGCCACATTTGGGTCGTGTACAACAGAATCTGCTTCTGTCATCTGTTTGTTCCCCACAAACATCGTAAAACTCAACGGGCGTGGTGTCGCACTGGTCTCTTCTCTCGAGTATGGTAGAGGGGAGCTGCCCTGTTGCTGTTTTTTCCCTCTGGGTGACCTACTTTGTTGACGCGGGGACAGGCGTTTTTCACGTTCCCTCGACGTCCTACTCCCTGTGCGCGAAGGCTCGCCATTTCGATTCATCTGTGTGTCCAACTCCGCGAGTGTTCTCTCTTCTCATCTGCTGTTGAAAAATAGCCTTCTAGACATCTAGTTCAAACCCAATATGGATCATAAATGAACACATCCCCCACCCATCTTATTAATCGCGCGTGTAGTGTTCCTAAAGCGTTCTCTTCAATACTTTGCGCCACAAACTGATGTGGATCAGCGGTCTTGTTCATTAATTCGGCGGTCCGTGTTCATTACCTTACCGGGGCAAAGGCCGATTCATCGATCTATTCGGCCTAAATATCAGAGCTCCTAGCCTAATTGCTATTGTGCCCCAGCAAACCCCTGAACTGCCATTTTCAGGTAATCCCGTTCATCAACCTGCTGGGGCAAGGGCAGATTCATTAATCTATTCGGCCTAAACATCAGAGCTCCGAGCCGAATTGTCATGATGCCCCAGCAGGTTTTTTGAACTGTTGTTTTTAGGCGGTCCTGTTTAATTTTGGTGAGGCAAGGGCAAATTCATCAATCAGCTTCATTAATCTATTCGGCCTAAATACCAGAGCTCCTAGCCAAATTACTGTTACGCCCCAGCAAACCCCTGAACTGCCGTTTTCAGGCAGTCCCGTTCATCAACCTGCTGGGGCAAGGGCAGATTCGTCAATCTATTCGGCCTAAATATTAGAGCTCCGCGCTGAATTGTCATGATCCCCTAGTAGATTCTTTGAACTGCCGTTTTTAGGCGGTCCTGTTCAATTTTGCTGAGGCAAGGGCAGATTTATCAATCGGCTTCATCAACCTATTCGGCCTAAATATCAGAGCTCCTAGCCGAATTGCTATTGTGCCCAAGCAAATCCCTGAACTGCCGTTTTCAAGCGGTCCCGTTCATCAACCTGCTGGGGCAAGGACAGATTCATCAATTTATTCGGCCTAAATATCAAAGCTCCGCGCCGAATTGTCATGATGCCCTAGTAGATTCTTTGAACTGTTGTTTTTAGGCGGTCCTATTCAATTTTGCTGAGGCAAGGGCAGATTTTTCAATCAGATTTATCGATCTATTCGGCCTAGATATCAATGCCATGCGTTAAGGCGTTCCTATGCCCCAGCAAGTCCCTGAACTGTCGTTTTTCGGCGGTCCTGTTCATCAACTTGCTGAAGTAAGGGCAGATTCACTAATATATTCGGCTAAGTTGTAGTGCTATACAGTTATTTTTGCGCTGGATTAAGTCAGTAATTTGTTCATCACATTTCATGTTTTTACATCTTACTTAGCCAATTAACAAGCACATTCATCAAGCAGAAAGGCACAAGCAAAGCAGAAAGGCACAAGCAAGGCAGAAAGGCAAAAGCAATTTTCATTCATAAATTGAGTACAAACAGAAGTCATTTTACAAATGAAAACTACCCTACGTTAGCTTTTGACAAAAACAAACAATCAAAATTCTAACAAAGTCTAACAAAATCTACATACACAGAATACCAAAATAAAACGAAAAATACTTGCTTTAGGTCAGTCTTCACGGTCAGACTCCAGTGGCTCAACGCCTACCTACTCGTACGGAATTGGCTGCTTCGATATCACGTTAGCGGCAGCTAAGGCTTTGAGCCAGCCGTGTTTGAACCCCCTGTTCTCGAACTTCGGCACTTCTTCTACATAATTCTTTAAAGCCGCATCCTTGCCAGCTTGGAATGACTTGGAGATCTTGGATTCAGTGTTCGCCATCGCCCTCCTTAACTCCTCCAAATCGGCCTCCAACTTGGCAATTGTTGTTGGCCAGTTTGAGCGCTTCTTCACTGGTACTCGCCCTCTCCTCAGTGGCCAATCTCAGTCGGTCAGCAGCTTTGGCCTGATCTCCTTCGGCATCGGCCTTTGCTTTCTCTGTCTCCTTTTTCATGGCCTCAGATTCGGCTCTAAGAGAGGCCTCTGCTGCCTTCCCCTTCTCGTTTTCCATTTCGGCCGTGAGAAAGTCGATCTATTCGATAGTGTCACGTTGGCGACGGCCAATCTCCGCTATCCTTCCCGTTGCCGACAAAATAAGAAATCGGTAAGCCAATATAAAATTTTCTTTGATTAGTTTTGCACAATTACAAAGATCACGTACCAACATCGCCAACTATGCGGCTAATGCGATGGAGAATAGATCGTGCTCTGCCCTAAAGGTTGCTCTATCAACCGGTAGAGAAATGGAGGAGGCCAAGCTCAAGGCCACAGCGGGGTCTTTTACAACCGATGCATCGGAAGCAATCGGTGTGCTCCTTACCCTTGGTTGTATTATAAACGACATGACCAAGTCCGACTCTTCCATTCGTGACCGTTTATCCACTAGGTCTTCCGAATAACCGGCTTCTTGTTCGGCCGGATGTTTCTCTCCCATTTGCTCCACCTGGTCCTGTTGAACGACCATAGGCTTCGTATCGGCCACATCAGTCTGAACCACCTCAACGGGAGCAGGTGCAGTCTCTTCCCTAAAGACGAGTGGAGGGAGCGGAGGTTCATTTCGCTCGACCTCGGCCCTCCGACGGGCAACCATCATCTCGGCATTCCTCTGCCTGGCCATTTGAGTGAGCGACTCGCCAACCATGTTGTCAGGATACGAGCCGGGTAGGTCCCCCAAGTCGGTGAAAATGTCTTTGAAGGATACGTCGGCTCGGCCAGAAGTGGATAGAGGATTAAGGCTGGCTTCTTCAAAAGCCAAATTTAGTGCCGCGTCAACCTCTTCCTCTGATCCGTCAGATCTGTCCTAGAGTGGTTGATTCGGCTAATCAGCGACCCCTTCGACTACTTGTTCGTCTGCCAACTCTGAGTTTCATGCCCCAAAACCAATCTGCCTAAGGTTCTTGAAGCTGGGAAAAACAAGCGTTGTAAGGTGCCGTTCACCCCTCGGAATCAGAATATTATCGGTGGTTGAAAAGGTAGTGTAGGTCGGCTTGTATCTCAAAAGCATTTGGGCCGTCCTTCCCTATTTCTAAAGATTCGGACGGCTGAAGAACTGGAGTGTGGCTTTGATCTGCGTGAGTTCAGCTTCGTTGGCAAAATGAGAACTTTTTTCAAGTCGTTTCCTACATAGATAAAATGGTAAGTACGCAGAAGTTGAACCAAGTAAATATTTAATAAAAACACGTGGGGGATTAAACGGCAACCTAGTTCACCTCTTCGCCTAGGCACTGGATCTTGACGATCTTCGCCTCGCCGAATTCCTAGTTGCCACGAACAACGACCATGACATCATCAATACGCTTACCAGAGCTGGCAAGCATTGTCACCAGATGATGGTCAGTGTCCTTGGCCCTAAGGAAGTAGCGCCACTACCGACCAGTGGATTTGGCCAAGGCATAACAATGTCGAATGGCAGGGATTCCAAGGTTAAGCCTAAGGCGCCGGTTTAGTTCTACAATCCTTATTATTATTCTAAAAAAATTCATGTTCGGTTGAGAAGGGATTAAACCCTAGTGGCGAAGGACAGCCCTCAAAAGTGAATGAAGGGGGAAACGGACTTCCCCCTCAGCAATTGACAGGAGAGGAAAGACGATTGTATTTTTGTCAGTCCTCTCTATGTTAATCACGTTCTCTGCCAAGAGTGACAGATGGACGTCGTCAGGAATGGAAAAATAACGATGGAAACCAGAGACTCGTTCCGCCGAAAGAAGGGCTCTCAGATGTTTTGCCATCATAAAAGGTAAAATGGACACTCTAAACAGTAAACAAACAAGGAAAATGAGTTGAAATGGAAGAGAAAAGAACTAACAAGAAATGAGGACAATGAAGAATAGAAAGAAGTTGCAGAGGACGTGAAGCGGGGGAGGTAAACTGACACCTAACGGGAAACCTTGTGCATTCGAAAAAGCATACAAACGAAGAGACAACATGGTTTCAATTTGTATTAAATGAATGAAGCGTACGAAGGGGCGGAAAATTGTAATCATGCCTAAAAAGAGTAGGCATTCTGACGCTTGCATTGGAATAAGAGAAACCGCTGCATTTTTTGACCCTCTAAGTCCAAAACCAAACATGTCGTCTAACTGTTTGGGGGGCAATTGTGGGGGCCGAGTAAATTATTACGTAGGATAGCCGAATATAATAAAGAAGGAAACTAGATCATGTACTATACGGCGCCAGCCCCGAGGAACAGAGGCCGAATATCCAGATCGGTCTCTGTATCAATTGTAGATTGGGCCAAATGTGAAGAGATAGCCTAATGAGCGATTGTTCATTGGACGAAAGGTTGACGCAACCATCAACATTGAGGATAACTATAAATAAGAGGAGCACCAGCTAAAAGAGGCATGTGAGAACAAATAAGTTTAACTTGAGATATAAGCAACCAAGAGAGTATACACTAACTTATCCGTCGGAGTGCTAATTCCGGCACTCCCGACTGGAGCGTTCATTCCTTTTTAGGTGACTAGCTGAGGATCACAAGTGTCCTACTGGATTCAAAGAGTATTTCCGAGCCACTTCTCCACAGCCTTAATTGTGAAATTGATAAACTTTAACCAATTTAACCAAATTATTATCATTAATTTGTTTACTAACATAAAATATATATCATATTTATTATTACATAAAATTTCTAGAACCGTAAAATCGAATTGAATCAAACCGGTTTTTATGGTTCAATTTGGGTTTGGTTTCGCAATTTAACTGTTTGATTACGATTTTAATTTTTTTAGAATCAGTTCTTACAATTCGGTTTCTAGTTTATTCTAAAATTGGATCAATCCGATCCATGTATACCCTATAACACTTTTATTTATTTTAAAATTTTTTATTTCAGTAATACTATATAAACATAATTTTTCATAATTGACCAACGAAAGGGAAAAAAAATTCTTATTGAATGTGGTAAGTAATGTCGTACAAATAAATAATAATAATAATAAATTATATAAAATAATGCAAGTGAATAAGATATTTTCATACATGCCAACGACGACGTAATATTATCAGGGTGGTTCATGATTATCCTCTGTTGTGCTTGTTATTATGGTCTTATTTCTTATAATTTAAAAAAATTAAAAAGTTATATTATCTTATTTAAATTATATTATTTTTTTATCACATCACTTCAAATCTAATCCATACTCAATTCATGTTTCATAAAAAATTAAAAAGTGTACTTATTTAGATCATTTAAAATCACTCCTAAATTACATGTTTTGCATAATTTTTTTTTTTAAAGCTAAAAGTTAATAATAAGAAAATACAAATTTTAAAAATTCATCTGTCAATTTTTAGGCAATTAATTTTTTTTAAAATTCATTTAAACTATTTCTATTTCTCATAAATATTTCTTTTTTATATGTTTTTCATGGTAAATTGAAATAATTCACAAACTCAATATTAATTTTGCATGTTTTTCTTTTTAATTCTTTCAAAAGTATTACGATTTTTTTAATACTAAATTGATTTTTTTTTTCTTTTTTTTTCGTTTATTATTCTATATCCAATTCCAATTCTATATTATGGATTTGCCATTTAAATTTGACAGTGACTCTATATATGAAATTATTATTTCATTTCTTACATTATTTTATATAATCACAACTCATAGGAAGAAAAACTTACACAACAATAATTTTCTCGAGAAATCTCTAAAGTTTGAATTTACTAGTTGAGTTACTTTTTCAATTATTAAACAGTAACTTTTTATATTTTGATATTATATTATAGATAATTAATCACTTTACACCCAGAGATATATCTATCATTTGGATGTTTCCATTATTAATTTTTTTTTTTTGGTTGAGATATTGTTTTGTGATTCTTTCTTGGTGTCGTTGAAGTTTTTTTTATATAGTTGATATTTTAATTTAATTAAAAATTTTATTTTATAATTTAAGATATATATCATATAAAATCATTATATGATAATCCAACTACAACATATTTATATTTAATTTTTTAATAAATTTACATAATTTCTATTTCTACATATTTTTATTTTCCAAATAAATATAAAAGAAAATTAAATAGTTTGAATTACTTTTAATTTTATGTTACTAATTTTTCTTTTAATTTAACTATTATTTTTAATATTAAAATGAATATTTATTTTACTATTTTATAATTTAATACAATAGAGCTAAAATTATCAAAATATACAAATAATTTAACTAAAATTAATATATATAAATATTCAAGTAATAATTTTATAGAACGATAGCACCCATATTATCAAAATAAATAATTAAAATCATAGTTTAATTATTTTTTATAATACACATTATACCATCAAATATTTTTAAAAAATAATACGTACATTGTACGAGTCAACTTGTAGTTTTATAAATAATAAACATAAGTAATACCACCAAACACTGATACAAAATTTTAAAATATAAAATAATTTGTAAATAACTTTAATAAATTGCACTAAACTAGACGAAAGAGGATATACACATGGAACAAGGATCTAATGGGCCGATTGATATACCCAGGCCGGTTCAACAAGCTATTCTGGAAACTTATTGGGCCTTACTATGGTTATGGGCTAGGATCAAAGGCTGTGGAGTTCAACATTAGATGGTCTGAATTAGACAAAAATTTTCATAATTGGCCCCCAACTGTTTTTGACTTTTGTCCTTTTTGAGCTCTAGATTTTTTTTTTTTTTTAAAAAAAAAACCTTTTCTCGTCTGTCTAAGTCAATCAGAACCCGAAAGCCTAAATTATTTGAATTAAAAAAAAAATGTAAACCCCAAAATATCCAAATAATTATGTTTGAAGAAGCATATCTGTATATTTTAAATCATGTTTAAATTGAGGTCAGCTGTAAGGCATACTTGTTTCCAAACAGAGGGAACAATGATTTTGATTAAGGATATATGATTCATTCAAAGTGTTTGGTTTGTTTTTTACAAAATTTTTGGAAAAAATTCTGTACAAACAAATTTTTAAGAGTAATCAAATCAAAAAAAATTTTCAAAAAAAATCTCAAAATTTTGTTTTATTACCTACTTTCCAAAATCACTATCTCTCTCATACCCATCAAATCAATCACTTTTTTTAAAACTCTCTCTCCAAAATAATTTTTCAAAATCATTTTTAAAAAAAAGGCAAACTGAACAAATTTTCATACTTTTTATGTCAAAAATTACTCTACAAACACAAACCAAACACACCATGTGTTTTTTGAGTTTGGCTTTTACCACACACGGACCACATTTTAATGATGTGGTCCAAACAGAACAAACCACAAGGTACAAAAACAACATTGAAAACATTATCTATTGAATTCAAATTAAATATATATATATATTGACCAAACTTAAACAGGGCAATTTATAATATTTTGAACAACTCGGTTTCTCTCATATTTAAAACGGCAGTGATTGGTAACTCGAGAGTTTCGGCTTGAACTTGGCTCGAAAAAGTGAGAGAGAAAGAGGAGGGAGAGGGAGAGGCTGGAGGAGGGCGGAGGAGGAGGAGGAGGAGAGACTGGAGGGGGCCAACATATCGTGGTGGAGGCGGAGGCGGGGGGGGAAGGCGGAGGAGGGGCAGAGGCGCGGAGGCTGCGACGACGATCGGCCGATGCGGGGCTGCGACGATCGGGCAGAGGCGACGGCGGAGGGCTGCGACGGACGACCTGCCTCCTCTCTCTCTCTCTCTCTCTCTCTCTCTCTTTCTCTCTCTCCCTCTCCCTCTGGTTTCAGACCAGCTAGACGAAGAAGAAGAAGAACAAAAAAAAAAAAAAAAAGCCCAAAACGACATCGTTTTGGACTGTCGAGCCGTTCGAGCCACTGTACTCTCGAGCTACCACGCATTTTCCTATTTAAAACCTTCCTATTTAAAACCTAAACTATAGGGTGCTATTTGGATAGGTAGACTTCACTATAGGTTTTGTTTCAATCTATACAACTCAGTACAGGTTTCATATCTAGAATTTGAATTGTTGATTTTGTATCCATAAAAAATAATTTGATTAGAAAATTAAAAATTCCCTATTTTATTACTTTATTATTTTTTATATTTTCAAAATGGTCTAATTTAGAAGTTGTGTTTATTTATTTATTTTTGAGACAAACAACATAAAATAAAGAGATTACAATTATCAGATCGGATCGGGTTTTTTTTATTTTTTATTTTTTATAGATGATATACTTACATACTTTAAAAAATAAATGATTCGGATTATTAAAATAAGACTCACACAAAACACCCTCCAATAAAAATGTGGACTGGAGATTAGTCCAACCCTATTATGAAATATAAATTAGTGTGTTTGGTTTTAATTTTCTAAAAATTGAGTTTTTTTTCATATTCTTTTTTAGTGAATATTTTTAAAATTTTACGTAATTTTTTTTAAAAAACTTTTTTAAATACTCTTTATTTAGATGTATCCAAAAAGTAAAATAATTATAAAAAAAAATTTAAATCAATAAATACACAAGAATACGAAATATGTACTGAATGCTCACATTTTTTTTAATATTTTTGGTATTTAGTGAATTTTTTAAAGTTTTTTTCACAAATATTATATTTTTTAAGTATATTTATGTTAGGTGTATCTAAATATTAAAAAAAAATTGATTAGAATATCAAAAAAAAATTAGTGAAAAAAAAAAGAGAACAAAAAATTTTAATTTTTTAAAAAGTGAATCCTGAAAATAGAAACCAAGCATGCTGATTAATATTTTTACTTGCCACTCAACACAATGCAATAAATTCCATGTATATTTGTTAATGTGAATTATATTAAAATATTAAAAAAATTGAACATACAAAAGTAAAATACAAAAACAAACACAAATCCTCATATCTCACATTTGTGATTGGGAGTCAGCAGTGACTATTGTGCGACCATAGAACTCATTTCGGTTTTTATTTTGATGATTCGAACCGTTAAAAATTTAAAAAATATTAAGAAAAATATACTTGTAAAAAATCAAATTGATCGGATATCAATAATCTGTTCATCAAATAGCATCTTTATATAAA
This sequence comes from Camellia sinensis, assembly GCF_055761805.1. Taxonomy (NCBI): domain Eukaryota; kingdom Viridiplantae; phylum Streptophyta; class Magnoliopsida; order Ericales; family Theaceae; genus Camellia; species Camellia sinensis. The sequence goes on from NC_138963.1 coordinate 115,784,190, forward strand.
TAAAATAAATATGTTTATATCAAACTATATGTTATTTGATGAATAAGTTATTGATATCTAATCAAATTAATTTTTTACAGATATATTGTTCTCAATATTTTTAAAATTTTTAACAGTAATCATCACAGCAGTGACACTGTGTGCTTGTTTTTGTGTTTCAAATTATGTATTTATAAGCCTGCTTTACAAAAAATAATAATGATTATAAAAATTATGGTTCCCCTGCTTGGAAGGACGGTGATTCAGTAGTGGTCATTTTCATTAGGATAAAGACTGGTAGCTCGAAAATCGTGGCTCAAAATTGGCTCGAATTGTAAAACGACATCGTTTTGCAATTCGATTTTTCTTTTTCTTTTTCTTTTTCTTTCTTCATTTTCTTCTTCTTCTTCTTCTTCTTCTTCTTCTTCGTTGAAACCAGAAGAAGAACAGAGGGAAAGAGGAGAAAGGGAGCCTTCGCCGCCTCCGCCCGCCGTCCTCGTCGCGAGTAGCTCGTCGCCTTCACTGCCTTCGCCCGTCGCAGAAGCTCCGATCGTCGCAGCCCCGCCTCCGGCCCCGACTCCTCCTCCAGCCATTTTTATGGCCCCCTCCCCTCCCTCCTCCTTCCTCCTCCTCCTCCCTCCTCCTTCTCCTGCTGAAAACAAAAATCGAGCCACTCTCGAGCCACAAGATTCGAGTTACGAATCACTGCCGTTTTCATTATCATTATTAATAAGGAGCAGTTCTCTTCAATCTGTTTTGTGAATTATTAGATGGTGTTATTAGACTCATAAGGCTCACTATGAGTCATATTTTCGTAATTTAAATTACTTAATGTGTACATATCGTTGAGTATTTTATTTTTGTAAAAAATTATATTAATCATATATTAATAATTTTTTTATCAGAATATATTTTTGTTAACAATTTATTTTGAATAATGTTATATGTACCAATTAGTATACTAATAGATGATGTGGTATAATTTTAGAGGTTTTAGGTATTTGTATAATATAACACTAGTTGATATACTAATTAGTATACTGATTAATGTATGTAGCACCATCGATTTATTTTTAAAATTATATTTACTATTAAAAGAAATATGAACTGATCAAAGGACTATCAATATCTGATTAATATATATTTTTAAAGAGATAAAATACTTAATAAACTTTATATATTAATCAGTTTAAATTATTAAAATAAAATTTATAATAAATTTCACAAGTCTAATAGTACCGTTTGGTTCACTCTGTGGTGGGGGTGGATTGGAGAAAAGCATGTTCTTATTAGTAAATTCAAAGGAGCTGGTGAAACCACGCGGGTTACGTAGCTGACAATGATATTGCTGCCAATTGTTGTTAGTCAACAATTCGACCCCACACGCAATGGTAAATTTTATTATAAAAAGTATTTTTTACCTCTTAAAATAGAAAATATTTTTTATTCAAATAAATTTATTTTTTATTGAGTGTAAAAATATTTTATATTGCCTTTCATTTTTCTATTGTGTATTATAAAATACAAAAAACATTCCCAACAAACGGAACGTAACAATGTTAAAAAAAATTATAGAGTTTGATTCTCACAATAAAATAATTTTTTTATTTTATCAATTTAATAAATATTAATATTTTGAGTTAACCTCGTGCCACGTGTTAAATTATGATTGGCTTTTACAAATTATATAGCCAACAATATCACAAAGAAATCGTAATTTTTATTGTAGTATTGTTGGTTATGAGTAGACAAGTTTGTGGAGCTGAATTGTTATAAATATTGCTTATCAATTGTGTGAAGTTATAATGTCTTGTATAGAAAGTCTATTGTTCTATAGTTTGAAATATTAGAAAGAATCACATTCAGCCGACGTAGTTTCAAATCTAAAATTTTGCATAAATTCCTTGGGAATGAATAGATTGTCATACCAAAGCATTTGTGTACATATATGTTTAGTGTAATCTCCTAAGTATATGTGTTATGTGTTATGTTCTAAACTAGATAACATTTGGTATATGTATATAACATCCTCAGCATCATTAATTCCTTTTTCTTGTGTCTTTTTTTTTTTATAGAAAATATGGTAAAAAACAAGAATGAAAAAGAAGTTGAGTCTTTGAATGTTGTTTTTTTTCTCTTTCTCGTTTTTCTACAAATCTGTTGATCTGAAGATTGAAGAAGAAAAGAAGTAGAGGAGCGAGGAAGAAGATCATCAGCCAATAAAAAATCAAAATCAGAAATCAAGAACATCCTCATCGCCAAGATCAGAAAAAAAATCAGGAAAAAAAAATTCTTTGATTGATAGATCTACCAATTCTTTGACATCAAGAACAAAAAAAAAAAATCAAAAAAAAAAAATTCAAGAACATCATCAACACGTCAGCCAACAATTTTTTATTTATTTTTTCTTTCATCTTCCGAACAACATCAAGAACAAAAAAAAAAAAAAAATCAGAAAAAAAAAAATTCAAGAACATCTTCATCAACACCATCATCAACAACAACATCTTCATCAACATCATCATCATCAACACATCAGCCAACAAATTTTTTTTTTCTTTCATCTTCAGATCTAGGAAAAAAAAAGAAAAAAAAAAAAAAGAAATAGAGAAATCAGAGTCACCGTTGCTCACCGTCGCCTCCATCACTGTCGCCCCGCCATCACTGTCACCGTCGCCAACCCTTCATCACCGTCGCCTCTCTCTCTGTTTCCGTCTCTCTTCGTCTCCCTCTTCGCCTCCCTCTGTTTTTCATATATAAACGCCAAAAAAAAAAAAAAAAAAAACTGACCAAAACGATGCCGTTTTGGTCAGTTAAGCCGTTCGGGCCACTAATCTTTCGAGCTACCACTCATTTTTCTAAAAAAAGTAAAGACAATAGTTAATTTTTTGGTGGTGACTTTTTGAATTTTTAGTTATTTTAACTAGTTCCCAAAGATTTTTGGAGAAATTATATGTTAAGTTTTTGTAATTAGCAATTCCGTTTAATAAATTGTAATTTTATTCGCTTTTTTATTTTAATGAAGTTATGAGTGTTTAGATGCGAATTCAACCCGAATTGTGCCTATGTAGAGGAGTTTGTAATATTGAGACTTTCATGTTTGCCACTTCACTAATTAGTACGGGGATCAAGCAAAAAGCAAAGACACTGTCGAAATTGTTTGACTGCTTGAGCTGTCATTTGTGTGCTTGAGCGAAGAAAAGAATCATCCAATATTTTTGCATAGCACCTGAACTTCTGGGAAGAAGTTTTACCGCTCAAGCGGTCAGCCTATATGTTTCGCACCGCCTTTACTCATATCACTCGCGTGGTGAAATGTGCACTCGAGCGGTCTTCGCAATCCAATTTACTATAAAGTGCGCTATTTGCTCATTTTAGAGCTTGTGTTCTCCAGATTTTTAAAGGGAAATAAAAAAAACAAAAGTGTTTTATATTGAAGGGTGCTTTATGAGTGTTTCCTTGATGATTTAAGAATGATCAATGGATCTATGAATTTTATATCAACATCATCAAGGGATTTGTTTGTTTTCTATTATTCACAAAAGAGAGAGTTGCTTTTCGGTGGATTCTAGAGAACTTGGGCCTAAAACTTTGGTGAATTCCGGAGTATCTCATCATTGTGGATTCGACATCAATGTTGTGGATTAACGTTGGGCAAGATAATTCCAAGGTGAAAATGGTGGTGGAAGAGGAGTATTGGGATCGGTTCAATTCGAGCGTGGATTCGCTAGGTAATTGAGAGTACACTTGTGTAATTATTGTTATTTTTTTTTTGTCTTCTTAGAGGATTATTTTGTGATTTTGGCCCGTGATTTTTTTTTTAATCATTGTTGGAGGTGTTCCAATTGTGATTTTTTCATATTAAATCGTTGTGTCGATTTGTCTTTGATTGTTTGATTGTGATTGTCATTCATTCTTTAAAATTGAAACATAATTACAAATTATATCATGGGGAATTTTAGTTTTTTCAAATTAAAAAAAAAATCCTAAGATTTGAGCCTTATAACAAAATAAATCTTGAGTTTTTAATTTTATTAATTTAAACTCTAAATATTTGAATTGTTTTCAATCTAAACATTTGTCTATTTTCATAAAGTAAAACCAATGGAAAAAATGAGTATTTTAGTCATTAAACCAATAAAAATGATATTTTACATATTTTATGTATACTACGTTAAATCTTAAACCCTACATTGAGTTTAATGACTAAAATATTTTTTTTCTGTCGATTTTACTTAACAAAAATAGTTGAATGGGTTAGATTAAAAACAAATCAAAAGATTCTGATTTTAATTGATAAAATTAAAAATTCAAGATTTATTTTGTTATAAGGCTAATACCTAAACTGTCCCAGTAGTGTGTAATTCCCCATATAAATAACTAGCATGTCACCCGTGCTATACACAAAATTAAAAAATATATTATTTATTAAAAATGAGATAATTATATTAATTTTTTTTTTATATTTTGTCTCTAGTAAATAAAAATATATATACAAATTTAAGAGTTTTGTTTCAAATATTCATTTACTATAATATATAGTATAGATAGATTAAAATTGTTGTATTGAAAATTAATAATTAAAATTATGCTTTGTTATAAAAAAAAAAATGACATAGTTCCAATACTTCACTATTTTAGAATAAAAATATATGAATTTTAAAAAATTGTCATATTGGTTTTTGAAAGGGAAATAATTAAAGAAATTTTAAAAACTTAATGAGTACGAAAGAATAATCATAACATGTAATTTAAAATATCAAAAAAATAAAAATAAAAAATGAACCTATTGTGATATAACAATCACTTCCCGCGAGTCCCAAGTATTCAAACTCGGTAGCTCTGATACCAAGTTGTCACACTCCAAAATAATCCCAACATATCTAATACATCTAACCACATTCACTGAATAGACATTGCTAATCTCCAACCTTTTTATCATAAATCTCCATGGTTTATATAACAGTTTCACATGTAATTTATACATTCATAGGTAAGAAAACACATGAATTTATAGCGTGTGGAGCACATAGTCTCAAAATAAATAAAATGCCCTTATGGCTACAGCTTCCGAGGTTTAAGCCCGGTTACACAAAAGTGGTCTCTCGGACCCATACAAAAATAGCCTTTGGCTTTACAAATTAATCCACAACAAAAAGAGTTTATTACTTTTCACGAATTATCCACACCCTCAACTCGGCAGGATCACCACATTTTTACTTGCACCAAATCCCATAGTGGTGAGCATAAAGCTCAGTAGAGAATTCTCACAAAGTATATACAGTTATGCAAATTCTCTCAACAATAAAAAAAAAAAAGGAAGCAAGGTAATGCCATGCAATGCCAACAATAAAGGGGAATTTCATTTCAATGCACTATTGAAAATCACCATGTTCTCAATAATATTTTTCAATCTCATCAATTTCAAAATTCCAATATTTAAATCAATAGGGGCGGTAAATACGACACTGGTAATCCCTAGGTTAGTGTCTGCAAGTAGGCTCTACAAGCTCTACCAATACCCCACTTTACCGGTTGCTAACCGGAAGGGAAGTGGTACCTCCTCCGCGCGTGTTTTCGGTTTTTCACCCCAGACACTCAGGCCAACTTACCAATCTCATTTACACCGCCTAACCGGACTTACCAACGTATTTATCCCTTTAACAATTCCATAGTTCTTATTACAATGTAATCTACCTCAATGTAAATACTTTCCAATTCATGACAAGTATGTACAATAATAATAAGAATTTAAAAGCGAATATGATGCAACAATTAATATCTCATAACCTTTCTTCATTTTTCCGTCTTTCAATGCCATCTCACAAAACAACCATATGCTCAACCGATGCTATCAACACATGGCAAAAACTTCTCATCATGTACATTTTGTTAAGGGCAAATTACATATACCCCCTCGAGGTTTGGCTAAATTACAAATTCCTCCCTGAAAACTATATTTGCATAACAAATTAGGGGGTAATTTGTTATGAAATTTAAAACTTAGGGGGCAAATTGTCATTAAAATACAAACCTTAGGGGTGGGATGTAATTTCCAAAACCTCAGGGGGGTATCTGTAATTTAGCCAAACCTCAAGGGAGGTATATGTAATTTTCCCTTTTGTTAACATTCTAGCCATTCCAAGATTATGTGAAATTTTCAAACATCATCCTCCAAGATTTCAATTTTCACAATCCATGTGCTCAACAATTATCATCTCACCACATTACAAATTTAAGTGTTAGCAATAAAGTTAAAATAACATATCATATCTCATATATCAAGTATATTGCTATTTTGCTAAACATTTGGTGAAACTACTCTCATACATCCTCTTAATACAAGAAAACAAATAATTTTAAAGGCATTTTCATTTTTTTTTTGAAAAATCCTCAATTTCTAGGGTTTTCAATGAAAACAAACTTTTCTCATTTTTTAAGAGAAACTCCATCAAACCATTATTCATGAGTTTAATAGAGGGAAAACCCTCAAGAAGTAGTAAAAAGATTGAGATACAAACTCTCATTCAAAACTCTCTCTACATTTTGAATCAAAATCTAAAATCAACACAAAACCTCAAGAACACTTTTAAATCAACATCAATATGGCAAAACTTGTATACATAACTCAAGAAATCCCTACCTCAAGGTCTTGATGAAGAAAAATGGAGATGAAACCCTAGATCGAAAAGATGGGAGAGCCTTGACTTCCATCACACCAAGTGAAGCTCTAGCCCTTGATCTTCAAGATTAAAGAGAGATGATGATGATTTTGACTCAAGATTTGCAAGAATCAAAGTGTTTTGGTGTTTGAGAAGGTTTTCTAAAGAGAAGGAGGAGAAAAATAGGGTTTAGAGTAAGAGAGAAGTGTCGAAAATGAGAGATACATTCGGACCAAAAAGAAATAAAAAACAGAGTTTCGGACTGCCCAGTTGGCTGCACGTGCGGTGCCTCTCCCAGCACGTGCGGCAGCTTTAATCGCTCGTGCGGCGGCCCCAACTGCTCGAGCGGCCCACCTCCACTACTCGTGCGGCTCACTTCCTCTACTCGTGCGTCGATTTCAGTATGCAAGGTTCTATGTTTCCACCCTTACTGCTCGTGCGGCCTCTCCCGCCGCTCGTGCGGCTTAATCCTGCACGTGTGGCCTAGGCCCAGCAGCCCAAATTTCATACTTCGCTCCCAGCACTCCGGACTCACCCGCGCACCCTCCGAAACAACCGAAATTCAACACCGAACGAAATAAAAACTAGAACTACAATTTAGAGAACCATTTCCGGACGTTTCAAATCCAACGAAGATAAAAGGAGAACGAAGCGAAGAAAGAAAGAAAGAAAGAAAGAAAGAAAGAAAGAAAGAAAAAGGGAAAAAGGACCCGGTCGTCACAAAGAGTTTCCTTTTCATTAGATTTATTTCAGGAGAGAGAAGATTGTATAGAATTTATATTTTTTTGAAATATAGGCTTATTATTTTGAGAGAGGAAAGGGGGTTGAGAATTGTATGTTTTTTTTTTTTTTTTTTTTTTTGGGGGGGGGGTTATTGACTAGCAATATATTTGCATTAAATAATTTTGAAGGTTAATATTTATGTCCTTGGAATAACTAATAGATGTTTTAATTTTTTTTTTATAAAAATCAAAATTTCAAAAAATTAGATTTAAGGTTTTGAAACACTTAAGTTGAAAAGTCACTTTGGTATAATATATAACTAATGTTCCACCCGTACTATGCATTGGTTGTGTTTACAATTATTTGTATATATATGTGAATTGCAATTTTTAATTTTGTTGCACACAGAAAAAGAATATAACAAATGCAGCATATCTTTAATTAATTATTTGATGTTTGCTTTTATTCAAAATTTTAAAATAATGTACTAACAAAGTTTATAATTAAATTAAGAAAAAATTTATTCCTAACGACATTTTTTTACTTCTATATAAATACTTAAAAAAAATAAACCTGAAAACAGTTGTCAATATAAATATTATACATTAAATAACAAAATGTGCTTAGCAATTATGCTTACATAAATTTACTATAGTTTTAAGTTCAATTTTTTTTTTAAAAAAATATATATATTTTACAAACATTTTATCTAGCTAGTGCCAAATAGAATTTTCTTAGTAAAAAGGAAAGTTATAAAAATTTGTTGCAAATTTTCAAATATATATTGTTAAACATTCTATTCTACTTACTTGTTTGTTTGCTTGCTTGTTTTGGGAGTTTTGATTTTTGGTCTTTGCTCCACATTTATTGTATTATTTTATTTATTTTCTTCTTCTTACTTGATTTTCGCATGATACATCTTTTATAGTGTATCTTCGAGCGTATTAGTGAAAACATCGTACATTTAAAATGCATAAAATTACAATATATAGAAAAAAAAAGAGTAATTGCCCAAAACTAAAAATACTTTAAGAAAAAATAAAAAATAATAACAAAAATAAAATTGTTTGAAATAGAAAATGATTTATTTATTTATTAATTAATTTTAAAAAACAAAATTTTAAAGAAAACAAATAAAACTATATAAAAAAAACATACGTAAATTTAACCAAACATAAAATATAATACAAAAAAATGAATTATAAGATTTTCAAGAAATGAGACTCACAAACAAATTTTGTAAAATCATGTCTATTCATACATTTTTTGTGTATATTTTTTGGGAAAATGATTGGTGGCCCTAAAAAAATTGCCCCTAATACCCCTAATTTCCAATTTTGGAAACTGTTTTTTTTTTTCTTTCTTTTTTCCTTTTTTTTTTTTTTTTTTTTTACCTAAAATGGACTTTCGGGGCATTCGAGCCCCGAAGTCTCGGGCCCTCAATCAGCGTTGTATTTTTTGTGCTTCTAATGCCGAAAATGATATTAAAATAGTTTGCACTTTTTGCATTAGGTGCATCTAATAACTTTACCAAATACAGATATAATAAATTTCATAACACAAAACACAAGGATTTGTGAGACAAAATGTCTTAAAAAAATGAAATCAATATTTAATGATGATGTAGAAGTACACTTGATGTTTTAATTGGAAGTGTAACCAGATAAATCGTCATAGAAGAGGAAGACAACCTTTATCTTTCATCACAACAATTACATAACTCAATTTATAATTTTAATATCTCTCAGTCTTCCACACGTTCAATTCTCTATTAATGTTAGAATAAATGCAAGAACCAAAAAAGAGAATATTTGAGAAGATAAAGCGATGTGGTTTGAGACATTTCAATTGTTGAATTCTATTAATTAATAGTTATTAGGCTTCAATGGTCGGGTTTTCAATATTTGTTAGCCATTAAAGTTAAGTTCGTTGGTTTCATCTACATTCACTTGTTAATTTGAGAGTGAACTCGTGTCAAGTCTTTACATAAATACTTAACACATTTTTTTAGCATTACTTATGAAATGCACAATGTTTTTTTTTTTGTTTTTTGTTTTTTACAATTGCAACCTGTTATTTTTTTAATAAAAATTTATATTTGTTTTAGTTATTTTTTTAATATAGAAATTGTACGGGGAGGAAATAATTCTCCTCGTATAATCCTGTTGACCAAGTCCACGCTTCTCCGTACGACGTCGCTTTGTCACCTGAAAACACAAACGTGAGCTAGCCGGCGGGTGTGTGCCGGAAACCTCTCCGATGCCTAAGTCAGAAAACTTGACAAATAGACAAAGCTCTAAGTTCTCAGAAAGATTGTGTTCAATTACCTCCTTCCAGGTGATGCTTGTGAGCTTTTATAAGTTTCCTCTGGCACAATCCTGGTAGGACTTGTATTTCTCCATGCAGAGTCCTCCTAGGATTCATACTCCAAAGGATAATGCTTATCCTTTTACACCCTCCCCCACTGCTTAAACCAAGTGGGATGGTTTTCTCCATAGCCGAACTACCACATGACCGAAATAACACTGGCTATGCTGAGCCACAGAGAAGGCCGAACTATCCTTAGCTCGGTCTTCTCCTTTAACTCATTACTTCGGCTGCCCCTGTTCAACCTTGGTGTGCTTAGATCAAACTTCCAAGTAACAAGTTCTGACTGACTTAACCAGAGTGTGTCACGACCGAACTAATTCCGAAACCGGTCTTCCCAGAACATACTGCGACCGGACTAACTCTAAGACCGGCCTAACTCCGAGTTGTCTCTGGACCGGAGTAGCCTTATTCTTCCTTGGGCCGAAGCAACTATCTCTTCTTGAGCCGGAATAAACTCACCTCCTTGGGCCGAAGTAACTTTGTCTCCCCAAGGCCGGAGTAACCTTGCCCTCTAGGCCGGAGTATTTAGTACGGCCTTTTTACCTAGTCCTCTGCGTTTTGGGCCTCAAAACCCAACTCGAAGCTCGGCCCAATTTTTCCCAAAAATTACCCTCTCAATTGCCCCTTAATTCCATCTGTGCAACATGATTGGGATTACCAGCCTTCTGGCCGAGCTAGAATTTGTTACGCTTTTTCAGCCGAGCTAAAAACCCTTTAGCCTTTCCAGCCGAGCTAAGTTTACCTCGGGTATCACTATGTCCGGTCAAAACGTCTCTTCAATCACAGCGACTGTAACGCTTCCCATTCCAGTGACACGTGGCAAACTCTGATAAGCTGTGGCCAACTGTCATGCCGCCCTTCAGAATTTTTGTACTGTTCCCGCTTCTCTTTGCCGCCTTTTTCTCTCCCTTCTTTCACAAAACAACCTTTCTACTCTTTCTCGGATCACTTCACCTTCCATTCTTCATTTTCTCTTCTCCTCTGTTTCCTGAGTTTTTGAGCTTTGAGCTTACTGTGTTCGTGCCTCCATTGCTGCTACTGCTCCATCTTTAGCTTCTTCTTCTCCAATCTGGTAAGTAAGCCTACCCTTCTCGCTTTTTTTATTTGTTTTTCCATCTGTTTTTGTTTTGTATGCTTTTTGCAAACATTTTTCTTCATTTGTCTGCTTTGCTTTTGTATTTTTATGAAGAAACCAGTAGAACCCATGAGTATATGTCATATACCCTAGAGAAAACTCGATTTTGATCCAGAATCACGTCCCGACCGAACTAGGATACCGTTTGTGTTATGTATGTAGATAAATTCAGAACATAACCGAACTAGAACTTGTAGGAATATCAGTAGTGTCTTCTGAACCACTCTAGCCAAGATAAGATCACCGAACAAGCTTGCATATACCGAACTAGGTACTTCGGTCTATAACCGCACTAAGATTTTGGGGCCAAACCGACTTTCTTAGTTCTTAAACCGAACTCTGAAAGCCGCCCCTAGGGGCTCAACCGAAGTAACTTTCCCCTTACTGCAACCGATTTAGGCCTTGGGACTAAACCAGCTTTCTTAGTTTTTTAGACCGAACTCAGAAAGCTGCCCCTAGACGTTAAACCGGTCTAAACTGCTCAAAACCGAGCTAACAAACCTTCTGATGGGCCGAGGTAGAACCAGCCCACTAAGCCGAAGTAGGATTTGTATATCTTGCTTATAATTTGTAGCGCGGTCCAACGATCTGTGCTTAACCCCTTTGTTTTCTACCTTGCAGACTTAGGTTGCCCAGGCACTCCTGCGTGTGCTCAACCGAGCTACTGAGCCAAATTTTTGTACCGAAATAATTTATTCGTAATTTATTCACCAGATGGGTAAGTATAGATATCTAGTTGAGACCCCTGGTGGCATGGCCGAATTTAGGGAAGATTACCAAATTCCTGACGACGTCCATCTGACGTTGGCCGAAAAGGATGCTACTCCCTGGGACAATGAAGGCTTCGTCCCTTTTACCCTTCAATCCATAATAGAAACCGGACTACGGTTTCCTGTCCAACCGCTAATCTGCGAATTTCTTAGACAGACTAGGTTATGCCCCACCCAACTGTCCACCAATACATACCGTATCATAATGGGAATAGCCGCACTGAACCACCAAACCGGTTTAAACCTTGGCCTAGCCGAAATATTCCATCAGTATTCCATCGGCTCGAAGAATGCTGGGTGGGTCTATTACCTTAGGATCCGCCGCCGCCGAGAGAAGATAATTAAGCATACACCGGACAAAGACCTTAATGATGATGATTTCTTTTGGGTCTCTGGGAACTTTGAAGATTTTCAAGCCTAAATTCCTGGCCGACCTATAAATTGGAAAATGGGAGAGCCTGGTAATTTAACTTCGGTCTTCTTCTTTGTATTTTATTTCGGCTCTTGTTAGTCTATTAACCGAACTAACACTTGTCTTTTTGGCAGATTTCGCCCATCTTCATTCCTTATATAGTTACCCAAACCTTGCAATTTTACGAGCCGCCCTACGGATTAAAGAAAGAAGTTGGGCAAAGCTTCTGAACTTTGAGCCGACCTACCGGTACAGCGGTCGCAGAAAAGCAAGAGTGACAGACTTCTTTCTTGAAGAAGCACCTGAACCGGACCCTATTTTGCCCGAAATAAGACTTGTCCCACTAACCGCCGAAGAGGAGATGGCGAAGAGAAGCAGAGTTAGGGCCCTTCTCACCGAAACAACTAGGCTCGAAGTAACGCCTCCCAGTCAATCGCAGCCTGCAGTTGTGGCCCTCCCATCTCAACAGCCATCCTCTTCCCGCCGAACCAAACGTGCCCGAACTGCCGAAACCGAACAAGTTTTGGTTGATGAAGAACCTGCTATTCAGCCGAGCTTACCACCGAGCCCCCAACCGGAGTCTTCCGACCGAACCATCGGCTGCTGGGCACCGAAACTAACCTTCAACGACCGAGACATTCTAGACACAGACTCGGTTGTTGCTGAGAAAGACCACCTGTTGGCCATCAATCTGGCCAAGAGCGTGTGTCTGCCCAAAGACATGGAGCATCACCAGAAACAGTTGACCACCGAGCTGAAGTCCATTCGGTCTGCGACTAAATCAATGATTCTGGTTAGTAACTTCGGTCGCATTTCTTTTTTTTTCTCTTTTTCTTTTCAACTTTTTCTTCGGCTAACAGGAAGTTGCTTTGTCAGGCCATTCAGAAGAACCAAATCACCCATAGGAAAGTACTGGAGCTGAGGAAAGTGACTAGGCAGGCAGCGGCCGAAGCAGAGGCGAAATCGGCCGAACTGGCAGAGGCCAGAAACGAACTGGCCGAACTCCGAGGCGAGGTCGGCCGACTGACCGAAATGGTTAGTTCGGCCGAAGCTGAAAAACAAAAGACTGCCATTGCTCTGAAGGACAAGTACTTGCGTGAGCTGGTAAAGCTCGAAAGAAAGAAAGACGCCGAAATGAAGGAGAAGGCAAAGGAGGCTGACAAACAAGGTTTCAAGAGGGCAGAGGATGCTTACGCCCAACAATGCAATGCTGCCAAGGAGCTTTTCTTTAAGTGCGGCTGGAGGGGAGCCGTTGAGAAGCTCGGTCATGATCCTCAGACCGAGGTTTTCAACCCTCCAGCCTACTTTATACCGAACTCCCTGATGGAATATGCCACGGCCATGCAACAACAGTTCCTTGAGGGCTCAGATGATGAAGACTCTGATGAAGACTCTGCCCCTGAGGATACTTCGGTTGTGAATGCAGATCAGGTAGTTCGGTCGGAGCCCATGGTGGAAGATCTAACTATTGATCAACCAAGTGAAACCGTGGCTCCAGCCGAAACCATTCTTTCTTCTGAAAACGTCCTTGCGCCAGAAATCGGTCTTCGAGTTGACGCCGATGCTGCCTTCGACGCCGAGATCGAAGATCTTTTTTCCTGATTTTGTACTTTTTTTACTCTGTGACCGAACTATGCCCTTTTGTAATGACTTCTCTGTTGAATGAAAACTTTACTTCAACTCTTATTCCGGTTGTGATATGTATGCTTGTACTTTGTAATGCCTTCACTTACTTCAACTGTTATTTCGGTTTAGGCTGGTTAAAATATGCTTACTAGCCAACCACTCCTTAGCCGATATAATCACTTCGGCTGAGGAGTACAAAGTGTTGGTTCATTCCAGCCAACTACTCTTCAGCCATGCACTTACTTCGGCTGAAGAGTAACAGGTGTTGGTTTATTCCAGCCAACCACTCTTCAGCCATACCCTTACTTCGGCTGAAGAGTAACAAGAGTTGGTTTATTCCAGCCAACCACTCTTCAGCCATACACTTACTTCGGCTGAAGAGTTACAAGTGTTGGTTTATTCCAGCCAACCACTCTTCAGCCATGCCCTTACTTCGGCTGAAGAGTAACAAGAGTTGGTTTATTCCAGCCAACCACTCTTCAGCCATACCCTTACTTCGGCTGAAGAGTAACAAGAGTTGGTTTATTCCAGCCAACCACTCTTCAGCCATACCCTTACTTCGGCTGAAGAGTAACAAGAGTTGGTTTATTCCAGCCAACCACTCTGCAGCCATACCCTTACTTCGGCTGAAGAGTATCAAGTGTTGGTTTATTCCAGCCAACCACTCTTCAGCCATGCACTTACTTCGGCTGAAGAGTAACAGGTGTTGGTTTATTCCAGCCAACCACTCTTCAGTCATACCCTTACTTCGGCTGAAGAGTAACAAGAGTTGGTTTATTCCAGCCAACCACTCTTCAGCCATACACTTACTTCGGCTGAAGAGTTACAAGTGTTGGTTTATTCCAGCCAACCACTCTTCAGCCATGCCCTTACTTCGGCTGAAGAGTAACAAGAGTTGGTTTATTCCAGCCAACCACTCTTCAGCCATACCCTTACTTCGGCTGAAGAGTATCAAGTGTTGGTTTATTTCAGCCAACCATCGAAGTTAGTATTTGGTTATTCCGACCAAAATGTCCTGCAGCCTGGATCCTTATCCTGGGCTTAGGAAGGGTGTTGGTTTATTCCAGCCAACCTCTAAGTTAGTTTTTCCGGCTAACTTAGAATAATGTTTGGTTATTCCGACCAAACGTCCTGCAGCCTGGATCCTTATCCTGGGCTTAGGAAGGGTGTTGGTTTATTCCAGCCAACCTCTAAGTTAGTTTTTCCGGCTAACTTAGAATAATGTTTGGTTATTCCGACCAAACGTCCTGTAGCCTGGATCCTTATCCTGGGCTTAGGAAGGGTGTTGGTTTATTCCAGCCAACCTCTAAGTTAGTTTTTCCGGCTAACTTAGAATAATGTTTGGTTATTCCGACCAAACGTCCTGCAGCCTGGATCCTTATCCTGGGCTTAGGAAGGGTGTTGGTATATTCCAGCCAACCTCTAAGTTAGTTTTTCCAGCTAACCTAGAATAAAGTGCTTGCTATGCGCCTAATCTTTACTAAAGCTAACTTTTACAAGGAACGACTTGTGCTAAAAAGAATTTCTTGTTTTATTGAGAAAAGAAAAAATTACATATGCTCGAAAGAGAAAAACTAAAAGTAAAATAACTTGAGGTTGGCCGTGTTCCATGGCCTAGGGATTGTTTTGCCGTCCTTGTCTTCTAGGTGCCCCTTTGTCTGTTAATCAAACCACTTTGTAAGGACCTTCCCAGTTTGGCTTTAACTTTGCCATCTCCTGGTCCTCCACTGCTTTCCGATCCGCCGCTTTGCCGACATTTGTGAATAGCTCATTACTCTCCGGTTCTTCCACCGCATGAACATATCCTTTGGCAGCGCGGCTGTCATTCGCCGTGACGAAGCATTGCTTTGACATGATCTGATCTCCATAGAATTCTTCAATTATGCTAGTGTTGTTGGGGAACCGCATTACTTGGTGGTAGGACGACGCCACTGATCGCATGGCATGCAGCCATGTTCTGCCCAAGATGATGTTGTAAGTGGAGGGGACCTTCAATACCCAGAACTCCACTTGTTTTGTCACGGTTCCTGCTCTGACTGGAAGAATGATTTTGCCGACGGGCCATTCTGGCATGGAGTTGAACCCAATTAGGGGAGATACGGCAGGTGCCAAGTCTTTGTCTTGCAGCTTCAATTGCTTGAATGTCTCGTAGTACATGATTTCACATGAACTACCCTGGTCAATCAGAATCCGCTTGACGTCAAAATCCTTGACTCGGAGAGTGACGACCAGGGCATCATTGTGGGGGCAGTAAATTCGTTCCAAGTCTTTATCAGAAAAAGTCATGACGTTTGTTGCCTCTGTCCTCCCCTTCTTGATGGTAGGTTGGGCACTTAATACTTCTCTGAAGTGCTCAGCCTTCTTGATTGAACCTCTGAGCTCGCACACGCGCTCAGGTTCAAAAACTCCATGAATTACATTGATAATGCCTTGAGGTGGTGCATCGATTGGCATTCTATTGGGATGGTCATTATGATCTTGGGGGGCCGGTTGCGCTCCTTCAATGTATTCGTCCAAGTGGCCTGCTGCCACCAATTCCTCCAAGTGCTGTTTCAGTGGCGTGCAATTCTCAGTTCGGTGCCCCTTTTCTTGGTGGAATGTGCACCGTGATCTGTCGTCGTAGTCTTTCTGGGCTTCTCCTAGCTTGGCTGGCCACTTGACGAAAGGCTCATCTCTTATTTCGCTCAGGATCTGATATATTGGTTTCTTGAACACCGTTGTTATGGCAGTGCGGATTCTCAACCATTTTTTGTCTGGGTCTTCTCCGTTATCTCGTCTGCCACGCCCGTTTTTGTTGCTTCGGTCCACCGTGTTGACCTTCGCTGAGGTTTTCTTTTCTGGTACTACGGTCGCACTTGATTTTTCCTTGGCACGTGCGCCATCTTCTTCTACCCTGATGTGTTGATGCACTCTCTCCATCAGGGCCTCCATGGTGAGGGGTGGCGTTATTGTAATTGAATCCCTTAGTCTATTCCCTACTGGTAGGCCTCTCTTATATTGCGCAATGGCCAGATTGGTGGGGCAGTCTCCAATCTGGTTGAATGTCTCCCAGTAGCGACTGTTGTAAGATCTGAGGGTCTCTTTTTCACCCATGTCGATGGAGAGTAATTGGTCTATCTCCACCGGTGTTTTAGTGTTTGTTCGAAACCTCGTTACGAACGCTTCTGCCAATTGGGCCCAGGAGGCTATGCTGTCCTCTGGGAGCTTCTCGAACCAAGTCAAGCCCAAGTCGCCAAGGCTTGATGGGAAGAGTATACACATTAAGGCCTCGTTTCGCCTGTACACAGCCATGACTTGGCGAAAGTGGCTTAGGTGTGAATACGGGTCCGTCTTCCCTTCATATGTGGTGAATTTCGGCTGAAGGAAGCCTGATGGTAGGGGCGCGTTTTCGATTGCTGGAACAAACGGTGAAGTCTGTAGTCTAGCCAATGCCTTGTCCGTTGGTTCGTAGGCCGGTCGCGGTATTGGCATTCCAACCTCGACGCTTCCATGCGTCCGAGGAGCCAACCGTTGTAAGGCCGAAACACGGTGTGGATCCCTTGCCCTGGCATCCTCCTTGCATCGTGCTTTTTCCTCGAGCACGGTTCGTGAGTCGGATGATCTGGGCAGTTCTGTTTGTCTAGATCTGGTTTGGTGTGAATGGGAAGGCCAATACGTGCTTCCTTCAGTGTATGATCTTTCGGATCTCGTCCTCTCAGACCTGGAGTGACGAGTCCTGGAAGATAAGGAGTGAGTGTCGCCAGTCCTGAGGCTCCTGCTCTCTCCTTGGGAGGGTGTAGTGTTCCTACTACGATTCTCTGAGTGGCGAGGGGGCGTCTTGTGCTTGCGCCCCTCTCCTGTCGCCCCATCTTTAGTCTTTATCTGGCGTTTTAATGCCTCCATGTCCGCCGCCATCCTTCGAATTAGTTCATCTTGTTCCTTCACGCGATCTTCCAGGGCTTGGGGATCAATCCTCCTCCTTTGCCTGTCAGGACTTTGAGAGTGACGAGGGCTGCTATTCCGCCTTCCCCTGCCACTCCTCCTGGAATTATGTTGTTGGGGCTCCAAGTCCGCCATGGGAAGGACAGCAGGTAACCCTTCACGCCTTGCGCCCCCTTCTGGAGTCAATCCGTCGACGGCAGACTGCGGCAAGTCTTCAATGTGTGCCATTGAATGAGAAAAGGAGAAGCTTAGTCAAGAGGTTTTTTGTTCTTGTCTGTTTTTCCCACAGACGGCGCCAATTGTACGGGGAGGAAATAATTCTCCTCGTATAATCCTGTTGACCAAGTCCACGCTTCTCCGTACGACGTCGCTTTGTCACCTGAAAACACAAACGTGAGCTAGCCGGCGGGTGTGTGCCGGAAACCTCTCCGATGCCTAAGTCAGAAAACTTGACAAATAGACAAAGCTCTAAGTTCTCAGAAAGATTGTGTTCAATTACCTCCTCCCAGGTGATGCTTGTGAGCTTTTATAAGTTTCCTCTGGCACAATCCTGGTAGGACTTGTATTTCTCCATGCAGAGTCCTCCTAGGATTCATACTCCAAAGGATAATGCTTATCCTTTTACACCCTCCCCCACTGCTTAAACCAAGTGGGATGGTTTTCTCCATAGCCGAACTACCACATGACCGAAATAACACTGGCTATGCTGAGCCACAGAGAAGGCCGAACTATCCTTAGCTCGGTCTTCTCCTTTAACTCATTACTTCGGCTGCCCCTGTTCAACCTTGGTGTGCTTAGATCAAACTTCCAAGTAACAAGTTCTGACTGACTTAACCAGAGTGTGTCACGACCGGACTAATTCCGAAACCGGTCTTCCCAGAACATACTGCGACCGGACTAACTCTAAGACCGGCCTAACTCCGAGTTGTCTCTGGACCGGAGTAGCCTTATTCTTCCTTGGGCCGAAGCAACTATCTCTTCTTGAACCGGAATAAACTCACCTCCTTGGGCCGAAGTAACTTTGTCTCCCCAAGGCCGGAGTAACCTTGCCCTCTAGGCCGGAGTATTTAGTACGGCCTTTTTACCTAGTCCTCTGCGTTTTGGGCCTCAAAACCCAACTCGAAGCTCGGCCCAATTTTTCCCAAAAATTACCCTCTCAGAAATTATTTTTTTTTAGATTTTAATGAATGCACAGTGTAAATTTTTTTTTCTTCACAATTGCAACATGTTATTTTTTTAATAAGAATTTAAATTTGTTTTAGATTTTTTTTAATATACAAATTATTTTCTTTTAGATTTTAATAAAATATACAGTGTAATTTTTTTCTCTCTTTCTTCTTTGCAATTGCAACCTGTTAGTTTTTTAATAAAAAATTATATTTGTTTTAGATATTTTTTTAATATACAAATTATTTTTTGCAGTGTAGTTTTCTCTCTCTCTCTCTATTTTTTGGCAATTGCAACTTGTTATTTTTTTAATAAGAATTTATATTTGTTTTAGATATTTTTTTTAATTTACAAACTATTTTTTTAGATTTTTCCTAAAAATAATTTAACAATCCCATTACTAACCATAATGTATGGGAGAAATTGAAAATGATGCGGTAGTTGGCATGCGAGAAGTTAAAAAAACCTTGTGGGTTCGGAGAAGTCAATAAATGCTGAGGCTTTTTTTTTTAAAATAAAAAAATAAAAAAATTAAGATTGGGATATTGAAGCTCCCATAAGGTTTGTGGGTTAGAAATTTCATTTTCCTTACATAATATATAGATATAGATAGATAGATAAATTATGAGATTTAGGAAAGAGATAAATATTAGGAGAGAGATTTTAAGAACTTATAATTCAATTATTTTTAAAAAAATCTATACTTAGGCCAAGTTTGGGAAGACTAAATAAGTGCACTTTTTGTCTTTTTAGACTAAAAAGTTGAGGTTGAAAATATGAATGTTTGGGTTAACTTTTTGACTTTTTATGGAAAAATGTGTAATAAAAAATTGTAAAAATTAGTTTGTAGGGGAAAATTAGAATTGAGAATTGTGCAGTCGTAATTGTTGACTTTTGGTGAATAGTAATGACTTTTTAACTTTTTGAATAACTTTTTGACTTTTTGACTTTTTTTAAACTACCCAAACTTGGCCTTACTTTGTGAGCCAATAGTATTATTTTTAAGATTACAAAAATTAGCAATTTTAGGTTGTTATTTTTTTAATCTACCGTTACTTTGTTAGCCAATAATACTATTTTTAAATATTTTTAAAATTATAAAAATTAGCAATTGTAATTTTACGTTCTTTTTAATCTATGGCATTTTTTTAATTTATTTTAAATATACAATTATTTTGTTATGAGATGAGATTTTTGTTTTTTTTTTTTAATGTATAATTATTTTGTCATGGGATGAGATTTAGAAAATGAAGAAATATTGGGGAGAGATTTTAGGAACTTTTAATTCAAAATTTTAGGTGATTCTTTGTTTTTTTTCTCTTTAATTTATAATTTCTTTGTTAGCCAATAAAATTATTTTTAAATATTTTTAAAATTATAAGAATTAATAATTATAAAATGAGACTTTAAATTCTCACAAACCTCCGCAATAAAAAACTCATTTTTCTTATATGATATATAGATAAATAGATACGTAGATAGCGAGTAAAACGTGTGAGAGGGAGAGATAGAGATTGTTTTTGACTTATATTAAAAGTTGGGGTCTTTTCGTGTGGACTTGGTCATTGTTTCATAATTAGATACTATGGGTAAATTTCATTGGGGAATTACTTTATAGTTAAAAAAAAAGGTTAAGGCTCCGTTTGGCAAGAGCTAAATGGGGCTTTTTTAGCTATTTTAGTCATAAAAGATAAAATAGGCTATTTTAGCTACAAAAAATAAAATATCACATCCAACCCATAATCATTACATTCTTCTCTCACAAAAAAAGCTAAAAAAGCCAAAAAGTCAAAAAGTCCTTCCCAAACCAAACTTTTTAGCTCATGCTAAAATAATCAAAAAAGCCAAAAAGTCAAAAAGTCAACCCACTTCCCAAACGGAGGCTAAACATTTTAGAAGTTTTATTAAATTTTTCTAAATATTTTATATGGATGTGGGATTTACATTATATGGATTCAATGTAAATCTCACATGAAACATTTAATAAAAATTTTGATAAATTTTTTAAAATCCCTAATATTACAATATACACAAATATTAAAAAATGCAAGTATGACACATAAATTTCCACTTACACCCCCATCTCAAAACAACTTGTACCTCCATTATTGTTCCACTAACAAACAATTCCCCTAATTTCATTTTACTTACTGATGTGATATAGGTTCTGTGTATATAATCGTTATCATTTGGAGATATGCTTGTGTGGTTGAGTGTTTTTTTTTTTTAACAAAATTATACAAAAAGTTCACATTTAATTCAATTAAAAAAAATTCATCTTTTTTTTTTATATATAAATCTTTTTAAGAAGATAAATAAATTTTGAAATCTTGAAACTATTTTTGTGTGTTAATTTTCGTCAAACTAATTTTATATTTTGAAAAGAAAAAAAAAAAATTCTGTTAATGGCACTTATAAATTGACATTATACTTATCTTCTTATCTTTTAAATTAAGGGTATGGCTTACGTTCAGTCTGGGATCGGACTAGACCGTGCTATTGGGCTCGTGAGGGCCCATCACGGGTTCCGTTTTGATAATCTGAACCGTTCAATGTGTAAAACTCGTCGAGTACTATATGTTTATAAAAAATCACGTTGATCAGATATCGATAGCTATATGATCAAATCAGTTTCGTATTAAAAAAATTGGACAGTGAACAAATTAACGGTTGACAAAAAACTGTTTTGATCACATAGCTATCGATATCTGATCAACGTGATTTTTTACAAAAATATAGTACTCAACGATTTCTACACATTCAACGGTTCAGATTATCAAAACGAGACCCGTGGTGAGCTCTCATAAGGCCAATAGCACGATCCAATCTGATCCTGGACTGGATCATTCAATTCACTCTTTATAGTATACATTATGTGCAGATATAAAATATAGATATGTGTAATGCAATTTTTGTTAATTTCGATAAAATAATGTGAGTCCTTTCTAATTCACAACCTACAAAGTTACCTTATAAGATTGACCTTATGACAAGAAGTAAAATGAAATTTACCCTAAATTTATTCACTTGAAGAGCACACAACGGTTAAATGATTATTTTCAAATGATATAACAATATGTGCAAATGATTGGCATGAAGTATATCGAAATTTGGCCTAATATATTCACTAAGGTTTGTTTGGGATACCTTTTTAGTTTTTTTGACTTTTTAGTTATTTTAGGCCTGGTTTGGGATCTACTAAAAAAGATAAAAAGTCAAAAAATTACTCAAAAAGCTTAAAAATTATCACTATTCATCCAAAAAAAATTAAAAAATAATTTTTCACACATCAATTCACACAGCCGTACAACTCATCATCTTCACCCGTAAAGCTTGTGCTGTATTTGAAAGGAAAAATTGCACAGTTTGGTTTAATTTTCACACACTGTTGTTCGGCCAATGGGGGCCCATCACGGGTCCCATCTTGATAATATGAACCGTTCAATATATATAACTCATCGAGTATTATATGTCTGTAAAAAATTACATTGATCGGATATCGATAACTATATGATCAAATCAGTTTTGTATAAAAAAATAGATGGTGTTATAATTAACGATTGAAAAAAAAACACATATGATCAAATAGCTATCGATATCCGATCAACGTGATTTTTTTATACACATATAGTACTCGACGAGTTCTACACATTGACGGTTCAGATTATCAAAATGGGACCCATGATGGCCCCCACAGTCCGAACAAAATCGTTCAGTGCAATGCCCGAAAATTAACCAATAGTTTCTTACCATCAATTCCTCCCCACAGATTGCTGTTGACTTTTCATTTCTAATCTTCCCCTACACACTTCTTTATACAATTCTTTAATACATATTTTTTCATAAAAAGTTAAAAAGTTTACCCAAACATCCACATTTTTTTCCTCAACTTTTTAGTCAAAAAAAACAAAAAGTGCACTTATTTAGGACATCCCAAACAACCCCTTAGTCTAGGGCTAAAAAGCCTTATTTAGAATAGGTTTTTTAGTTTTTTAAATTTTTGTGAGAGAAAAAATAAAATAATTATAGTTTGGATGTGACATTTTATCTTATTGACGTTTTAACCTATTTTATTTTTTTATGATTAAAATAACCCAAAAAAATTAGACTTTTTGACATACCAAGCGAAGGCAAACATAGAAATTTTGAGCTTATATAGAGCTTAGATGTTTCTTGTGAAGGTGGTCCTTTTTTTTTTGGGGGGGGGGGGGGGGGGGTTGTTCACTAAAATACAACTATGCACATTCATATACAAGTTTTAGGAATTATCCTTGTGAAAAATGTTTTGGGTCCTCATATCACATCTTCAATGAAATCAACCACCCATACTTGGCCTATAAATACAAATCTCAGCAAGAGCTTGACTTGCATCGCATACTAAGAAATTGTGTTAAGTCCTTTCCAAAGTAGATATTATCCTTTGGCCCCAAGGCTCCAAGAGAAGAGGATCCTTATAATCAAAGGTATGCCCATATGTATTCACTAAAACACTCCTTTTTATTTATTTATTTATAGCAAACAACAATAAAATAGCACTTGGTGATAATTATTTGGAATTAAAATTTTGAAGGGTGACATAGTTCAAAATTTTATGAATTGCAGAAAAAAAGAAGAACGAATGGCTGATCAACTTTCAAATGAGGCAGTCATTACAGGAATGAAGAAACTTCTCAGGTTCTCACAAAATACCAAAATACGCTTAATTTTTTTAGGATAGATTATATTTGTGATCTCTATAACTTGTCTCTTTTATTAATTCGGACCCTATAATTATAGTTGTATTAATTTTATCCTTTAATTTTTCACATTTTGCTAATTTAATTCAATTGATAACACTTATCAAGAAATTAAGGGCAAACTGGTTTATTAAAAAAAGAATTCATCATTTCAAATTAATTAGATTTCAATATCGCAATCTCTTTGAGGAGAGTGAAATTATTAATTTTCTTATTAACTTTAGTTCAATTTTTAAAATGATGTTATGAATTAAATTAAATTGACGTAATGTGAAAAAATTAATAGTAAAATTAGTACAATTAGAGCTGTAAGGATCAAATTAACACAAAAGAAACCAATATGGACTATGACTGAAATTTTCCCAATGTTTTATCAATTCACAGTTCTTATACCATGGGTTGAATTAATATGCTTTGGAGTCGTGATGAAAATTTTATAACAATAATGATGTGATAGTGACCTTATTAAAAATATAAATCATTTTAATAGATTATTTATTTTAAAAGTGATAAAATCAAAATTAATCACATTATTTTTTTCTAGATTATGATTATTTTTTTTTCTTCTATATTACTGATGATAATTGCATTCAATTAATGATGTTGGATTGCAGAGACGATGGAGACAATGAGTCCAAAGAGGAAATAGCATTGAGAAGGATTGATGTGGGCAGCCCAGTTGAAATTATTAGAAGGGGGTTCCTTCACTTCAAAGCCACTGAATTTGAGTATGTTATACAATACTACAAGGTTCTATAATTTTTTTAAAATTTTGAAATTTATGGGTATTGGTTGAAAAAAAAAAGTTACTGAATTTGAGTAAGTTGTACAATATTACAACGCCTTATAATTTTTTTTTTTAAATTTTGAAATTTATGTGTATTGATTAAAAAAAAAAAAAAAGTTACGTAGAAGTTAGGGAAGAATTTCCATTTTTTAATTATCAAATTTCAGTACAAACAAACCAATATGGTCTAGTATTATTGTTTTAACGGGGTGTCAATAGCTAGTAAGATCGACCCATGAGCTTGTGATACTCGTTAACCCTTTAAAAAACATGGTCTATCAACTAGAACTATAATTGGAAAAGAATGACAGGATCAATGATTTTGCACTTTTGGATCATTTGATTTTACTTCAATTTATTATTTATGCTTTTACTTTGCATAATCTGTTTTCTAAATTATCTGGGATTTTGGATGACTTTGCAGCAAAGAACTTGCTGAAGGCCAGAAACCCCAAGTATGTTGAGTTTTTTTTTACTAGTAATCACATTTTCCTAACCCATATCCCATTGATAAATTTCTTATTTTTTTGGGTATTGATTTGCGCCGATCGTAGTTTTTGGTGTTTGCCTGCTCTGACTCCCGGGTCTGTCCATCTCGTGTCCTCGACTTCAAACCAGGACAAGCCTTCATGGCTCGCAACATCGCTAACTTGGTCCCGGGATTTAACAAGGTCCAAATTCAAACACTCCTAACTCATTTTGTGTTTCAATTCAAATATCATCCTCTGGTCAATTCTTATAGTATTGCACATTGATTGTGTATGGATAATGAAGTGTTGTCTTTGTTGCACAGCTTAGGTACTCGGGAGTTGGTGCGGTCATTGAATATGCGGTCGCAGCTCTTGGGGTAACTATCGTGCCAGTTTCTAGGCCATTGACTGGCTATTTTACTATTTTGCTCTTGTTTTCGGTTTGAAGTCTTGAGTTCTACAAATTTCATATTTCAAAATTTTCATTCAAAAATTTTCAATTAACTCTCTCCTTAATCTTTAACTACAGTAGCTTTTAGGGGAATTTTGACAATTTAGCCCTTCGAAAGACGTGGAAAAGTATAATTGACCATCTAAAAATCAAGTTGAGCAAGTTGTCTCTTGGAATTTTAAAAAAAAAATGCAATTATCCATCTAAAAGATCAATTTCAACAAATTACTGCTTGAAAGATGTTTCAAAAGTTCAATTTGGCCAGGGAAAGTTGATGAAAAGTACAAATCGTTTCCTGAAAGATGTTCAAAGGCACAATTAGTTAGGGGGAAATTACTACATTTAATTAATTTCATGGGTAATTTGCTCTGATTCATCTTTTAAGAGGGAATTGCACTATAAAACATCTTTCAAGGAGTAATTTGTTCAAATTGATCTTTTAAAGGACTAGGAGCGTTTTTGAGCATATTTCAGCGGCAAATTTTCAAAGTCTCCTTGGTTTTTACAATGCCCACGAGCTCTAACAATGAAAAATTACATGATAGGTGGAAGTCATTTTGGTCATCGGACACAGTCGATGTGGTGGGATTAAGGAACTTATGGACCTTCCCGCGGATGGGGCAACTTCCTAGTAAGGCCTCTTAGGCATGTTGTGGCTTGGGGGGAAATTGTAGCTTCCTAGAAGAAATGTTCTTGATCACATCTATGCACGAATTAGTAAATTTTTATGGTTTTTGCATAAAAGCATGTTCTTGATCACATCTATGCACGAATTAGTAAATTCTCGCAATATGTTCAAATTGGATTTCCTTTGTGAACTGCAGTGACTTCATACATGACTGGATCAAAATTGGTTTACCAGCTAAGGCCAAGGTGGAAGCTGAGCTTCCAGATGCAAAAGATGAAGAAAAATACGCGAGATGTGAAAGGGTGAGCTCCCACCCTTAACATGGTTTCTCCATTTTGGCACCATGGTGATTGTAGAATAAAATTTTCTCAAGAAAAGAACAAGAAAATAGAAAATTGAATTTCAAAAGAAAATATAGATTTGTTAGTAGAACTCTAAAATCTGTTAGAAAGTAGCATAACTTACATTGTTAAATACACTATTGATTCTCAAAATATGTGTTGTGCTTTTTTTAATCCCTAATATTTCGGTTGTGTCTTTTGAGTCTCTAAATAATCCAATTTGTGTTTAAATGGTTCCTTAGCACCGTTTCCATCCAAAATTAGACAAAAACATGTCTGCTTCCATTATAAAATTTGAACATAAATAACGTGTCAATCATGTAAATACAAATTGAATAAGTTAAAGATTAAATTCACACGGTTAGAAATAAATCAAAAATCAAAATGACACATACCTCATACTTTGGAAAACATCAATGTTTTAACCCTAAATAGAATCAATAGACTTTAGGTTGTTTCAATGCATGAAAATCTTGTCATTATATGTCTAGAAAAAAATACCAATTGTAAGCAGTCTCTCTTTTTTTTTTTTTTTTTTTTGGAAACCATAATGTATTCTACAATGTTGATTCAATGTGCAGGAGGCAGTGAATTTGTCACTTGTGAACCTGCTCACTTACCCATATGTGCAAGATAGGGTGGCTAAGGGAACTCTGAAATTGATGGGTGGACACTATGATTTTGTCAATGGAAAATTTGAGCTTTGGGGCGTCGACTTGGGCATTAAACCCCTTCTCCACATCTGAGTTTCCAACTCTATCAATATGGTCCTGCTTTTTGTTGTTGTTGTTGCTTTTTTTTGTTTTTCTTGTTTTAAGTGGGTTTTTCGTGTTTGGTCAAGAGCAATAATTTACTAGGAATAAGAGTAGAGCAGTCTCTTCATGCTCTCTTCCATATGTTTGCGTGTCCAAATAATTGTAATGTTTACTTTCTTAGAGAGATAATAAAGTGCTCTTTATTATGAATTGATATCAATATTTACTTTCTTAGAGAGATAATAAAGTGTTCTTTATTATGAACTGATATCAATATCATGTAATTATGTTAAATTTGAAGTTTTAGTATTTTTTTTAGCGTAACTGGGAATATACGTTAAATTTTACTGACTTTTACATTCTGATTTCCTTTCTTTGTACGAATTTAAGATGCAAACACAAAGTAACCGAAATCAAGCTTAGAAAGCATGCCTTCTCAACTCAGGAAACCAAGATGAGGAATGACTTGAGCTTGATCATACACCCTCAAAACATAATGAGTTGTAAATTCCACACTACATATCAAGTCTGGAAAGACAAAATGAAAAACATTTATTCCTGAGTGCTAAGGACAAAATTAAAATGTTAAAAAATAAAATTTTAATGAAAGTATAGGGATGTAGTTAATATTTTTTGAAATGATGTTTTATAAATAAATCAAATTAATCTGAGAGTTGATTAGAAAAATTAAAATATTTGAAAACAAAATACGATTAGATGTAAAGTAAAATTTCTACAAAGTCAAATTTTACCCACTTTTTCATTCCATATTTCTTTCTCCATATAACCACCCCCCCCCCCCCCCCCCCCCCCAAACCCACCCACCCACCCACCCACCCACCCAATTTCTCTAATGTATATTTTGTTAAATTGTTAACCATTAATTTATTAAAAAAAATAAGAGTAAATTACACTTTTTCACTCATAGTTTGTCTTAAATTTTACTTTGGTCCCTAATATTTCAGATTGAACAATTTAATCCCTACACTTTAAATTTATCAATTTCAATTTGGTCTTTCTGTCTAAATTTTCGTTAATTTTTTTTCTACGTGTACACATTAAGAGACTGATAAGTGTCTCAAAATTATTAATTTTAAAAGAAAGACTAAATTCCAAATTAGGATAAACTGTCAATAGGTCCTAATAGTTGGATTTAATTCCTATCAAGTCACATTGAAAATATGTCCCAATAAAATCATTGCTAAAAATAATTTTTGTGTGACGATTTTTTGTATGTTGCTAAAAATTGACAATTAGTGACCTTTTTTGTCATAATTTTTATAAATTGTCGTTAAAACTTACAATTAGTGACTTTTTTTGTGATGAAATTTTCAAACTATTGTAGAAAGTAGAAAATTAGTGACTTCTTTTGTAAGGATTTTTTTAAACTGTTGCTAAAACTTATAATTAGTGATATTTTTTGCGATAATATTCAAATTGTTGCAAAAAATGAACAACTAATGAGGTTTTTTTAATAGTGTTTGATGAAAAAAGCTATTAATTATAATATAACCTATTAGACGAAAAGTCCACGTATGAGGACCTATACGTAAGAGCATCTCTAACGGTAATAGGCATTTTACCTATCTAAACATTACTATAAAGTATATATTTTATTTTGCCTATCAATTATTTCATGTTTCTACTCCAACTATGCTCTTTATTTTAGCTACTCATCTGAAACAACAGGAACCATAGTAAAATTTGAGTCAAACAACAAAAGTTGAAAGTGTAATTTATCCAAAAATTAATCTATTAGAGATATCGGTAATTTTATTCTTTGAAAGCTTAATTTTGAAGGGATGGAATGTGATGTGCGGCTCACATGTTAATTTTCATCAATTTCATTAATACTGAATGGACAGACAAGTAATAAGTGGTAAACCATATGCTAAGATTATAAATAATAAAATTTCTCTATAGCAATTTAGTGTTTAAAATGTTATGCCCTGGAGGACATAATATTTTAGTGATTAATAAAGGGGACATTTCTTCCTTCTTATCTTGTGTTATCACATTGGTCTTTTTATTTTTTATTTTTCTCAGCAAAATGTAACATGTTAGGAAAGATGATAATATTAAAATATTACAAAGCTATCACATGGGGTCATCTTATCACATGGGTCTGTTTATTTTAATTGTTGTTTTAGTCAACGAATCTATCCAGTATACATATTTCTTAAAGTTGAATTATCAGTGGATTGTTTTCAGATAATGAAAAAATATTTGGTGTACAAATATGTTTTTGGCTTATATATATATATATATATATAGAGCTTTGGGTGTTTTCAGGTGAAGGTGGTGTTTGTTTTTATAAATAAATAATAATCAGTATATTTGGTTTGAGTTTTTTGAATTAAATTTTTTAAAAATTGAGGTTTTTAGTTTTTGTGTTTTTTTATTTTTAGTGAATATTTTTTAAAATTTCAATTTTTTTTTTTTACTTTTGTAGATATACCTTACTTAGATGTTATCTAAAAAGTAAAAATTTGTGAAAAAATATTTTTAAAAATTAATTAATACATAAAAATATAAAAAATATATTGAATTATTGTATTTTTTTTATTTATATTTTTGGTATTTAGTGAATTTTTAAAAGATGCTTTTTACAATTTTTTTTACTTTTTAGGTGTATTTATGTTAGGTATGTCTAAAAAGTAAAAAAATTGCTTAAAATATTAAAATAATTCAATAAAAATAAAAAAAAAAACACGAAAAATAAAAAAGTAAAATTTTCTGAAAAATATTTTTGAAAAAATAGAACCAAGCAAGCTAATAGAACTCTTTGGTACAGCTTATTAGAATTGTTTATAATTTAATTTTTTTTTTTAATTTGTGTCAATTGTTTGGTGCAATTTTTACTTATAATTTATTAAGTAGAATTATTTCAAATAAATTGAAAAAAATTAATTATCTAAAGTTAAAAACAATAATATATTTTTTGTTTCAACTTTCCAATTATCAGTTTTAGTTTACAATTGTATGAGGGGTTAGCTCGAGTCCATCTAATTGATTAAACCCAATCAGAAAGCCCACAATTAGTGGGCTCGAAGACACTATTATCGAATGGGCCGGATTGCTCTAATCTCGAAAGGGTTCGGATCCGTGAACCTAGAGACCTATTTGAGCTCAGACTTGAAAGGGTTTTGAGCAAACCTAGATATCTGAGCATTTGGAGGTTAAATTAGCCTATATCCAGATCTAGGTGGCACGACCTAGGGAGTCCATAAGATTCGACGATATTCATGGCATAGCATTCTCTTGATTTGCTCCTGACCATTTGGGAT
Source organism: Camellia sinensis (assembly GCF_055761805.1). NCBI lineage: Eukaryota > Viridiplantae > Streptophyta > Magnoliopsida > Ericales > Theaceae > Camellia > Camellia sinensis. The sequence goes on from NC_138963.1 coordinate 115,814,410, forward strand.
GATTGGGGATCGTTGATTTGGTGTGACTAAGAAAAAGGGTTAACTGAGAAGCTCTATCTATGAGGCGATGACTTCCTTGGACAAAATTGTAAGAGAGGGTATTCCCCCATATGCTTTGCACATGGGGCTCCACCATCATGAGTTGCCCATATATAGCACTCATCTATAGATTTACAAGGAGTATTTTTGGAGAGAACTAATTTCCATTGTGCATTATTTCTTTGAGAGTGAAAGTGAGAGATATATGAGAGAGTCTTGCTATTATTTTTTCTCTAACTATTTTACATTTTTCTTCATCCAATCTTTTATCTCTATTATCTATTTCCTATTATGTTCATAGTTGTTATCGTTGAAAAATCTAAGTCTCCCATCATTTTTAGAGAATTCGAATTTTCTTACGATCTTTGAATTTTTCGATGAGCCTTCAAAGTTTCCGATGAGTTTTCCAGTAACATTCAAGTTTTCCAATAACGTTCTTGGACCCTCTCATACAACAATAAACTGTACTAAATATGCCCAATGTAGAAGCCCAATTTACGTCTCGTTAGATAGATCTGACAGGTAGATTAGGTTCATATATAATATTTAATACAATGTAACAAGTTCAAATCTATCTATAATCTAAAAAGTTAGTTTCTGAGTTTTAACGACAATTGTAAATTTACATAAATATTTTATTTTATTCTATTATTAAAAAAAATGATTCATCTTCTTCTTAGCTTTTTTTTTTAGAAATATAGGTGCATGTAATGCATTCGTCTTAATTTGAATAGAAAATGAAATGGTGTGTTTAATCCACAAATTACAAAAGACTATGTGATTATTTTTAAATGACATAAAATTAGTACATATGACCTATTTGGCAGGTAGTATAGCAAAATTTGCCCTAATCATATTCACTAAAACACAAATGAAAAATTATGTATGTCCTAGTTGTGAAGATTTGTGGTATTAGTTATATTGGTGCTTAATTACAAAGTTTTAGTTGTGGTCAAATTAGTGATGAATGTAGTTATGACCCTATGGTGGTTGATTATAAGACTTCTGTGCTTTTTTTAGTTATGATCAAATTGGTTTTAATTATTAAACTTTGTGCTGTTTTGTTATGAATTGAACTCATCTTAATGAGGTTTTTTGGTGTTTTTTTCATGAATCCAACTGATTTGGATTATGACTCAAATCAAAGCAAAATTTTCCCTAAATATATTCACTAAACACACAAACAGCAAGAGTTTTGAAAAATTATAGAATTGAATACAATCGTCTCATTTGAGATGCGTTTCACCAAATGTCTAAGTCTTATTTTATATGAGATAATTGTGTTTAATTTTGTATATGTAGAATAATTGAAAAATTCAAGTTTCATGTATGGCATTGGGAGGTGATTTCTTTTCATTTCCCTTAGATCTGGATTAGAGTAGGACCTTCTCTAACCCTTCAAAAATAAAAAAAAATTAAAATGTTTTGGGTGTTTCTTGGGAAAGTTTTGTTTCACAATATAGAAACCAGATTTAGCATGTGTTACACGAGGAGCAAATCATGTTTCACTTCACTAACTTTAGTAACTACACACGCACATATATATATATATATATATATGGGAACTTGGCTTATAAATACAAATCAAAGCAAGAGATAGTTTTCATTGCATACTAATAACAGTTTTTGTCGTATCCAAATAAATATATCACTATTAGGCACCAAGGCTCCAAACTGCAACAAAGATCCTTAAGGTAAGTCCATAAGTTTGTCTTTTCTCTACACTTCTCTCTCTAGGCGATTATCGATGGTACTGTCGATACTTTAGCGACATCCTATACATTTTTAAAGTGTAGATCTACACTTCTAAAATATAGATATGCATTTCTAGAGTGTAGATCTTAGTTGTTTTTATGTCTGGAAGGTTTGAGTGTTTTTTCCTCAAATTCGGCATAGATTTTTAGATTTTCAACATTTACAATAGTTTAAGTCTTCTCTCATACCATTGTGGGTGTTCTTTCTTTTCAACTCTAACTTTTGGCGGTGTTCGAAGTACGGCGACGACGGTGGCGACGAGAACAATGTCGACGTCGATGTCGACGGTGGGTGTTGATGTAGATCTTATTTGGTTTGATGTAGATCTAACTTTCCAAACCATATTCATGAGAAGATTGGTGATTTTTTCTGAATCATAGTTGGTTTTTTTGGCGGTTTTGTTTTTTGGTTGTTTGTTTGGCCTTTTAGGATCTTGTGTTGGATTAATTTCTAATTGGGACCACATATTTAAATGTGTGTTATCATTTATAAGAAGCCTGAAACTTAAGTGATCTAATTGAATTATAAGTAAGTTTAAGGGTATGGTTGTCATGGAATTAATGTGTAGATACCATTGTGTAATTTCTATTTAAATAGAAATTGTGATAGATAATTAGTTTTCCAACTGCAAAAAACTGACAGATTGAAAACAACTAAGCAAAGGGGTAATGGTCTGCAATCCTGCCAAGAGATATGCAAAAGGAAAAGTTCTCTCTTATCCTTTCAAGGGAGAAATTCAAAGGCATAAACGTAAGGAAAAGATTGGAAGGCTATCCTATAATCACGCTTCCGTTCAACAATCACAATGGATTCAGGTACACATCTCTCTTTGATTTCTTAATAATAAACATGATACGCGATGCAATATTTCAGATTTTTGAGATTTATTTTTCACAAGTGGTATTAGAGCGGTTATATCATGTCTATTGTTAGAAATCGATTCGGTTCTGTTTAAAAATCCATAATAGATTCTGTATTATTCCTGTTTCAAATACAGTTTTTGTTTCGTCCTGTTTGTTTCCTCATTTTCTGTTCTGATTTCATATGGTTGTTATTCTGTGTGTTGTTTGTGATTGAATCACTACTGGATTGTGTTACTATTGGGACGGTCTTTGATTTGTAAAATCAATTTACAGTTTTTATTTTATTTTATTTTATTTATTTATTTTATTATTGAATTGGTATGCCTACATCTTTGACTTATAATAAAATAAGTTTGCAGTCCCCCCCTCCCAAAAAAAAAAAAAGTGCTGCCGTCTGTGATTTTTTGTGTTTGAAACTGAGCACTATTGTGTTATCATATTCATATAGAGAATTGATTTGGTCTTTTGGAGTTTTCTGTTCAATACATGTATGTGATTTATGGCAATATATATATATATATATATAAAGGAGTTGTTTTTCAAGAACAGTGGTTGTTAGTTTCAGCAACAAATTTTTTTTTTTTAAGGAACAGTTAATTATGTGTGTGTGTGTGTGTATATATATAATTGGGATTGCCGTTAATTATATATATAAGAAACAATAAACAGTTGGGCATGCCACACTTTTGTTTACAATTATATAATATATACGGGTAACGAATTAAGGAATCTTTAAATTTAAGTAATTTCATGCAACGTCTGCAGTTGAAATCAATTGTCTAACATTCTGAATATAGGTCAATTAAAACAAGATGTCACCAAAGCGCCTCTCTTGTCTATATTGTTTTATATGGAATGTTTTGATGTTCATGTATGTGTACATCATGCGGGTATTAACCGGTTCAAAGACAGGATTAATACTTGGCAGAATTGCACACACATTTGTGGTGATAAACATGTGCCAATTGTCAAGGTAACCTAATGTGAATAATAAATCCATCAAAAGATAGATTTGTTATTTGACATAACTTATTGTCAATGTTTGAACATTACAACAAGAATAACATTTACAATTATTATCACTACGCAAAGGCTTGGTATTAATGTTGTGCTAGGTATCTTGAGATGTTGTCATTAAATTAATTTATTTAGAGATTATTTGTTTGGTTACTTAATGTGAGCATCATTGTTTATTCGTTTTATTTTATTTTCTATTCAGCTTTAATGTCGACTACTTCAATTTCTGCCAACATGAACAATATTCCAATGTTAAATGTAATAAACTTTAAGGACTGGAAACAGAACATATCAATTGTTCTTGGCTGCATGGACATAGACTTGGCATTGGGAATGCCGAAACCGAATGATCTCATTGAACAAAGTATTCTTGAGGAAATTGCGTACTTTGAAAAGTGGGATTGTTCCAACAGGCTAAGTCTTATGATCATGAAGCGCAGGATTCTAGAAGTTTTCAAGGGTGCAATAACAGATGATGTTACCATTGCTAGTTAGTTCCTTTCAGAAATTTAGAAGCGTTTTGCTAAAAACGATAAGGCTGAAACAAGCACGCTTTTAGCAAGCTTGATTTCAATGAAGTATAAGGGCAAGGGTAATGTTTGAGAGTACATCATGGAAATGTCTCATCTTGCTTCAAAGCTTAAGGCACTCAAGCTCGACCTATCTGATGATTTGCTTATGCATTTAGTTCTTATCTCTCTTCCTGTACAATTTAACCAATTTAAGGTCAGTTACAACTGTCAGAAGGAGAAATGGACTCTCATTGAGCTCATTTCATTTTGTGTGAAAAAAGAAGAGAGATTAAAGCAAGACAGGACTGAAAGTGCTCATCTGGCTAACACCTTAAAGAATAAGGGCAAGAGGAAGAATAAAGGCAAAGAAGTTGCTACTCCTAAGGGTCCGGAGCAAAAGAAACAGAAAACACAAGATGGTTGTTTTTTTGTGGCAAGCCTGGATACAGGAAGAAGGATTGTGCCAAATACGCTGCCTGGCGTGTTAAGAAAGGTACATTTTATGTTTTGGTCTGTTTTGAGATTAATTTAGCTTCAGCACCAAGAAACACTTTGTGGGTAGATTCTGGTGCTACTACTCACATATGTGTTTTTATGCAGGGTTGCTTGAACTACCAAAAGCCAACTGATGCTGAAAGACATATCTTTGTAGGTGATGGCAAGTTAGTGGAAGTGCAGGCAATAGGACACTTTAGATTATTACTTAAGACTGGTTACTGTTTGGATTTAAATGACACTTTTGTTGTACCATCCTTTAGATGGAATTTAATTTCTATTTCTGTATTGGACAAATTTGGATATTATTGTTCTTTTGGAAATATGCAGTTCAGTTTGTCTATTAATTCAAATGTTGTTGGTACTGGTTTACTTAATGCTTTTGATAATCTATATTTGCTGGAAGCTATTTCATCTTATAATGAAATCTTGCACGTGGAATCATGAGGTACGAAGCGTATATTAAATAAGGAACATTCAGCCTCATTATGGCACAAACACCTAGGTCACATCTCTAAATCTAGAGTTGAGCGACTTGTGTCTGATGGAATTTTGGACTCTCTTGATTTTTCAGACCTTGATTTCTGTGTTGAGTGTGTCAAGGGAAAACATACCAAAATGAAGAAGTTAGGTGCCAATCGGACTACGAACGTCTTAGAATTAATTCATACGGATATATGTGGGCCATTCCCTACAACATCTTGGAATGGTCAACAATATTTTATAACATTCATAGACGACTACTCTAGATATGGGTATCTATTTCTTATACGTGAGAAATCACAGTTTTTGGATGTCTTTAAAAGTTTAAGGCCGAAGTTGAGTTACAACTCAACAAACGGATAAAGCATGTCCGGTCTGACCGTGGTGGTGAATACTATGGCAGGTATGACGGATCAGGTGAACAACGTCCAAGATCCTTTGCTAAATACCAGAGGAATGTGGAATCGTCCCACAATACACCATGCCAGAATCACCTCGCATGAATGGTGTATCTGAGAGACGAAACCGAACTCTTAAGGATATGGTAAGAAGTATGCTTAGTCATTCTACTTTACCAGAGTCCCTCTGGGGTGAGGTGTTGAACACAACAACTTATATCTTAAATTGAGTACCAACTAAAGCAGTTGCAAAAACCCCTTATGAGCTTTGGGTTGGGCGAAAGCCTAGTCTAAAGCACTTGCATGTGTGGGGGTGTCCTGCTGAGGTGAGGCCTTATAAACCTCATGAAAGAAAATTGGACTCTAAAACTGTCAGCAGCTACTTCATTGGCCATGCTGAGCGATCAAGGGGCTATAAGTTTTATGATCCCACAAGTAGGTCAATCTTTGAGGCGGGAACTGCAACGTTTTTTAAGGACGTTGAGTTTGGGGGGAGAAATCCAGTTAGAGACATTGTCTTTGAGGAGGAAGATGGAGCAATCCCAATTCCTACTACTACTTTTGACCAAGTGCAGGTTCCTATACCTGTCATTGCTCAAGAAGTAAATTTGAATCCTCAACCAGACAATATAGTGCAACCCATCATTCCATATGGGGTAATTGTTCCTGAGGAACAAACTCAACAACCTCAAGAACCTATGCCATTAAGGCGATCCACGAGAGAAAGGAGATTTGCAATTTCGAATGATTATATCGTATATCTCCAGGAACATAAGGCAGAAAATGGAATGTCGAAAGATGATCCAATGAAATTTCGTCAGGCCATGCAAAGTTCCAACTCTCATAAATGGATAGAAGCCATGAATGAAGAGTACAAGTCTATGCAAGACAATAAAGTTTGGGAACTTGTCCCATTACCAGTTGGTGCGAAGCTCGTAGGTTGTAAATGGATATTTAAAACCAAAAGGGATTCAAATGGTAATGTGGAGAGGTATAAGGCATGTCTTGTAGCTAAAGGCTTTACTCAAAAGGAAGGAATTGACTTTAAAGAAACTTTCTCTCCGGTTTCTACGAAAGACTCTTTTAGGACAATTATGACGCTTGTTGCACATTTTGACCTTGAGTTGCATCAGATGGATGTCAAAACAACATTTCTCAATGGTGACATTGAAGAAACAATGTATATGGTGCAGCCAGAAAACTTTGTGTCGGAAGACCCAAAGAATATGGTTTGCAAATTAACCAAATCCATTTATGGACTCAAACAAGCTTCTTGTCAGTGGTACTTCAAATTTCATGAAGCTATTATTTCGTATGGCTTTGAAACAAATGTAATTGATGAATGTGTGCATCACAAGTTCAGTGGGAGCAGGCACATATTCCTGGTTTTATATGTTAATGACATATTGCTTGCCACAAATGATATAGGCTTATTGTACGACACTAAGAGATTTTTATCATAGAATTTTGAAATGAAAGATCTTGGTGATGCTTCTTTTGTATTAGGAATTGAGATACACCGAGATCATTCTCGGGGTATTCTAGGATTATCACAAAGGAGCTATATCGATAAAATCCTCAACAGATTTGGCATGCAAAATTGCAAACCAGGTGAAACCCCAGTCACTAAGGGAGACAAGTTTAGTCTCAACCAATGCCCGGAGACCAATCTTGAAATTAAAGAAATGCAAAAGATTCCTTATGCCTCGGCTGTAGGGAGTCTAATGTATGCCCAAGTATGTACGCGTCCGGATATTGCGTTCATAGTTGGCATGTTAGGCAGATATTTAAGTAACCCTGGAATGGATCATTGGAAAGCTGCGCAGCCAAACGAGTTATGAGGTATTTACAGAGAACAAATGAATATATGCTCACATATAAGAGATCGGATCAGTTAGAGATCGCTGGGTATTCCGACTCCGATTTTGCTGGATGCCAAGATAGTAGAAGATCCACATCAAACTATATTTATCTTTTAGCTAGTGGAGCGATTTCTTGGAGGTTCGCAAAACAGACGCTCATAGCTTCGTCCATCATGGTCGTAGAGTTTGTAGCATGTTATGAGGCATCAAATCATGGAATATGGCTACGGAATTTTGTCACTGGGTTGCGCATTGTGGAAGGTATTGAAAGACCACTCAAGTTATACTGTGACAATAAGTCAGCGGTTCTATATTCCAATAACAATAGGAGCTCGACAAAGTCAAAGCATATTGACAGAATGTTCCTAGTTGTAAAAGAAAGAGTACAGAGTGGACAGATTTCCATAGAGCACATTAGAACAAACTCTATGATAGCGGATCTGCTTACGAAGGGACTACCATCCAAGGTCTTTCATGAGCACACTGCTCGTATGGGTGTTGTTCTATTTGAGAACATTCTGGTTTAGTGGGAGTTTGTATTTGTGTTATTGTATTATTGCTTTATGTTAGACTTGAGTTTTATCTATGTACTTAGATTGGTTTCTGTAGAAATGAAGTGTTTAGTTTATTACACTCTGTTACGTATTTTGAAGTATTGATCTCAATAAAGTTAAGTAGGACTAGTTGGAAATAGGCATGTGTGGATCACATTACATGTAATTTCCATGCTACACATCCATGATTGATCTATGTCATTTGGCTGTGTTGGTATATGTGACCATTGATAGGTTAAGTTACGATTAATGTAACGAAGACCGCTTTGATCCTATATCAATATAGTTAATGGACAAGATTGTGTGAATACCCTCCGGTTATGATAACAAATTTCTGAGCTCACTAAAGTTAAACACATTTATCAAGTGACATATGTGGTCTAGTGGGAGATTGTTGGATTAATTTCTAATTGGGACCGCATATTTAAATGTGTGTTATCATTTATAAGAAGCCTAAAACTTAAGTGATCTAATTGAGTTATAAGAGGATATGGTTGTCATGGAATTGATGTGTAGATACCATTGTGTAATTTCTATTTCTACGAGGGGCAAAAATAGAAATTGTGATAGATAGTTAGTTTTCCAATTACAAAAAACTAATAGATTGAAAACAACTAAACAAAGGGGTAATGGTCCCCAATCCTACCAAGAGATATGCAAAAGGAAAAGTTCTCTGTAATCCTCTCAAGGGAGAAATTCAAAGGTATAAACGTAACGAAAGGATTGGAAGGCTATCCCATAATCACGGTTCCGTCCAACCATCACAATGGATTTGGATACGCATCTCTCTTTGATTTCTTAATGATACACATGATACGCGATTCAATATTTTAGATTTTTGAGATTTACTTTTCACATCTTGCTGTTTTTATTTTGTTAATCTGTATGTTGATTTATTTTAATATAATTGCTTTTCATGTTCTAAAAAAAATAGAGTTTGTTTTTGATTCAAATATGTTCAAACCATGTAGAAATGTTATGTACTAAATTACTACCGTTGATCTTGGGTTTGGCTTAGTGGTCTTGTGGTGAGGGAAAAGTTGGAAGTTCAAACTGATGGAGCAGCGGCTATCCCTTTAGTTATAACCTTATTTACTAACAAACTAACATTCTACAATCTTGATAAAAAAATTACTTCTGCTAGTTAAAGGCCAACTTGAATTCACTTTTTTATTTTTTATTTTTTTTTTAATTTTACTTTTTGACAAAATTCACTGTATAGTACTCAGTGGCAGAGGGAATTGAGGACCGGGGGGTCACGTGCCCCCCTGGATTTTATGTTTTTTTTTTTGTTGTTGTAAATATAAAGAAAATATTTTAAATAAAAAAATTACAAAAATATTATTAGAGTGAAATGTCAATGACATTTTAAAAATTATGAGAACAATAATAGTTAGTTTGATTGAAAATGAAAAAACTATTATAAACCATATTATTTATGAAAAATTTAAAATGTAATGATGATGTCATTATTAGTAACATGCAAGTATAAGTAATTTCACTGCAAAAATATAAAATTTAATAGATTGTTAGTTACATTTGACATGTGAGGTTAACTCTCTATGTGTTTATTTATTGTTAGTTGGTGATATCACGCATTAATGATGACGTGGTATTACCATTATATTGAATTTTTAATCAAATTTTATATAAAAAAATAATTTATCATTATATAATTTATTTTAAGACTTATATCCATATTTTTTTTATATTGTCCATGATACACTAGTTATAAATAACGAATTGGTTGTGTTTTTTCAAAAACACTTTTCAGAAAATTCTACTTTCTTGTTTTCTGTATTTTTTTGTTTTTACTGAATTTTTTTAATATTTTAAGCAATTTTTTTTTTTACTTTTTAGACATACCAAACATAAATATACCTAAAAATTAAAAAATTTGTGAAAAAAACCTTTAAAAAATTCACTAAATACCAAAAATACAAAAAAAAAACGAGAATTCAGTACATTTTTTGTATTTTTACGTATTTATTAAAATTTAAAAATATTTTTTTACAATTTTTTTACTTTTTAGATACATCTAAGGTACATCTAAAAAAGTAAAAAAAAAAATGTTTAAAATTTTAAAAATATTCACTAAAAACAAAAAAACACGAAAACCAAAAAACTTAATTAAAAAAAGTCAAACCAAACACACTTATTTTTTTGATATTTCTTGAAATCAATCGTAAAACTTGCGTGAAATATTTTTGTAAAAATTTTCGATATTCTAATTAATAAGTGTTCTCTCTAATTTAATTTTCTGGCTTCACTACTACTACCTCTCTCTTTTTTCTTTTTTTTTTTCTTTTTTTTTTCCAGTGAATACTATACTCTCGTATTGTTTACTCGGGTGTGGTTTACTCCTGATGTATAAAAATAAAACTATAATCCATTTATAGTTTGTGACAAAAAGTGTATTGTCAAACAAAAAGACCAAAATAGCTCTGTATAGCAATCATAACATTGTGCAATCTAACAAAACCATTGGCCGTTAACTTTGACAAATTATTTTACGGTGAAGTTTTTGTTGTCTCGGTGAAAATGCTTAAATTGTGTGATCACTTAGAAATTGAATGGATTCGGTTTTTTACGTACGCACAGAAAGTAATAAGAAAATATAAAAGATGAGTTTTGATTTCTTTTATAACTGAGGAGTCTCTGTGTGATAACTTCTGTCTTTGTTCTGCTCAGTTTTTTTGCTGTCTCTTAATTGAGTGTCTGTGTGATTCTGGTTTACAATTGGAGTGTGGCAGAGCTAAGTTGGTCTGGTTTTGTAGTGCTAAGCAATATAATCTCTTATTAGTTTATGCTGCTCCTATAGGCTCAACCCAATTTCTCTGGCCTCAGAGGAGCATTCTGGCTGAAAGCTTCTATTAAGATCCTTATTAATTTTCAATTGCAGACAAATCAGGGGTTGTTTTGGGTGTTCTGGACTGGAATAGCAGTGGCTGAGGTTGCACAAATTATATCCCTGGGCTGGTTTGTGCTGCTATTATGTTCTGTGTCTGCATCTTTTTGGCTGGTATACTGGCATATTGCTATCAGTGGCTGCTCTGCTGAGTTAGATTATTGCGTGGTTACGTCTGATTGGCTAATTTGAGCATATCAAGAAGGGTGTGCTGTTATGCTACCTGGTTTTTTGTGTTTTTCCTTCTCTGTCTGTTGTTGTGGTTTCATCTTTTGCCCTCTTTTTGATGGTTACTCACCAACTGGCGCTTGGAGCTTTGTTTTAGCTCCAAACTCCTCTTTATTGTTGTAATCTATCATACCTTATATGTTTTAATCAATAAAGATTTTCTTTGCCGATCAAAAGAAAAAAAAAAAAAAACTCAAGCTTAATTATTCTAGGTTGAACGGAAAATATCTTGAATTATCCCAAAAAGAGCTGTCTAAGATGAAAATCTCGTGGGCAGTTTTGAATGAGATTCTGCGGCAATGAATTTAACAAGTCCCGTCAAATAAGCACTTGCTAGGCAAATAAGCATCTAACTTAGGCATTTGATGAGCCCACCAATGCTCAACGTTAAGGAATAAATTGTCTACATTTTTTTAAAGAGAAAACAGCTGTTAGTATTAATATTGTGTTTGGTTTATTATAATGAAATAGAATAGAATGATTCTTCTATCAGAATATTCATTTTCATGTTTGTTTTACTAGTATATATATATTGCAAATGAAATTATCATTCATTATTGTAAAAAAATGGTTAATTCCATAGAGACATTAATGCTGTGTTTGGTTGGGGGATTTGAGGAGGGATTTGGAAAGGGAAATGAAAAAGGTAGGTGAAATGTGAATAAAACATGCCTAAATTTCACCTGATTTCACACACCTTTTCCCTTTCCCTTTCCAAATCCCTCCTCAAATCCTCCAACCAAACACAGCATAAGAAATGATCATTTCATTTCCATTCCTGTCATGACCTAAACACCCCTGAAAGCTTGGTTCATAACCAGTCAGTAATCACATGATTACCTACCTCCTCATACAGAAAACAAAAGGAAGAACTATTATAAATATTGTCCATTGAGCATTGCTTAAATGATCAGGATAAACTCTCATATACATATCATGATTTCCAAACATAACTTATATACATAGGAGTCATCAACATTAAGTTTACATATAAATCATAAACCCATTTTAAAAAAAACCAAACAAAAGACATAACACCAAATAGACAAAACCCCTATCTTGGAGGCTTGGCATGACAGGTCCATGTAGGCAATTCCGGAAGCTGACTCTAAGGTTGACCTCTTTGCTGATCACCTACATACATATAAAATAGGGAGCGAGCAAAACTCAATGAATAATAATAAGGTAAAGAGATTTAAATGAATGAGCTTGAGTTTAAAGAAAGCATATTAACTGAATACAATACTTTTCCAAATCGCAACATTCATAATATTATCCATTATCACATTTATGGAACGGCCTCGGACCCACATATTACAAAATAGCCTAAAGCCCACATATTACAGAAACGGCCTCGGGGCCCACAGATTACTCATTCAATAATATTTGTAAAGCATTCTATACCATCCGTAGAGCATTTTATACCATTCCTAAAGCATTTATCAAAGGTCATTCACATCATAACATAAGACATGTTCACATATATATATGTATAGCATTCACATTATGCCAAAATAAGTAAAAACATATCTTTACTAACTTATTACTCACAGTGATTTAGGTCTCGTGATGATCCCTCGTGCAAGCGACCTACACAACATATCACACATACAAATCCGATAAACAATACGTTCAAATCGTACACTTTTCTTTTTATTTAATCACTTTATTCCTCAATAGGTTTCTATTTATCTTTTAATTTTCCGGAGGGTCTAAACAAGGTTGAAATCAAGCTTAGAGGGTTGGAGAAGTCAACAGAAATCAATAGGATTTCCTCCTGTTTTCCATACGTGCGGAAGCCCCTCACCGCAAGTGCAGAAGGTGCCACGTGTGCAATTAAAATAGTGTGCGAGCCTTTGTTCTGTCCTGTGTTCTGTACGTGCGGGGCTCACAGGCGCACGTGTGGTTCTGGGTAAATTTAGGCAGTCTGAAATTGGTTTAAAATTCAAGCTTCCAAACTCACTTTCAAGCCCAAATGTCTTACAAAATCTATTCAAAACATGATATACTAACATTATTCAAGTGTAATTCAAGCCCAATTGAATCAAATCTTACTTTAATTCCAAAATCAAAGTTTTAAGTTCCATGAATTCCAAGATTTCATAAAGTATTCTTCCAAATCATATATATACATCTCTTGTATGGATGAATTCCAGATAATAATAATAATAAAATATTATAAAGCTATCACATGGGTCATCTTTATCACACAGGTCTGATTATTTTAATTGTTATTTTAATCAACGAATCTATCATGTATACATATTGTTGTGTGTTAGGACCCTTGTTGTCAAATTCCATGGAAAAACTGAGGTTTAAATCGAGTTGTAATTTTCTAATTTTTTGTCTTCCCTCTCGAGCGGGCAAAGTGACGCTCAAGTGGAGTTTACACCCACAGTATTCTGCGTGTCTGCAAAAATACTGAGTGATGTGTTTTTACGCTCGAGCGTGGGATCTTCCGCTCTAGCGTGAACCCTAGTTTGGAACACGCGATATAGAGTCTCCGCTCGAGCATCCATTCCCACGCTTGAGCAGACCGCGCGATCTCTACCTCTATAAAACCACTTGTTGCTCCAACTCTAGGGTTACTTTTCCTAGATCTTCTTTAAGGGTCTTAGGGTTTTCTTTTGGGATATTTTTCCTGGTTTTCCTTGATGTTTGATTGAGTTTTAACTCATGTTCTTATAAGCACACATCAAGGAGTTTGTTTGATTTTTCTTTGAGAGCATTCTTCTTCAGTGGAATCTGAAGATTCAAGCACAAAGTAATCAAAGGAGTTTGACGCTGTGTGTAGTCGTTTGTTCGACAATTGATGTTGTGGATTCAACATAAAGCTAATCAATTCCGTGTGAAGGTTGCGTTGAAAGACATACAGAAGATTTGAAGACAAATTGGAAGCGGTTCTGGTAATTTGTTTGCTATCTTTGTAATCTTTCTTTCTTCAGTAGTGGATCGATTTGTGGCGTTTCGCTCGTGGTTTTTTGATCACAATTGAAGGTGCTTCAATTATGATTTTTTCCACGTAAAAAATCGTTTGTGTCGATTCATTGGTTTTTTGAAACAACAATCTAAATCACTTTCATACGTGCTTGATGATTTAGATTGTGAGTTTTAATTGGTTGAGAATTGAAATAATTAAATCTTGATCTAATCATGAATCACTTAGGTTTTTCATGTGAAATGGTGGTGATTTGGGTGTCAAAGCAACCAGAAATAAACAATAGAAAATAAAACACGCACACACTAGGACACAAACAATTTACGTGGTTCGGCTTACAGCCTATGTCCACAGACAAAATAGTAAGAATATTTCACTATGGAGGAAAAATAAGTTTACAGGTAGACTCAATTGGCACTCATACCCTTAAACTCAATACACTAAGAAATATACCCAAACGCTTATATACCCAACTCTCTGTACAAGATACCCACTCTATATTTCTCTATGTACTCACTCTCTATAATACTCAAGATTTCTCTCTTCCTTGAATTGTGTTGAAATGGAGAAATGAAGCCCCTATTTTATAGTTGAAGCTCTAAAGACTTGAGTTGCAATTATAGAGAATGGATGGACCATCTTGTAAATACAAGAACTCCACAATTTCAACAATTGTGGCTTGGACGGTGCCTACCAAGGTTGAACCATGCATATATGTCAAACATGCATGATAAACATGTATTCCATGGTCAAAGAAATGCAACCATTCCATGGCTCAAATGGAGACATAATCTGCAACACATATTTCTTAAAGCTGAATTATCATTGGATTGTTTTAAGCTAATAGAAAATTAATTGGTGTACAAATATGCTTTTGGCTTATATATATATATATATATATAGAGCTTTGGGTGTTTTCAGGTGGAGGTGGTGTTTGTTTTATAAATAAATAATAATAGAACTATTTGGTACAATTTGTTAAAATGTCTTATGATGGGCATAGCCCAGGAGGGCCCAACCCATGGCCAAGAAGGCCTAACCCATAGTTGTCTTAAGCTCCCCAAATAGTCATGTGGTTAAAGCCCAGTAGGTAAAGCCAAACAACATGCCCAGTAAGGAGCCAAAGGAGGCGGTATTGGTAGCATTTGGACATGTATCAGGTAGGGGGTTAGCCACGTGACAGATAAAGATCCTACAGAGTTATTGACACCATACATTAGGCATTAAATGCAACAAGATCTTTCGCTGTGAAGAATGGCGAACGGGCAACAGCAGGTATGTGGAAGGCTTTTGGCCAATGGGACAACATGAATAGACAAGGAAATGATTAGCAGGCGATATAAGGAAGCTTTTGTAAAACGCTTGGGGATGTAACTCACTCTCTCTCTCTACCTCCAACTGTCTCTACATCACTATTCGGACCACGTTTGATCTAACTTGATCGTGGTCCACGGGAAGAAACCACCCCCATTTTGGTACCTTCCCACTGAACTACTTGTAGTTTTGGCGAAGGGGGACTAAGGTTAGTTGTCCCGTGGAGTACTTGTATCAGTCTGACCCATCCCTTGTCGACCATGCTACATTATTAGTTGGCGCCAATTGTGGGAATCAATTCCGGTTGACAGTTGTTAATTCTTGCTGAAAACGATTCCACCTTCACATATTTTCCATTTTGGAGTGAATGGTTACGATGAGATCCATGGCTTTACAACAAAATGCTGGCAACCCTCAAGCTAAGTCCTCTAACCCAAACAACCCATCTCTATATTTTATAGAACTTAATATAGCATCAACTGCTTGGCTAAACAAAACCAAGTCTTGATCAACGCCTTGCTCCAGCGAGATCTACGTATTCCTCCCCCTCCACCACCACCACCACCAGACATACCTCCAAACCCAGAACAAACCCAAAATCACCACCACCCATACCAACCATATGTCTCCAAAGGACCGATTTCCCCACTGTTTGTTCCACAAGCTTAGCCATCAAACATGAAGGGCCTGCATCACCCTCCTCAGGGCTCGCAACTTCATCAGGAGGAGCCTCAACTCTTCCATAATCGCCATCCACTAGATCATGCTGCTGCCCACGAAGGCGAACCTAGTAGTGTTCAACCCCCACTTCATGTCGGAGGATACATGATGTACTGTCGCAGGCAACCAAAAACCTATACTCCTCAAAATATATGTAATTGTGCAAGTAAGGATCGTTCCCACGGAGAGTGTTTATTCTAATTTTTTTTTTTTTTTTTTTTTTTGGCTATGTGAATAAGGATGAGAGTTTGAGTAAAACAAAAACAATTTTTAAGAAGAACTAAGGACCAATTCAAATTAAAGTATCGAAATCAATCAAAAGAACAAGACTTAGTCTAAGTCAACATTCACCATCGGAATTTTACAACTGATCATTGATATAATATTATATCAATTAATACTTCGAATATTCATTGTTGGAACTATTCTCCTCTCTCTCCTTAGTTGCAATTAATTAGAAAACAAGCGATTTAATTAACCTTAACTACTAAGGTGCCGTTTGATAACACTTACGTTTTTAATTTTCTGTTTATATTTACAAAAATTTTAAAAACTCAAATAAAAACTTGTTTGGTAAAAATTTTGATTTATTAATTAGTGGTCTCAGTTTATAAATTTGGCCAAAAAATGAAAACACAAAAAATGTGTTTCCGTTTTGAGTTGAGTTTTTTTTTTTTTTTACCACCTAACACTAGCCACCACCCGCCACCATTTTCCACCACCGTCTTCCGCCACCACCACTCACCACCCACCACCCACCACCACCTGCCACCACCACTTACCACCCACCTGCCATCACCACCCACCACCCGCCACCACCACCACCACCCACCTGCCACCTATTCGCCACCACCACCCACACCTCGCCGCCGCCGCCACCACCACCACCCGCCACCACCTACCACCCGCCACTACCATCCACCGCCCGCCACTACCAGCCGCCACCTACTTGCCACCACCACCACCACCACCACCACCACCCACCCACCTGCCACCACCACCCACCACCCGCCACCACCGCCACCACCACCCACTCGCTACCACCCACCACCGTCACCCACCCACCCACCATCACCACTCACCACCCACCACCACCCGCCACCCGCCACCCACCACCCACCACCCGCTACCACCACCACCACCACCACCATCCACTCGCTACCAGCCACCACCCGCCACCGTCACCCACCCACCCACCCACCCCCACCACCACTTGCCATTTCTCACTCTTTTTTATATTTTTAAATTTTTTAAACATTTTGTCAATTATCAAACGCGTTTGTAGTTTATGTTTTTTTAAAAATAAACAAAAACCAATTTATAAATTTTTTGTAAATATAAACTGAAAACGTAAACGTTACCAAACACACCAAACAACCCAAGACAAGCGCTAAAGATTTAATCTAGTAGCGGCCTTAAGAATAAGAGAGATCGATGAAGCTAAACAACACAATCACAAGCGGTTGCATTTAATTTCGTCGAGCATTCTTTATAAGATATAATAATTTATGATGCAACAAATCATTAAAGCTTAGTTGCTTCACAAATTAGAGGGATCAAACAATTATGGATTAGATATCTAACCTAACAATAGATTGCTACCAATAAATTACTAGTAGGCCTCCTAGTAATTAAATGAGACAATCATAAGAATATGCACAGAAGAACACCCCATACTCAAAGCATAAACTGAACAATAAAAAAAACAAATTAGATCTCGCAGTTTTATTGATTCCGAGGCTTCCGTTTCCTTCGACCGATTACCAAAGTTTAGCCACGCAAGGCCATAAAGAAAACTCAAAGGAGACGTTCCAGAAGAGGGGAGAGAGAGCGAGAGCCCATCTCTGATGATTCCCTCCACCTTTTATACACGTTCATACCCTCAGTATTAGAAGCCTACAAAATCTCCTAAAAATATTCTAAATATTATCTTAAAATAACACTATCCAAGTCTGACTAATCAAGGAAGATATAGAAAATAAAATAAAGACCTAATATAACTAGGAAAGTGGTGTTTACAGCTGGAACTTTCGTGCACCAGCTCTGAAAACTTCGGCAAATAAACCGCGTTGGATCCGCGTACTAGAATTGCATAATGTTCCAGAACGTTAGCAGTGCAGGTGCAGCAACTTCAAGCCCGATTTTGACCCTGATAGAGCCAGTATCTCTCAAAACTCGAAACATGAAAGCTGTAGAGCTTTTTCTTGGTGTTCCATAGCATCTTGGATCATCTCAATCGGAGCTCGGATGAGAGAGTTATTCCCAGATTACAAAGCGATGTCGAAACTGTCCAAAATCGCCCAATTAGCTTTGTTTTGCATTTAACCTCCATTTGTCTCCTAAATCAAAATATAAGAATAATGAGTACATTTAGGCACCAAATAAGTATAAAAGACTAAACATTAAGGGAGAAAAATATGACATTTTGCCTTCTCAAATTCCCCCACACTTATCTTTAGCTCGTCCTCGGGCAAAACTCATATTCACTTTCCCAAGAACACACCCAGGTTGCAATGCCATCAACAAAGAACAATCAAGCTCTTCAAAACTCATAACATATCATGAACAAACATTCTTAAACAACTTACAATTACTTAGTAAGCATTTTCACTCGAAGATTGAGTAAACTAAATACGGAGACCCTCATGGAAATAAACACTCAGACTCTCATGTGTTTGAAGGGTATGTGTTTTGCTCAAATTCATTCCGATGGAAATGATCTACCATAGGCTTGCATATCTTCTCATTCTCCACCACTGGGATCACATGCATAACACGAATCATAAGGACTTTTCAAGGGTTGTAACGGGGTTTACGATCAAGGCGGGAAATATTTGGGAGTGTTGGCCATCGAAACTAGTGGAGCAAAAATGAATTAACTCAAGCTCGAATATATAAGACATGTAAAACCAATCACTCCATTCAGCAGCTTCTTCAATTTGGCTTTAAAGCATTTAAACCATGTAAAACTCCTGTATTGAAAAAAAAATCGTTCAAAAAGAACACTTTTTGGTCGCAGCAGGGAACGATCACAACAGCTCCCACCTTGTATATATCACATACAAACAGACCCCTTTATTGGAATTTTACAAAGAATTTTCAACATGGACAGATTGTAATATCAAATGTAATATCAAAAGCAATTTCCTCCACCACTTCCTTTCCCTTTTTTTTTTTTTAATGCTCCACTAGCTTTATGGCTTGGGTAGAGACATTGTTTTTTCGGGTTTAAAGCTTGTAACGTGGGTTCACAATAAACAAAAAAATAAATAAAATAAAATAAAGCTCAAAGGGGTTCAACAAAGGGAAAAATTAATTACAAGGCTATTTGGCTTATGTAGCTTATAACAAAGAGGGCCTTAATCATGTTTATGCATGCATGTGTCAATATGATCTCGAAGAGAATCAAGGCAATTTCTAGAGAAACAAATCCATGGAAAAATATCCCTCATGAAAGAAAATAGTGAGACTGATATGGATATGTCAGTTTAAAGCCTCAAAATCTCACCGGCTTTTGTCTACCAAATTTAGTCACTACCATTCTCAAGGAAAATAACTAGACTAATTAATTCTAAGCTGGAAGATTACTTATTCAATCATGTTATGAATTTTTGAAGCTTAATTGAATCTTGCTCATGACATACACAACCAAAAATCGTTGAAAACCATAAAAACAAAAAGCAAAACTTTTTTTTTTTTTTTTAAATAAAAATAAATAAAAACACAACCTAAATCCCCTCCCTCACACTTAAAACTTACATTGTCCCCAATGTAAGGTGAAATGCAAAGAAAGGCAAAAATAACCAAAATATAAATGCGAGAATAAGAAAACAAACTCCCTTTGGGTTGCCTCCCAAGCAGCGCCTTTCTTCTTCAATTAGTATAAATTGGATCCTCAAGGTCCAATTGTTCCACATTCTCTACTTGGAAGCCTTCATAGAAAGTCTTAAGTCTATGGCCATTCACCTTGAACACTTTGGAAGTCGCTAAACTTTGAATTTCTACTGCACCATGAGGAAAAACATTAGTAACTACAAAAGGTCCAATCCAACAAGAACGTAACTTACCTGGAAACAAACGAAGCCGTGAATGGTATAGAAGAACTTTTTGACCAACATTAAACTCCTTCCTAGAGATCATCTTGTCGTGAAAAGCCTTTGTCTTTTCCTTGTAAATCCTTGCATTCTCATAGGCATCATTGCAAATTTCCTCTAACTCTTGCAGTTGCAACTTTCGTGTGTTCTCCACTTTCATCAATTTTCATGTTGAAACTCTTAATAGCCCAATAAGCTGTGTGTTCTAACTCAACTGGAAGGTGGCATGGTTTCCCAAATACCAACCAATAAGGTGACATACCAATGGGCGTCTTATATGCACTTCTATATGCCCACAAAGCATCATCCAGGCGCAAACTCCAATCTTTTCTAGTTGGATAGACGGTCTTTTCAATGATGGACTTGATCTCTCGATTGGACACTTCCGCTTGTCCACTAGTTTGCGGGTGA